>NC_135234.1:668617051-669242051 GCF_051348905.1 Ranitomeya variabilis
CTGGCTTATGGAAAATCGCCCTTTGGGTGGATTGGTTGATCGTGGTTAAACTTTCGTTTATTTAAGAGTTAATAATTTAAAGAGAGTTATTTGGTGTTTTTATGGATTTTTAAAGTTACTCAAAATAAATAACACGGCCATTACTTCCACCTATTGTCTCTGGTGTTTTTATTGCATGAATGGGCCTTGTGTGGCCATGTTAGCCCTCCCCCGTCCATAATTTTACATTATAGGGGGGGTCTCATGGCCTCACAGGCTCTGAAGCTAATTTATTTTACAATTATTTTGTTAATTTTAACTAATTGGTTTGCTGAGGTAAGCTTTGGCTTGGTTGCCAAGAGCAGGTTTTAACCGGTTTTTATCTTATTTTGGCGGTTAATTTCCAAGGTGTTCATTGGCAGTTACTTTATTGGCGGGCTTTTTGCTGTGGTATAAAAAGCCCTGCAGTTCGAATTTCTCCTCAGTCGACGGTTATCCTGAAGAAACCGAAGATCCTGCCCTCCCTCCCCTATTTATGGATTACCTTGTCGTGTTCATTTATTTTGCGAGGAAAATCGCCCTTTGGGTGGATTGGTTGATCGTGGTTAAACTTTCGTTTATTTAAGAGTTAATAATTTAAAGAGAGTTATTTGGTGTTTTTATGGATTTTTAAAGTTACTCAAAATAAATGACACGGCCATTACTTCCACCTATTGTCTCTGGTGTTTTTATTGCATGAATGGGCCTTGTGTGGCCATGACTATTGCAGACTAGCACAGGCCTCAGCAGTTAGGCAAACAACCGCCAATATGCCATTTCACCTTTGCAGGTAGTTAATAATAACAAATCGGAGGTTGTTAATTTATTTAAACCTAACATCTGTTCATGTTTCCTGAAGCAACATCAGCAGTTTTTCCATACCCAGAGAGTATTATTATCATCTTACTGATGTTAGTACATGAAATTACTTTTCTGCCTGGCATGTATATCATCAAAATGCAAAGCTTTCTAACAATAGAAAGAAAACTTTTTTTACATTTTATTTTTTTAATCTTGAGGCTCGAGAAATTGGATAGTGTTAAGTATTGAAAATAACACATTATTCCACATTTTTCAATCTGAAGGAAGCACTACACACATATGAGATATGTACTTTAACATCACCTTGATTCTGCTTATGTAGCAAAAAATGTTATGATCCATAATTCAAATAATTTATTTTATTCTATTTCATTATTATCATAGCTTAGAAACAAGATTGGGATTTTTTTCTAAACTAAAGGGAGAACTACACTTTCAAATTATTTTTCAGAAAAAGAAGCCTTATCGGTGTACACAAAGCACAACACTATTTCTGGTCGTTATTTGACTTTGTATCCTGCATTATTCACTAGTTTTCTTCTCTGCAGGATATATTTTCAATTTACAACTGACTCTGAGCTATAATGTTTCCAATAAACTAATTACCGTATATACTCGAGTATAAGCCGACCCGAGTATAAGCCGACCCCCCTAATTTTGCCACAAAAAACTGGGAAAACTTATTGACTCGAGTATAAGCCTAGGGTGGAAAATGCAGCAGCTACCGGTGAATTTCAAAAATAAAAATAGATGCTCCATACCGTTCATTATTGCCCCAAAGGAGGTTCCATATAAAGCTGTGCCACATATAATGCTCCATACCGTTGATTATTGCCCCATAGATGCTCCATATAAAGCTGTGCCATATAGAATGCTCTGCACCGTTCATTATGGCCCCATAGATGCCCCATATACAATGCTCTGCACCGTTCATTATGGCCCCGTAGATGCTCCATATAAAGCAGTGCCATATATGCTCTGCACTGTTCATTATTGCCCCATAGATGCTCCATATAAAGCAGTGCCATATATGCTCTGCACTGTTCATTATGGCCCCATAGATGCTCCTTATAAAGCAGTGCCATATATGCTCTGCACTGTTCATTATGGCCCCATAGATGCTCCTTATAAAGCAGTGCCATATATGCTCTGCACTGTTCATTATGGCCCCATAGATGCTCCTTATAAAGCAGTGCCATATATGCTCTGCACTGTTCATTATTGCCCCATAGATGCTCCTTATAAAGCTGTGCCATATATGCTCTGCACTGTTCATTATGGCCCCATAGATGTGCCATATAAAGCAGTGCCATATATAGTGCTCTGCACCGTTGCCCCATAGATGTGCCATATAAAGCAGTGCCATATATAGTGCTCTGCACCGTTGCCCCATAGATGTGCCATATAAATCTGTGCCATATATAGTGCTCTGCACCGTTGCCCCATAGATGTGCCATATAAATCTGTGCCATATATAGTGCTCTGCACCATTGCCCCATAGATGTGCCATATAAATCTGTGCCATATATAACGCTGCTGCTGCTGCTGCAATAAAAAAAAACACATACTCACCTCTCTTGCTTGCAGCTCCTCAGCGTCCCGTCCCGGCGTCTCTCTGCACTGACTGATCAGGCAGAGGGCGGCGCGCACACTATATGCATCATCGCGCCCTCTGACCTGAACAGTCAGAACAAGAGGACGCGAAGACAGAGCGGTGCCCGGCGTGTGGAACGTGGACAGGTGAATATAAAATACTCACCTAGTCCCGGCGATCCTGGCGCTCCCCCTGCCTGTCACACTGTCTTCTGGTGCCGCAGCTCTTCCTCTGTCAGCGGTCACCGACACCGCTGATTAGAGAAATGAATAGGCGGCTCCGCCCCTGTGGGAGTGGAGTCCATAATCATTTCTCTAATGAGCGGTCCCACGTGACCGTTGAACAGGGGAAGAGCTGCGGCACCCGAAGACAGTGTGACAGGCAGGGGGAGCATCAGGAGCGCCGGGACTAGGTAAGTATGCCTCAGCGCCCTCTCCCCCTCACCCGCCGACCCCACCGCCGACCGTGACTCGAGTATAAGCCGAGAGGGGCACTTTCAGCCCAAAAATTTGGGCTCAAAATCTCAGCTTATACTCGAGTATATACGGTACATAGAAGAGGGATTTCTGTTGTTATCCCTTTAGTAGCATACAGAAGCAGCAGATGCATGGAGGAAATTATACAAAAGTACTAAGTTGTGTGGCTGTGAATCCAGCATAACCTTGCTAGAATTAGCAAAATCTATTTCTCTACATCTCACTCTGCTTCACCCCTGTTCAAAAACTTCAATAGCTTGTGTAATCTGACACCTGGTAGTCCATCTTGCTTTTTTTTTTTTTAGAATGAATGGTGACTTCATGAGCGAGCAGGAGGCATAGAAGTGACAAATGAACAGAAAAACAAGCATTTTTCTCTAATAAGATATATTACCAAATTTTTGAATATTGCAGTTTCCATTTAACGGAAAAAAAACAATATTATTTTAATTGATATATATCAATTATTATTTTATTTTTTATTAATATATTTGTTTGGACCATTCATATTCTATCTTCTCATTAGTCTAATGGCTGCAGATTGGCTAACTCATGTCAAAGTTGACCACACACATTGCTAGTGTTTTCGATTCTGAGTGTAATATTTTAGTTTAGAACCTGTGCAATCCAATGTTCTCCCAGTAGGTACTGTATTGTTCAGACTATAAGATGTACTGTGTTCCTCCAAAATTTTGGAGGAAAGTAGAGTGTGTGTCTTATAGTCCGGATGTACCTTATAGTTCGTCTGTGGCTGTGGGGGGGAGATAGCACCAGCTTTGGAGGAGGCACGACTCGGCAGCTACTGCTAACATGTCTGCCCTCTGTTAAAGACAGCGAATATTCACTGCTTACATGCTTGAAGTCAGCTGCTGGTATTAGAACAGGATGACTTGCTGCAAGGGAGCAGAGGGATGGTGAGTAGAATTGTTCATTTTTTTATGTGTGCGGCATGATGAGGGGACCGTGTATACCAGAATGTGGATGGGGCCATATATACCAGGATTGTGGGCCATCTATACCTGGATGGAGGGCCATGTATAGTGGGTACGGAAAGTATTCAGACCCCTTAAAATTTTTCTCTCTTTATTTCATTTCAGCCAATTGGTAAATTCAAAACAGTTATTATTATTATTTATTTATATAGCACCATTAATTCCACGGTGCTGTACATGAGAAAAAGGGTTGCATACAGGGTTATAGGTATTGTTAACAGTAAACAAATTTACAATGACAGACTGGTACACAGGGGAGAGGACCCTGTCCTTGCGGACTTACATTCTACAGGAAAATGGGGAAGAGAAAGGAGGTCGGGGGTGCTGCAGCACTGGTGGTGGTGAGGTGGCAGCTCTGGTGGTGTCAAATAAATAAGGCAGCACAGTGTAGCTCCAAAACCTGAAAACATGAAACTTGAAAAAGTTTAGCGCATAAATTGGCCAATTTATGTGTACCTTGTAGCCACGATAAGGTATTTCTCGTATACAAGGGCCTAGCAATGACTTTCCTCTCTGAGAATAAAGTCTTCATCTGAATGGGAACCTAATGTGAGTCCTCTCTTTGACTAAAATCTCTCTCTGTGTGGAGGGGTAGTGGTCCTGCTGTGATTAAAAACACCTGTGGCTAGAAGGAGGAGTGCTCAGTCAGAAGGCTAATGAATACAAATTTCAAAAAACTGACCGTCACATCCAAACATACAGTTCCTTGCAAAAGTATTCAGCCCCCTGGAACTTTTCAACCTTTTCCCACATATCATGCTTCAAACATAAAGATACCAAATGTAAATTTTTGGTGATGAATCAACAACAAGTGGAACACAATTGTGAAGTTGAATGAAATTTATTGGTTATTTTACATTTTTGTGGAAATTCAAAAACCGAAAAGTGGGGCGTGCAACATTTTTCGGCCCCTTTAACTTAATACTTTGTTGCGCCACCTTTTGCTGCAATTACAGCTGCAAGTCGCTTGGGGTATGTCTCTATCAGTTTTGTACATCGAGAGACTGAAATTCTTGCCCATTCTTCCTTGGCAAACAGCTCAAGCTCAGTGAGGTTTGATGGAGATCGTTTGTGAACAGCAGTTTTCAGCTCTTTCCACAGATTCTCGATTGGATTGAGGTCTGGACTTTGACTTGGCCATTCTAACACCTGGATATGTTTATCAAATCTCGGTCCCAGTCTCAGGTCTTTTGCAGATTCTGTCAGGTTTTCTTCAAGAATGGTCCCGTATTTGGCTCCATCAATCTTGCCATCAATTTCAACCATCTTCCCTGTCCCTGCCTAAGAAAAGCAGGCCCAAACCATGATGCTGCCACCACCATGTTTGACAGTGGGGATGGTGTGTTCAGGGTGAAGAGCTGTGTTGCCTTTACGCCAAACATATCATTTGGCATTGTTGCCAAATAGATCGATTTTAGTTTCATCTGACCAGAGCACCTTCTTCCGCATGTTTGGTGTGTCTGCTAGGTGGCTTGTTGCAAACTTTAAACAACACTTTTTATGGATATCTTTGAGAAATGGCTTTCTTCTTGCCACTCTTCTATAAAGGCCAGATTTGTGCAGTGTACAACTGATTGTTGTCCTATGGACAGACTGTCCCACCTCAGCTGTAGATCTCTGCAACTCATCCAGAGTGATCATGGGCCTCTTGGCTGCATCTCTGACCAGTCTTCTCCTTGTTTGAGATGAAAGTTTAGAGGGACGTCCGGGTCTTGGTAGATTTGCAGTGGTATGATACTCCTTCCATTTCAATATGATCGCTTGCACAGTGCTCCTAGGAATGTTTAAAGTTTTGGAAATCATTTTGTATCCAAATCCGGCTTTAAACTTCTCCACAACAGTATTACGGACCTGCCTGTTGTGTTCCATGGTCTTCATGATGCTCTCTGTGCTTCAAACAGAACCCTGAGACTATCACAGAGCAGGTGCATTTATACGGAGACTTGATTACACACAGGTGGATTATATTTATCATCATTAGGCATTTAGGACAACATTGGATCTTTCAGAGATCCACAATGAACTTCAGGAGTGAGTTTGCTGCACTGAAAGTAAAGGGGCCGAATAATATTGCACGCCCCACTTTTTAGTTTTTTAATTTCCACAAAAATTTAAAGTAACCAATAAATTTCGTTCAACTTCGCAATTGTGTTCCACCTGTTGTTAATTCTTCACCAAAAATTTACATTTGGTATCTTTATGTTTGAAGCATGATATGTGGGAAAAGGTTGAAAAGTTCCATGGGGCCGAATACTTTCGCAAGGCACTGTAGACTAAGTGTGAACAGGTGCTGAACCCAGAGTCACCAACTCGGACACAGCCAAACAAACAAGGCAGCACACTGCAGCGACAAAACCTGCAAACACGAAACATGAAAATTGAACTGCACCACTGCAGCAGAAACATGAAAAATTGAGAAAGCTCAGCGCATAAACTGGCCAACCCACATGCACCTTGCAGTTCATTTTTTGCAGTTCATTTTTTTCTCATTAATGCACACTTTGCACCCCATCTTGAGTGAAAAAAAACAGAAATGTAGAAATTTTTGCAAATTTATTAAAAAAGAAAAACTGAAATATCACATGGTCATAAATATTGAGACCCTATGCTCAGTATTGAGCAGAAGCCCCCTTTTGAGCTAGTACAGCCATGAGTCTTCTTGGGAATGATGCAACAAGTTTTTCACACTTGTATTTGGGGATCCTCTGCCATTCTTCCTTGCAGATCCTCTCCAGTTCCATCAGGTTGGATGGTGAACGTTGGTGGACAGCCATTTTCAGATCTCTCCAGAGATGCTCAATTGGGTTTAGGTTAGGGCTCTGGCTGGGCCAGTCAAGAATGGTCACAGAGTTGTTCCTTTGTTATTTTAGCGGTGTGCTTAGGGTCATTGTCTTGTTGGAAGGTGAACCTTCGGCCAAATCTGAGGTCCAGAGCTTTTTGGAAGAGGTTTTCATCCAGGATATCTCTGTACTTGGCCGCATTCATGTTTCCTTCAATGACAACCAGTCGTCCTATCCCTGCAGCTGAAAAACACCCATAGGATGATGCTGCCACCACCATGTTTCACTGATGGAATTGTATTGAGCAGTGCCTGTCTTTCTCCACACATACCGCTTAGAATTTTCACCAAAAAGGTCTGTCTTCATCTCATCAGACCAGATAATCTTTTTTCTCACAGTCTGGAGTCCTTCATTTGTTTTTTTTTTAGCAAACTCTATGTCTTACATATGTCTTGCACTGATGAGAGGCTTCTGTCGGGTCACTCTGCCATAAAGGTCCGACTGGTGGAGGGCAGCAGAGATTGTTGACTTTGTGGAACTTTCTCCCATCTCCCTACTGCATCTCTGGATCTCAGCCACAGTGATCTTGGGGTTCATCTTTACCTCTCTCACCAAGGCTCTTCTCCCACGATTGCTCAGTTTAGCTGGACGGCCAGGTCTAGGAAAAATTCAGGTGATCCCAAACTTCTTCCATTTAAGGATTATGTAGGCCACTGTGCTCTTAGGAACCTTAAATACTACAGAAATTCTGTTGTAACATTGGCCAGATCTGTGCTTTGCCTCAATTCTGTGTCTGAGCTCCTTGGCCAGTTCCTTTGACCTTATGATTCTCATTTGGTCTGACAGGCACTGTGAGCTGTGAGGTCTTATATAGACAGGTGTGTACCTTTCCAAATCAAGTCCTCTCATTTTAATGAAACACAGCTGGACTCCAATGAAGGAAGGAGTCGAACCATCTCAACGAGGATCACAAGGAAATGGCATGTGACTTAAATATAAGTGTCTGAGCAAAGGGTCTGAATACTTATGACAATGTGGTATTTCAGTTTTTCTTTTTTAATAAATTTGCAAAAATTTCTATATTTCTGGGTTTTTTTTCAGTCAAGATGGGGTGCAGAGTGTGCATTAATGTGAAAAAAATGTTTGAATTTACTAAATGGCTGCAATGAAACAAATAGTGAAAAATTTAAAGGAGTCTGAATACTTTCCGTACCTACTGTATACCTGGATTAGAGACTATATATGCCTGAATGGGGACATATATAGTAGATGGGGACATATGTATCAGGATGAGGGGGCCATGTATACTAGGATGGAGACGTATATATACTAGGATGGGGATATAAGTACAGAATTCGGGGACATTACCTCTATAATAGTGTCAGTAGCAGATTCCCCCACCTGTAACAGTGCGTCATGACCACATTTTTTAAGTTTGAATTTTTTGTTTTTATTTTCCTCCTCTAAAACCTAGGTGCGTCTTTTGGTCCGGTGCATCTTATAGTCTGAAAAATAAGTGTTTTAGATGTAGGCAGCTTTGTAGCTCCTTTCCTTATGACAAGCAATAGTTATGTATGTTGGATGTAGGCCATACATAACAGCTCTTCCATGAATGTCTTGGTGTCATTAAACCTCTGGGACTCTGCTTAACCTGCCTCAAACTTTGCTGAAAACCAGGAATTCCAGGAGGCCTCTTCTTTCAGGGAACCGGAGAACAGGGCTTGGATTAAAAAAAGGGCATGAATTGCGAAAATGGTAATGGTGACAACTGAAAACTCCCATCTGTACGCTCCATGTAACAAAAATGAGTTCTCTAGGATGCTTGTCTTCAAAAGTATGATTTAATAAGGGCATCTAAGAGGAAGTTGAGGGAAAGAACAGTTATGATAAACATCTTATAGACAGTCTAATTTACCAATTTCAAGATGCTACAGCTACAATGATAATATAGCATGCTATGATTTCAATCTACAGGGAGTAAAAGAGCTCATGTTGTGTGCTATTCAAAATGTCAACACCTACCCTCCTTATCACTACATGTGTACATCCTCTGCATTCACAACATACATTAACACTTGTAAAAGCCATTGTTGCAACTTCTCAGAAATGAAATGATATGATATGGTTGGAAGCTTTAAGATGCATACTGGCACTTATTCATCGTACATTTCTGTTTTGTACAAGCTGCCCAAAGGATTAAAAAAATACAAGATATATTTTCCCCAGTTGATGGAATATAGGTCAGTGTTGGAATACGACTTCTGAAATTATGATCATATGTTCATAGAGAGAAATGCATTGTTATAGGAACATATCAGAATATTTCATCCTTATCAGAAAGCAATATGTACTGAGCTCCATATTTATCAAAATAAAATACATGATTTCATAAACTAAAACAGTTGAACTTACACTGCACAGACATACTGCAAACTGGTTTGTCATCAGCGATAAAATGTGTCTTTTATTACTTTCAAGTTCCACTTTAATCTTTCCTTTTTAACAATAGGTCATTTTAGATCCCAAATTCTAGGCTGGTTAATAGTGATGTGCAAGTGTGCTCATTAGTCGAGATTTATGAGCATGCTCGGGTGTTCTCCGAGTATCTGTGGCGTGCTCGTGTTTTATGTTTGTGGTCCCTAGACAGCCTGAATACATGTGGGGGTTGCCTGTTTTTTAAGGAATCCCCACATGTATTCAGGCTGTCTAGCAGCCACAAGTCATGCAGCTGCAGGAACACAAACATAAAACAAGAGCACGTCCGAGATACTCGGAGAACACCCAAGCATGCTCGGAAATCTCGAGGACCGAGTACACTCGCTCATCACTGCTAGTTAACTCTTTAACATGTTTATATAAACAGAAGTACCCCATTTTTTTCAACACAGAGACCCAGAACCTTGCTATAGACATTAAGGGGTTATTTCCATCTCAGCCTTTCATGAGGATAACTCCAGCATACAGTTTTTGGTTGAGCTATGGAAACAGCCAAAATTAGAGGTAATAGACTACGTTCCCACGGTGAGCTTTTATCTTGTTTTTGATGCTGCATATTTTCCCTGTGACAAAAATTTGGCATCTTACAGTTCCAGCAAAGTAGATGGGATTTACAGAAATCCCATGCCCACTGTGCTACTTTTCAAATCCAAAGCATGTCAACATCTCTTGAGGGTATGCTAAGTTTTCTGTGCAGATTTTCCCATAGATTTACTGTATTTTTTGGAGTATATGACACACTTTTTCCCAAAACATTTTGGGGGAAAACGGGGGTACGTCTTATAGTCGGAATATACTTACAAATGCTGCTGCAGCGGTACTCTGTGCGGCGCTCTGTGCGGCGCTCTGTGCTGGGGCGGCGGTGGCTTTCTTTCTGCGTGGGGGGCTCCACCGGCATTTTGTCAAAGCCCGGAGGCCCCCACATATCCATTGCTGCAATGCGGTGGCCCCCATGCAGCACAGAGAGCTGCTGCCACCCCAAAACTGAGCGCTGCCACCCCAGCAAAGAGCACTGCCACCACAGCACAGAGTACCACTGCTGCACCAAAGAGCACCACTGCCGCACTAGCCTGGGATGGGATGGCCACCGCACCAGCCTGGACCACCGAACAACCCGTGACCACTCCTGCACATGTACTGATCCCCTCCAGTAAGCTAAATTCGGATTGCAAGACGGACCCTGTTGTGAACTCTGTTTTCAGGCTCCCTCTTATGGTCACAGGTGGTATTGTGTGACTTTTGTTTTGGGCTCCCCCTGGTGGCTTTGTTTGCTATCCTGCGGGTCTGTGGCTGATCAGCTGCCTCGTTATTCACTTGGGAGTTTCCTATTTAGCTCTGTTTCACTTCCACTTGTTGCCGGCTGTCAATGTACTCAGTGCTATTCTGATTACTCCTGATTATCTTCGGTTTCAGTCTCTTCAGGAGAAGCTAAGTTCTGTTTAATTATTTTTTGCTCATCAGTCTGCAATATGATTTCTGTGTATGATGAGTTTAGTCCAGCTTGCTAATATATGATTTCTTCTGCTGGTTTGCTCTGGGGTACAGAGTTGCTCGAGCGATCTCTGCGTGGATATTTTGAATAGGGTTTTTAATTGACCGCACAGTTCCCTTTCTATTTTCTGCTTTCTAGTGTTAGCGGGCCTAAATCTAATTTCATCTCTGCGTTTGTGCTTTCCCCTTAACTCACCGTTAATATTTGTGGGGGGCTATTCTATATCTTTGGGGTCATTTCACTGAGGCAAGTGAGGACTTTCGTTCCCTCTAGGAATAGTCAGTTTCTCAGGCCGTGAAGAGACGTCTAGGATTTTCAGGTAACGTTCCACGGCTGCCTATAGTTGTTTGCGGATAGGATCAGGTTGCGGTCAATTCAGTTACCACTTCCCCAGAGTTTGTAGTCGGTTTAGTTACTTAGCTAGTCCTACTTGCGATCCTTGCCACTAGGATCATAACAGTACAGCCGGCCGGTAAAGTGTTAATTGCATGGCAGAAGCAGGAGAAAAGAAGCCTTGAGAATTTTTTTTTTTTTTGCCGTGTGTCTAGCTGCTGTGTGTCTAGCTTCTCTCCTCCTTTTAATCTTGGTGTGGCTCTGAACTCAGCTGCTGATATGGATATTCAGAGTTTGGCCTCCAGTGTAGATCATCTTGCTGCAAGGGTACAAAGTATTCAGGATTTTGTTGTTCACAGTCCTATGTCAGAGCCTAGAATACCTATTCCGGAGTTGTTTTCTGGAGATAGATCTAGGTTCCTGAATTTTAAGAACAATTGTAAATTGTTTCTTTCTTTGAAACCTCGTTCCTCTGGTGATTCCGTTCAGCAAGTTAAAATTATAATTTCTTTCTTGCATGGTGACCCTCAAGATTGGGCCTTCGCATTGGCGCCAGGGGATCCGGCATTGCTCAGTGTTGATGCGGTTTTTCTGGCCCTTGGATTGCTCTATGAGGAACCTAATCTTGAGAACCAGGCTGAAAAAGCGTTGTTGGCCCTCTCTCAGGGGCAAGATGAAGCAGAGGTGTACTGCCAGAAATTTCGGAAATGGTCGGTGCTTACTCAGTGGAATGAGTGTGCCCTGGCTGCAAATTTCAGAAAAGGTCTTTCTGAGGCCATTAAGATTGTCATGGTGGGGTTCCCTACGCCTGCAGGTCTGAATGAGTCAATGACTCTGGCCATTCAGATTGATCGGCGTTTGCGGGAGCGCAAACCTGCGCACTATTTGGCGGTGTCTTCTGAACAGACACCTGAGTCTATGCAATGTGATAGAATTCTGACCAGAAGTGAACGGCAAAATTATAGACGGCAAAATGGGTTGTGCTTTTACTGTGGTGACTCAGCTCATGTTATCTCAGCATGCTCTAAGCGCAAAAAAAAGGTTGATAAATCTGTCACCATTGGTACTTTACAGCCTAAGTTCATTTTGTCTGTTACCCTCATTTGTTCCTTGTCATCTTACCCGGTTATGGCTTTTGTAGATTCAGGTGCTGCCCTGAGTCTGATGGACTTGTCATTTGCCAGGCGCTGTGGTTTTGTCTTGGAGCCTTTAAAATTCCCTATTCCACTAAGGGGAATTGATGCTACGCCATTGGCTACGAATAAACCTCAGTACTGGACACAAGTGACCATGTGCATGACTCCTGTTCATCAGGAGGTGATTCGCTTTCTTGTGCTGCATAATTTGCATGATGTTGTCGTGTTGGACAATAAACAAAAAAAGAAAGGGTAGCATGCAAGCAAAAGGGATCACCAGGACAATAACTTTACCAAAAAATATCAATTTTTATTAAACCACATTGTTGAAACACTACACACCACAGTTAAAAACACTTAAAATTTGCAAAGACATAGCAAAAAGTTGATATAAACTGGACCAATAATATGATCAAAACCACGGTGCCACCCACCAGGCTACCTAAGGAACCATAATGAAAAATCCCCACGTGGCTACAAATAGCCAAACCATAGAGCGTCCTATACTACCTGACAAAATATAGCAGGCTTCCAAGGTAGCATCCCCATTGGTAGATCAGGGCAATAGAAGATGGTAAATCAGGCAGATAAATAACGCAGGTGGCACCGGGCACAGATGCCCAACGCGTATCGCCAGCAAGCTGGCTTCCTCAGGGGCAATGTCAATAGTGTCCCAAGAACGGTGGTTAAATACCTTACAAGTGATGAGCAGAATGGGGTCAGCTGAGGACAGAGGATGTCCGGACCGGGAGCGATGTATGTACAAAAAGCCGGAAGTGGCTTGTGACGCCAGCGGCTGCGTAGTGTGGAGAGAACTCTGTTGCTAGTACGCACGCGTATGTACTGCGCATGCGTGGTGCATCGTGGGCACGTAACAAAATAACAAATAGGCGGGCTGGTAACCTATGCAACCGCGCCTGCGCAGTGTAGCGCATGAAGTCCCGGTCCTCCGTCCAAAGGTGTCTGCCCAAGGCCCCAGGCGCATGCGCAAGGGGGCGAGGACAGACACCGTGAAGACAGGGGAACCGAGAGCAAAGGGGCAAATGTGCTCAGAGGATGCGGCAGGGGGAACAAAGGGGGGGGGGGGGAAAAACCCTAAACCCACAAAAACTAGTAGCAATTACATACATAGGGATAAGCGAGGCAGGCGCAAATCCGTCCCCACATAGATACTCAGGGCCTCACATATTGCATCATTTAGACTCAAGGGCGTCATAGTAGAGCTGCACATGCAGGAATTAAAATGCAACACAGTCCCAATATATGCAATTAAATATCACAGTCCACATAGAAATAATAAGTAATAATGCGCATATGGGCATATTGTGTTAGAAAACCATGGTTTTCAACGGATAGAAACTAGTTCATCCGTGTAAGGTGGCAGGGAATATAAAAGAATGGAGGACTCAGAAAAACTGTGGGAAAAAAAAGAAATTAACATGAATGAAATACAAATCGATACCAAATCCCTGTTCCCCCAACAATACATATTTTATTTTATATCTGTTTGTAATAACCAGTAAAAAGCAGTTCCTCATTTAGTCCATGTGGGGCAAGGGTGTTCAAATTGTGGATCCATTTTGATTCACATCTTAGCAGTTTCCGAACAACGTCGCCACCTCGAATATTTTGTGGGATGCCCTCAAGTCCCATGACCTTCAGACCCCTGGTCCGTCCGTTATGGAAATCCAAAAAATGTGCGGCAACAGATGAAAGGCTCCTGCCCTTTTCACGGTCCCTGCATGCCAGAGAAATATTGGACAAGTGTTGCTGTGATCTTTTTCGCAGTTCCTGCGTAGTCTGACCCACGTAGACTTTCGGACACTCACAGATCAAGGCATAAAACCGAACCGAACCGAACGTGTCTTGCAGTTAAAGAAAGTCCTTTTTGGTATAATCTGAAAAGGAGAAATCGTGAGTGAAAAGCCATCTTGCGCCACCATGTACTGGCAAACACTACAGCCCCCACAAGGGAAAGTTCCAAAAGTCCTAAACCCCCTATTTAATCTCGAAGGCGGTCGTGTAAAGTGACTATGGCACAGCATATCCTTCAAATTCTTTGCCCTACGAGCTATCAACTTGGGGGTGGACGAAATATGCTGCAGAAGCCTAGGTTCACTCAATAGAGTGCCCCAACTGCGATCAAGAATTTTATAGATATCCCGCCACTGATTATTAAAGGTGGTCACAATTCCCAGTGGGGCATCCGACTCACGTGTTTGTCTCTGCAGTAAATCTGTACGTGTGCTAGTCCGGGCCCTCTGGTATGCCGTGGAAATGATCTTCTTAGGGTATCCACGATGTCGAAAGCGATCTGTGAGTGCCCTTGCTTCATGCTGGAAATCCGGGGTCAAGCTACAATTCCTCTTCAAGCGCAGGAATTGGCCAGTTGGAATGCCATTCTTGAGGTGCCTAGGATGAAAGCTTGAATAGTGTAACAAACTATTCGTCGCCGTCGGCTTGGGATATAGAGTAGTGACAATATTTGAATCCACTATGCTTAGTTGCAGATCCAAAAATTCCACCGAAGTATGTGATATATGCGATGTAAGCCTGATGTTAAAGGGGTTCTCGTTTAGGTCAGCAATGAACCGATTGCAATCCTCTTCGGTGCCTGTCCAAAACATCAAGATGTCGTCAATAAAGGGAAACCATTTAAGGCACCTCTCCTGGAATGCCTCCTGTTTGTACACTACTAGCTCCTCCCACCATCCTAGAAATAGATTCGCATAGGAAGGTGCACACCGAGCCCCTATGGCGGTCCCCTTTACTTGTCTATAAAAACTCCTATCAAAAACAAAATAATTTTTATCAAGGACAAAGAACAGGAGGTCAAGGAGAAATTGGTCATGTTCCCTGTCCCCTGTGGTGTTCAGGTCTAGAAAGAAGGCGACCGCTCTCAAACCAACATCATGGTTGATGTTGGTGTAAAGGGACTCAACATCCAAGGTAATCAAAATCGTACCAGATGGTATGTAAAGATTTTGAATTAGCTGGATGAGATGTGAGGAGTCCCTGAGAAAAGATGTCAGTTTCATGGCCAATGGTTGTAGAAAAAAATCAAGATATATACAAGGTTTTTCAAATAAGCCGTTGATGCCGGACACAATTGGCCTACCTGGGGGCTTTACCAATGATTTGTGCACCTTTGGAAGAAGGTAGAGAGTCGGCACAACGGGGAAATCCGTCGTGAGAAAGTTGATCTCTTTCTTACTCAAGATACCACGACCAGCTGCTTGTCCAATGAGTTGGTCCAACTTCTCTTTGAAAAAATCCGTCGGGTCTGCTGGAAGACGTGAATAACAAATAGAGTCACCAAGTTGTCATCCCACCTCCTGTAAATAAAGAGAGTGAGGCCACAGAACAATATTGCCCCCCTTATCCGCTTCACGAACAAGGAATTCTCTATTGCTCTGCAGCCCACTAAGTGCCCTGCGCTCAGCCAAACTTAAGTTGTTATTTCTGTTACCATCAATATGTAGGGCCTGAATCTCTCTACACGTTTGGTTGAAGAAGATTTGGACCGCCGGGAAGAGTGAGAAGGAAGGAGTGGCCTGTGAGGGAAGTCTTCCGTCGAAGCGTTTTCTTGTAGGTGCCATTTCGTTTTCGTGAAGGAGATCCATTAGGTCCCTAAGGACCTGCCGCTCATCATCTGGTAGCTGATCTAATGAGGAAGGATGGTGATACAGGAGCTTAAATGTTAGTTGGCGGCAAAATAAATAGACATCTTTTACCAGGGTAAACTTATCCAGGACATACATAGGAGCAAATGAAAGACCTTTCTCCAAAACACGTTTTTCAACTGGAGTCAATACATGTGTGGATAGGTTAATAATTTGTAGATTACCCATATCCCCATGCAGAGTTGATTGTTCCAGAGCGGGCCGAGGGGTCTGGTCTACCATTTCCTGTAGTTGTACCTCGTTTCCCGTTTGTATACCGGGGACGGGTTCTTGAAGCCCCTGGTACGTTTTCTTATTGTTCTTCCTGGCCTTACGTCTACCCCGCCTGCAGCCCCTTCTAGATCGCTTGGATCTGATGATAAAAAATCACTAGAGGAAACTTCCAATCTAGTATGGGTGCTGGTATGAGTATTTGTCTCAGGGGGTGCAACTCTTCTATTGCCCCGATGGCCCCATTTATAGGCACGACCACTCATGTAGTCAACCTTATCCCTGTAGAATTTACGTCGTTTACCCTCAGTAATTTCTTTTTCAAACTTATCAATTGTATTTTTAAGTTGTTGTTTAAAAGCAGCTACTGTGGGTCCCTCGAAAGTGGCAAGTAAAGCCTCCCTATCCTTAATATCCTCCTTAAGCTTGATCAAGAGTGACTGATCATGAGCTATTAGCATACCATTAATATGGATGAGCACTTCATTAAACCAGACTCCCAAGTGTTTTGAAAAGAGGTGTCCACCTCCCACGCAGGGAAGATCTGCACCCTAGGGCCACGAGGAACAAAGCCTGTTACCTTATATTCCTCCAAGCTTCTTATATTCCACCATACCTTCGTAAGTGTTTTATGCAGATTAATCAACTCATTAGAGACTTTAGAAAAGCCCCCATCATTATTTGTTGGTTCAATAACACAACCACCACCAGAGTCAAAAAGCCCTTGAGCCCTCTGGCTCCAAGCAGTCTCCCGAGTCTGTAAATCCATGTAGATCAAGGATCCAAAAGTAATAACTATACACACAATTGTACCAATTTTTTCTTCTCTTTTTTTGTTTATTGTCTTGTGCCTTTATAGCATGCTTTAGGTGATCCCGAGAGGTTGTGCCTGCCTACTTTTTTTGTTGTCCATGTTGTCGTGTTGGGTCTGCCATGGTTGCAGACTCATAATCCAGTCCTGGATTGGAAAGCAATGTCTGTGTCAAGTTGGGGTTGTCAGGGAATTCATGGCGATGCTCCTGTGGTGTCAATTGCTTCATCCACTCCTTCTGAAGTCCCTGCGTTTTTGTCAGACTACCAGGATGTATTTGATGAGCCCAAACTCAGTTCTCTACCTCCTCATAGGGATTGTGATTGTGCTATAAATTTGATTCCTGGTAGTAAGTTTCCTAAGGGACGACTTTTCAATTTGTCAGTGCCGGAGCATGCTGCCATGCGGAGTTATATAAAGGAGTCTTTGGAGAAAGGACTTATTCGCCCCTCCTCCTCCCCTCTTGGTGCGGGGTTCTTTTTTGTGGCTAAGAAGGATGGTTCTCTGAGACCTTGTATTGATTATCGCCTTCTAAATAAAATCACGGTCAAATTTCAGTATCCTTTGCCATTGTTATCTGATCTGTTTGCTCGCATTAAGGGGTCTAGTTGGTTCACCAAGATAGATCTTCGTGGTGCGTATAACCTTGTGCGTATTAAGCAGGGTGATGAATGGAAAACTGCATTTAATACGCCCGAAGGCCATTTTGAGTACTTGGTGATGCCTTTTGGACTTTCTAACGCTCCTTCTGTCTTTCAGTCTTTTATGCACGACATCTTCCGCGAATATCTGGATAAATTTATGATTGTGTATCTGGATGATATTCTGTTTTTTTCTGATGATTGGGAGTCCCATGTTAAGCAGGTCAGGATGGTGTTTCAGGTCCTGCGTGCCAATGCTTTATTTGTGAAGGGCTCAAAATGTCTTTTTGGAGTCCAGAAGGTTTCTTTTTTGGGTTTCATTTTTTCTCCTTCTACTATTGAGATGGACCCAGTCAAGGTTCAGGCTTATGGGTTTCTCTGTTAAGAGTCTTCAGAAGTTCTTGGGTTTTGCTAATGTTTACCGTCGCTTCATCGCTAATTTTTCTGGTGTTGTTAAGCCTTTGACGGATTTGACCAAGAAAGGTTCTGATGTTACTAACTGGTCTCCTGCGGCTGTGGAGGCCTTTCGGGAGCTGAAGCGCCGGTTTTCTTCGGCTCCGGTCTTATGTCAGCCAGATGTCTCTCTTCCTTTCCAGGTCGAGGTTGATGCTTCCGAGATTGGAGCGGGGGCTGTTTTGTCGCAGAGAAGCGCCGATGGCTCTGCGATGAAGCCATGTGCTTTCTTTTCAAGAAAGTTTTCGCCTGCCGAGCGGAATTATGATGTCGGTAATCGGGAGTTATTGGCTATGAAGTGGGCATTTGAGGAGTGGCGACATTGGCTCGAGGGAGCTAAGCATCGTGTGGTGGTCTTGATTGATCACAAGAATCTGATTTATCTGGAGTCGGCCAAGCGGCTGAATCTTAGACAGGCTCGTTGGTCGTTGTTTTTCTCTCGTTTTGATTTTGTGGTCTCGTACCTGCCTGGTTCGAAGAATGTAAAGGCTGATGCTCTTTCTAGGAGTTTTGTGCCTGACTCTCCTGGAGATTCAGAGCCGGCTGGTATTCTTAGAGAAGTGGTGATTTTGTCTGCCATCTCCCCAGATTTGCGACGAGTGCTGCAGGAGTTTCAGGCGGATAGACCTGACCGTTGTCCACCGGAGAGACTGTTTGTCCCGGATAGATGGACCAGCAGAGTTATTTCCGAGGTTCATTCTTCGGTGTTGGCGGGCCATCCTGGAATATTTGGTACCAGAGATTTGGTGGCCAGGTCCTTTTGGTGGCCTTCCTTGTCGCGGGATGTGCGTTCCTTTGTGCAGCCTTGTGGAATTTGTGCTCGGGCTAAGCCTTGCTGTTCTCGTGCCAGTGGTTTGCTGTTACCTTTGCCTGTCCCGAAGAGGCCTTGGACGCACATTTCCATGGATTTTATTTCAGATCTCCCTGTCTCTCAGAGAATGTCTGTCATCTGGGTGGTGTGTGATCGTTTTTCTAAGATGGTCCATTTGGTGCCCTTGCCTAAGTTGCCTTCCTCCTCCGAGTTGGTTCCGCAGTTTTTTCAAAATGTGGTTCGTTTGCATGGGATCCCTGAAAATATTGTTTCCGACAGAGGATCCCAGTTTGTGTCTAGATTTTGGCGGACCTTTTGCGCTAAGATGGGCATTGATTTGTCTCTTTCGTCGGCCTTCCATCCTCAGACGAATGGCCAAACCGAACGAACTAATCAGACCTTGGAAACCTATTTGAGATGTTTTGTTTCTGCTGATCAGGACGACTGGGTGACTTTTTTGCCGTTGGCCGAGTTTGCCCTTAATAATCGGGCTAGTTCTGCTACTTTGGTTTCTCCTTTTTTTTGTAATTCGGGGTTTCATCCTCGTTTTTCCTCGGGTCAGGTGGAGCCTTCTGACTGTCCTGGAGTGGATGTTGTGGTGGATAGGTTGCATCAGATTTGGAATCATGTTGTGGACAATTTGAAGCTGTCACAAGAGAAGGCTCAGCGCTTTGCCAACCGCCGTCGCTGTGTGGGTCCCCGACTTCACGTTGGGGACTTGGTGTGGTTGTCTTCTCGCTTTGTTCCTATGAAGGTCTCCTCTCCTAAGTTCAAGCCTCGGTTTATCGGTCCTTATAAGATTTTGGAAGTCCTTAACCCTGTGTCATTTCGTTTGGACCTCCCCGCATCGTTTGCTATTCATAATGTGTTTCATCGGTCGTTGTTGCGGAGGTATGTGGTGCCTGTGGGTCCTCCGGTTGAGCCTCCTGCCCCTGTGCTGGTTGAGGGAGAATTGGAATACGTGGTGGAGAAGATCTTGGATTCTCGTATTTCTAGACGGAGGCTTCAGTATTTGGTTAAATGGAAGGGCTATGGTCAGGAGGATAATTCCTGGGTTGTCGCCTCTGATGTTCATGCGGCCGATTTGGTTCGTGCCTTCCATGTGGCTCACCCTGATCGCCCTGGGGGTTTTGATGAGGGTTCGGTGACCCCTCCTCAAGGGGGGGGTACTGTTGTGAACTCTGTTTTCAGGCTCCCTTTTGTGGTCACAGGTGGTATTGTGTGACTTTTGTTTTGGGCTCCCCCTGGTGGCTTTGTTTGTTATCCTGCGGGTCTGTGGCTGATCAGCTGCCTCGTTATTCACTTGGGAGTTTCCTATTTAGCTCTGTTTCACTTCCACTTGTTGCCGGCTGTCAATGTACTCAGTGCTATTCTGATTACTCCTGATTATCTTCGGTTTCAGTCTCTTCAGGAGAAGCTGTTCTGAACAGAAGTTCTGTTTAATTATTTTTTGCTCATCAGTCTGCAATATGATTTCTGTGCATGATGAGTTTAGTCCAGCTTGCTAATATGTGATTTCTTCTGCTGGTTTGCTCTGGGGTACAGAGTTGCTTCCCCAGCACCGTTAGTTGGTGCGGGGGCTCGAGCGATCTCTGCGTGGATATTTTGAATAGGGTTTTTAATTGACCGTACAGTTCCCTTTCTAGTTTCTGCTTTCTAGTGTTAGCGGGCCTCATTTGCTAAATCTAATTTCATCTCTGCGTTTGTGCTTTCCCCTTAACTCACCGTTAATATTTGTGGGGGGCTATTCTATATCTTTGGGGTCATTTCACTGAGGCAAGTGAGGACTTTCGTTCCCTCTAGGAATAGTCAGTTTCTCAGGCCGTGAAGAGACGTCTAGGATTTTCAGGTAACGTTCCACGGCTGCATATAGTTGTTTGCGGATAGGATCAGGTTGCGGTCAATTCAGTTACCACTTCCCCAGAGTTTGTAGTCGGTTTAGTTACTTAGCTAGTCCTACTTGCGATCCTTGCCATTAAGATCATAACAGGACCCCCATTTGACACATTATTTTTTTCCCCCTATTTTCTTTTTGAAAATTTGGGGTGCGTCTTATGGTCCGGTGCGTCTTATAGTCTGAAAAATATGGTACATTAGATGCGGAAAATCCACATGCCTTTTTAGTGCATTTCCATGGCGGAAATGCATGAAAAACGCAAGTGTTTTGCCCCAAGTACAGTGGCATGTAAAAGTTTGGGCACCCATGATCAAAATTACTGTTATTGTAAACAGTTAAGCAAGTTGAAGATGACATGATCTGTAAAAGGCCTAAAGTTAAAAATGACACATCTCCTTTGTATTTTAGGCAAAAATTATATATACTTTAATCTTTTACATTTTAAAAATTACAAAAAGTAAAATGGTCAGATGCAAAAGTTTGGGTACCCTGCATGGTTAGTACCTAGGAGCACCCCTTTTTTTGCAAGTATCCCAGCTTATAAACACTTTTTATAACCAGCCAAGAGTCTTTCAATTCTTGTTTGAGGGATTTTCTTCTATTCTGCCATGCCAAATTCTTCGAGATCTGGGAGTTTCCTGGGTTGTCTTGCATGCACTGCTATTTTGAGGACAAGCCACAGACTTTCAGATCAGGAGACTATGAGGGTGATTGTAAAACCTTCAGCTTGCTCCTTTTGAGGTAGTCTATTGTGGATTTTGACGTGTGTTTATTATCCATTTGCAGAAGCCATCCTCTTTTCAATTTCAGCTTTTCTGCAGATGAAGTTATGTTTGCATCAAGAATTTGTTGAAATTTCATTGAATCCATTTTTCGCTCTAAGATCCCTGGATACAGCTCTCACAGAAGGGAGGATGAGGTATGTATCTTTTAGGGAGTACAGGGCGCAGGATTCCGGGGCTATATCTGACGCTGGGAGGGTCGTAGTATTGTAATGAGGACAGGGGGCAGGGCACCACACGCCCTGAAGCCTGGAATAAATCAATAACATAAAGAAAGAATATAACATTTCTCCACAACAAGACCATTAATATGAGGCATACAGGAAGGACTAGTGTAACATTTCTATTACCTGTATATCCATAATAATAGGTGTGGAAGGTCGGCTCACTTAGCTGCTCCTCGATGTAGACACAGACACACATGGGTTAAAGTCTCTGGGTGGTTTATTGTATCATAAACTCAAAATGGTAAAAGGAAAACAGACTTTTTGGCTCAAAAGGAAATAAAAAGTTCATAAACAGTCCTGCCCTGCCCTTCTGGGCCAAAACATATGGTAGCTCTCACAGGAGCATCAGTCTAGAGTCTAGAGAGGCTTGCTTGCCTTTACACAACACAGACCACAGAAAAAAAAATGGCTGGACATTTAATTACCCAGCCACACCCTTGAGCTGGAGATATGGTGCGTAGGCGTCCCGCCCATTTGTTACCTACTCACCTAAAAAACCCGTCCATAACATGGCTGCTTAACTCCTTCAGCACATATCATGCTGAAAATAAACTTATGGGTTTCTAGATCACAGAGGAAAGCAGTCTCCATGACACATATCTCCCCTCCCATATCGTGCCAGTGACCCTATCACATAGGTCACATACGTCCCGGGGGTGACAGATTCCCTTTAACCATTACAAAATTCTGGTTGCCCACAGCTACCAAAAGATGGAGCTTAACCCCTTAATCCCATATGATGTACTATCCCGTCAAGGTGACCTGGGACTTAATCCCCATGGACGGGATAATACGTCATATGCGATCGGCCGCGCTCACTGGGGGAGCGCGGCCGATCGCGACCGGGTGTCAGCTGACTATCGCAGCTGACATCTGGCACTATGTGCCAGGAGCGGTCACGGACCGCCCCCGGCATATTAACCCCCGGCACACTGCAATCAAACATGATCGCAGTGTTCCGGCAGTACAGGGAAGCATCGCACAGGAAAGGGGATCCCTGCGTGCTTCCCTGAGACGACCGGTACAAGGCGATGTGCTCACCTTGTTCCGAGTGTCTCCTCCCTGCAGGCCCCAGAGCCAAAATGGCCACGGGGCTACTTCCAGGTCCTGCAGGGAGGTGGCTTACCAAGTGCCTGCTCAGAGCAAGCACTGGTAAGCCAGGAGCCCTGCATGTCAAATCGCTGATCTAACACAGCAAAGTGTTAGATCAGCGATCTGTCACTATACAGTGATGTCCCCCCTGGGACAAAGTAAAAAAGTAAAAAAAAAATGTTTTAAATGTGTAAAAAAAAAAAAATCCTAAATAAAGAAAAAAAATATTGTTCCCATAAATACATTTCTTTATCTAAACAATAAAAAAAACAATAAAATTACACATATTTAGTATCGCCGCGTCTGTAACGACCCGACCTATAAAACTGTCCCACTAGTTAACCCCTTCAGTGAACACCGTAAAAAAAAAAAACGAGGCAAAAAACAACGCTTTATTATCATACCACCGAACAAAAAGTGGAATAACACACGATCAAAAAGACGGATATAAGTATCCATGGTACCACTGAAAATGTCATCGTGTCCTGCAAAAAACAAGCCACCATACAGCATCATCAGCAAAAAAATAAAAAAGTTATAGTCCTCAGAATAAAGCGATGCAAAAATAATAATTTTTTCTATAAAATAGTTTTTATCGTATAAAAATGCCAAAAGATAAAAAAATTATGTAAATGAGGTATCGCTGTAATTGTACTGACCCGAAGAATAAAACAGCTTTATCCATTTTATCAAACGTGGAACGGTATAAACGCCCCCCCAAAAGAAATTCATGAATAGCTGGTTTTTGGTCATTCTGCCTCACAAAAATCGGAATAAAAAGCGATCAAAAAATGTCACATGCCCAAAAATGGTACCAATAAAAATGTCAACTCGTCCCGCAAAAAACAAGACCTAACATGACTCTGTGGACCAAAATATGGAAAAATTATAGGTCTCAAAATGTGGTAACGCAAAAAATATTTTTTGCAATAAAAAGCGTCTTTTAGTGTGTGACAGCTGCCAATCATAAAAATCCGCTAAAAAAACACTATAAAAGTAAATCAACCCCCCCTTCATCACCCCCTTAGTTAGGGAAACATAAAAAAAATTAAAAAATGTATTTATTTCCATTTTCCTATTAGGGCTAGGGTTAGGATTAGGGCTAGGGTTAGGGCAAGGGTTAGGGTTAGGGCTAGGGTTAGGGCTAGGGTTAGGGTAAGGGATATGGTTAGGGTTAGGGTTGGGGCTAAAGTTAGTTTTAGGGTTGGGGCTAAAGTTAGAGTTAGGGTTGGGGCTAAAGTTAGGGTTAGGGTTGGGGCTAAAGTTAGGGTTTGGATTACATTTATGGTTGGGATTAGAGTTAGGGGTGTGTCAGGGTTAGGGGTGTGGTTAGGGTTATGGTTGGGATTAGGGTTAGGGGTGTGTTTGGGTGAGGGTTTCAGTTAGAATTGGGGATTTCCACTGTTTAGGCACATCAGGGCTCTCGAAACGCGACATGGCGTCTGATCTCAATTCCAGTCAATTCTGCGTTGAAAAAGTAAAACAGTGCTCCTTCCCTTCCGAGCTCTCCCATGCGCCAAAACAGGGGTTTACCCCAACATATGGGGTATCAGCATACTCAGGTCAAATTGGACAACAATAATTGGGGTCCAATTTCTCTTGTTACCCTTGGGAAAATAAAAATTTGGGGGGCTAAAAAAACATTTTTGTGGGAAAAAAATAATTTTTATTTTCACGGCTCTGCATTATAAACTTTAGTGAAACACTTGGGGGTTCAAAGTTCTCACAACACATCTAGATAAGTTCCATGGGGGGTCTAGTTTCCAAAATGGTGTCACTTTTGGGGGGTTTCTACTGTTTAGATGCATCAGGGGCTCTGCAAATGCAACGTGAAGCCTGCAGACCAATCCATCTAAGTCTGCATTCCAAATGTGCTCCTTCCCTTCCGAGCTCTTACATGCACCCAAACGGTGGTTTCCCCCCACATATGGGATATCAGCGTACTCAAGACAAATTGGACAACAACTTTTAGGGTCCATTTTCTCCTGTTACCCTTGGAAAAATACAAAACAGGGGGCTAAAATATAATTTTTGAGGAGAAAAAATGATTTTTTATTTTCACGGCTCTGCGCTATAAACTGTAGTGAAACACTTGGGGGTTCAAAGTTCTCACAACACATCTAGATAAGTTCCTTGGGGGGGGGTCTAGTTTCCAAAATGGTGTTACTTTGGGGGGTTTCTACTGTTTAGGTGCATCAGGGGCTCTGCAAATGCAACGTGACGCCTGCAGACCAATCCTTCTAAGTCTGCATTCCAAATGGCGCTCCTTCCCTTCCGAGCTCTTCAATGTGCCCAAACAGTGGTCCCCCCACATATGGGGTATCAGCGTACTCAGAACAAATTGGACAACAACTTTTAGGGTCCAATTTCTCCTGTTATCCTTGGAAAAATACAAAACAGGGGGCTAAAATATAATTTTTGAGGAGAAAAAATGATTTTTTATTTTCACGGCTCTGCGTTATAAACTGTAGTGAAACACTTGGGGGTTCAAAGTTCTCACAACACATCTAGATAAGTTCCTTGGGGGGGTCTAGTTTCCAAAATGGTGTTACTTTGGGGGGTTTCTACTGTTTAGGTGCATCAGGGGCTCTGCAAATGCAACGTGACGCCTGCAGACCAATCCTTCTAAGTCTGCATTCCAAATGGCGCTCCTTCCCTTCCGAGCTCTTCAATGTGCCCAAACGGTGGTCCCCCCACATATGGGGTATCAGCGTACTCAGAACAAATTGGACAACAACTTTTAGGGTCCAATTTCTCCTGTTATCCTTAGAAAAATACAAAAGGGGGGCTAAAAAATAATTTTTGTGGAAAAAAAATGATTTTTTATTTTCACGGCTCTGCGTTATAAACTGTAGTGAAACACTTGGGGGTTCAAAGTTCTCACAACACATCTAGATAAGTTCCTTGGGGGGTTTAGTTTCCAAAATGGTGTCATTTGTGGGGGGTTTCTACTGTTTCGGTGCATCAGGGGCTCTGCAAATGCAACGTGACGCCTGCAGACCAATCCATCTAAGTCTGCATTCCAAATGGCACTCCTTCCCTTCCAAGCTCTGCCATGCACCCAAACGGTGGTTCCCCCCCACACATGGGGTATCAGCGTACTCAGGACAAATTGGATAACAAAATTTGTGGTCGAATTTCTCCTTTTACCCTTGAGAAACTACAAAAGTGGGGGCTAAAATATAAATTTTGTGAAAAAAAAAAGAATTTTTATTTTCAGGGCTCTGTGTTATAAACTGTAGCGAAACACTTGGGGGTTCAAAGCTGTCAAAACACATATAGATAAGTTCCTTAGGGGGTCTACTTTCCAAAATGGTGTCACTTGTGGAGGGTTTCAATGTTTAGGCACATCAGGGGCTCTCCAAACGTGACATGGTGTCATCTCAATTCCAGTCAATTTTGCATTGAAAAGTCAAATGGCGCTCCTTCCCTTCCGAGCTCTGCCATGCACCCAAACATTGGTTTATCCCCACATATGGGGTATCAGCGTACTCAGGACAAATGGCACAACAACTTTTGGGGTCCAATTTGTTCACTTACCCTTGGGAAAATAAAAAATTGGGGTGAAAAGTTCATATTTGTGAAAAAATAGGATTTTTTATTTTGACGGCTCTGCATTATAAACTTCTGTGAAGCACTTGATGGGTTAAAGTGCTCACCACACATCTAGATAAGTTCCTTATGGGGTCTAGGTTCCAAAATGGTGTCACTTGTGAGGGGTTTCAATGTTTAGGCACATCAGGGGCTCTCCAAACGCAACATGGCGTCCCATCTCAATTCCAGTCAATTTTTGAAATTGAAAATTGAAAAGTCAAACGGCGCTCCTTCCCTTCCGAGCTCTGCCATGCGCCCAAACAGTGGTTTACCCCCACATATGGGGTATCGGCGTACTCAGAAGAAATGGCCCAACACCTTTTGGGGTCCAATTTCTTCTCTTACCCTTGGGAAAATAAAATATTGGGGGCGAAAATATCATATTTGTGAAAAAATATTTTTTATTTTTACGGCTCTGCATTATAAACTTCTGTGAAGCACTTGGTGGGTTAAAGTGCTCACCACACATCTAGATAAGTTCTTTAGGGGGTCTACTTTCCAAAATGGTGTCACTTGTGGGGGTTTCAATGTTTAGGCACATCAGGGGCTCTCCAAACGCAACATGGCGTCCCATCTCAATTCCAGTCAATTTTGCATTGAAAAGTCAAACCGCGATCCTTCCCTTCCGAGCTCTGCCATGCACCCAAACAGTGGTTTACCCCCACATATGGGGTATCAGCGTACTCAAAAGAAATTGTACAACAACTTTTTGGGTCCATTTTCTCCTGTTACCCTTGGTAAAATAAAACAAATTGGAGCTGAAATAAATTTTTTGTGAAAAAAAGTTAAGCGTTCATTTTTTAAAACATTCCAAACATTTCTGTAAAACACCTGAAGGGTTAATAAACTTCTTGAATGTGGTTTTGAGCACCTTGATGGGTGCAGTTTTTAGAATGGTGTCATACTTGGTTATTTTCTATCATATAGACCCCTCAAAATGACTTCAAATGTGATGTGTGTTAGGGCTAGCGGAACGCACCAAATAATAAGAAAGATAGAGTAAGGTGCGTTCGCAGCCCGGGGTCCACCGTGCAGAGATGGAACCTGCTGCCAAGTAATGACGGACTATATGGCGGTACAATGTGGATACACACATGGGTTAACTTCACCCTGTGTGAAGGAAGCGAACCCTGTTGCGTCACAGGGCCGCGGTACCGCACCAAGAGCGCAAGCAAGGAGTCTCAGAACTCAATCCCAAGACACAGGATTTGAGTTTATATAGACCTCTTGCGCTCGACACCGCAACTGGGGTGTCAGAGTGAAATAAATAATAATAAAGATGCACGAGAGTGCGTGCGGTGCCGCACTGGCGGACGCCACTAACCACCCAGGTTTGGGTCAGGAAAGCGCTGTGAAAGCGCACGGCGCCGCACTAGCGGTCACAGCAGTTAGACGCTGTATTGTGTGTCACGTGCTGATGGCTAAGTCGGGCGCTAGATAGCAATCATCCACCTTACGCGAGCAGTCATACACAAGGGAGGGGATAATTAATGAACAACTTTCACTCATCAACACACACACGTTTACAAGTTTACACTAGTGCATGGCCGTGCGGTCATGCGAAGCTTATATAGCTGCAGCATGAACAGGACCTTCCAAAAAAGGACCAATGGGAAGCTGCCACAGAAGTTGAGCACCTTCAGGACCTTCCTGGAGGACCAATGGGATCTGCTGCAGTATCTGAGCATGTGACCCTCGATCTCCAACGGGAGATCTTGCCCTGGGCATGCTCAGAAGGGGAAAAGCAGGACTTAGTCCCAAAAGCGTCTGCTCGCCACTGCCCAGCACTGGCTTCAATGGCAGAAGCTGGAAAAGCAATAGTAACCCTGTGCACAGAGTGGGACTGAGCAAGACGCTGGGACCGACGTCTTCGCTGAGCAGACTCCACTGCGGCTGGAGAAGAATGGGAGACCGCAGCAGACATGGTTCAAGATTCCCCCTGTGCAGCGGCGGGAACTCGACTCCTAACATTACCCCCCCTCCTTGGGCCTCGCTACGCTCAAAGGCTGCAATGAGCAGCGGAGCCCGAATGTGCTCTACAGGTTCCCAGGTTCTGTCCTCAGGGCCGTGGCCCTTCCAGTCCACCAGATAGTATTTTTTTGCCACGTACTACCTTGCACCCCACGATAGCATTCACCTCATACTCATCCGTGGATGAACCCGATGTCCCGGCAGATGACTCAGAAAACCGGAACATATAGACGGGCTTTAAGAGGGAAACATGGAAGGTGTCGGTGATACCAAGGCGTGGAGGAATAGCCAAACGGTAGACTACAGGGTTAACCTGTTCCAGAACCTTGAAAGGACCAATGTAGCGAGGCGCAAACTTAGTGGACTCAACTCGCAGCCTGATGTTACGGGCGGAGAGCCACACTAATTCGCCAGGAGCAAAGGTCGGAGCGGGGCGCCGGTGAGCATCGGCAGAAACCCTCATCCTCTCCTTGGAAGCCCGAATGGCATCCTGTGTGAGGTCCCAAATGTCACGTGCCTCCACTGCCCAGTCTGCCACCCTGGAATCAGTGGATGACACGGGCATGGGCACAGGGACACACGGATGCTGGCCGTAATTAAGAAGAAAAGGAGTCTGCCCAGTGGAATTGGCTACGGCGTTGTTCAGAGCAAATTCTGCCCAAGGTAGCAAAGATGCCCAGTCATCCTGCCTAGCAGAGACAAAATGTCGCAAATATGTCACCAGAGTCTGGTTGGCCCTCTCTACCAACCCATTCGTCTCGGGATGATATGCAGAGGAGAGATTTAGTTCTATGCTGAGTAAACGACAGAGCTCTCTCCAAAACCGAGACGCAAACTGTGGGACCCCGGTCACTGACAATTTTATCAGGCATGCCATGTAAACGGAAAATATGTTTAATGAACAACGCCGCCAAGGCCCGTGCAGAAGGTAACCGTGGAAGTGGCACCAAGTGCACCATCTTAGAGAAATGATCGGTGACAACCCAGATAACGGTGCAGTTACGAGACTTGGGTAAACCCACCACGAAGTCCATCCCGACCATCTCCCAGGGCCTGTCTGCCACCGGCAGGGGGTAAAGTTTCCCAGCAGGCCGTTGCCGAGGAGACCGATTCTTGGCGCAGGAGACACACGCCCGAATATAGTCCCTGACGTCAGGGGCCATATGCGGCCACCAGTACGTCCTCGCCAAAAGCTCAGATGTCCTCTTGGTCCCAAAATGTCCACCCACCCTCGACGAGTGAGCCCAAGAGAGAACCTCCGGTCGCAAATTAGATGGAATGAAAGTTTTGCCTGGGGGCACAGACTCTAGCGAAACCGGAGCCACAGTTCTCAGGCTCTCAGAAGGGACAATAAGCCAAGGCTCCTCCTCCTCCTCCTCAGATGACACTACGGAGCAAGAGAGAGCGTCGGCACAAATGTTCTTCTCCCCGGAGAGAAAATGGAGAGTAAAATGGAACCGGCAGAAGAACAGGGACCATCTAGCCTGGCGAGAATTCAGCCGCTGGGCTATCTGTAAGTACACCAAGTTTTTGTGGTCTGTGAACACTTGGAAGGGAAAGCGAGCTCCCTCCAAGAGGTGTCTCCACTCTGAGAAAGCCAACTTCATGGCTAGCAACTCCCTGTCCCCGATGGAATAACTCCTCTCCGCTGGTGAAAAGGTCTTAGAGAAGAAGAAGCAAGGATGCTTCCGACCTTGAGCATCCTTTTGGAAGAGGACTACTCCAGCACCAACGGATGAGGCATCCACCTCCATAATAAATGGCTTATCTACATCGGGGCGATGTAGGATGGGAGCGCTAGCGAAGTGTGACTTAATCAAGAGAAAGGCCTTGGAGACCTCCTCTGACCACAACTTGGGATTTGCTCCCTTCTTGGTGAGGGCAACCAAGGGAGCTACCAAAGTTGAGAAGTGGGGAATGAACTGGCGATAGTAATTAATGAACCCCATAAAGCGCTGCACCGCTTTGAGAGAATGGGGTTCCTGCCAGTCCATCACAGCCTGTAGCTTGGCAGGATCCATAGCCAATCCCTGGGGTGAGATGATATAGCCAAGGAACGGCAAGGACTCCTGCTTAAATACACACTTCTCCAACTTGGCATAGAGGGAGTTAGCCCGTAGGAGGTCGAAGACCTTGCAAACATCTCTCCGGTGGGAGTCTATATCTGGAGAGTAGATGAGAATATCATCCAGATAAACTACGACCGAGGTGGAAAGCATATCCCGGAAGATGTCATTTGCAAAGTCTTGGAAAACGGCTGGGGCATTACAGAGCCCGAAGGGCATCACCAGATATTCATAGTGCCCATCCCTGGTGTTAAAAGCCGTCTTCCATTCGTCCCCCTCATGAATGTGAATCAGGTTGCAAGCACCCCGCAGATCTAATTTAGTAAATACCCTTGCTCCCCGTAGCCTATCAAAAAGCTCAGATATCAGGGGTAGTGGGCACTTATTTTTAACGGTGATGGCATTAAGACCCCTGTAGTCTATGCATGGACGCAGTTCTCCACTCTTCTTCTGTACGAAGAAGAACCCAGCCCCTGCAGGTGACACTGACTTCCTAATGAATCCTCTTGCCAGATTCTCTCGGATATACTGTGACATTGCCTCCGTCTCCGGGAGAGACAAAGGATAGACTCGACCCCGGGGAGGCTCAGCACCAGGCAAGAGGTCAATAGGACAGTCATAGGGGCAGTGAGGCGGAAGGGTCTCCGCAGCCCTTTTGGAGAACACGTCCGCATAAGGCCAATATTGCTTGGGAAGAGAGGATAAATCTGCGGGTACCTCAGTAGTAGCAACCTGAACGCTCTCCCTCTGACATCTACCCCCACAAGATTCACCCCATCCTAAAATTCTGCCTGTGGACCACTCGATATGAGGAGAGTGATACCGTAGCCAAGGCATCCCTAACAGGATCTCATCAATTCCCTAAGGAATGACGAGCAGAGATATAATCTCCTGATGAGATGGCGACAAGGACAGAGTGAAAGGGATGGTCTGGTGTGTTATCTGTGAGGGCAGTGTTGACCCATTCACCACTCATACAGTTACTGGTTGAGCTAGCATTACCAGGGGTATTGCGTGACGTTGGGCAAAGACAGAAGACATAAAATTGCCCTCCGCCCCAGAATCCACGCAGAGCTCTACCGAGTGAGTGAGTGAGCCTATTGTAATTGTCCCCTTAAAGGACAATTTGGAGGCAAATGTCGCCGTGTCTAGTGTACCTCCACCTACTACCACTAGACGCTGATGTTTCCTCGACCGCTGGGGACATCTGGTGGCAAGATGTCCTGACTGCTGGCAAACAATACAAACCTGGAGTGCACGAGCGGTCCGGGACTTAGATCCCGCTCGTGACACTTCCATGGCCTCATGTGACTCAGGGGCCTGGACTGGAGATTCCAAAGGTTTGGCGAAGGTGGGAGCCAGCCGAAACCTCTGCCTACACTGGGCTTGCTCTAACCTCCGCTCGTGAAAACGGAGGTCAATACGAGAGGACACTGCTGTTAACTCCTCCAGTGTGGCGGGAATCTCCCTAGTGGCCAGGGCATCCTTCATGTGGTCAGCCAGCCCCCTCCAAAATATCGGAATAAGGGCTTTATCCGACCACTCCAGCTCAGATGCTAGGGTGTGGAAGTGGACGGCAAAATGGCTGACCAAGGACGAGCCCTGAGTCAATGCCAACAGTTGGAGCGCCGTATCATGGGTGACACGAGGTCCTAAAAAGACCTGTTTCAGAGTGCTCAGGAACAACAAAGCACTCTGCACCACATGATTGCCACACTCCCACAGCGGCGTACACATGATCGCCACACTCCCACAGCGGCGTAGCCCACTCCAACGCCCTGTCCGACAGGAGAGACACAATAAACCCCACCTTAGCTCGCTCTGTAGGGAAACAAGAGGCCAGAAGCTCAAGATGTATAGAGCACTGACTCATGAAACCCCTACAAGACTTACTATCACTAGAAAATTTTTCTGGCAGCGGGAGGCGAGAAAGAGTCGGTACAAGGGTGGCAGTGGACAAGGTGGCTGCAGCCACGCTAGCAGCCTGAACAGCAACTGCGGTTACATCCACAGCTGAGGTTGTGCGCTCGAGAGCCACCAACCTACCCTCCAGCTGCTGGATGTACCGCAAAGATTGCTGTTTGTCCGTCATTACTAGCCAGACACTGGCGCTAGTGTAATGTTAGGGCTAGCGGAACGCACCAAATAATAAGAAAGATAGAGTAAGGTGCGTTCACAGCCCGGGGTCCACCATGCAGAGATGGAACCTGCTGCCAAGTAATGACAGACTATATGGCGGTACAATGTGGATACACACACGGGTTAACTTCACCCTGTGTGAAGGAAGCGAACCCTGTTGCGTCACAGGGCCGCGGTACTGCACCAAGAGCGCAAGCAAGGAGTCTCAGAACTCAATCCCAAGACACAGGATTTGAGTTTATATAGACCTCTTGCGCTCGACACCGCAACTGGGGTGTCAGAGTGAAATAAATAATAATAAAGATGCACGAGAGTGCGTGCGGTGCCGCACTGGCGGACGCCACTAACCACCCAGGTTTGGGTCAGGAAAGCGCTGTGAAAGCGCACGGCGCCGCACTAGCGGTCACAGCAGTTAGACGCTGTATTGTGTGTCACGTGCTGATGGCTAAGTCGGGCGCTAGATAGCAATCATCCACCTTATGCGAGCAGTCATACACAAGGGAGGGGATAATTAATGAACGACTTTCACTCATCAACACACACACGTTTACACTAGCGCATCGCCGTGCGGTCATGCGACGCTATATATAGCTGCAGCATGAACAGGACCTTCCAAAAAAGGACCAATGGGAAGCTGCCACAGAAGTTGAGCACCTTCAGGACCTTCCTGGAGGACCAATGGGATCTGCTGCAGTATCTGAGCATGTGACCCTCGATCTCCAACGGGAGATCTTGCCCTGGGCATGCTCAGAAGGGGAAAAGCAGGACTTAGTCGCAAAAGCGTCTGCTCGCCGCTGCCCAGCACTGGCTTCAATGGCAGAAGCTGGAAAAGCAATAGTAACCCTGTGCACAGAGTGGGACTGAGCAAGACGCTGGGACCGACGTCTCTGCTGAGCAGACTCTACTGCAGCTGGAGAAGAATGGGAGACCACAGCAGATCATGGTTCGAGATTCCCCCTGTGCAGCGGCGGGAACTCAACTCCTAACATTGTGGTCCCTTAAAAAATATTGGTGTTGTAAAAATGAGAAATTGCTGGTCAATTTTTAACCCTTATAACTCCCTAACAAAAAAGAATTTTGTTCCAAAATTGTGCTGATGTAAAGTAGACATGTGGGAAATGTTACTTATTAATTATTTTGTGTGACATATCTCTGTGATTTAAGGGCATAAAAATTCAAAGTTGGAAAATTGCTAAATTTTCTAAATTTTTGCCAAATTTCCGTTTTTTCACAAATAAACGCAAGTTATATCGAAGAAATGTTACCACTATCATGAAGTACAATATGTCAGAATCACTAGGATCCGTTGAAGCGTTCCAGAGTTAAAACCTCATAAATGGACAGTGGTCAGAATTGTAAAAATTGGCCCGGTCATTAACGTGCAAACCACCCTTGGGGCTTAAGGGGTTAAAGGAGTTGTTAAGCTTTAGGCAAAAAGTTTGCAGTCACTCTATGCGAGTGCAGACTTGTTAATCATTACATAGCGCACACTATATGCTGTGATGATTGCCTGGTGCTGGCGTCAGGAGTGGGTGGTCATGTGACTGCAAATATGTGATTTGCCTACTCCCAGCCATATTCAGACCAGAGTGTTTTTGGCCTCCTTCAATACACTTGTATTAACAGGGGCCACTCCCATCTAGTCAGCAGGTGAGAACATATATGCAAAACACATACTTGTGGTCACATGCCCACAGCTACTGGCGCCGCGCCGACACCGGAGAATCCTCAAAACACACAGTGCGAAGTCTGAAGTCACATACAGTAGAGTGACTGCAGGCTTGCATCCTGAAGCCAGGCATCTCTTGAAGAGTGCATTTTGTCCTAATTAGTGTTGAGCATTCCGATACTGCAAATATCGGGTATCGGCCGATATTCGCTGTATCGGAATTCCGATACCGAGTTCCGATATTTTTGTGATATCGGAAATCGGAATCGGAAGTTCCTATAAGTTCCCAGGCGTGTGCGGTGCGTATGGTTCCCAGGGTCTGGAGGAGAGGAGACTCTCCTTCAGGCCCTGGGATCCATATTCATGTAAAAAATAAAGAATAAAAATAAAAAATATGGATATACTCACCCCTCGGACGGACCCTGGACCTCAGCGGTGCAACCGGCAGCCTCCGTTCCTAAGAATGCAGTGAGTGTAGGACCTGCGATGGCGTCGCGGCTTGTGATTGGTCGCGTGAGCGGTCACATGAGCTGTCACGCGACCAATCACAAGCCGCGACGTCATCGAGGGTCCTTCACTCTGCATTCTTAGGAACGGAGGCAGACGCTTGCAGCGGTGAGGTCCAGGGGCCGTCGGAGGGGTGAGTATATCCATATTTTTTATTTTTATTCTTTAATTTTTACATGAATATGGATCCCAGGGCCTGAAGGAGAGTTTCCTCTCCTTCAGACCCTGGGAACCATCCAGGATCACTTCCGATATTTGTGTCCCATTGACTTGTATTGGTATCGGGTATCGGTATCGGCGATATCCGATATTTTTTGGATATCGGCCGATCCAATCCGATACCGATACTTTCAAATATCGGAAGGTATCGCTCAACACTAGTCCTCCTAATACATTCAATGTCTGAACAGTATGCAGTAAAACTGCAGGAATTTTTTTTTCTATATTTGGAGCTCTGTAGAAGAAAAAAATTGTTCCAAAAAACAAAAAATATAAGTCATTCTCCACCTATTGACACTTAAATGTAACTCCACAGGTATACAAAGCTAAATGCCTTGCATTTATGACTTTATGATGGACACTTGTATAAGGATGATCAAAGTAGGAGGCGGGCACAATTCATCACCAGGTTTTTACTTTAAGAACTTGGATCACAGAAATCTTAGTTAGGTGCCTGACTTTCCTAGTAGTTCATACCTATGGTATGGCATTAAAATTGCCTGGCACTAGTATACCAGAAATAAAATATGAGGAGAAAAAAAAGAAAGATTTAGTTTAAAAAATGTAATCAGTAGTTTCCCACTAATAATATTTTTGAAAGAATATTCAACAAAAAAAACATACATTATACCCTGAATTAGTTATGACACAAAATAAAGTTAGAGTTTGGTCCCTATTTTTTATTTATGGCTCATATTTAGAATTGGCCATCAATATATGATTGGTGGGGCTGAGCCTCCCGACACCCACCCGATCCGATCATCCGCTACCAGCTCTAGCGGCAGCTGGAAGTTCTCAGATGCTGCCGAAAGACAGCAGTTCAATTAAAACTATAGTAACCACGGCCAAGTATTATAGATCCTCCCCCGAGGTTGGTCTGCAGTGCTCCGCTATTGCCACTATAGAAATGATGGAGATACTGTGTTCCAACAGCATACAAGAATTTCCAGCTGCCGCCAGTTCTGGTAACAGCTTAACAATACGAGCTCATGGCAAATGTACCTCAAAATGGTGGCACTAAAAGCTACAACAATGCCTTATAATCAGACTGAACCTTAAAGGGAACCTATCAGTTTCGAGAAAAACTTAAAAAGTAACAGTTGACTTCTCTCAGCATTACAGAAACTTATTTTAGTTTAAAAGTACTGTAACTAATCTTATTTATATATGTGTATATTGTATATCTTGTAAGGTGGCAGCTGGACAGGTCGTGGAAGGGAGGTATGTGTCCCCAAGGTGCCAAGCCTTATGTGTTGAGAGGGGTTAATCTGCCATTTTAAGGGCTGGATTTTTGTGGACAAACATAGAGCTGGTGGGAGGTTGTCCACCTTATCTCCACCCCAGGGTGTGGTCTGGGGTTTAAATAGTCGGCCTCCTGAGGCATTCAGTGTTCAATGTGTCTGGAGAGGCTAGCTCCAGAGAAGTGTTCGTGTTTGTTCTAAACTGAACCGTGTGTTTTTGATAACCATGAGTGGGTCGATCCCTGCTACCACAAGGACTGTGCTTTGTATTACCATTTTGTTTTGTTTTCCTTTTTTTCCCCAAAGGGCTGTGTTTATTTCTATTTCACCATGGTTTATGTTGAATATATAATACACCAGTGAATATCTTAAAGAGATAGTGCTCCAGTTTCTACCTCCATGTACAGCTGAGTGAGCCAATCTAACTCAATGTATACGTATACAGTTGTGTGAAAAAATGTTTGTCCCCTTCCTGATTTTGTATTCTTTTGCATGTTTGTAACACTTAAATGTTTCAGATCAAAAAAGAAATTGAAATATTAGACAAAGATAGCAAGTAAACACAAAATGCAGTTGTTACTGCTAAGGGTGGCCCAACCAGTTATTATGTTTAGGAGGAAATCACTTTTTCACACAGGGCCCTGAAGGTTTGGATTTCTTTTCCCCTTAATAATATAGACCTTCATTTAAAAACTGCATTTTGTGTTTACTTGTGTTATCTTTGTCTAATAGTATACATACATAGTGTATACATATAGTGGATAAGTAGCTGGTAGAATGCAGAATAGGAGATGCTGAGAGGGTTAATAGGACCAATATATTGGTCCAGGTTTGTTAGGAATGATTAGATTTAATTATTATAATATTAAATAATTAGAATTAGATGAGATGGGTGGAATTATTCATTCCCATCCTCCAATATAGGAGGTGCAGCTGATCTAACCCCTTAACAACCAGAGGTATTTTTGGTTTTGCATTTTTATTTTTTGATCCTCTTCTTCCCAAAGCCATAACTTTTTTATTGTTTGGTCAAAATGGCCATGTGATGGCTTGTTTTTTGTGGGATGAGTTGTACTTTTGATTTTACATTGATTTTACTATGTCGTGTACTCGAAAACGGGAAAAAATTCCAAGTGCGGTGAAATTGCAAAATAGTGCAATCCCACATTTGTTTTTTGTTAGTTTTTTCCACCATGTTCACTAAATGCTAAAACTGACCTGCTAATATGATTCTACAAGTCATTACAGGTTTATAAATTTCAAAAAAACTGACCGTTACATCCAAATATAGACTAAGCGTGAACAGGTGCTGAACCTAGAGTCACCAACTCGTATAGTCAAATAAATAAGGCAGCACACTGCGGCGCCAAAACATGCAAACATGAAACATGAAAATTGAACTGCATTACTGTACTAGAAATATGAAAAAATGAGAGCGTTTAGCGCATAAATTGGCTAATTCATGTGTACCTGGTACACATGAAGGCATCTCTCGTATGCCAGGTCCTAAACTTTCCTTTCCTCGCTGAGAATAAACGTCTTCATCTGAATGGGTACCTGTGAATCCTCTTCTTAGACTAAATTTCTCTTTCTCTGTGGAGGGGTAATGGACCTGCTGCGATTAAAACACCTGTGGCTAAGAGGTGGAGGAGTGCTAATGAATACAAATTTCAAAAAACTGACCGTCACATCCAAACATAGACTAAGTGTGAACAGGTGCATGTTTTAGCGCCGCAGTGTGCTGCCTTATTTATTTGATTGACTACAAGTTTATAGACATCAAACATGTCTAGGTTGTTTTTATCTAAGTGGTGAAAAAAAATTCCAAACTTTGTTAAAAAAAAAGAAAAAATTGCGCCATTTTCCAATACCCGTAGCATCTCCATTTTTCGTAATTTTCTGCGATCGCTTGATGCGGGTCACCGATGGGCGGATTTCCAGAAATTGACAGGTTAATAGCCGCGGGTTGATCACGATCCCACCTAAGGCTGTACCGGGCACATGTCAGCTGTTCAAAATTTTAGTAGCCTGTAAAGGCTAATTATACATCTCTGAGCTGATATTAATAGCCTGGAAAGCTCCATGATTATTACCCCTTTCCCAGACTATAAACATCTGCCCCCAGTCGCTGGGTTTCCCTCTGCTGGTTATGAAAATTGCGCGGGAGCCCACGCCATTTTTTTTCAGAAAAATAGTCTTGTATTAATTAAATACATGTCCAGTAATTTGCACACACACACTGTACTAATTGTATTTGTCTCTGGCATCTATATATCTACCTATTCTATTTGTATTTACTGTATTTAATCCATCTCTTCTATCCTGACGGCTCCTGCAGGGATTTTACAGAACACGGCAGATGAATTACCGGCTTTTCTTCTATCTATGTATCTATGTAATATAAATACATGTATATATGTATGTCACTGACATCTATATATACAGCTCTGGCAAAAAGTAAGAGACCATTACAAAATGTTCAGTTTGTCTGATTTTTCTCTTAATAAGTATATTTGAGTAAAATGTAAATTATTCTTTTATTCTATAAACTTCTGACAACATGTCTCCGAATTTCCAAGCAAAAAATTTTGTATTTATTTTCTGAAAATAAGGAACGGCCAAAATTACAAAAAAATGCATTGCTTGCAGACCTCAAACAATGCAAAAAAAAGTTCATAGTCATTTAGAAACAACAATATTAATGTTTTAACTCAGGAAAAGTTCAGAAATCAATATTTTGTGGAATAACCATGATTTTTAATCACAGCTTTCATGCGTCTTGGCATGCTTTCCATCAGTCTTTCACACTGCTTTTGGGTGACCTTATGCCACTCCTGGTACAAAAATGTAAGCAGTTCTTCTTTGTTTGATGGCTTGTGACTATCCATCATCCTCTTGATTACATTCCAGAGGTTTTCAATGGGGTTCAGGTCTGGAGATTGGGCTGGCCATGACAGGGATTTGATGTGGTGGTCCTTCATCCACACCTTGATTGACCTAGCTGTGTGGCATGGCGCATTGTCCTGATGGATAAAACAGTCCTCAGAGTTGGGGAACATTGCCAGAGCAGAAGGCATCAACTGTTTTTCTCATTGCTTCAATGAGAAGCAAAGGTGAACCAGGCTGAAGTTTGCCAAAGACCGTAAGGATTGGACCATAGAGGACTGAAGTAAGGTCGTCCTTTGTGAAGTACGTATGTGTAGCGCCCCCACTGCCGCAGGGCCGAGGGGTACCCGGTACCGGGCCTCTGAGTCTCTGCTCTGGGGTTGTCACGGTGGCTAGGCCCGGTCCGTGACCCTGCTGAGGGGCGTACAGTGATAGATGTCGGTGATAAATGGTGGTGTTGCGGTGCAGTGTAGGTTGCAGTAAATAACGAGGACACCAGGTTGCAGTCTCTTTACCTCTTTACTGAAGATCTCTGGGTCCTCAGTCCGGAATCCGGATAACCAGGCTGCGCAAGTCCGGCCGGTCCAATGGCACCTCCAGAGTTCTCTTAACAGGTGGAAATCTGCGCCTTCCTGCTAGCGCTATGTGTTGTGGTCCTTCCCTGCTGTGCTTACGGAAAGTCCCCACAACTGTTGTGTCCGTTTCTTAAGTTCCCTCACAACTCGATTAGATGATGTTCTGCTAATCCTCCGTCCCTCCCTGATGTTACGGTTGGGACGGCACCCGTATGACGGGTAGGCTCGGAGCTCTTCTGGGACCCTAGAGTCGCCCCTCTCCACAATTTGCCCCCCAAGACTGCATAGGTGATTTAGGTGAGACAGCCCGCCTTAGACTGACTGTCCTGCCGTTGGTTTAGAGTATTGCTTGAAGCTGAATATTGTAATACTCCCTCGGCGTTCCGGTCACCGGTTGTGCGCCTCAGTAGGATGTTGCCTCGGTCTTACAGCACGACTCCTACTGGTATTCTCCTTGTTGCTTTGATCTCGTTTCTCACTCAGCACAATCTATCTCGCTTCCAATCCCTCCTTGGGTACCGCCGTTATACTGAGCAGGCACGGTCCCGTTACGTTCGCTCAAGTTGCCAAGCCTCTGTCAGGATCCCACCCCTGACAGGGACCCTACCGAATCTTCTCCCACAACACCCTCTGCCACAGGATGTTGCCTGGTTCCAACCCAGTCAGCTTCTGCCTAACTTCCTGCCTGACCCCCAGTTTACCCACAATGGTGGGGAGTGGCCTAATGAATAGAACCCTTAGCTCCCCCTGGAGGCCCGGCTGTGAAATGTATTGGTGTCTGTGATACCTGGTCAGATGAACTCCTTCAGTGCCATCAGACGTACCATAGCTCCTCTTAGTGGCGGAGCCACAGTACTGCAACGACCAGGACTCTGGGGCGCTGCATATGAATCAAGCTTCTCTGGCTGGGTACTGCACCCGATCTCTCTCTGGCAGCACGCACACAGTACTCACTAGCCCAGAACGTTCCACACCTCACTCCGTGGTGACCAACGGGCACCTTGAACGTCTCTCCTCACAGTCTCCGGTAGCGGTGGTGGTGCTCGGGCGCAGGACTGCTCTGTACGGATACTCCGGGGCCACAATACTCACTGGTCCCTGAAGCGCACTATCTGTTCCTGCCAAGTCTCTCTCTGAGCTGCTCCTGAGTACATGGCTCCCCTCAGCACATCGGTCCCTCTGCGGATGGTGGGGCCTGTCGCAGTGCCGGTTCTCGGTGGGGGAGCGAAGTGCGGCGCTCTCCTGACTGTGCGCTGCCTTGGGTTGGCGTCAAACTGCTCTGCTGTGCACGCTTTCTCCTTTTATATCCCCGCCCCCCTCGGTCAGGAGGAACTTCTGTCTCAGTAAAGCTTTTCCCCCGGGAACAGGGGATGCAGCCTTTTCAGTTCCGGACCCGGCATGCAGGTACCCACGTGCTGTCGTCCCCCTTACAAATTTACTAAACATTGAATAGTGTAAAAGTCGTAATGAAAATCCACATAATGATAAACATGCTTCAGATTCAAAATCCACACCATGCTTTTATTTTTGTGCAAATTTTTTTCTGTAACATGTGATTGCGATTTTCATAAAACGATTGACTTGTATTGTACTGTATATTGCTGCATACTTTCAGTGCGGATTCCACACCACAATTTTGTGACACATCCACAATATGTGAACTTGGTCTTCGCTTTGCCATATGCCTTAGGATAGATTAGAAAAAACCTAAATCCGAAACACCATTTGCAGACATGTGCTTTGGGGTGCTTGACCTTCATCGGTGCAAAACAGGAGACCTGACAAGGCTGGGTGAGATGCCTCTGACAGGAAATGTAGGGGCAGAATCATAGCTACAGGTTAAGCTCAGGGGGGCAAAATATCTGAGTCGGCCCCTAACCAGATAACCATGTTTACAACTAAAGTGGAGCACCCTAATTGTGGATATATTGGGATCCTCAGCAGATGACCATACTGTTACTGAAAATAAATCTCTATACAAAGACCAAGACTAATATTACTGACACACATTGACCATATAGCGGTAGATACCAGTCCTGCAAAACATGTAAGATTACAGTAGATTTATAGATAGTGATTTACAGATGACGTTCTTTTTGATGGAGTCTTTCCGTTTCCTGTCTTCTCCATGTGGCCCTGACCGATATGGCTTCTTCCAGCCATGACTCCTCTGCAGTTTTAATAACAAAGAAACGTTTGTCTTTTTACATTTCCAGCACCGTTCTGATCTATTCCCAACCTTCACAAACTCTTCATCCTGCTGATACTCCATCCTGCTGCAGTCATATGTGTTCCTATTATGTGGCACAAAAACAGTTCTCCAATTGGTGCCACACATACTAATGCTCACCACTGTGCCCATTACAAAGTAAAATGTCTCCTTTTTGCCCTCTAGATGGTAAAATTGCCCCCTAAAAAATATTAATGCTGTGTACAAGTTCCCTAGAAAAGTGTCCACATTTTGCCCTCTATAAACCAATAATGTCCCTTGTATGCATGTTCTTAGTGCCTCTATAATAATACTTCATAAGTGCCCACATAACATTTAATAATGTCCCCTGAGTTCCCCCACATACAGCAATAATGTCCAGATTACCCCATATACATCCCCCTAAACACAGTATTATGTCCCCACAGCTCCCCTATGTAAAGTGTGATACCCCCATAGCTCCACTATGCAAGTATAATGTCCCCCAGTTGCACTATACACAGCATGATTTCGACTACAGCTCCCCTATACACAGTATGATGAGCCCACATCTTCCCTATGCACAATATGAAGGGCCCATAGATACCCTATACACGGGGTGAAGAACCCACAGTTCCCCTATTTACAGTATGATGGGCCCACAGTTCCCCTATGCACAATGTGAATGGCCCACAGCTGCACTAAGCACAATGTGATGGTCCCACAGCTCTCCTATACCCAATATGATGGACCCATAACTCTAACTTTCCCATGCACAGTATTATGGACCCACAGCTCCCTATGCACGGTATGATGGGCCCACAGCTCCACTATGCACAGTATAATGGGTCCACAGCTACCATATGCCCAGTTCGAAGGATCTACAGCTCTAGCTCTACCATGCACAGTATGATGGACCCACAGCTTCCCTATGCACAGTCTGATGGGCCCACAGCTGCCCTATGCAGATAATGATGGGTTCACAGCTCCTCTATGCAGAGTATGATGAGCCCACAGCTCCCCTATACACAATATAATTCCTCCAAAGCTCCCCCATACACAGTATAATGCCTTCCATAGCATCCCATCCACAGTACAAAGCCCTCACACTGTATTATGTCCACACAATGTAGGTTGCTCTCTACAGAAGTCTCCACACTGTATAATGGCTCCAGCAAAAAATACCATACTGTATGAGGACCCCACAGTAGCCCCAACACTGTGAGGACCCCCACAGTAGCCTCAACATTGTATGAAGGCTCCAACAGCAGTCCCCACATTGTATGAGGGCCCCAACGGTATTCCCCACACTGTATGTTAGTCCCCACAGTAGCCCAAATACTGAATGAGGGCCCTCACAGTAAATCCCACACTGTATGAGGCCCACAGTAGTTCTCACACTTTAAAAGGGTCCCCTGTAGTCCAAAAACTGTATGAGGGCCCCCACACTGAATGAGGGCCTCATAATAATCCTGTATGATGTCTCACAGTAGCCCTCACACTGTATTATTGCCGCCACAGTAGCCTCGCACTGTATAATGGCCCCCACCGAAGCCCCCACACTGTATGAGGGCCACCACAGTTGCTCCCACATTGTATGAGGGAACTCACACTGTTTAATAGTTCCTACAGTAATCCCCACACTGCATGAAGTCCCCCACAGAAGCCCCTATACTGTATGAGGCCCACCACAGTTGCTGCCACATTATATGAGGGCCCCAAAGTATGATGAATCACAGTAGTCTCCAAACTGTATAAGAACCACCACAGAAGATGTCACAATGTATGAGGGCCCCACAGTAGCCATCATACTGTATGAGGGGCCCCCACAATAGCCCTTACACTGTATGAGTGATCCCACACTGAAGTGCCCCTACAGTAACGCCACATATTGTATGAAGGCCCCCACAGTAGCCCCCACAGTGCAGAAGAGCCCTTACAGTAACCTCCACATTGTGTGAGGGCCCCCACAGTAATCACAACACTGTATGAAGGCCCTCACAGTAATTCTCACACTGTATGAGGGCCCCCACATTTGTCCCCTCAATAGCACCTACTCTGTATGATGGCCTTCAAAATGTAGCTCCTACACTGTATGAGATCCCCTACAGTGACACCCACACTTTATAAAGGCTCCCACACTGTATGAGAGCCCCTACAGTAGCACCAACACTATGTGTGGGCCCCCACAGTAACCCTCCCACTGTATGAGGGCTCCCACACTGTACAACAACAACACTCTATGAGGGCCCCCACTGCAGTTCCACATGACACATGAGAGCCCCCACACTGGATGAAGGAACCCACAGCAACCCCCTCACTGTATGAGGACCCATAAACGGTATAATTGCCTTACAAGAATTATTAAAAATCCAAATTTTTTTTAAAGCATTATATACTCACTAAACCCGGGATCCAGGCGAGTCCCCTGGCGTGGCGCAAGTGGACCAATGAGGTGACTTTCCAGTGCAAAGATTTCATCATACCACTCCATGCAGGATGCAACCGATGACCCACATTGCCTTTCTGCAGGCCACTGGTCTAATCAGACCTGCGGCCTACAGAACAAAGAGTGGTAGTGATGGGAGATAATGCCTTCCTGCTCTACTGCAGTGAATAATCGGATGAATGTATCGGAGTGCTTTGCATGTTGATTCAGTTAAACGTGTCAGTCACTCCAAGTGGGCCCTTTCGAGTGAGGGACTCAGGGGAACTGGCCCCTCTACCCCACCACCTTTCCAAGGTAGCTACACGGAGACTCATAAGTCATGCAATGCTCACCTGGGAATATGAATATGCAAAGAGGACACATTTTTGAGTGCCACCTATTGTAAATATCATTCCTGAAAGTCAATACTGAACATAACTTATGATAAGAAATCAAATCAGAGACTCCATTTTCAGACATGTTTTTTTGGGGTTTACCCAATGTGGTAAGGCCATTTAAAGTAGTATCATATTTAGTTACACAAACCATGATACCTAAAAGCAGAATCAGGTACTGGAAATTTCAGAAAGAAGCCATGAGCCATTTTTCACACATATTTCTTGCTCTAAAAATAAAAGTGATTAAGTGGTTTCCCTTGTAATTACATTACTGCTAGTATCATCATGCTGAAGAGAGAAAGCTCTGAGGTTAACTCATGCTGCACTCTAGGGACGGATAGTGAAAGCAAAAAGATGAGTGGAGAGACGTATTTCAAACGGGTATCTTTCTGAATTAATAAAAACGGAGAAAGCTGTCCCCAGAGAATTGTGGTGTATAATGGATAAAACATTAACTCTAGATGATTATATACCGTGAGGAATCTGGGCTAATAATCATTATGTGTTGGAAGGGGTGGAGTAATGATGCGTAAATACACTTTGACTTCCCGTTAAGATGTTAGAAAAGGCTGATAAGTGCCTTCGCCATGTGTCAGTAATGGCACATACTTGTAATTTGACATTATGCACTCCAAATATATCTAATGCATAACATCCAGACATTCCACCATACTAGCGACTTAGAATATAATACACTGAGCAACGTTATATCATCCAAAACTCAACTGCTAGAGATAATAAATAGGAATATTGATAGGAGAGGAAAACTTGGTACAGATCCAAAGTGGTGTAATGAAAACAAAGGCGAGCTCCCCACACATCTGGTATTACATAGGAAAAATAAATGATCCAAATAGGAGACACTATAAAACAACATGTCATTCTGCAAGCCAATGAGTTTTATCATTTTGAGGTACCTTCATACATGCTTCTGTAAACCAAAATTAGGATTAAAAAAAGTAGATTTTTTTGCCTCATAATTCCCAACCATTTACTATTGAATTCTTGTTTTGCATCAAAATGGCATGTTAAATGCATCCTAAATATATCTGAAGCAATTCCGCAATGGCATTTTCTACCAGACTTCACATTTTGCAACAAATACATGGCAAACTCCACATCTCTACATGAAGATTTTGTTAAAGATTTTTCTGCAGATTTGACATGAATTCCACCTTTTTTGGAGAGACTTGACCAGACATCCCTAGATGACTTCTCTACGTTCCTTTCCTGTTGATTCACATAACTCTCTCTATGTACACACATGGGAGAGACCTGTCAATCAGCTTGAGCAGGATGGTGTGAAGCCGGCCTGGGGACACACTGGACTATTCAGGTCTCTCCCTATAGGCTGTCTGCAGCATAAGGCCAGCCTCATTCCGTGTTTTAAGGGAACCTAACACTAGGTTTTCCCATATAAAATAGGTCTGTGAAAACAAGGACATGTGAGCAGTAGCATAGATTATAATGGGTACTTGTATCCGTGAAAAAAACAGATACAACAAGTACATGAAAACATAAGGCTAGGTTCACATTGCGTTAAGTACATACCGTTAAACGGATCCGTTAAACGCATGTACAGAAAAGAGCCAAATTTCTTGAAAATTTGGCTTCACGTTGATGCTTGCGTTAACGCACGTGACAGCGTTTATGTCATTCTGATGTCCGTTCGTGAAGCATCCGTTTGTCTACGTTTGTCTACGTTTGGCACTGTCAATAAAGTTGTTCTTTTTTTTTCCTTTTGTCAGTGTCGGGTGTGGGTGAAATCATATTTCCTGTCACATGACCACATGGACCACCCTCATTAAAGCAATTCAAACGTATGTTTTTTTTGGAAATTTTGCATGATTTGCATCTGGCTGCGTTTGCAATAGCCTTCAATGGCAGAATAGATGCTTTCCGTTAGTCTTGCGTTAGCTTGACCGGACCCGAAAACGCTGCAAGCCGCGTTCCAAGGTCCGTCATAAAAAAAACGTAATGTGGCAAACGCATGCCAATTTAGGAATGCATCACAATGCGTCAGACAATGCAAGTCTATGGGTGCATTACAATGTCCGTTACATTGCGTTTTCACTACTTAAAAACGTGTCCGTTAGACGGACTCCCCTAGCGCAATGTGAACCTAGCCTAAGTGTGAATAAGGCCTTAAACAGATCTAGCTGCATTTGCACAGCCGTGCTCTGAGTCATACTTCTAATGGTTCAGACAGCCTTAATCTAATGAAGGTTTCCCTCTGAAAAGCGGCATAGTTAATCTTTTGGCATGCACCACATATTTATGAAATAAAATTACATAAGAAATTTGCATAGTCAAGACAGGTCATAGCTGCCTTAATAAAGGTGTGGAACATATACAGTACGTTAATGTTGCAACGTCAGTTTTTCACATGCAGAAAAAGTCACAATTTGTGCAAAGTTCAACATTAGCATGCAACATTTAACATTGGCCTCTAACTTTTAAGACATTAAAAGTCTTTGCACCAAATTTTGCACCAAATTTTAAATTTACTTGTGACATTTAACACATTGGTCTCCAAATTTGTTCCAAATTTATGGTTAAGGACTCAGGAGCGACATTTCATAAACATGGAGTGGTGGAGTTGAAGTGAATACACTAAATTTGGCGTAAATTAAAATTTTTTTTATTCAAGAGTGAAATCCCCTTAATTGTCCAATTTAAGCAAAACAAATAGTTTTTTTTAATCATAAACTCTAAGGGTACGCTCATATATGGCAGATATGTTTAAGGAAGATGTATCACCTTATGAGAAACCTTTTACACCTTCGGACTGGGACAGCTCATAGAATATCACGGCTTGCAGTATCACCTCTATGCTGATGATACACAGATCTACATCTCTGGACCAGATATCACCTCCCCACTAACCAAAATCCCACAATGTCTATCTGCTATTTCATCCTTCTTATCTGCTAGATTTCTAAAACTTAACATGGACAAAACAGAATTCATTATCTTTCTGTAGCGCCCCCACTGCCGCAGGGCCGAGGGGTACCCGCTACCGGGCCTCTGAGTCTCTGCTCTGGGGTTGTCACGGTGGCTAGGCCCGGTCCGTGACCCTGCTGAGGGGCGTACAGTGAATGATAGATGTGGATGGTGGTGCTGCGGTGCAGTGTAGGTTGTAGTAAATAACGAGGACACCAGGTTGCAGTCTCTTTACCTCTTTACTGTAGATCTCTGGGTCCTCAGTCCGGAATCCGGATAACCAGGCTGCGCAAGTCCGGCCGGTCCAATGGCACCTCCAGAGTTCTCTTAGCAGGTGGAAATCTGTGCCTTCCTTCTAGCGCTAGGTGTTGCGGTCCTTCCCTGCTGTGCTTACGGAAAGTCCCCACAACTGTTGTGTCCGTTTCTTAAGTTCCCTCACAACTCGATTAGATGATGTCCTGCTAATCCTCCGTCCCTCCCTGATGTTACGGTTAGGACGGCACCCGTATGACGGGTAGGCTCGGAGCTCTTCCGGGACCCTAGAGTCGCCCCTCTCCACAAGTTGCCCCCCAAGACTGCATAGGTGATTTAGGTGAGACAGCCAGCCTTAGACTGACTGCCCTGCCGTTGGTTTAGAGTATTGCCTGAAGCTGAATATTGTAATACTCCCTCGGCGTTCCGGCCGCCGGTTGTGCGCCTCAGTAGGATGTTGCCTCTGTCTCACAGCACGACTCCTACTGGTATTCTCCTTCTTGCTTTGATCTCGTTTCTCACTCAGCACAATCTATCTCGCTTCCAATCCCTCCTTGGGCACCGCCGCTATGCTGAGCAGGCACGGTCCCGTTACGTTCGCTCAAGTTGCCAGGCCTCTGTCAGGATCCCACCCCTGACAGGGACCCTACCGAATCTTCTCCCACAACACCCCCTGCCACAAGGTGTTGCCTGGTTCCAACCCAGTCAGCTTTCTGTTCTAACTTCCTGCCTGACCCCCAGTTTTACCAGTATGTGAGGAGTGGCCTAATGAATAGAACCCTTAGCTCCCCCTGGTGGCCCGGCTGTGAAATGTATTGGTGTCTGTGATACCTGGTCAGATGAACTCCTTCAGTGCCATCAGACGTACCATAGCTCCCCTTAGTGGCGGAGCCACAGTACTGCAACGACCAGGACTCCCCCCCGGTTAAATCCAGTACTCCTGGACTGGGAAGAAAACAACAATACAGGTTAGCAAAAAGACATGCAATTTTGAAAATGCAATAACAATAAGTAAGCTTGAACAGAGCTTCCCTTTATGGGAGGTGAGGACACTTGAACGTTACAAACATGGTTAAACATTATAAATTACAGGCTATAAATAACTCCTGTTACCCAACCGGGTATTCTACTCAGTGCAAACTTTTGAATAATAAGTTAACATTGCCTTTAAGGACGTACACTTCCTATCCACTAAAGACTTATGCTGAACATTATAATATTAATTAACTGTTTCTCTTTCATTCTCCTTCATTAAATCTGCAGGACCGCCTGTCCTAACTGCTCCAGGCCTACTGCCTCTCCTTTCTTTACAGGACCGCCCCTTTCAGCCCGGGCCTACTGCCTTTTCAACTACTATACATAGTATAGAACATAACATTTACTTTCAGTTTGAAATCACTGAGCCATCCTTACATAGCTCCCAAGAGGACTCACTGACTAACCCCGTACGGGTTCACTCTCTGTCCTCATTTTTCTATCAACATTATCAAACACTTCTTATAATCAACTGGCTGGATACATATAACTTTTTCATGTAAGCATCATCATCACTTTCTTTTTGTCAAGGCATTATTGCTATCTCTTAGTTTTAAAGCAATACCATTCTTTAAATGCAACAAGTGACCATCCCCTTTAAGAGGGGACCAAGTCTTTATGAGGTAGCACATCTTCTCAAGCTACCAGTCCATACTCAGCAAAGGCTCCGGTGCGGTATCTTCACAAAGAGTCCTTCTTTAAGTAAAACCAGTAGGGAGCACCTTTAATAAGGTGCAAACTATTTACAAGCAGTTTGTATCATGCACTGTTCATGATTGCGGCAGTTCTTTGATAACTTGTGCAAATGTAGAAAACAAACAAAAAGCAATAGGGATCCCGGGTCAACAAAGGGATCCCTTTAAGAGTAACCCTAGACGGGTTTTAGCAGCAAAACAGTAGAAACAGTTAATTATTTACAGTTTCAGGTTTCCGAGGTTTAGTTGGACGGCTTCCAGGGCTGCACCTGGCACTTAACCCCTCTTGGCCTGGGAAAAGTGAGGTCCAGGGTCACACCCAGTGCTGGACAAACGCCGTTAATCCGTCTTTCAAGTACGGTGAAATCATGCGCAGCGATGGAGGTCTGCGCAGCTTGAGTATGGGCATTTGCTGCAGCAGAGGTAGCGGCTGCTGCAAAATCAGTCACTGGAACGGAGTCATCAGCTGTGGCACTAGCAGTCACTGGAGTGGTGTCGGTCATCAGGGCAGGGTCGTCCTTCATACCTGCTTCAGATGCGGTTCCTCCGGTGCCGATCTGCTCCGTCTCCGCTGGGGTCTGGAACGCTAGCTGCAGGGCCTTGCGCTGCGGCGTTGTCATCTCCGTTTGCAGCATCTCGCTTTCCGGCAGAGCCTTGCTTTCTGGCTTCGGAGTGCTGGAACTTCTTTCTTGCTCCGGACCAGATGAGGCTGCCGACAGATGTCTGGTGAGGCTCCCGATGTTGGTCTTCTTCCACCCGGCCTCAGTGCTCCGCTGCGTCCGCAGGAGTTGGTGGATCAGCTCGTCCGCTCCGGTCTGCAGGAGGTCAGCGTCAACTGTGGAGGTCTGTCATGGATCCCAATGGCTGGGGATCGCACTGGACAAGCAAAATAACATAAATAACGGACGAGCTCTAGGGTGATGGAACCTGGGCTGACCGCTGCCCTACTCCTGACAAACACAACTAGAAATAGCCAGGGAGCGTGCCTACGTTGATTCTAGACGCCACGCGCCAGCCTAAGAGCTAACTAGCACTGCAGAGGAAATAAAGACCTAGCTTGCCTCCAGAGGAATGAACCCCAAAAGGTATAGTTGCCCCCCACATGTATTGACGGTGAAATGAGAGGAAGGCACGCACATAGAGATGAAAATAGATTTAGCAAAATGAGGCCCGCTATAACTAGAAAGCAGAATGATACAAAAGGGGTCTGAGCGGTCAGCAAAAAACCCTAATCAAAAACCATCCTGAGATTACAAGAACCCATGTGCCAACTCATGGCACATGGGGAGAACCTCAGCCCACTAGAACTACCAGCTAGCATAGAGTCATAATTAGCAAGCTGGACAAAAAACCAAACAACTAAAAAACAGAACTTAGCTTATCCTGAGAGATCTGGGAGCAGGTAGTCAGGAACCAAACTGAGCACATCTGAGTACATTGATAGCCGGCAAGGGAATGACAGAAAATCCAGGTTAAATAGGAAACACCCAGCTTCTGATGGACAGGTGGAAAGCAGAGACCGCAACCCACCAAAGTCACCCAGTACCAGCCGTAACCACCAGAGGGAGCCCAAAAACAGAATCCACAACAGTACCCCCCCCTTGAGGAGGGGTCACCGAACCCTCACGAGAACCCCCAGGGCGATCAGGATGAGCTCTATGGAAGGCGCGGACCAAATCAGTCGCATGAACATCAGAGGCGACCACCCAGGAATTATCCTCCTGACCATAACCCTTCCACTTAACCAAATACTGGAGTTTACGTCTGGAAACACGAGAATCCAAGATCTTCTCAACAACATACTCCAATTCTCCCTCCACCAGCACCGGAGCAGGAGGCTCAACCGAAGGAACAACGGGCACCTCATACCTCCGCAATAACGACCGATGGAACACATTATGAATAGCAAACGATGCTGGGAGATCCAAACAAAAAGATACAGGGTTAAGAATCTCCAAGATCTTATAAGGACCGATGAACCGAGGCTTGAACTTAGGAGAAGAGACCTTCATAGAGACAAAACGAGAAGACAACCACACCAAGTCCCCAACAAGAAGTCGGGGACCCACGCGGCGACGGCGATTAGCAAACTGCTGAGTCTTCTCCTGAGACAACTTCAAATTGTCCACCACCTGATTCCAAATCTGATGTAGCCTGTCCACCACCACGTCCACTCCAGGACAATCCGAAGGCTCCACCTGACCAGAGGAAAAATGAGGATGAAACCCTGAATTACAAGAGAAAGGAGAGACCAAAGTAGCAGAACTAGCCCGATTATTAAGGGCAAATTCGGCCAGTGGCAAAAAGGCAACCCAGTCATCTTGATCAGCAGAAACAAAACACCTTAAATAAGTTTCCAAGGTCTGATTAGTTCGCTCCGTCTGGCCATTCGTCTGAGGATGGAATGCAGACGAGAAAGACAAATCAATGCCCATCTTAGCACAAAACGTCCGCCAAAATCTAGACACAAACTGGGATCCCCTGTCAGAAACGATATTCTCCGGAATCCCATGCAAACGAACCACGTTCTGAAAAAATAAAGGGACCAACTCAGAAGAGGAAGGCAACTTAGGCAAGGGTACCAAATGAACCATCTTAGAAAAGCGGTCACACACAACCCAGATAACGGACATTTTCTGTGAGACAGGGAGATCTGAAATAAAATCCATGGAAATGTGCGTCCAAGGCCTCTTCGGGATAGGCAAGGATAACAACAACCCACTGGCCCGAGAACAGCAAGGCTTAGCCCGAGCACACACTTCACAAGACTGCACAAAGGTGCGCACATCCCTTGACAAGGAAGGCCACCAAAAAGACCTGGCCACCAAGTCTCTAGTACCAAATATTCCAGGATGACCAGCCAACACAGAAGAATGGACCTCGGAGATGACTCTACTGGTCCAATCATCCGGAACAAACAGTCTTTCTGGTGGACAACGATCAGGTTTATCTGCCTGAAACTCCTGCAATGCACGTCGCAAGTCTGGGGAGACGGCGGACAATATTACCCCATCCCTAAGGATACCAGTAGGCCCAGAGTCTCCAGGAGAGTCAGGCACAAAACTCCTGGAAAGAGCATCTGCCTTCACATTCTTTGAACCTGGCAGGTATGAAACCACAAAATTGAAACGAGAAAAAAACAACGACCAACGAGCCTGTCTAGGATTCAGACGCCTGGCAGACTCAAGGTAAATCAGATTTTTGTGATCAGTCAAGACCACCACACGATGTCTAGCACCCTCAAGCCAATGACGCCACTCCTCAAATGCCCACTTCATGGCCAAAAGCTCCCGATTACCCACATCATAATTGCGCTCGGCGGGCGAGAATTTTCTAGAAAAGAACGCACATGGCTTCATCACCGAGCCATTGGAACTTCTCTGTGACAAAACCGCCCCCGCTCCAATCTCGGAAGCATCAACCTCAACCTGAAAAGGAAGTGAAACATCTGGTTGACATAACACAGGAGCAGAAGAAAACCGGCGCTTAAGTTCCTGAAAGGCCTCCACAGCCGTAGGAGACCAATTAGCAACATCAGCACCCTTTTTAGTCAAATCAGTCAAAGGTTTAACAACACTGGAAAAATTAGTAATGAACCGACGATAAAAATTAGCAAAACCCAAGAACTTCTGAAGACTCTTAACCTGCTGAGCAGGGTCTCCAGAGGAGCGAGATTTCAAAGAAAGAAACAATTTGCAATTGTTCCTGAAATTCAGGAAGGTAGATCTATCTCCAGAAAAAAACTCTGGAATAGGAATTCTAGGTTCAGACATGGGAGTGTGAACAACAAAATCCTGTATGTTTTGAACCTTTGCAGCAAGATTACTCAGGCTGGAAGCCAAACTCTGGACATCCATGTTAAACAGCTAAGGTCAGAGCCATTCAAGGGTTAAGAGGAGGTAAGAAGCAGCTAGACAGCAATTAAGGGCTAGGCAGCAAAGCTCTGAGGGAAAAAAAAAAAATTTCCCTTAAACACTTCTTTTTCTCCTGCTTCAGCCCAAACAATTAACACTTTGTAGGCCGGCTATACTGTCATGGATCCCAATGGCTGGGGATCGCACTGGACAAGCAAAATAACATAAATAACGGACGAGCTCTAGGGTGATGGAACCTGGGCTGACCGCTGCCCTACTCCTGACAAACACAACTAGAAATAGCCAGGGAGCGTGCCTACGTTGATTCTAGATGCCACGCGCCAGCCTAAGAGCTAACTAGCACTGCAGAGGAAATAAAGACCTAGCTTGCCTCCAGAGGAATGAACCCCAAAAGGTATAGTTGCCCCCCACATGTATTGACGGTGAAATGAGAGGAAGGCACGCACATAGAGATGAAAATAGATTTAGCAAAATGAGGCCCGCTATAACTAGAAAGCAGAATGATACAAAAGGGGTCTGAGCGGTCAGCAAAAAACCCTAATCAAAAACCATCCTGAGATTACAAGAACCCATGTGCCAACTCATGGCACATGGGGAGAACCTCAGCCCACTAGAACTACCAGCTAGCATAGAGTCATAATTAGCAAGCTGGACAAAAAACCAAACAACTAAAAAACAGAACTTAGCTTATCCTGAGAGATCTGGGAGCAGGTAGTCAGGAACCAAACTGAGCACATCTGAGTACATTGATAGCCGGCAAGGGAATGACAGAAAAGCCAGGTTAAATAGGAAACACCCAGCTTCTGATGGACAGGTGGAAAGCAGAGACCGCAACCCACCAAAGTCACCCAGTACCAGCCGTAACCACCAGAGGGAGCCCAAAAACAGAATCCACAACAGAGGTCTGGCTGCGGTGCCTCTCCAGGTAGCTGGGGGAGTCCTCGGCTCCGACCCCACGCTCCAGCTCCTGGCGGCTGGCCATGGCGTCCTCCATGTCGCTGACTTCTTCTTCCTGGTCCTTTTCCCGCTCTCTCCTTCGTGGGCGGTTTCGTTTTCGTTGTCTCCGCCCTCCATTGAGGATTAGGAGGCGGATCTCGGCTGCTGACGGACACATCCTTACAGTGCAGAAATATGAAGACTGGGCGGCCATTGTCTTTCGCGCTCTCCAGCTTGTCTACGCCCACTCCACGCCCCTCTTCTTCTCCTGCGCTCTCCTTAGCGCTGTAATGGCGGCGGTTTTGGCGGGAACTTCTGGCGGCAAATGGCGCGGCACAGTCTTTGTAATAAGTCACAGTCCAAGTATAATAAATCACAGTTCCAAAGCACAAATGACCTGATTCTTCAGGCTTAAGTAGATCCTGTTCGTGACGCCAAGTTGTAGCGCCCCCACTGCCGCAGGGCCGAGGGGTACCCGGTACCGGGCCTCTGAGTCTCTGCTCTGGCGTTGTCACGGTGCCTAGGCCCGGTCCGTGACCCTGCTGAGGGGCATACAGTGAATGATAGATGTGGATGGTGGTGCTGCGGTGCAGTGTAGGTTGTAGTAAATAACGAGGACACCAGGTTGCAGTCTCTTTACCTCTTTACTGTAGATCTCTGGGTCCTCAGTCCGGAATCCGGATAACCAGGCTGCGCAAGTCCGGCCGGTCCAATGGCACCTCCAGAGTTCTCTTAGCAGGTGGAAACCTGTGCCTTCCTTCTAGCGCTAGGTGTTGCGGTCCTTCCCTGCTGTGCTTACGGAAAGTCCCCACAACTGTTGTGTCCGTTTCTTAAGTTCCCTCACAACTCGATTAGATGATGTTCTGCTAATCCTCCGTCCCTCCCTGATGTTACGGTTAGGACGGCACCCGTATGACGGGTAGGCTCGGAGCTCTTCCGGGACCCTAGAGTCGCCCCTCTCCACAAGTTGCCCCCCAAGACTGCATAGGTGATTTAGGTGAGACAGCCCGCCTTAGACTGACTGTCTTGCCGTTGGTTTAGAGTATTACCTGAAGCTGAATATTGTAATACTCCCTCGGCGTTCCGGCCGCCGGTTGTGCGCCTCAGTAGGATGTTGCCTCTGTCTCACAGCACGACTCCTACTGGTATTCTCCTTGCTTTGATCTCGTTTCTCAGTCAGCACAATCTATCTCGCTTCCAATCCCTCCTTGGGCACCGCCGCTATGCTGAGCAGGCACGGTCCCATTACGTTCGCTCAAGTTGCCAGGCCTCTGTCAGGATCCCACCCCTGACAGGGACCCTACCGAATCTTCTCCCACAACACCCTCTGCCACAAGGTGTTGCCTGGTTCCAACCCAGTCAGCTTTCTGTTCTAACTTCCTGCCTGACCCCCAGTTTTACCAGTATGTGAGGAGTGGCCTAATGAATAGAACCCTTAGCTCCCCCTGGTGGCCCGGCTGTGAAATGTATTGGTGTCTGTGATACCTGGTCAGATGAACTCCTTCAGTGCCATCAGACGTACCATAGCTCCCCTTAGTGGCGGAGCCACAGTACTGCAACGACCAGGACTCTGGGGCGCTGCATTTCCCCAATACAAAATGTATTGCTTGGAACTTCGGAGACATGTTATCAGTAGTTTATAGAATAAAAAAGCAATTTACATTTTAATCAAAAATATAAATGAAGAGAGAAATCAGACAAACTGAAAATTTTGCAGTGGCCTCTTAATTTTTGCCAGAGCTGTATGTTTTGAAAAAAATATTCACATTCAGCAGACAGGAGCCTGTGCCTGCGCTGTAGCATGATCACATCTATACTGTCCATTTAATTGATGATATAAATATACTCACAAAAAAATTCTGTCTCAAAATGTCGCTGGCCGCGCCTGCGTAGTAACATCTATTGGCAATCCGATAGATGCTACTGTAGAGGCGCCGCTGGTGCCATTTTGCTAGGGGAAAAAAAATTGTCTCCTCGAAGATGGCGCAGGTGGCACCTGTGCAGTGGCATCTATTGGTGATACGATAGATGCTAATACGCAGGTGCCGCCGATGCCATCTTGGTGTAGACAATTTTTTTTTTCCTCTAGCAAAATGGCACCATCAGGGATATTGGCCTAAGATTTTATGTCTTAATTCATTCATTTATCATATATAGATACGATGATTACAGTGTTTGCTGTCCCATCGGCGACTCACGGTCATGTGACATGGGTGGAGCTAATGACGCGCTTCCGCCGCTTTCATGTTACATACTGCTGCCAGAGATTGACAGCGACATTTATCATGTTAACAGCCGCGGGTGGACCTCGATTGCACCTGCCCTGCGGCTGTTAGGGGCACATGTCAGCTGATTAAATCAGCTGACATATGCTGGAAAAGTTTTTTTTTGTAACAGTTGGAAGGGACCTTAAGGGTCATCGTGTCCAACACCTTGCTCAATGCCACGCATTATTCACTAAACCATTTCAGACCAATGTTTGTCCAGCCTCTGTTTGAATACTTCCATTGAAGGAGAACTCACCACCTTTCATGGTAGCGTCTCCACACATTGACCGCTGTCAAAATGTTTGTTCTAATATCGAATCTACCTTTTCCCTTTTCAGATTCATTCAATTGCTTCTTATCTTTCCATGTGCAAATGAGAAGAAAGATGACCCCTCTACACTGTGACATCCCTTCATATATTTGTAGACAGCTATTAAGTCTCCTCTTAGCCTTCTTTTTTGCAAGCTAAACATTCCCAGATCCTTTAATCGCTAATTTCAGTTAGTAAATTCTCCCATCCGTCTTGGATATTACTGTCCTTTAGAACATCCAGCCATTGGACCTTTCCTACCATCTCTCTGAGTCCATTAAAGGGAACCTGTCACCCTGTTTTTTCAGTATGAGATAAAAATACCGTTAAATAGGGCCTGAGCTGTGCTTTAGGGTATGTGTCCACGTTCAGGATTGCATCAGGATTTGGTCAGGATTTTTCATCAGTATTTGTAAGCCAAAACCAGGAGTGGAACAATTAGAGGAAAAGTATAATAGAAACATATGCTCCACTTTTGCATTTATCACCCACTCCCGGTTTTGGCTTACAAATACTGATGAAAAATCCTGACCAAATCCTGATGCAATCCTGAACGTGGACACATACCCTAACAATAGTAAATTTTTTGTCCCCTGATTCCCCACCTATGCTGCCGAAATACCTTACCAAAGTCGCCGTTTTCGCCTGTCAATCACGCTGGTCTGGTCAAAAGGGTGTGGTGAAATGGCTTTTTCTCCCCCACCTCTTGCTTATCTTCCCAGCGTTGGCGTAGTGTTTTGCGCATGCGCAACTGCCGAATGCACTGCGCAGCGGCAGACAAAGAGCGCGATCTCTGCTTCAGGAAAATGGCCGCCGCGATCTCCATCTGCACACGCGCGGCATCCCGTGGCCATTTTCCTGAAGCCCCGGGCAGCAGAGCACTCCATCTGGGCACGCGCGGCCTCAGGAAGATGGCTGCCGCCATGGAAAAGGCGGTGAATAGCGCAGATCGCGCTCTTTGTCTGCCGCTGCACAGTGCATTCGGCAGTTGTGCATGCGCAGAACACTACGCCAACGCCGGGAAGATAAGCAAGAGGTGGGGGAGAAAAAGCCATTTCACCATGCCCTTTTGACCAGACCAGCGTGATTGACAGGCGAAAACGGCGACTTTGGTAAGGTATTTCGGCAGCATAGGTGGTGAATCAGGGGACAAAAAATATACTATTGTAAAGCACAGCTCAGGCCCTATTTAACGGTATTTTATCTCATACTGAAAAAACAGGGTGACAGGTTCCCTTTAAAATCTGCCTTTCTAAAGTCCAGCTTTAAAGTCTGAGTACTTGCTGGTCATCCTCTTATAATCCAAAATTCAAGCATGATCACTGCCTCCTAAATTCCCAGCTACCTTTGCAGTTGTCAGCAAGAGAAGATGCAAATTTTCTGGACCCATTACTTTTGCCTGAGAAAGATTCCCAAGAAATATCTGGATAGTTAAAATCTCCTATGATCACAATGTCGTACTTTTTTGAGAACAGAGACATCTCATGTAAAAAGAGTTCATTCATAGCTTCTGTCTGTACAGGTGGCCTATAGTAAACACCTACAATACTGTCCTTTCTGTTCTTCTCTCCTTGTATTGTTACCCAAACAGTTTCTACAGTTCTAGACGTCTCTGAAAGTTGGATCTTTATGGAGATATTAACCCCCATCATGACATGCGCTGTACTAGTACTGCGCATGTCATGTCTCCCCCTTTGATGTGGGCTCCGGCGCTGGGCCCACATCAAAGCCAGGACATGTCAGCTGTTTTGTACAGCTGACATGTGCACGCAATAGTGGCGGGTGGAATCACGATCCATCCGCCGCTATTAACTAGTTAAATGCCGCTGTCAAACTGACAGCGGCATATAAAGCTCTTCCGGCCATCCTGTGGTCGGCACTCATAGCAATGAAGTAATTCAGCTACATAGGAGCAATCTATGCATCACTCCTATGTAGTAGAGCCGATCGAGTTATGCCAGCTTCTAGCCTCCAATGGAGGCTATTGAAGCATGGCAAAAGTAAAAAAAAATGTTTTAAAAAGTGAAAAAAATTAAAAAAAATATAAAAGTTTAATTCACCCCCCTTTCACCCCATTCAAAATAAAACAATAAATAAAAAAAATCAAACCTACACATGTTTGGTATCGCCGCATTCATAATCACCCGATCTATCAAGACAAGAAAAGGATTAACCTGATCGCTGAACGGCGTAGCGAGAAAAAAATTAAAAACGCCAGAATTACATTTTTTGGTCGCCGCGACATTGCATTAAAATGCAATAACGGGCGATCAAAAGAATGTATCTGCACCAAAATGGTATCATTAATACTGTCAGCTCAGCATGCAAAAAATAAGCCCTCACCAGACCCCAGATCCCAAAAAATGGAGATGCTACGGGTAACGCATTTGCGCAATTTTTTATTTTTTTTGCAAAGTGTGGAATTGTTTTTCACAACTTAGATAAAAAAGAACCTAGACATGTTTGGTGTCTATGAACTCGTAATGCCCTGCAGAATCATAATGGCAATAATGGAATTAGCATTTAGTGAACCTAGAAAAAAAGCCAAACAAAAAACAAGTGTGGGATTGCACTTTTTTGGCAATTTCACCGCACTTGGAATTTCTGTCCCGTTTTCTAGTACACGACATGGTAAAATCAATGGTGTTGCTCAAAAGTACAACTCGTCCAGCAAAAAAATAAGCCCTCACATGGCCATATTGATGGAAAAATAAAAAAATTATGGCTCTGGGAAGAAGGGGAGCGAAAAACAAAAACGCAAAACCGAAAAAAGCTGGGGTCATGAATTTCCTGTGTTAGCAACTCCAATTCTTTTTGTTTGTTTCTCATGCTCTGTGCATTTGTATGGATACATTTTAGTTTGTAGTTGGTTTCTCTCGCTGCTCTATTTTCATTTAGAGTTTGAGTTTTTTATTCTTCCTTTCCACTTCTAATAGCAGAGTTCTCAAAAGAATTAATTAGCTGCATGTTTTTTCCTGGTTGTATATTTCCCATCCCATATTGGTCTAGGTTAAAGCTCTCCTGATGAGTGTATCAAGACGTTTACCAAATATGTGTTTTCCTGGTTTTCGTAAGATGCAACCCATCTTTAGCAAGTAGTCCATCACACAGGTAATTCACTTCATGGACAAAAACCCAAAACGTTGCTCACTGCACCATCGACATAGCCAGTTGTTCGCCTATAGAATCCTTTTCAATCTCCTTGGTCAATGTCCTTCCACTGGGAAGAAGACGACCTGCCCTCCCACTTCCTTCACTTTCCGGCCTAGGTCTTCAAAGTCTCTGGATGTAGTTTCCAGGCCTTTTTTTGCTGTGTCATTAGTTCCTACATGTATTAGTGGACCTGGGTGGTCATCTGTAGCACTGAAGAGTCTTGATATCCTATCAGACACAATCTTTGAATTGGGCACCTGGAAGTCAGCACAGTTGTCGTGCGGTAATATCCGGTCAGCAGATAGTGGGTTTGTGTTTCTCTCAGTAGTGAATCCCCCATGACCACTACTCTCCTTTACTTCACCACAGCGCTTCTTTTTCTCACTTCAAGAGGCTTCTGATTTCTTACTGGAGTGTTCTTTGTTGGCAAAGCACTTTTTTGATGTACATCTTCATACTTGTCCTGCGTGAGATAGTGGTAGTTGATCTCAGGTGGTATGGGTGCTGACCTCTTTGGGTCACATACTTCCATTTCTCAAGTACATTGAAAGGTGCTTCTCTTCTATCATTGTGAACAGTTATTTCTACTCTGTCATTACCTTCTGCAGGAACTTTGAAAAGTTCTTCTCTTGCAAAATTCTGAAGAGATTCTTCTGCTCTGTCAAGGAAATCCTTATCTTATTTGGTGAGCTTCAGTGTAGCTATTCTCTCCTGAAGACTTTGCACCTCTTCCTCTAACAAAAATGTAAGGAGGTTGCTTTCCCTGCTCCTTACCTGGAACCACTTAGTCAGACAGCTGGGTTGTTGGGGGGAAGACTTTCTGCCCTTGACAGAAGGGACCATGTGACTGCTGGGGGCAGAGAGGACGAGAGAGGGGTGTGGTCAGAAAAGAGCGGGAGAGCAGAGCATGCAGGACAGAGGGGACAGCGCGCCAGAGAGAGAGCAGGCTGCAGCGCCGCTCTCCTCGAAAGAGAGTGCTCCCCATGAGGGCACTGAGGTTGAGATACCAGCCATAGTGAAGGCTGGATGTGAGAGTGTGGACTTGGAAGCCTCCATAGTCAAAAGAACGTATCCCCTTACAGTGACCTGAGCGCGCAGCCACGGTGACCGCACTGACAAGCCAGGACCCCTGAGGGTGACAAAGTAAACTGCTCAGTGTGTGTGTAGCATTGCTGCTGCAGAGAGAGAGACTGCCAGCCTAATATACAGAGACTCGCAGCAGAGTGGCTGTGTTACTTCCTGCTTCCAGCTTCACTGGGATAAGACTGCAAAGACTTAACCCGGAGTCTCCAGTTCCCAGGAGACAGAGGAGAGACTTCAGGATCTCATGTGCTGCTGGTGACTGTACCCACGTTGGAATAAGGACCCCCCAGTCAGGACCACCCTGGACTGATAAGTTACAAGAACATTTGTTAACCGTTTCGATTCCGCTTAACTGTTTACTGCTTGCTTTATCTCTATTATCCCCCTGTTTACTCCCTGTGAGGAGAATCTTACTCCTGTTAATAAATTCCCCTCAACAGTTGGTCTGTCTGTTCCGTGGTGACATACTCAACCCTGCACTCTATTACACTGTCACAAACTTGCATTTCTGGCACGTAAAGTCTGTCTTTTCCTCTAGCAAGTCTGTAAACATGTAGCACACATTGCAGGACACAATATGGTGAATCTTCTCCATGTTGAACAAAACGAATATCTGATGCATGGTTTGACAATTTCCTTCAAGCAGTTTGATCTAGCTACACCAAAAGATCCTTAAACTCATGGCGACTCTTCATTCTTCCCATAATGCATCAGGAGTAAGCAAATTATCCCCCTCAAGCTTCAACTCATGATTTGACTATTTCCTTTAAGCAGCTTGATGAAGCTACACCCAAAGATCCTCAGACTCGTGTCGATGCTTCACTCTTGCCAGAATGCAATAGAAATACACAAATTATTACCCTTGAGCTTCAATTCCTTGTTTAAAAAACAGGATCATCGCCGGGGCCCACATCAATCAGGGGGAGGCGACCTATGACGTACCTATATATCATATGTCGTAAAAGGGTGGTTTTATTGGCATCCAAACGGTCCACCAGAGCCCAAGAGGGGGTGATTTTATTAGAAGCATGTCCAGTGCGGAAACGCAATGGATACTTACTCTGTACAGTTTGGCCCCAAAGGGCCTAAATCAGGAGCTGGAATTATTTGCATTTTAAAACATATCAAGGACTATCAACAAATATATTGTTCAGCAGGTATTAGCACTAGTGATGAAAAGTTTTTTATATATACATTCACACATATATATTTAAAAAGATTTTTAAATTATGCACAAAAAAGCAAAAATATATATAAAATCGAATTTTTATAGACAGGTCCCACTTGGGGCACCAAGGTAATAGGTAGAACATTCAATGTTTTTATATTCTTTAGACCCTCAGGGTCAAGGACCCCGCTTGGCCCCCCTTCCTTTATAATAATAATAATATATATATATATATATATTTTTTTTTTTTTTTGCAGTTGCAACCATAATTAATCTAGGAGGAGGATTCATGTTTTTAATATTATAAATAAACTTTGGTTTTAAAACACATATACACACTTATTTATATCATAAATAGTGATGAGCGAATATACTCGTTAATCGAGATTTCTCGAGCATGCCCGGATGTCCTCCGAGTATTTTTTAGTGCTCGGAGATTTAGTTTTTCTTGCCGCAGCTGAATGATTTACAGCTATTAGCCAGCATAAGTACATGTGGGGGTTGCCTGGTTGCTAGGGAATCCCCACATGTACTTATGCTTTCTAACAGATCTAAATCATCCAGCTGCGGCAAGAAAAACTAAATTTCAGAGCACTAAAAAATACTCGGAGGACCCCCAAGCATGCTCGAGAAATCTCGAGTAACGAGTATATTAGCTCATCACTAATCATAAACCAATGTAATTAACTTTTGTACAATATGTACGATTACTATTCATCACTTATTAATTTGGGTAAACATCTAAGCACGTCACTAACCATAGAGGATTAATATGTCTGGATGTGAATGTATGGATGCATAGGCACTTGCTGGGCAGTCTGGGGTTGGAATGATGAGCGGCACACAAGCACAGCTAGAGAGTATATATGGAAGGTATATGGAGCGCCCCCAAATGCAGGGCCGTGGGGTACTCGATACCGGGCTTCTCTGTCTCAGTTCTGGGGTTGTCACGGTGGCTAGACCCAGTCCATGACCCTGCTAAGGGGGCGTCCAATGAAAGACGTAGATGGTGGTGCGTGGTGCAGGTCGCGGTGAATAACGAGGACACAGGGTTGCAGTCTCTTTACCTCTTTACTGAAGGCTTCAGGATCCTCAATCCAGAGTACTGTTAACAGGGCTGGCTGAAACCGGCCGGTCCGAAGGCACATCCAGAGTTCCCTTTGCAGGTGGGAATCAGTGTCTACCTTCTAGCGCCTGTGTGTTGTAGTACTTCCCTGCTGAGCACCACGGGATAGTCCTCACAACTGTCGTGTATATTTCTATTCTTTCTCTCTCTCTCTCTCTCTTCGTCCCCCAGATGATATGGCTAGGACGCACCTGTATGACGGGGTAGGCCTGGAGCTATTTTATAGGGACCCTAGGGACGCCCCTCTCCCACAGTTTGCCTCCGTTGTCTTCGTTAGGTGTAATGGTGAGACAGCCAACCTATAGTTAACTGCCCGGCCGTAGTTTAAAGTAATGCGTGGAGTCTCTTACTTTCTCGGCGTTCCGGCCACCGGCTACACGCCTCAGAAGGATGTTGCTGTTCTTGAGGCACGATTCCTTCTGTTATTATCTCCTTTTCGCTGTATTCCCGTTTCTCACTCTTCACAATAAACCTCGCTTCTTTTCCTTTCTTAGGAGTCTGCCGCTGTAAGGCACAGGCACAACTCCGTAACGATCTGTCCCTTTCTAGGACTCTGCCAGGATCCCACCCCTGACAGGTCCTCTCTCGAGCTCTTCCCAGCTACTTTCTCCCTAACTTCCTGTCCAACCCCCAGTTTTACCATAGTGTGAGGAGTGGCCTACTAGATAGAACCACTCCCCCTCGTGGCCGGAGTGTGAAGTGTACTGTGTGTCTGTGATACCTGGTCAGGTGAACTCCTTTAGTGCCATCAGACATACCATCACTCCCCTTAGCGGCGGAGCGACAGTACTGCAACGACCAGGACTCTGGGGCGCTGCACTCCCCCCGGTCAAATCCAGTACTTCCGGACTGGGAAAAGAAAAACAACAATACATGTTAACAACAAACATACCAAATTTTTACATGCAATAAACAAGTAATAATAACAGTGCTTCCCTTTACGGGAGGTGAGGACTCTTGAACGTTGCGAAAGTTTGGTCATGCACATGCATGTTTATGACTCTCAGTCCAGTGGTTGTAACTTTAAAACAGCAGGGACCCCGGGTAAACAAAGGGGTCCCTTTTGAAGGTTTTGGAGCAATTCACTGTCCATTGCCCCGTTGTCCATTTTTAAACTTGTAACAAAGATATTTACACAAACACAATTAGCAACTTTTGTTAATACCTACAAGTTTTGTAGCGAAGGGGAGTTTGATTCTTGGTGCTACGTGTAGACCTCCGTAGTGCAGGGGTTGCTATTGGCCTAGCAGGGCTCGCTATGCTTGCTACCACTGGTGTAGTGCACTGCCTTCTAGCTACGCTTCTAGTGAGTCTGGGTAGCACTGGCATGCTGGATCTCTCAGAGCTGCTGCTACCAACAGTGGGTATGGCAGATTCGCCGACAGCAGAGGGAGGCTCCGCCGGTCCGACGGTGGGCATGGCATCGTCCGGCGGGGTCTTTGGTGATGGCGGGTCCGGGGGATCTGGCACCACGTTTAGTTCAGGCGGGTTCGGTTGATGAAACGTTAATACAGGTACCACGATGGCCTGATTTATTTGAGTCCACGACTGGGGGAAATCGCCAAGAACAGTATGTATCATCTTCTCCTCTTCTACAGGTGGAGAGCTTCTTGGATCTGTTTCCTTCTCTCTCAACTTATAAGGGCATACCTTAAGGTGGTCTCTGGATATTGCCGTTGAGGTTTCCCCCCCATCTTTGCTGATGAGACAGACTTTAGTATTGTCGAAATCGGACGGCAGGATGGTATACGGTTCCACTTCACATTGGTCGTCAAGCTTGTGTAGCCTTCTCTTCCGCTTGAGTATTCGCTCATCAGGTGGCAAGGGAATCGCAGGAGCATGCTGGTTGTAGTCCCTTTCCTGTTTTTGCCTGGCCTGAGCGAGACTTCTTACCACGCACTCCTGTACTTTGCGGTACCTTTGCTGCCTCTCTGTATCCCAATCGGCATCCGGCGAGGTATCTTCAGGGGTTAGAACCCCCATGTCCAGATCAATGGGCAACTTGCTAGACCTTCCTCGCATCAGGTACGCCGGCGTGCAGTTAGTAGAGTTCACTGGGATGTGGTTGTACATGTCTACCAGGTCGGGCAATTTTGTTGGCCACAAGTTCCGTTCTTCTACAGGCAAGGTCTTCAGTAAGTCGATCACCACTTGGTTCATCTTTTCACACATCCCGTTGGTTTGTGGATGGTACAGTGTGGTTCTGATCTTCTTACACCCGTACAGATTGCAGAACTCCTGGAACACCTCCGCCTCAAACGCTGGTCCCTGATCGGTCAGTACCTTCTCCGGATACCCATGGGGCCTACAGAAGTACTGCTGGAAGGTTTTGGCGGCCGTCCTGGCCGTTAGATCCTTGACAGCTGCAACCACCAGGAACCTGGAGTAGTGATCCACGATGGTGAGAGCATAAAGATAGCCCGACCGGCTAGGCGTCAGCTTCACGTGGTGTAGCGCGACCAGTTCTAGCGGCCGTTTGGTGATGATGGGCTGCAAAGGAGCCCGTTGTCTGTCACGGTCCTTCCGGCGTAGGCTGCACGGGCCACACTCCCGACACCACTGCTCAATGGCTCTTTTCATGCCAACCCAATAGAATCTCCCTCGGAGTAGTCTCTCCAACTTCCTCCACCCGAAGTGTCCAGCCCCATCGTGGTACGCTCCCAGAACCATGGGCGCATCACGCCTTGGAGCCACTATCTGCCATACCAATTCATGGATGCGGGGGTCGATACTCCTTCGGCACAGCTTACCATCGTGAATAAACAGTTTGCTTCTCCCCTTCCACAGCTGTTGGGTTTCTTGTGGATCATCCGGGTCGGGATGCAAACCTGCCTGCGTCAGGAGCTCTTTCACCCGACGGACCGCAGGGTCACCATCCTGGGTCTCTGCCCACCCGTGGTGGGGCAGGGGATTTAGCGTGGCATCCTGGTTGTTTTTGTGCCTGTTCTTCACATGATGGGAGCATTGAGTGGCTTTGGGGTGATGGAAAGCGGGCAGTTCTACTTCTTCAAGTGCCTCCGGGTCCTCCCCCGTTTCTGTCAAATTGGGCATCCGGAACAAGGCATCGGCATTCACATTCTTGCGTCCTACCCGGTACTTGATGGTGAAATCGTAATTGGACAGCCGGGCCATCCACCGCTGTTCAAAGGCCCCGAGTTTTGCTGTGTCCAAGTGCGTTAGTGGATTGTTATCCGTGAAGACGGTGAATTTCGCTGAGGCCAGGTAGTGCTTGAACCTCTCCGTCACTGCCCAAACGATGGCGAGGAATTCCAGCTTGAAGGAACTGTAGTTGTCAGGGTTCCTTTCCGTGGGACAAAGTTTCCTGCTGGCGTAAGCGATTACCCTCTCCTTGCCTTTCTGGACCTGGGACAACACAGCTCCCAGTCCTACGTTGCTGGCATCCGTATACAGTACAAACGGTTGATCATACTCAGGGTAGGCCAGCACCTCGTCTCCCGTCAGCGCCATCTTCAAGCAAGTGAATGACCCTTCCAGTCCTTCGTTCCAATCAAATGGGGTGCTCTTCCCCTTGGTCTTCTTGGATTGGCAAACCAATACATCTTGCAATGGTGCAGCCTTCTTGGTAAAGTCCTTGATGAACCTCCTGTAATAGCCTACCAACCCAAGGAACTGCCGGACTTCATGGAGGTTGCTGGGTTTCGGACAGTCCTTAATCACCGTAACCTTGTCGGGGTCTGGGGCCACTCCTTCAGCATTCACCACATGGCCGAGATACTGCACATTGGGTTTCAGCAGGTGGCATTTGGATGGTTTCACCTTTAAGCCAAAGTTGGACAGGGCTTCAAACACCTCGGCCAGGTGCTTCAGATGGTCTTCATAGGTCTTGGAGAAGACAATGACATCGTCCAGATACAGCAGTACGGTTTCAAAGTTCTTGTGCCCCAGACAGCACTCCATCATCCTCTGGAATGTCCCCGGGGCATTGCACAATCCGAAGGGCATGTAGTTGAATTCACAGAGACCCATCGGCGTCGTGAAGGCCGTCTTCTCCTTGTCCGCCTCCGCTACGGGAACCTGCCAGTACCCACTGGTGAGATCCAAGGTAGAGAAGTAGTTAGCAGATTTTAATGCAGCCAGTGACTCCTCTATCCTGGGCAGTGGGTATGCATCTTTATGTGTAATGCGATTTAACTGCCTATAATCCACACACATTCTCATTGTGCCATCTTTCTTCTTAACGAGGACTAATGGAGCTGCCCAGGGGCTACAACTATCCCTCACTACCCCAGCCTCCTTCATCTCTCGCAACATGTCCTTGGCACACTGATAATGAGCTGGGGGTACAGGACGGTATCTCTCTTTTATGGGTCGATGATCCCTTGTGGGGATATGATGTTGGATCCCTTTCACCTGCCCAAAATCTAGGGGGATGTTTGCTAAAGACCCGTTCGTACTCATGAACCACCCTGTAGGCCCCCTGTTTCTGGTGAGGTGGGGTAGAGTCAGTGCCCACGTGTAATTCCCGACACCAATCTTTCGGTTGCCCTGCAGAACCGTTGCTCACTGCCGGATTGGATGGGACCAAGGGCCCAGGTGCCTGTATCACACTACTATTAACAGTAAACAGTTTGGCAAGTGTGGCATATTTGGTTAGCTGGACTTCTTCCTCCCCACAATTGAGAACACGTACGTACTGGCACCCTCCCCTTGCAGACGTCAACCACCCCTCTGGCTGTCAGGAGGGTAGGCCTATTATCCGAATATACAGGTTCTACCAGGGCCTGATAGTCTTTACCCCAGAGGCCTATGACTGCCATATTAACATTTCACTCCTGGGGGGTATCGCAATGGGGTTTGAATCACTCACTGTGACACGACCAATTTCACCACCAGTCAGCTCCACCTGCTGTCTTTGCATTAGGGCCCTGATCTCTTTTTGCAGGGCACGTTGTTCACTGTAGCCAGCTGTTTCTGCTACCTGTTGTAATAGGACAATAACTTCTGCAAGACAATTTTCTATAACATTAGTACCAATGGTCATCGTGGGATTACACTCACGGCGGTCAATATCAACAATTACAATCCCTTGGGCCTTCAATTCCACCCGCCCCACTTTGATGGTGACCTCTTTATACCCCACTTGTGGCAATGGCTGACCATTACTGGCTATTATGGTGAAATCGTCATCGGGGCCACGAGTAATATCGGCGTCCTCCCAATACCGTTTATAAAGCACGTAAGGCATAGTCGTCACCTGAGAACCGGTGTCCAGCAGAGCGTTCATGGGGATACCGTCGATCACAACAGGAAGAACTGGTCGCCCTCCAACGTATTTGGCTCTCCAATGCTGCGGGCCTGATCGTCCTACTCCTGGGGGTTGGCCCTTTGCCCCATGGGTTGCTTGTTTAAAGGACAGTACCTTGCAAGGTGGCCCACCTGGTGGCAGCGGCGGCAGATAGGTCGTCCGTCCCAATGGAAGCGATCGTCGTCCCTGCCTCTGGTCGGCGGAGTCCTCCTCTGTCGCATCCAGGGGACATCCTCTGGTCTGGAGGCCAGCTGGATCTTCTCCTTGGGGGACTCCTGTAGGGACTGCATGGTCCGGGCTAGGGCAGCAACGCTCTTGGTCAGCTCCTGCATCTGGAGGCGGAGTCCTGCGGGGGAGTCGTCCTCTAAGCTCTGGGCATCGGCCTCGGCGGCAACTGGGGCATTCGACGACACCTCCTGATGGTATGTGAGAGCGGTACGCCTGGGAGGCACTGCACGGCTGGGCTGTCGCTCTTGTAGCGCCTGGATGGCTTTATCCTTGAATTGCGCAAAAGTCAGGTCTGGATTCTGCATGGCCAGGAAGTGCAGTTGACCCCTTTGGTGGCTGCACAGGAGCCCCTCAATGAACCGCTCCTTCAGGAGTTTATCTTCATCTTGCATGCTGCCGGGGTCACTCTGCTTGATGGCCCGCAGCGCCTCCTGGAGGTTATGGGCATAGTCCTGTAGGCTATCCTGCGGCCTCTGTTTGCACCCATAGAAAGTCAACTTAATTTCTGTAGCGGTGCAGGTGTCAAAGGTGGCTTTAAGCTTTGCAAAGACCTGTTGTGCAGTTCCCTTATCCGCAGCAGGCCAGGACTTCACTTCTCTCAGAGCCGCCCCAAAGAGTTGACCTGTTATCATATGAACTTTCTGAGGCTCTGTCAAGGGATAGAACTCGAGCAGGCTGCAGATCCCCTCTTTAAAGTCAGTTAATGTATGCGACTCTCCAGAGTATCGTTGGAGCCAGGCTGCTCCAGGTAGGTACGGCATGGAGAAGGGCATGATGGCTGTTGTGGCCACAGCAGCCTCCGGCAGGCGGATAGGGGCGGTGAGCTCTGCGGCAACCGGCTGTGGTACAAGGCCCGCGGCTGCGTCTACTGCAGGGGCCAAAGATGCCTCTGGGTCTATGGCTGCGACCGCCGCCTCTGCTCCCCCCGACTCAGACATGGCCCCTCCTTCCCCCTGCTAACCTGCTGGAAGTTGGTGTTCCTCTTCCGGGATCGTTGCTTTACCGCGTCTTCTGGTTCCGCACCCTTTTTTTTACCAGCTCCGCCCACGAAGCTATGGCGCCTCCCTTCGTGTGCGGCGATGGCGGATTTTGGCGGCAAATAGTAATGCACAGTCTTTGCAATAAATCACGGTTTAAGCACAATTCAATCATAGTTCCAAGGCACCCATGACCTGCTTCTTCAGGCTTAAGTAGATCCTGTTCGTGACGCCAAGTTTGGAGCGCCCCCAGACGCAGGGCCGCGGGGTACTCGATACCGGGCTTCTCTGTCTCAGTTCTGGGGTTGTCACGGTGGCTAGACCCAGTCCGTGACCCTGCTAAGGGGGCGTCCAATGAAAGGTGTAGATGGTGGTGCGTGGTGCAGGTCGCGGTGAATAACGAGGACACAGGGTTGCAGTCTCTTTACCTCTTTACTGAAGGCTTCAGGATCCTCAATCCAGAGTACTGTTAACAGGGCTGGCTGAGACTGGCTGGTCCAAAGGCACATCCAGAGTTCCCTTTGCAGGTGGGAATCAGTGTCTACCTTCTAGCGCGTGTGTGTTGTAGTACTTCCCTGCTGAGCACCACGGGATAGTCCTCACAACTGTCGTGTATATTTCTATTCTTTCTCTCTCTCTCTCTTCGTCCCCCAGATGATATGGCTAGGATGCACCCGTATGACGGGGTAGGCCTGGAGCTATTTTATAGGGACCCTAGGGACGCCCCTCTCCCACAGTTTGCCTCCGTTGTCTTCGTTAGGTGTAATGGTGAGACAGCCAACCTATAGTTAACTGCCCGGCCGTAGTTTAAAGTAATGCATGGAGTCTCTTACTTTCTCGGCGTTCCGGCCACCGGCTACGCGCCTCAGAAGGATGTTGCTGTTCTTGAGGCATGACTCCTTCTGTTATTATCTCCTTTTCGCTGTATTCCCGTTTCTCACTCTTCACAATAAACCTCGCTTCTTTTCCTTTCTTAGGAGTCTGCCGCTGTAAGGCACAGGCACAATTCCGTAACGACCTGTCCCTTTCTAGGACTCTGCCAGGATCCCACCCCTGACAGGTCCTCTCTCGAGCTCTTCCCAGCTACTTTCTCCCTAACTTCCTGTCCAACCCCCAGTTTCACCAGAGTGTGAGGAGTGGCCTACTAGATAGAACCACTCCCCCTGGTGGCCGGAGTGTGAAGTGTACAGTGTGTCTGTGATACCTGGTCAGGTGAACTCCTTTAGTGCCATCAGACATACCATCACTCCCCTTAGCGGCGGAGTGACAGTACTGCAACGACCAGGACTCTGGGGCGCTGCATATATCCTAAGGAACCGTAACCCTGATGAAGAAGAGCGAGGCTCTTTGAAAATCGTTGGTTAGCTCCCCCTTCCTTTTTTGAGCACCATAGCGCTCCATCCTGAGTGTGACGTCACAAGTAGACGAAGCCTATCGGCCATCTTTTTTGTCCTGCGCGAATGTCCAGGGTCGTTACCGGCCAGAGCATCTCTGGCTTTACATTGCGCTCCACCACCTGATGCAGACAGCGCTGCAGCCCCGGACGTCTGCACTAAACATGTGAGTTTGTGTCAGGCACATCCATAACTACACCGCAGGCTGCAGCGCCCAGTATATACTGGTAAACCGGCAGCTGCATGCTTTTGGCTCCTGGGGCCGGCGGATAAGTGTACCATGTGGGCAATATATTGGCTTTGTTGATCTCCGGTGGTATGGGTGCTGACCTCTTTGGGTCACATGCTTCCATTTCTCAGGTACATTGAAAGGTGCATCTCTTCTATCATTCTGAACAGTTATTTCTACTCTGTCATTACCTTCTGCAGGAACTTTGAAAAGTTCTTCTCTTGCAAAATTCTGAAGAGATTCTTCTGCTCTGTCAAGGAAATCCTCATCTTCTTTGATGAGCTTCAGTGTAGCTATTCTCTCCTGAAGACTTTGCACCTCTTCCTCTAACAAAATCACAAACTTGCATTTCTGGCCCGTAAATTCTGTCTTTTCCTCTAGCAAGTCTGTAAATATGTAGCACACATTGCAGCACACCATATGGTGAATCTTCTCCATGTTGAACAAAACGAATATCTGATGCTTGGTTAGACAATTTCCTTCAAGCAGTTTGATCCAGCTACACCAAAAGATCCTTAAACTCGCGGCGACTCTTCATTCTTCCCAGAATGCACCAGGAATAAGCAAATTATCTCCCTCATGGTTCAACTCATGATTTGACTATTTCTTTTAAGCAGCTTGATGAAGCTACACCCAAAGATCCTCAGACTCATGCCAATACTTCACTCTTGCCAGAATGCACTAGGAATATGCAAATTATTACCCTTGAGCTTCAATTCCTTGTTTAAAAACCAAGATCATCGCCGGAGCCCACATCAATCAGGGGGAGGCGACCTATGATGTACATATATATCATACATCATAAAAGGGTTAAAAACTCAGCTTTACATTTGCACCAGAAATGCATCAAATGAGGAGGAAAATGCCTTGATAAATGCAGCAATAATCAGACGAGACACCAGAAACCAAATTTCACATATTGACACTAAATAAAGATGAGAATGTTCCAACTTCTACTACTGAATGAATGAACAAAAAATAAATAGACAGGTCCCAATTGGAGATGAGCAGGATTCACAGATGACGTAGTGCCAGTCTTGGCTAATGAAAAACCGTACTGGGGATGTTCTAGATACAGCAGACAGTCCTGCTGAATTTCCCTCACTGCCACTGCCCATCTGACATCAGCTTCTGCCAAAGCAGAAAGAGCTGGTAAATGGGTGTGGTTTGGAGTATGGCAAGAGGCATGACACATATTTTGTCCCTCTTTCTGTTCTTCAAAAGTTGGGATGTATGGATATGATGTTAGCAAGATGGAAGGCAAACACTGACTTAGGAAGAAGAAAGAAGAGAGGGTTAGATACTTAAGAGCTGGGGAGTCAGACAGGAAGAGAGGCAGGACGAACCTCTAAAAGTCAAACCTAATTACATAGCTGTGAAACAGCAACAAAAAAATAACAAAACAATACTGTATGATTCCCAAGTCATGACAGGCTCGGTCCGAGGAAAAAAATCAGATATGTGCATGGCCCAATAGCATAACATTGTTCCCAGTGCGATCCGAAGTTTGTCGGATTGCACTCGGACTGATAATACTGGTACTGCCATCTGCATGACCCTTATTAATGAAAAAAATATTTCAGGTTCAGGTACACTCGTTGTAGAACAGCGATTATTATGGTCAAGTATTTAGGCTGTAGGGCATATAAAAACAGGGTCTAATATTAGTCTATGGGGGCTTTTAGGGAAAAGGATGACTCTACTCCAGAGTCGGACTAGGAAGCCTAGAGTCCACCAATAATATTGATTCTGGGGGCCCGCTGTTCATGCAATATTAAGATACTAAGTACATGCTGCATTATACATATTATGCAAATCTCTGTTGTATATGGGGTTTGGGCTAATTCCTGCAGAGGAGCCCACTAGTGGATTCACCTCTTCTGCTTTGGGACAGTTTTAGCCTGTGTTACCCATTGTCAAGTCTCCTGTATTAAATGGTAGTATTGAGATATACAGTTGGGGAAAAAAAGTATTTAGTCAGCCACCAATTGTGCAAGTTCTCCCACTTAAAAAGATGAGAAAGACCTATAAGTGACATCATAGGTAGACCACAACAATGAGAGTCAAAATGAGAAAACAAATCCAGAAAATCACCTTGTCTGATTTGGCAAGATTTATTTTGCAAATTATAGTTGAAAATAAGGCCTCTCTCATCTTTTTAAGTGGGAGAACTTACACAATTGGTGGCTGACTAAATACTTTTTCCCCACTGTATTAAGGGACTGTGTGATACATAAGGCTACATTCCTGTATCCGTGTGCAGTGTTGGTGTGCTGCCCGCTTTTACAGACCCATTGAGCATGTCCTATGCTGATCCTCAAAATCAGATCAGAACAAAACATTCTCAGATCCGTGATTTTCATGTATGAGTGAAGGGACTTATAAAACTCTACAAGCCCGTGTGCCGTCAGATAAAAAAAATCTGGAAGCACACAGACATTTCACACAAATGTGACAATGTAGTATAAGGGATTTTACAAATAACATTATTACTCCAAGTCACACAGAACAGATATGTAATAATATCTACATCCAGGCACTTACCGCTTAGGTCTCGTCTGATTAGAGATACTTTCTCTTGTTTCTTCTCCATCTTGTCAGACCTTCATGTCGACATCTGCCAGCCACGAATCGTCTTTTAATGATGATCATCACAGCCCTGAAAATAACAAGGTCACATACATTGTTTACATACTTGTGTGTTTAGCCTCAATACAGATATGTACCCCCATTAATATACTATTAGCCATGCACCATTAAAACTATAAAGTGATAAGCAGTGCTGTGCCCCCCATTAACTATAATCTCTGCCGCCCAATAATATAAATTATTCAGTGTCTCTAACTCTCCCCAATTAACTGTAAGGCTATGTGCACACAAAGTACGCAAGGTTTTACAGTACAGGCAAAGTGAATGAGATTCCTGAAGTCTCATGCACACGCTGCTTATTTTCTCCTTGCAGATTTGCAGCAAATTCAAATCTGCATAATGTCAATTCTTGTAGTGTATTTCACCCGTACTAATGGGGAAAAATACGTAACAAAAGCATGGCAAAACATTGTCAAAAAATAAATGTGTTTTACGCAGCGTCCTTCTTGCCAACACATCAGGACATGCAGCAGAATTTTCTCCTTCAAATCTTGAACATGTGCACATAGCCTTAGTCCCTGTTCTGTGTCCCTCCAATCAGTATAAGTCCTTGATAGCATCATAATGAATTTGGAGGTGTGAGAAGATCCTATCAGGTACTGAGCATCCTTCCTCCTCTCCCAATTTATTAAAAGTCCCTGTCAAAGGCTTCTTCCACCATTCAGTTCATTATAAAGTGTCCTATTCACCTTATCGCCTACTCTCCCCAATATATTTTAAGTCCCTGATAGCATCACAATGAATTGTGAGATGGAGGAGAACACTATCAGGGGCTTAGCACCCTCCTCCACCACTCAATTCATTTCACATCCATATCTAATGTCCTCCTCCCCCTCACCCTGTTCATAAGTCCATTATAAGTCCCCTTTCCTCCCATTCCAATTCCTCACATCCATCATTGCCCTCTCCCCCAACTCCATCATTGCCTACTCCCTCTCCTCCATCATTTCCCTCTCCACCACCTCAATCATTCTTCTCCCCCACCGCTCCCATCATCATCCTCTACCCCACCCCATCATTGTTCTACTACCACCTTCATTGTCCTTTCTACCACCACCATCATTGCCTTTTACCCCACCACCCCATCATTGCCCTTTCCAGCACTTCCATCATTGCTTTCTCCCCCACAACCCCAATCACTGGCCATTCAACCACCTCTATCATTGCTTCCTCCCCAACCACCCCAATCATTGTTTTCTCCCCAACCACTTGCATCATTACCCTTTCCACCACCTACACACACACTCGCACACACACACACACACACACACACACCACCGCTCACCTACATATACCCCACCCACATATATCACCACTCACCTCTCCCCAGCAGCCGCAGCATGCACACACACACACAGCACCACTCGCCTCTCTGCACGTTCCCCCGCAGCATCACTGGCAGCGTCCTCTCTCTGGCACAGCCGCGCGCTGAATGATGACGTCATCCAGCTTCGCTGCTGTGTCAGATAAGAAGCGTGGGCAGGAAGCACTGAATGGATCCCTGCAGCTCTGGTGCCATTTTCTCCTGTAGGTAGCGGAGCTGCAGGGATCGCTCCCTGCCTGCCGCACATGAGGGCAATCTGACAAGGGCCCCCCTGGATCCTCGGGGCTGGAGAAATGGTCCAGATTGTCCTCATTATTAGCTCCCCTGCAGGGCTCCCCTCCACCACTGGGCCCCGCTGTAACTGCATCGGCTGCACATGCGGTATGTCCGCCCCTGCATCCAAGTGTACGTATGTGTCCATATGCTGTCAGTGTGCTGTTAGTGTGCTCAGGGGTGGATTAAGGGTAGCCAGGGCCCCAGGCTGTTCAGACTCTGTGGGCCCCCCGGTCATGTGTAAGGTCTTTCAAGCGCTTGAAAGACCTTAGGTGACATCACGGCTTTGTGATTGGTCGCGTAGCGGTCACGCGACCGCTACGGACCAATCAGAGCGCCGTGACGTCATCTAAGGCCCTTCAAGTGCGCATTCTTAGGTACAACGGCTCCCGGTTACGGCGGTAAAGTCCAGGGCGCGTCAGAGGGTGAGTATATCCCTATTTTTTATTTTAATTCTTTCTTTTACACATTGATATGGATCCCAGGGCCTGAAGGAGAGTTTTCTCTCCTTCAGACCCTGGGAACCATACAGGATACCGTCCGATACTTGGTGTCCCATTGATTTGTATTGGTATCGGGTATCGGTATCGGATTAGATCCGATACTTTGCCGTATCGGCCGATACTTTCCGATACCGATACTTTCAAGTATCGGACGGTATCGCTCAACACTAGTTGTGAGGACTATCCCGTGGTGCTCAGCAGGGAGGTACTACAACACACAGGCGCTAGAAGGTAGGCACTGATTTCCACCTGCAAAGGGAACTCTGGATGTGCCTTCGGACCGGCAGGTCTCAGCCAGCCCTGTTAGCAGTATTCTGGATTGAGGATCCTGAAGCCTTCAGTAAAGAGTAGTGTTGAGCGATACCGTCCGATACTTGAAAGTATCGGTATCGGAAAGTATCGGCCGATACCGGCAAAGTATCGGATCTGATCCGATACCGATACCCGATACCAATACAAGTCAATGGGACTCAAGTATCGGAAGGTATCCCTGATGGTTCCCAGGGTCTGAAGGAGAGGAAACTCTCCTTCAGGCCCTGGGATCCATATGAATGTGTAAAATAAAGAATTAAAATAAAAAATATTGATATACTCACCTCTCCGACGCAGCCTGGACCTTACCGCTGGTAACCGGCAGCCTTCTTTGCTTAAAATGAGCGCGTTCAGGGCCTTCCATGACGTCACGGCTTGATTGGTCGCGGCCGCCCATGTGACCGCCACGCGACCAATCACAAGCCGTGACGTAATTCTCAGGTCCTAAATTCCTAATTCTAGGAATTTAGGACCTGAGAATTACGTCACGGCTTGTGATTGGTCGCGTGGCGGTCACATGGGCGGCCTCGACCAATCACAAGCCGTGACGTCATCTAAGGCCCTGAATGCGCTCATTCTTAGGAAGGAAGGCTGCCGGAAAGAAGCCGAGGGTGAGTATATTCCTATTAGGTATATACTCACCCTCGGACGCGCCCTGCTTCTTTCCGGCAGCCTTCCTTCTTAAGAATGAGCGCATTCAGGGCCTTAGATGACGTCACGGCTTGTGATTGGTCGCGGCCGCCCATGTGACCGCTCACGCGACCAATCACAAGCCGTGACGTCATCCCTCAGGTCCTAAATTCCTAGAAGGGAATTTAGGACCTGAGGGATGACGTCGCGGCTTGTGATTGGTCGCGTGGCGGTCACATGAGTGGCACGCGACCAATCAGAAGCCGTGACGTCATGGAAGGTGCTGAACGCGCTCATTTTAAACAAAGAAGGCTGCCGGTTACCAGCGGTGATGTCCAGGGGCCTCCGGAGAGGTGAGTATATCAATATTTTTTATTTTAATTCTTTATTTTACACATTCATATGGATCCCAGGGCCTGAAGGAGAGTTTCCTTTCCTTCAGACCCTGGGAACCATACACTGGAAACTTGTGTCGGATCTTGGTATCGGAATTCCGATACCGCAAGTATCGGCCGATACCCGATACTTGCGGTATCGGAATGCTCAACACTAGTAAAGAGGTAAAGAGACTGCAACCCTGTGTCCTCGTTATTTCATCGCGACCTGCACCACGCACCATCATCACACCTTTCATTGGACGCCCCTTAGCAGGGTCACGGACCGGGTCTAGCCACCGTGACAACCCCAGAACTGAGCCAGAGAGGCCCGGTACCGAGTACCCCGTGGCCCTGCGTTTGGGGGCGCTCCACCATTATACACAGGAGATCTGTACTTAGTATGCAGTGTCTGTGTAGAGGTTATACAGTGATCACTGGTGACATTATACACAGGAGCTCTGTATATAGTATACAGTGTATAGTGTCAGTGTATAGGTAACACACTGACTCACCAGTGACGTCTCTAGGTGAAGTCCTTCATCTTTCATCCAGCACAGACCGCCATCACTTCTTCCTGCCAGGGCTCATCTCTGCAGGAAATAACACAGTTATCTCGAGCTCCGCCTGCAGAACACATTACTTAATTTTTCCCAACTTCTACATTACACCACATGAAGAAAAAGAGGCAACATAGTGTCACTCTACACAGTAACAGGCCTGCCCCCTTATTTAAAACAGTATACTCAAAAAATAAAATAAATACATCACTGCAGTAATAATATCCCTAAATTAGTCCCTATGGTAATAATATTCCCCATCCTGGCCCCTGTGTGTCTCATTCCTGGCTTCAGCCATATGTTCTCCCATCCTGCCCTCATGAGTATCCATTCTGCCCCATATTATCTCCCCATCCTGCCCCATCTGTCTCCATCGTATCCATCCTGTCCCATAATCCTGCACGATCTGTCTCCAATCCTGCCCCCAGTGTCTCCAATCCTGCCCCGTATCTCCATTCTGCCGCCTATGTCTCCAGCATTCTGCCCTGTGTCTCCAGCATTTCTGCCCAAGTGTCTCCAGCATTTCTGCCCCCAGTGTCTCCAGCATTTCTGCCCCCAGTGTCTCCAGCATTTCTGCCCCCAGAGTGTCCAGCATTTCTGCCCCCAGTGTCTCCAGCATTCAGCCCTCAGTGTGTCCAGCATTCAGCCCCCAGTGTGTCCAGCATTCAGCCCCCAATGTTTCCAGCATTCAGCCCCCAGTGTGTCCAGCATTCAGCCCCCAGTGTGTCCAGCATTCTGCCCCCAGTGTGTCCAGCATTCAGCCCCCAGTGTGTCCAGTATTCAGCCCCCAGTGTGTCCACCATTCAGCCCAAGTGTGTCCAGCATTCTGCCCCCAGTGTGTCCAGCATTCTGCTCCCAGTGTGTCCAGCATTCTGCCCCCAGTGTGTCCACCATCTCTGTCCCACCTGTGTCCAGCATCTCTGCCCCATCTATGTCCAGCATATCTGCCCCATCTGTGTCCAGCATCTCTGCCCCATCTGTGTCCAGCATCTCTGCCCCCATCTGTTTCCAGCATCTCTGCCCCATCTGTGTCCAGCATCTCTGCCCCATCTGTGTCCAGCATCTCTGCCCCATCTGTGTCCAGCATCTCTGCCCTCATCTGTGTCCAGCATCTTTGTCCCCAGTGTCTCCAGCATTCTGCCTCATCTGTGTCCAGCATCTCTGCCCCCATCTGTGTCCAGCATTTCTGCCCATCTGTGTCCAGCATTTCTGCCCCATCTGTGTCCAGCATCTCTGCCCCATCTGTGTCCAGCATATCTGCACCATCTGTGTCCAGTATCTCTGCCCCCAACTGTGTCCAGCATATCTGCCCACATCTGTGTCCAGCATCTCTGTCCCCAGTGTCTCCAGCATTCTGCCTCATCTGTGTCCAGCATCTCTGCCCCCATCTGTGTCCAGCATTTCTGCCCCATCTGTGTCCAGCATCTCTGCCCCATCTGTGTCCAGCATATCTGCCCCATCTGTGTCCAGTATCTCTGCCCCCATCTGTGTCCAGCATATCTGCCCACATCTGTGTCCAGCATCTCTGTCCCCAGTGTCTCCAGCATTCTGCCTCATCTGTGTCCAGCATCTCTGCCCCCATCTGTGTCCAGCATTTCTGCCCCATCTGTGTCCAGCATCTCTGCCCCATCTGTGTCCAGCATATCTGCCCCATCTGTGTCCAGTATCTCTGCCCCCATCTGTGTCCAGCATATCTGCCCACATCTGTGTCCAGCATCTCTGTCCCCAGTGTCTCCAGCATTCTGCCTCATCTGTGTCCAGCATCTCTGCCCCCATCTGTGTCCAGCATTTCTGCCCCATCTGTGTCCAGCATCTCTGCCCCATCTGTGTCCAGCATCTCTGCCCCATCTGTGTCCAGTATCTCTGCCACCATCTGTGTCCAGCATATCTGCCCACATCTGTGTCCAGCATCTCTGCCCCCATCTGTGTCCAGCATTTCTGCCCCATCTGTGTCCAGCATCTCTGCCCCATCTGTGTCCAGCATATCTGCCCCATCTGTGTCCAGTATCTGTGCCCCCATCTGTGTCCAGCATATCTGCCCACATCTGTGTCCAGCATCTCTGTCCCCAGTGTCTCCAGCATTCTGCCCTGGGCCCCTGGATAGCTACTCTCAATTAAAAAAAAAAAAAGTTCTTCTCACCTGGCAGCGCTCCTGCGGCGAAGCTCCCTCCACGCAGCTGAAGCGCGCACTCGCCGGCGACTGACAATCACGTCAGATACCGGCAACGTGCGTGCTGCGGCTGGCGTCAGCTGCCAGCCTCCGATTGGCTGGCAGCTGTTAACTATTGACGTGCGGGCACGGGCCCACACGTCAATAGCGTTAAACTGCCGCAGCACCGGTAGGGGCCTGGTGAGCAGATGAGACGGGGCCTGATGCGGGCCCCCTCTGCCCACCGTGCCCCATACGCCAGTCAGGGCAGTAATACCCTGATGGCGGCCGAGGTCAATCTCAGCGGTAGCCCAGGGCCCGCCCACACCACTGTGCACTGGGCTACCGCCCAGATTGACCTCATTATAATGCACCACTGAGTGTGCTATCAGTGTGACATGTATGGAATGAAATGCAGCATAGAAATTATAGAGTGTTATGTATTAAAGATGTTCTAAGATAGAAATAGTGATGAGGAGCATGATAAATAGATAGATAGGTGTCAGTGTGCTATATAATCAGTGGTTTGTGTGTGGTTTTTTCTGTACTTGCTTTTTATTATTAAATAAATTAGTTAATAAAAATACAGAGTGGGATCCACTGTAATTTTCATATCTAGCAGATTGAAAGCTGAACACTGGGGGCTGATGTTACTATTTAAGGAAAGGGGCCAATAGTCCCAAGGGTTCCCAGGCTATTAATAACAGCTCACGGTGCTAGCGGGGGGAGGGGGTGGCCTGCTCACACTGAACTGACCATGGGACCATGGGAACGCGGCTGCCTGTGACCTGCGATAACCTCAATGACATTACCGCTTATCACTGAAGCTACATACCAAGCTCAGCTCAGCGTCTCCTGAATTCACGGCCCTACCGTGCAATCCAAGGTTAGTAATTGGGGTTGACTTACAGACGCCTCTCGATTACTAACCCCTGGGCTTGATGTCAAGGGCCTTAAAACAGCTAATATCAAACCGACCCCTACTACCCCTCTTGCCACATGCACCAGGGCAAGTGGCAAGAGTGGAGGTTAAGGCTACTTTCACACATCAGGTTTTTTGTTTCAGACACAATCTGGCAATTTTTGGAAAAAACGGATCCGTTTTTTTACACCGGATCTGTTTTTTTCCCACAGAGTTGTATTAGCTCCGAATTGTGCCTGATGGCCAGACATTTCATCCGATTTTTTCCGGATCCATCCAAATAGTCCTTTCCAGCAGACAGAGAAAACATCCATTGCAACGTTTTTTTGTCCGGCGGAAAAAAACCCACACTGACGGAATTGGCCAAAACACATGAAACGGAGATGTGAAACAGTGAATCCGGCAGCAGGATCTGGTATTCAAAGCATTACCCATACAAATCATGTAGATTTTCTATTCTGGGGTCTCTCTCTCTCTCTTTCTCTCTCCTTCCCCGGTACCAGGAAAACAAAAAAATCCATGCGCATTAAAGAAGACCGGATCCAGCTAAAAAACGGATCCGGCGCATCAGTTTTTCACAATTTGCGCCGGATCTGTTTTTTTACAAATTGGCCGGATTTAGCCTGAAAACAAAAAACGGATGTGTGAAAGTAGCCTAAGTGCCAGATTTGGCACATCTTTTCAATGTGCCATTTCTGGGGTGGCTGAGGGCTGATGTTCTTATCCTAGGAGTTGGCCAATAGCAATGGCCCCTACCTTGGTTATTAATATCAGCCCAAATCTATTTGTTTAGCCTTCGCTGGTTATTAATTATAGGGGGACCCTACGTCATTTTTTTTCTGAGGTCCACCAAAAACTAACCAGTAAAGGCTGTGAGCTAGTAGCCTGGGAACCTTTTGGGATATTGTTCTCTTTCCCAAATCATTAATACATCAGTCCCCAGCGATCGGCTTTCCTTCTGTTATCTATATAAATTTGTGGCTGGATATAAAATAGAATATCTAAGTGACTTTTAGATGCCTCATGGTCACATCTCAGCCGCATTCTGATCGCTTTATATTTCAGCACAAAAGCCAAGCTCACATGCACTGCTTTTCATTTCCCTATATTTTTTGTTCAGAAGACCACTTTGTAGAAGTGACTGTCGTGTTCCTGTTTTTGAGCATTGTATCAATAATCTTTACTCGTGTATAACCCATCTAACAGCTACATAAAGTTCTGCTTTCAAAATCTACAATGAAAGAAACATATTTCTCATCTAAAAAAATCATCTAAATTGGTGCAATTTAATCGCTTTTAACTTCTAACAGACACATTCAGCAATAATTGCAGGCTGTCATCGTAAAACTGCTTTCACAATGCATCTCAAGATTCATGCTCACGCCATATCCGTAAAGACAACATTATTGTGTGAGCTGAAGTGTTTTGGTAAGCCCTGTGCTTTCTGGATTTTATATGTTTTATACCGGCTGAACGACGAATGGTTAAATCTCGATGAATGGCACAAGGTTTTTTAATTGCTTTCTCTTAGCACTTTGCAGGGAAGAGCTTGTAACACTTGGCCTCCGGGTGAGCTCAGATAAGTGTCCCATATCATGGCACATGCTTACATTTACAGACTATTATGAGAAGGAACACAGGGAAGGGAAATTAAATGATAATGAGCATCACCCTGGGGATAAACATGGAGGGCACTATTAGACTATTGATTGCATTTCTTAAAGGGATTTTCTGACACTACATTCTACTTCCTACCTGTCTGTCATCCAGCAGAGAAACTGAGCATCGTGTACTGAGTGTTTGACTGTGAACTGCTATTCCCTATCTGACAGCAGCACGAGCGTGAGAAAGTTCCCAACTATCACACCACTTGCAGGGCATGTGGGAAGAGCGAGGCTCTTAGAGATGCGCCTTTTCTAGGGCGGCTGAGAGCTGATGTTTTTAGCCTGGGGGCAGTAACCATGCCCCCTTCTTAGGCTATTAATATCAGCCCACAGCTGTCTGCATAGCCTTTGCTGGTTATTAATTATAGGGGGACCCCACGTCATTTTCTTTTTGGGGTCTCTGATTTTAATAGCCAGTAAATGCTAAGTATACAGTTGTGAGCTGATATTAATAGCCTGGGAAGCTCCATTGGTATTATCCCCTAACCAGTCTATAAACATTGGCTCCCAGCCGTCGGTTTTCCCTCTGCTGGTTACGAAAATTGCGGGGGAGTCTACGCCATTTTTTTACGAATAATAATCTTTTATTAATTAAATACATGTACAGTAAGCTGCACACACTGTACTAATTGTATTTGTCACAGACATCTATATATCTATCTATTTTATTTGTATTTACTGTATGCAATCCATCTCATCTTTTCTGTCAGCTCCTGCAGTGATTATATAGTACACGGCTCATGAATTGACGACTTTTCTGCAATATAAATACATATACCCTGCTCAAAAAAAAATAGGAACACTTAAACAACAGAATATAACTCCAAGTAAATCAAACTTCTGTGAAATCAAACTGTCCACTTAGGAAGTAACACTGTTTGACAATCAATTTCACATGCTGTGGTGCAAATGGAATAGACAACAGATGGAAATTATTGGCAATTATCAAGACACACTCAATAAAGGAGTGGTTCTGCAGGTGGGGACCATAGACCATATCTCAGCACCAATGCTTTCTAGCTGATGTTTTGGCCACTTTTGAATGTTGGTTGTGCTTTCACACTCGTGGTAGCATGAGACAGACTCTACAACCCACACAAGTGGCTCAGGTAGTGCAGCTCATCAGGAATGGCACATCAATGTGAGTTGTGGCAAGAAGGTTTGCTGTGTCTATCAGCGTAGTGTCCAGAGGCTGGAGGCGCTACCAGGGGACAGGCCAATACACTAGGAGATGTGGAGGGGGCCGAAGGAGGGCAACAACCCAGCAGCAGGACCACTACGTCTGCCTTTGTGCAAGGAGGAACAGGAGGAGCACTGCCAGAGCCCTGCAAAATGACCTCCAGCAGGCCACAAATGTACATGTGTCTGCACAAACGATTAGAAACCGACTCCATGACGATGGTCTGAGTGCCCGATGTCCACAGATGGGGGTTGTGCTCACAGCCCAACACCATGCAGGCTGCTTGCAATTTGCCACAGAACACCAGGATTGGCAAATTCGCAACTGGCGCCCTGTGCTCTTCACAGATGAAAGCAGGTTCACACTGAACACATGTGACAGACTTGACAGAGTCTGGAGATGCCATGGAGAGCAATCTGCTGCCTGCAACATTCTTCAGCATGACGGTTTGGCAGTGGGTCAGTAATGGTGTGGGGTGGCATTTCTTTGAAGGGCCGCACAGCCCTCCATGTGCTCACCAGAGGTAGCCTGACTGCCATTAGGTATCGAGATGAGATCCTCAGACCCCTTGTGAGACCATATGCTGGTGCGGTTGGCCCTGGGTTCCTCCTAATGCAGGACAATGCCAGACCTTATGTGGCTGGAGTGTGTCAGCAGTTCCTGCAAGATGAAGGCATTGAAGCTATGGACTGGCCTGCCCGTTCCCCAGACATGAATCTGATTGACCACATCTGGGAGATCATGTCTCGCACCATCCAGCAACGTCACATTGCACCACAGAATTGTCCAGGAGTTGGCAGATGCTTTAGTCCAGGTCTTGGAGGAGATCCCTCAGGAGACCATCCACCGCCTCATCAAGAGCATGCCCAGGCATCGTAGGGAGGTCATACAGGCACATGGAGGCCACACACACAACAGAACATAATTTCCTTATCTTGAGGCATTTCCACTGAAGTTGGACCAGCCTGTAATTTGATGTTCCACTTTGATGTTGAGTATCATTCCAAATCCAGACCTCCATGGGATATTCATTTTGATTTTTATTTGGTCTTTTTTACGTTTTATTGTTCTCAACACATTCTATTATGTAATGAATAAAGATTTGCAACTGAAATATTTCATTCAGTGATATCTAGGATGTGGTATTTTAATGTTCCCTTTATTTTTTGGAGCAGTGTATATACAGTGGGGCAAAAAAGTATTTAGTCAGTCAACAATAGTGCAAGTTCCACCACTTAAAAAGATGAGAGGCATCTGTAATTTACATCATAGGTAGACCTCAACTATGGGAGACAAACTGAGAAAAAAAATCCAGAAAATCACATTGTCTGTTTTTTTTATCATTTTATTTGCATATTATGGTGGAAAATAAGTATTTGGTCAGAAACAAACAATCAAGATTTCTGGCTCTCACAGACCTGTAACTTCTTCTTTAAGAGTCTCCTCTTTCCTCCACTCATTACCTGTAGTAATGGCACCTGTTTAAACTTGTTATCAGTATAAAAAGACACCTGTGCACACCCTCAAACAGTCTGACTCCAAACTCCACTATGGTGAAGACCAAAGAGCTGTCAAAGGACACCAGAAACAAAATTGTAGCCCTGCACCAGGCTGGGAAGACTGAATCTGCAATAGCCAACCAGCTTGGAGTGAAGAAATCAACAGTGGGAGCAATAATTAGAAAATGGAAGACATTCAAGACCACCGATAATCTCCCTCGATCTGGGGCTCCATGCAAAATCCCACCCCGTGGGGTCAGAATGATCACAAGAACAGTGAGCAAAAATCCCAGAACCACGCAGGGGGACCTAGTGAATGAACTGCAGAGAGCTGGGACCAATGTAACAAGGCCTACCATAAGTAACACACTACGCCACCATGGACTCAGATCCTGCAGTGCCAGACGTGTCCCACTGCTTAAGCCAGTACATGTCCGGGCCCGTCTGAAGTTTGCTAGAGAGCATTTGGATGATCCAGAGGAGTTTTGGGAGAATGTCCTATGGTCTGATGAAACCAAACTGGAACTGTTTGGTAGAAACACAACTTGTCGTGTTTGGAGGAAAAAGAATACTGAGTTGCATCCATCAAACACCATACCTACTGTAAAGCATGGTGGTGGAAACATCATGCTTTGGGGCTGTTTCTCTGCAAAGGGGCCAGGACGACTGATCCGGGTACATGAAAGAATGAATGGGGCCATGTATCGTGAGATTTTGAGTGCAAACCTCCTTCCATCAGCAAGGGCATTGAAGATGAAACGTGGCTGGGTCTTTCAACATGACAATGATCCAAAGCACACCGCCAGGGCAACGAAGGAGTGGCTTCGTAAGAAGCATTTCAAGGTCCTGGAGTGGCCTAGCCAGTCTCCAGATCTCAACCCTATAGAAAACCTTTGGAGGGAGTTGAAATTCTGTGTTGCCAAGCGAAAAGCCAAAAACATCACTGCTCTAGAGGGGATCTGCATGGAGGAATGGGCCAACATACCAACAACAGTGTGTGGCAACCTTGTGAAGACTTACAGAAAACGTTTGACCCTTGTCATTGCCAACAAAGGATATATTACAAAGTATTGAGATGAAATTTTGTTTCTGACCAAATACTTATTTTCCACCATAATATGCAAATAAAATGATAAAAAAACAGACAATGTGATTTTCTGGATTTTTTTTTCTCAGTTTGTCTCCCATAGTTGAGGTCTACCTATGATGTAAATTACAGACGCCTCTCATCTTTTTAAGTGGTGGAACTTGCACTATTGCTGACTGACTAAATACTTTTTTGCCCCACTGTATGTGTGTCTGACATCTATATATCTATGTATGCTATGTGTATATAGCTATTCTATCTATTCTACCCTGTCAGTGTTATTTTACTGTACGGGGCTGCTGAACTGCCGGCTTTTATTCTATCTATGTAGTATACTGTACATGCATATATATACAGTATATATATATATATATATATATATATATATGTGTGTGTGTGTGTGTGTGTGTCACTGACATCTATATATCTATGCATTCTATGTGTATATATATCTATTCTATCTATTCTATTCTAACCTGTCAGTGTGATTTGTACTGTACATGGCACATGAATTGCCGGCTTTTCAAATTCTATCGGTATGTAAAAATCGGACAGCACTTGCATGGTCCGAGTTCTGTGGGATTTTTTTCTTGCAACCATTGACTTCTATTGCGAGATGTGATCCGATTTCAGATTACAATGGCAGCATGCTGCGACTTTTTTCCAGTCCAATCGTGATCCAATCCAAGCTGGAAAAAAAACGCAGATGAACACAATCATAGAATAAGATTGGTCCAATTTCAATCCGATTTTTTATCGGATTGCATTCGTTCGATTTCATCACAAGTGGGAATGAGCCCTGATTTGCTATGTGTAAAATATAGCTGGAATTCTGAAGGGCCTCAAACATGGAACTACAGAACAACTGACATTCTGGTGCTATTTAGAATAATGGCTAGTATTGTACATACTGCATCAACTACTATTTACTATTGTTTAATAGTGCATGAGTTTCTGTCTCCAACAATAGTGTGATATTGTCAATAATGTGAACCTGCAAAAGAAATGTGGGAATAGCTGCAGAAAGCGCTATAAGCTCTATTTACTGAGAAAGTAGTGATGAGCGAGTATGCTCGTTACTCGAGTTTCTCCGAGCATGCTCGGGGGGTCTCCAAGTATTTCGGCGTGCTCAGAGATTTAGTTTATGTCGACGCAGCTGCATGATTTGCGGCTGTCCATCAGAAAAAAGAAAAACGCTAATGCCTTAAAAATTTAACATTTCATTGAGGTCAGATTAAAATAAGTTTTTGATAAAAAATAACAGAATGTAGTAAAACCGTGGAGACAGCATGTGCAAATTGAGTGGACCACACCAATATGGAAAGATGCCAAGGTTTACCAAAATAAATATAGCTACAAATACTAAATGGAATAATATATGATGAAGGTGTACATATATATGAAATAGATGCTTATATCAAAAAGGGAAAAAAAACCCTTTTGTGGTCATAGTGACCTATAAAGTGCATAAAACCTCTAAGTCATTTATCTAATTATTAACAATAGAAACAGCAAATATTGTATCATAGCAATAAATAAGGTGCATGTGCCAAGGTAAAAAAAAGCCGATTTAAAGGCTAATGTTGAAAAGAAAAAGTACCATGTGTAGCTAAAGGTAACCAGGATAGAGATATAACGCTAGTAGCATAGGCATATTACCTGTGAGGTGTGGACCGGGAACCCCGACGCGCGTTTCACGTACAGCTTTATTGAGGGTTGCTGATGCATATGTTAGGGTCCATGTTGCATCGCATGCCCCAATATGTTACGTGCCACGACGTTTAATTCCTGTGATGGAAGAACAACCTTCTCCATCACCCAGCACATCACATGCAATACTATAGGTGTGATATATTATGCCTTTTGTCCATGCCCTAAAGTCTATGTAGGCCTTACATCTAGACCTCTCAAAACCAGAATCAGGGAACATTACCGTGACATTATCAATGCACGTGAAATAGAAGACCCCACACTCCTCAAATCCGTGCCTAGACTCTTTAAGTCAATCCACAACTGCGATGCCACTCTTTTAAAAGACATAAGCATAGACAATATACACATCGATATAAGAGGAGGCAATTGGAGAAAGTCCCTTGCCCAATTAGTGGCCCGATGGATTCACAGGGTGGGATAAGTTCAACCGGCTGGTCTTAACGAAATACTCGGTTTTGTCTTGCTTTGCCTTGATTACATGTGGGGATTCCCTAGCAACCAGGCAACATGTACATGTACTTATGCTGGCTAACAGATGTAAATCATTCAGCTGCGGTGCAGAAAACTAAATCTCCGAGTATTTACAAATACTAGGAGGACACCCGAGCGTGCTCAGGAAATCTCGAGTAGCGAGTATATTTGCTCATCACTAGTAATCAGCTAAAAAAGCAAAATAATAATGAAAGGGTAACAGTACCATTACTGAAGAATATGACACTTCAAGTATGGCAGTTGTGTTTACTGTTAATGCAAGTACATCAAAGCATGCATGCTATATAGACTGTGGCAACTAGTCATATGACTAATGACAGAAGCTTCTTCTCTATGCTTGACCAAAGTAAGGCTAAGTTCACAATGGGCATTTTTGCAGTGTTATTTTCTGCAGCAAAGCCTGAGTGCTTCACAGGAAAGAAGCTCCTGCAATTAATAACGAGTGTCCCACGACGATCTCCCCTATAGAACAGTGACATCGGGTGATGTCACTGCTCTATAGGACCCTCAATGACACACTGACAGGAGACAATGGCTCCTGCAGTGCATCACTGAGGTTACCTGAGTTCAAAGTCTCACTTTATGGCAATTGCTGCCTGGGAAAATTTCTCATACAGCAATGCCATAAAGTGAGACTAGGGACTTTTTTTTACAGCGGCAGAGAAATACCTTCCTCCAGAGCATCATTGTGTTCCTGGGGCCCCTTGAGAGCGGTTGCAACAGCTGTTGCTGCCGTTCTCCACGGGAGATCGTCGTGGGACACTTGTGGATTTCTGCGGACAGGGAGTATATTGGTTGTTTGTTTTTTTCATATTTTTTACAGATGACACTGGCTTCGGGGGAATAAAGTGACAAGTAATGGTAAGTATGTAATGTACTGTATGGCTATATGTATGTCATGTATGTAATGTATGAATGTACTGTATGTAGTATGTATGTATGTATGTATGCAGTATGTATGTATGTAGTATGTATGTAGCATGTATGTAGTATGTATGGATGTATGCAGTATGTATGTATGGAGTATGTATGTAGCATGTATGTAGTATGTATGGATGGATGGATGTAGTATGTATGCAGTATTTATGTTGTATGTATGTATGTAGTATGTATGTAGTATGTAAGGATGTATGTAGCATGTAGCATGTATGTAGCATGTATGTAGCATGTAGCATGTATGTAGCATGCATGTAGGTTGTATGTAGCATGTATGTAGCATGTATGTAGCATGTATGTATCATGTAGCATGTATGTAGCATGTACATAGCATGTATGTAGCATGTATGTAAAATGTATGTAGTATGTATGTAGCATGTATGTAGCATGTAGCATGTATGTACCATGTATGTAGCATGTAGCATGTATGTAGCATGTATGTAGCATGTATGTAGTATGTATGTAGCATGTAGCATGTATGTAGCATGTATGTAGCATGTATGTAGCATGTAGCATGTATGTAGCATGTATATAGCATGTAGCATGTATGTAGCATGTATGTAGCATGTATGCAGCATGTATGTAGCACGTATGTAGTATGTATGGAGTTTTTTTTTTTCATTCAACACATTAGCCAGATGATGGGAATACTACTGTCCCATCATTGGCTAATGTGTCAATCACTGTCAGTGTAGCAGGCATCGTCCTATGGGACTTGTAGTCCCATCGGACGATGCCTGCACACACACACAGAGCCCCAGCATGCCGCAGAGAGACCCCCCACTCCACACAGAAACCCTCCATGCCACACAGAGACCCCCCCACGCCGCACAGAGATCCCCCACGCCGCACAGAGACCCCCCACGCCACACAGAGACCCCCCACACCGCACAGAGACCCCCCCACGCCGCACAGAGACTCCCCCACGCCGCATAGAGCCCAGGCAGCCCACATACAGCCCCGGCACGCCGCATCGAGCCCCGGCATGCCACATAGAGCCTGGGCAGCCGGCATACAGCCCCGCATAGAATTAGATCCCTAGCAGGCCCGCACACACAGACACTCACAGTGTCCGCCCACGTACCGCCCACGCACCGCCCACACTCTTCCCCCCTCCGGAACAGCATATAGGAGGACAGAAAGGGCTTATTTACGTTCCGATATTTGTGTCCGATTGACTTGCATTGGTATCGGGTATCGGTATCGGCGATATCCGATATTTTTTGGATATCAGCCGATCCAATCCGATACCGATACTTTTGAATATCGGAAGGTATCGCTCAACACTACTTGTGAGACGTGACCAGAAGTCACCTATGAAGTTTTGTTTTCATAATCTTGGGTGGCAGTACTGAATGGGTGGATCTTGTGGAAACGCCAAGGATTATGTTGGCACTGAGGAGATTTTGTGTTTTTATTTCTTAACCTGTCTCTTTTTATATCTTTCAGGTTCCCATTTATGAACTACTTCGGATTCAGTAGACTACGTTGGAATCCCTGAAATGAATGTTTTTTGTTTTTTTTAAACAATTGGTGAAAGAGGGCTTTTACCAATTGATGACACTGATGATACACTGATCCAAAACACTGATGACAGCAGTACTGTTTTTTCTGGTATCTGTTTTATACGTACGTGTGAAGGGGGCTTTACACAAATCATTCTCCATGCCCCCTCTGTTTTACAAACTGGTAACCATGATACTCCTGCTGCTGTTCACTGCTCCTTTTGTTACATGCTCCTCTCTCTACACTCTCTCACACACTACTTTACTGTTTCCTTCCTGTGCTGATCATAGTAACTAGTGCAGGTAGGGGATACAGAGTATTGTGCAGAACATCCGCACAGTTCTTTATGGTGCCAAGTTTACCTCCATCACTTCTGCAATAGACACCAATAAGGCCGGTTTCACACGTCAGTGCCTCCGCTACATGTAGTGACAGTTTTCTCATGTACCGGAGACGCTGACACACGTAGACCCATTCAAATGAATGGGTCTATGCACATGTCAACGTGTTTTGACGGGCAACCAAACATGCCACTCACGTGCAAAGGAAGAACAGTGTACACTGTCCTCTGTGTGCACGGATGGCTGCGGGAGAAGCAGCACTACTGTAAGCGCTGTTCCCCTGTGCATGGTGCTGAATGCGGCTTTCATCCATTGTCCCCTGCTCTGCCGGCAGCAGCGCGTGCAAGGGACAATGAATGAATGAAAAACCTGATGTGGGATTCCCTGTAACTTATTAACCAACCAGACAAAACTCACAGGTGGATATGGCCCACCCCAGCCTAAAAACAGCAGCCCGCAGCTGCCCAGAAAAGGCGCATCTATTAGATGCGCCATTTCTGGAGCTTTGCCCGGTTCTTCCCACTTGCCCTGTAATGGTGGCAAGTGGGGTAATGAGGGGTTAATGTCATCTTCCTACTGTAAGGTCCCTGCCCTTATAAACTATAAGGATGAGATACCCAGTGCAGTTCTAATACAGGAAAGATATATATCTTGGTACAGTGCAGTTCTATTATCTTTAGAACATTTGTAGTTCAATGTGAGAGAAGCTGCTCCTCACTGCTCTGCCCTCCCATCTGGGACATCACATAGCAGTGTGAAGCTCCCCGCTGTGAGTAATATCTCATTTTCTCAGACTGGCTGTTACTCACAGAGGGGAGCTGCACACTGCTCAGTGACTTAAGGTACCGTCTCACAAAATGATTTACCAACGATCACGACCAGCGATACGACCTGGCCGTGATCGTTGGTAAGTCATTGTGTGGTCGCTGGGGAGCTGTCACACAGACAGCTCTCTCCAGCGACCAACGATCAGGGGAACGACTTCGGCATCGTTGAAACTGTCTTCAACGATGCCGAAGTCCCCCTGCAGCACCCGGGTAACCAGGGTAAACATCGGGTTACTAAGCGCAGGGCCGCGCTTAGTAACCCGATGTTTACCCTGGTTACCAAAAAAAACAAACACTACATACTCACCATCTGATGTCCGTCAGGTCCCTTGCCGTCCGCTTCCCGCTCTGACTGAGTGCCGCCGTACAGTGAGAGCAGAGCGCAGTGGTGACGTCACTGCTGTGCTCTGCTCTCACTAGGGTTGAGCGAAACGGATCGTTCATTTTCATAAGTCGCCGACTTTTGGCAAAGTCGGCGTCTCATGAAACCGAGCCGATCCCTGTGTGGGGTCTGCCATGCGGTACGCGACTTTCGCGCCAAAGTCGCGTTTCGATGACGCTAAAAGCGCCATTTCTCAGCCAATGAAGGTGGACGCAGAGTGTGGGCAGCGTGATGACATAGATCTCAGTACCCACCATCTTAGAGAAGGGCATTGCAGTGATTGGCTTGCTTTCTGCGGCGTCACAGGGGCTATAAAGGGGCGTTCCCGCCGACCGCCATCTTACTGCTGCTGATCTTAGCGTAGGGAGAGGTTGCTGCCGCTTCTTCAGAAGCAGGGATAGTGATAGGCAGGGTACATAAAGCTACAAACCGCTTGTGCTGTAGCGATTTCCACTGTCCAACACCACCTGTTGTTTGCAGGGACAGTGGAAGCTACATTTTTTTTTCCTCAGCGCTGTAGCTCATTGGGCTGCCCTAGAAGGCTCCCTGACCCTGATAGCTGCGTTGCTGTGTGTGTACGACGCTGTGCAAACCAACTGCTTTTTTCAAAGCACAAATCCTGTTTTTCTTTCCTTTCTGCACAGCTATCTTGTGTGTTTGTCCACACTTTTGTGTGCAGCAGTCCTTTTTATAGCTGCCTGCCATACTTTTCTGAGATTACTGCAGGGAGATAAATATTGGCAAGTCTGCCTCTGTGCCATTGCTGTGGGTGGCATCTCTCTCTCATTGTGTGGCACCGAAAACCACTGTGTGATACTTGGCCATTTTTTTTTTTTTTGCTAAATTCTCCCTTTCCCAAAAAAAAAATTTGTGGGAGATAAATATTGGCAAGTCTGCCTCCGTGCCATTGCTGTGGGTGGCATCTCTCTCTCATTGTGTGCCACCGAAAAACACTGTGTGATACTTGGCCATTTTTTTTTTTTTCTAAATTCTCCCTTTTCAAAAAAAAAAATTAGTGGGAGATAAATATTGGCAAGTCTGCCTCCGTGCCATTGCTGTGTGTGGCATCTCTCTCTCATTGTGTGCCACCGAAAACCAGTGTGTGATACTTGGCCGTTTTTTTTTGGGGGGGTACATTCTCCCTTTTAAAAAAAAATAATTAGTGGGAGATAAATATTGGCAAGTCTGCCTCCGTGCCAGTCCTGTGTGTGGCATCTGTCTCTCATTGTGTGCCACCGAAAAGCACTGTGTAATACTGGGCCTTTTTGTTTTTTTGGGGTAAATTCTCCCTTTTAAAAAAAAAATAATAAGTGGGAGATAAATATTGGCAACTCTGCCTCTGTGCCAGTCCTGTGTGTGGCATCTGTCTCTCATTGTGTGCCACCGAAAAGCACTGTGTAATACTGGGCCTTTTTGTTTTTTGGGGGTAAATTCTCCCTTTAAAAAAAAAAAAAATAAGTGGGAGATAAATATTGGCAACTCTGCCTCTGTGCCAGTCCTGTGTGTGGCATTTGTCTCTCATTGTGTGCCACCGAAAACCAGTGTGTGATACTTGGCCATTTTTTTTGTTTTTGGGTACATTCTCCCTTTTCAAAAAAAAAAAAAGTGGGAGATAAATATTGGCAAGTCTGCCTCCGTGCCAGTCCTGTGTGTGGCATCTGTCTCTCATTGTGTGCCACCGAAAAACACTGTGTGATACTTGGCCATTTTTTTTGTTTTTGGGTACATTCTCCCTTTTCAAAAAAAAATAATTAGTGGGAGATAAATATTGGCAAGTCTACCTCCGTGCCAGTCCTGTGTGTGGCATCTGTCTCTCATTGTGTGCCACCAAAAAACACTGTGTGATACTTGGCTATTTTTTTTGTTTTTGGGTACATTCTCCCTTTAAAAAAAAAAAAATAATTAGTGGGAGATAAATATTGGCAACTGCCTCTGTGCCAGTCCTGTGTGTGGCATCTGTCTCTCATTGTGTGCACCACCGAAAATCACTGTGTAATACTGGGCCTTTTTTTTGGGGGGGTAAATTTTCCCTTTTAAAAAAAAAATAATAAGTGGGAGATAAATATTGGCAAGTCTGCCTCCGTGCCTGTCCTGTGTGTGGCATCTGTCTCTCATTGTGTGCCACCGAAAAGCACTGTGTAATACTGGGCCTTTTTGTTTTTTTTGGGTAAATTCTCCCTTTTAAAAAAAATAATAATAAGTGGGAGATAAATATTGGAAACTCTGCCTCTGTGCCAGTCCTGTGTGTGGCATCTGTCTCTCATTTGTGTGCCACCGAAAAGCACTGTGTAATACTGGGCCTTTTTGTTTTTTTTGGGTAAATTCTCCCTTTAAAAAAAAAAATAATATGTGGGAGATAAATATTGGCAACTCTGCCTCTGTGCCAGTCCTGTGTGTGGCATTTGTCTCTCATTGTGTGCCACCGAAAACCAGTGTGTGATACTTGGCCATTTTTTTTGTTTTTGGGTACATTCTCCCTTTTCAAAAAAAAAAAAGTGGGAGATAAATATTGGCAAGTCTGCCTCCGTGCCAGTCCTGTGTGTGGCATCTGTCTCTCATTGTGTGCCACCGAAAAACACTGTGTGATACTTGGCTATTTTTTTTGTTTTTGGGTACATTCTCCCTTTAAAAAAAAAAAAATAATTAGTGGGAGATAAATATTGGCAACTGCCTCTGTGCCAGTCTTGTGTGTGGCATCTGTCTCTCATTGTGTGCGCCACCGAAAACCACTGTGTAATACTGGGCCTTTTTTTTTGGGGGGGGGGGTAAATTTTCCCTTTTAAAAAAAAAATAATAAGTGGGAGATAAATATTGGCAAGTCTGCCTCCGTGCCAGTCCTGTGTGTGGCATCTGTCTCTCATTGTGTGCCACCGAAAAGCACTGTGTAATACTGGGCCTTTTTGTTTTTTTGGGGTAAATTCTCCCTTTTAAAAAAAAAAATAATAAGTGGGAGATAAATATTGGCAACTCTGCCTCTGTGCCAGTCCTGTGTGTGGCATCTGTCTCTCATTGTGTGCCACCGAAAACCAGTGTGTGATACTTGGCCATTTTTTTTGTTTTTGGGTACATTCTCCCTTTTCAAAAAAAAAAAATTAGTGGGAGATAAATATATGCAAGTCTGCTTGAGTGCTGCTCCTGTGTGTGCCATCTGTCTCAAATTATTGGGGCACAGAAAACCTAGTGTGTAACATTGGGCCTGATTTTCCTTTCAGTGTCAGGCACCTATAAAGGTATATATAAATCCTACAGAAGTTTGAGTTCACCTTATAAGTTGTTTTACAGTAACAAATAGCGTTACTTTGGTTACGTTTTGCAAACAATGAGGAAGTCTAGTGGAAGAGGTCGTGGCCGTGGGCGGTCATTGTCAGCTGGTAATGATGGTAGTGGTGGTGGAGCATCAGGTGGTCGTGGTAAAAGCAGTACAGCACCTAAGTCTCGAGTTGTTGAGCCAAAAACGTCATCTGCCTACACAAGGCCTCGAACGCTCTCTTTTCTGGGAGTAGGAAAACCACTTTTGAAGCCAGAGCAGGAGGAACAAATATTGGCTTTCATTGCTCACTCTGCCTCTAGCTCTTTCGCCTCCTCCTCGGAAAGTGCCAAATGTCAGAGCAGTGCATCATCAGTGGATGCTCCCGGTCAGGAACAAGTCGCTTCCTTGTGTCCTTCACCCAGAACAACAGTGAAGGATGCGTCAGTCGACACAACAGGTTACTCCATGGAGCTCTTTACACATACCGTTCCTGGGTTAGACAGTGAAACAGTTAACAGGCCATGCCCATTAGAAGTTGAATCGGACATGGAGTGCACAGATGCACAGCCACAGCCAGATTACTATGCTGTTCCTTTGACTCAGACCAGAACATTGCCCTCGCAGTGTACTGAGGCAGAATCAAACCCAGCGGAGACTATGGTGCCCCGTCACGAACGCTATACCACCAGCTTACACGGTGACACAGACAAAGTTGCACACGACATAGAAGAGGAGGTCATAGATGACCCAGTTGTTGACCCCGATTGGCAGCCATTGGGGGAACAGGGTGCAGGCGGCAGTAGTTCAGAAGCGGAGGAGGAGGAGCCGCAGCAGGCATCAACATCACAACAGGTTCCATCTACCGGGCCCGTATCTGGCCAAAAACGCGTGGCAAAACCAAAACCTGTTGGAGGACAGCGTGGCCATCCGGTTAAAGAAGCTCAGTCTGCAATGCCTGAAAAGTTATCCGATAGTAGAAAGAGTGCAGTCTGGCATTTTTTTAAACAACATCCAAATGATCAGCGCAAAGTCATCTGTCAAAAATGTTCAACTACCTTAAGCAGAGGTCAGAATCTTAAAAGTCTAAATACAAGTTACATGCATAGACATTTATCCACCATGCATTCGCAAGCCTGGAATAACTACCAAATGTCCCTAAAGGTTGCAGCACCCTCAGCCAATGAAGCTAGTCAGCAACGCTACATCCCTTCCCTCACTATAAACCCACCATTTCCCGCACCACCGGCAGTATCTGTGCAGCTTTCGTCGCCTGGCCAAAGCAGTTAGGGAATCACCAGGTTTGCAGTAGGAAACACTGCATGTAGGGCACCGGCAAGAATACCATCTCCAACCCTCTCTCACTCACCCATGTCCACCGGCACCACCGCTAGTTCCATGATATCCAGCTCTCCAGTCCAGCTCACCCTACATGAAACTCTTGTTAGGAAAAGGAAGTACTCATCCTCGCATCCGCGTACACAGGGTTTGAACGCCCACATTGCTAGACTAATCTCATTAGAGATGATGCCCTACCGGTTAGTTGAAAGCGAAGCTTTCAAAGCGCTGATGGACTACGCTGTACCACGCTACGAGCTACCCAGTCGGCACTTCTTTTCTAGAAAAGCCATCCCAGCCCTCCAACAGCATGTTAAAGACCGCATCGTCCATGCACTCAGGCAGTCTGTGACTACAAAGGTGCACCTGACAACAGATGCATGGACCAGTAGGCATGGCCAGGGACGTTACGTGTCCATCACGGCACACTGGGTGAATGTGGTGGATGCAGGGTCCGCAGGGGACAGCAATATTGGGACAGTTTTGCCTAGTCCACGGTCAAGGAAAGAGTTGGCTGTAGGCGTTCGCCCCCCCTCCTCCTCTTCCTCCTCCTCATGCAGAAGCGAGAGCTCGTCCACACACCGCAGTCGCACATCCACTCCATCCGCAGCTGCCACTGTTGCACACCAGGTGTGCCATTATGGGACAGCTAGTGGCAAGCGTCAGCAGGCTGTATTGGCAATGAAGTGTTTGGGCGACAACAGACACACCGCGGAAGTTCTGTCCGAGTTCTTGCAGAATGAAACTCAGTCATGGCTGGGCACTGTACATCTTGAGGCAGGCAAGGTTGTGAGTGATAACGGAAGGAATTTCATGGCTGCCATAGCCCTTTCCCAACTGAAACACATTCCTTGCCTGGCTCACACCTTAAACCTGGTGGTGCAGTGCTTCCTGAAAAGTTACCCGGGGTTACCCGACCTGCTCCTCAAAGTGCGCAGACTTTGCTCGCATATCCGCCATTCGCCCGTACACTCCAGCCGTATGCAGAACTATCAGCGGTCTTTGAACCTTCCCCAGCATCGCCTAATCATCGACATTTCAACAAGGTGGAACTCCACACTGCACATGCTTCAGAGACTGTGCGAACAGAGGCGTGCTGTTCTGTTTTTGTGGGAGGATACACATACACGGGCAGGCAGTTGGATGGCAGACATGGAGTTGTCAGGTGTGCAGTGGTCGAAGCTACAAGACCTGTGTCAAGTCCTTCAGTGTTTTGAGGAATGCACACGGCTGGTTAGTGCAGACAACGCCATAATAAGCATGAGCATCCCCCTAATGCGTCTGCTGATGCAAAGTTTGACGCACATAAAGGAGCAGGCGTCTGCAGCCGAGGAAGAGGAAAGCCTTGATGACAGTCAGCCATTGTCTGGTCAGGGCCGTGTAGAGGACGCGGTAGCGGGTGAAGAGGAGGAGGAGGATGAGGAGGATGATGGGGATGAGTACTTTTTGAATGAGGAAGCTTCTCCTGGGCCAACAGAAATTAGTGGCGTTGCAAGGCCGGGTTCTGTTTTTTAAGGGAGACAAGTGACGTAGATTTGCCTGTAACAGCCCCTCCAACCAGCACAACCGCAGATTTGACAACTGGAACTTTGGCCCACATGGCGGATTATGCCTTACGTATCCTCAAAAGGGACACACGCATTATTAAAATGATGAGCGATGACGATTACTGGTTGGCCTGCATCCTTGACCCTCGCTATAAAGACAAATTGCAAAATATTATGCCACATGAGAACCTCGTACAAATATTAGCAACCAAACAAGCTACTCTTGTAGACTGTTTGATTCAGGCATTCCCAGCACACAGCGCCGGTGATGGTTCTCAGTCTCACACAAGCTGCAGGGGGCTACATGGCAGAGGTGTTAGAGGTGCACAGATCAGAAGTGGCGTTGGACAGAGGGGTTTTCTGACCAGGTTGTGGAGTGATTTCGCAATGACCGCAGACAGGACAGGTACTGCAGCATCTATTCAAAGTGACAGGAGACAACATTTGTCCAGTATGGTTACTAACTATTTTTCTTCCCTTATCGATGTTCTCCCTCAACCGTCATTCCCATTTGATTACTGGGCATCAAAATTAGACACCTGGCCTGAATTGGCAGAATATGCGTTGCAGGAGCTTGCTTGCCCAGCAGCTAGTGTGCTATCAGAAAGAGTATTCAGTGCTGCTGGTTCAATATTAACCGAAAAAAGGACTCATCTGGCTACCCAAAATGTGGATGATCTCACCTTCATTAAAATGAACCACTCCTGGATTTCAAATTATTTTGCCCCACCTTTCCCGGCTGACACCTAGCTTTCCTATAAATAGGTCTTGCTTGTGGACTGGTCTTACTGAGTGTTCCAATCTCTTAATTTGCAGCAGCTGTTTGTCCAGCATACATGTTTACACCTCCCCCAATGGGAAAAATCCCCCCACGGGGCCGTTGTCTCGCCGCTTGGCGCAAGCACCCGTTACAGTGCTGTTTGTCTGAAGAGGTGGGTGTGCCCGCTTTTGGTCGACGGCACTGCCACTGGGTCCCTCATAGTACAATGTAGTGTCTCTGGCGGTGGTGGTGCGCACCCAACGTCAGACACACCGTTGTAACATGAGGGGCCCTGGGGCGGTACCGCCGGCCACAAGAGAGTTCCCCCCCCGAGCTAAAACTGTGCTCTACCACATGCAAAATTATCTCGCACAGCTCCACCAATGTTTAGTCTATGCACTGACATCATTCAATGCCTGGCACTGACAAACAATACCAATTTGTTTGCATCTATGATGCTAGTTAAAGTAGTCTGGGGCAGTGTCCTAATTGACACCAGTAAATAATAATTTACTGCCAAATTACTTTGTCATAAACTCTGCAGATGAGCCCACCCCTGTACCTAAGCATGCCACCCTTTTTTTACTTATAGTTGTTTTGCGAGACATTAACATGTATTTTTTTTTTTGGAGTACTAACTGTGTCAGACACTCCTTGCAATCCTCCTCCACTGACCACAATGCTGCCTGCCTGTGTATTCATGTAACCGATGTAAAACTGCAATGAGCCTATTGTTTGTTATTTTAGGCCTTTGTTAGGCTGTCTGCGGTCCCTACTTGCATTACTCCTCCTCCACTGACCAGAATGCTGCCTGTGCATCCATGTAACCGATGTAAAACTGCCATGAGCCTATTGTTTGTTATTTTAGGCCTTTGTTAGCCTGTCTGCGGTCCCTACTTCCATTACTCCTCCACTGACCACACCAATGCTGCCTGTGCATCCATGTAACCGATTTAAAACTGCCATGAGCCTATTGTTTGTTATTTTAGGCCTTTGTTAGCCTGTCTGCGGTCCCTACTTGCATTACTCCTCCTCCACTGACCACAATGCTGCCTGTGCATCCATGTAACCGATGTAAAACTGCCATGAGCCTATTGTTTGTTATTTTAGGCCTTTGTTAGCCTGTCTGCGGTCCCTACTTCCATTACTCCTCCACTGACCACACCAATGCTGCCTGTGCATCCATGTAACCGATTTAAAACTGCCATGAGCCTATTGTTTGTTATTTTAGGCCTTTGTTAGCCTGTCTGCGGTCCCTACTTGCATTACTCCTCCACTGACCACAATGCTGCCTGCCTGTGTATCCATGTAACTGATGTAAAACTGCCATGAGCCTATTGTTTGTTATTTTAGGCCTTTGTTAGCCTGTCTGCGGTCCCTACTTGCATTACTCCTCCTCCACTGACCACAATGCTGCCTGTGCATCCATGTAACCGATTTAAAACTGCCATGAGCCTATTGTTTGTTATTTTAGGCCTTTGTTAGCCTGTCTGCGGTCCCTACTTCCATTACTCCTCCACTGACCACAATGCTGCCTGCCTGTGTATCCATGTAACTGATGTAAAACTGCCATGAGCCTATTGTTTGTTATTTTAGGCCTTTGTTAGCCTGTCTGCGGTCCCTACTTCCATTACTCCTCCACTGACCACACCAATACTGCCCGTTTACCCCTGGAACCTATTTTACAGTGCATAGAGCCTATATTTTTATTTTATTTAATATTAATAAAGCCATGATGGACTATGCTGTACCACGCTATGAGCTACCCAGTTGACAATTCTTTTGCGAGAAAAGCCATCACACCCCTCCACCAGAATGTAAAAGACCGCATTGTCTATGCACTCTGTCCATCTGTGAGTCCAAAGGTACACCTGACAACAGACACATGGACCTGTAGGCATGGCCACGGAAGGTTACGTGTCCTTTGTGGCGCAATGGGTTAATGTATTGGATGCATGGTCCACACAGGGGACAGCCTGGTAAGTCTGTCTGCAGTCCCTAATTCAAGTTGTCCTCAAATGAATAAATCTGAGCTTCAACCTTCTGGCTCTCATTAAGTGCTGTTTTTTTTAAAAAAAACTTGGTGTTTAGGGCCTACTAATGGTGTCTGCCCCTGCCTGGTTTTTGTCCTCAACTGAATAAAGCTGAGCTTCCACCTTCTGGCTCTAATTTTTTTTTTTTTTTTTAATTGCTGGATGGGGCCTAATACCTCTGTTTGCTGCTCCCTGGTGCTTGTCCTCATCTGAATAAAGCTGAGCTTCAACCTTCTGGCTTTCGGCCTATAGTATCAGATATTAAACTGCATTTGGCCTTCAACTTTGGTTACGGCCTACTAACGGTGTCTGCTAGGGTTGAGCGACTTTCATTTTTTTAAGATCGAGTAGGGTTTTGGGAAACCCGATTTTGTCCAGAGTCGAGTCGAGTGCAGTCGGCCGATTATCGCTAAAAGTCGGGGATCGACCGAAACACGAAACCCAATGCAAGTCAATGGGGAAGCATAGTCGGCAGTGAGTGGAGGCCAGGAAAACACCTACAGTGCCCATTTTAATGCCAAAAACATCCATTCTTGTTTCTGAAGCTTGTCAATCTTAATTAACTTTATAATAATAGTTGGGCATAGGGAATTGGGGGTCATTTGGCAAAAGTTGTGGGGGGAGTAGGGCCGGCTCAAGTTTTTCGTGGGCCCAGGAAATGCGGACTACGTCACGGCGGTGTTGCAGGGAAAGGTAAGTATTTAAAAGTTGCAAGTGCTGTGATCCTGAGCAAGCAGGGGGGGGGCCCACTCGTTCGCATTGCCACTGGCACAGGGCCCCTCAAAGTACGGCGGTGTGTTTGCATGGCGGGGGCGCCTCCCACCAGCAGCGACACTTTTGCGTACTCTGAGGGGCCCTGTGCCAGTGACGTCGCCAACGAGTATGCCCCCCCACCTGATGAAGGAACCTGCACTTTCATCTGCACCTTCCTCTTTGTCCCTGTGTAAGGTGGTATAACATGCGGGAAGGGGAACCTTACTTTCAGCAGGGACAGATTCTGGCTGTGTAGAGTACAAGGGGAATGTAGTGGTCTAGGTCAATGTACCAGCAGACTCATTTAGCAGTGGCTGGGCAATGGGCAGGATGAGGAGGAAACAGATATAGGGCCAAAGAATAAAGTAGGCTACATGCAGTTCAAAATTGGTAACAGGACTAAACAGGCGGCATTGCTTTGTTCAGTGGAGTAGCAAACCCAAGAGCAGCAGACACTGTTTCAAGGGCCTAACCACACTAGTAGGCCAAATGCAGTTTAATATCTGATAGTATAGGGCGAAAGCCAGAATGTGGAAGCTCAGCTTTGTTCAGTTGAGGACAACACCAGGGAGTGGCAGACACCTTTAGTAGGCCGGAAAAGCCTATTGCATTTTTTAAAATGGTAATTTGGAGCAGAAGGTTGAAGCTCAGCTTTATTTAGTTGAGGGCAACACCAGGGAGGGGCAGAAGCCGTTAGTAGGCCCTAACCACCATTTTTTTTTTAAAACCACTTAATGAGAGCCGGAAGGTTGAAGCTCAGCTTTATTTAGTTGAGGACAACACCAGGGAGGGGCAGAAGCCGTTAGTAGGCCCTAACCACCATTTTTTTTTTTAAAACCACATAATGAGAGCCGGAAGGTTGAAGCTCAGCTTTATTTAGTTGAGGACAACACCAGGGAGGGGCAGAAGCCGTTAGTAGGCCCTAACCACCATTTTTTTTTTTAAAACCACATAATGAGAGCCGGAAGGTTGAAGCTCAGCTTTATTTAGTTGAGGACAACACCAGGGAGGGGCAGAAGCCGTTAGTAGGCCCTAACCACCATTTTTGTTTTAAAACCACTTAATGAGAGCCGGAAGGTTGAAGCTCAGCTTTATTTAGTTGAGGACAACACCAGGGAGGGGCAGAAGCCGTTAGTAGGCCCTAACCACCATTTTTGTTTTAAAACCACTTAATGAGAGCCGGAAGGTTGAAGCTCAGCTTTATTTAGTTGAGGACAACACCAGGGAGGGGCAGAAGCCGTTAGTAGGCCCTAACCACCATTTTTTTTTTAAAACCACTTAATGAGAGCCGGAAGGTTGAAGCTCAGCTTTATTTAGTTGAGGACAACACCAGGGAGGGGCAGAAGCCGTTAGTAGGCCCTAACCACCATTTTTTTTTTAAAACCACTTAATGAGAGCCGGAAGGTTGAAGCTCAGCTTTATTTAGTTGAGGACAACACCAGGGAGGGGCAGAAGCCGTTAGTAGGCCCTAACCACCATTTTTTTTTTTAAAACCACATAATGAGAGCCGGAAGGTTGAAGCTCAGCTTTATTTAGTTGAGGACAACACCAGGGAGGGGCAGAAGCCGTTAGTAGGCCCTAACCACCATTTTTTTTTTAAAACCACTTAATGAGAGCCGGAAGGTTGAAGCTCAGCTTTATTTAGTTGAGGACAACACCAGGGAGGGGCAGAAGCCGTTAGTAGGCCCTAACCACCATTTTTTTTTTTAAAACCACATAATGAGAGCCGGAAGGTTGAAGCTCAGCTTTATTTAGTTGAGGACAACACCAGGGAGGGGCAGAAGCCGTTAGTAGGCCCTAACCACCATTTTTGTTTTAAAACCACTTAATGAGAGCCGGAAGGTTGAAGCTCAGCTTTATTTAGTTGAGGACAACACCAGGGAGGGGCAGAAGCCGTTAGTAGGCCCTAACCACCATTTTTTTTTTTAAAACCACATAATGAGAGCCGGAAGTTTGAAGCTCAGCTTTATTTAGTTGAGGACAACACCAGGGAGGGGCAGAAGCCGTTAGTAGGCCCTAACCACCATTTTTTTTTTTAAAACCACATAATGAGAGCCGGAAGGTTGAAGCTCAGCTTTATTTAGTTGAGGACAACACCAGGGAGGGGCAGAAGCCGTTAGTAGGCCCTAACCACCATTTTTTTTTTAAAACCACTTAATGAGAGCCGGAAGGTTGAAGCTCAGCTTTATTTAGTTGAGGACAACACCAGGGAGGGGCAGAAGCCGTTAGTAGGCCCTAACCACCATTTTTTTTTTTAAAACCACATAATGAGAGCCGGAAGGTTGAAGCTCAGCTTTATTTAGTTGAGGACAACACCAGGGAGGGGCAGAAGCCGTTAGTAGGCCCTAACCACCATTTTTGTTTTAAAACCACTTAATGAGAGCCGGAAGGTTGAAGCTCAGCTTTATTTAGTTGAGGACAACACCAGGGAGGGGCAGAAGCCGTTAGTAGGCCCTAACCACCATTTTTTTTTTTTAAACCACATAATGAGAGCCGGAAGGTTGAAGCTCAGCTTTATTTAGTTGAGGACAACACCAGGGAGGGGCAGAAGCCGTTAGTAGGCCCTAACCACCATTTTTTTTTTAAAACCACTTAATGAGAGCCGGAAGGTTGAAGCTCAGCTTTATTTAGTTGAGGACAACACCAGGGAGGGGCAGAAGCCGTTAGTAGGCCCTAACCACCATTTTTTTTTTTAAAACCACATAATGAGAGCCGGAAGGTTGAAGCTCAGCTTTATTTAGTTGAGGACAACACCAGGGAGGGGCAGAAGCCGTTAGTAGGCCCTAACCACCATTTTTGTTTTAAAACCACTTAATGAGAGCCGGAAGGTTGAAGCTCAGCTTTATTTAGTTGAGGACAACACCAGGGAGGGGCAGAAGCCGTTAGTAGGCCCTAACCACCATTTTTTTTTTTAAAACCACATAATGAGAGCCGGAAGGTTGAAGCTCAGCTTTATTTAGTTGAGGACAACACCAGGGAGGGGCAGAAGCCGTTAGTAGGCCCTAACCACCATTTTTTTTTTTAAAACCACATAATGAGAGCCGGAAGGTTGAAGCTCAGCTTTATTTAGTTGAGGACAACACCAGGGAGGGGCAGAAGCCGTTAGTAGGCCCTAACCAAAGTTGAAGGCCAAATGCAGTTTAATTTCTGATACTATAGGCCGAAAGCCAGAAGGTGGAAGTTCCGATTTAGACAGTGGAGGACAATTTGAATTAGGGACTGCAGACAGACTTAGTAGGCTGTCCCCTGTGGACCATGCATCCACCACATTAACCCATTGCGCCGTAATGGACACGTAATCTTCCGTGGCCATGCCTACAGGTCCATGCGTCTGTTGTCAGGTGCACCTTTGTACTCACAGATTGCCAGAGTGCATGGACAATGCGGTCTTCTACATGCTGGTGGAGGGTTGGGATGGCTTTTCTCGCAAAAGAAGTGTCGACTGGTTAGCTTGTAGCGTGGTACAGCGTAGTCCATCATGGCCTTATTAATAGTAAATAAAATATATAACTAGGCTCTATGAACTTTTAAATAGGTTCCAGGGGTACACGGGCAGCATTGGTGTGGTCAGTGGAGGAGTATTGCAAGTAGGGGCTGCAGACAGGCTATCAAAGGCCTAAAATAACAAACAGTAGGCAGTCATGGCAGTTTTACATCGGTTACATGGATACACAGGCAGGCACTCCAGGCAGCATTGTGGTCAGTGGAGGAGTATTGCAAGTAGGGGCCGCAGACAGGCTATCAAAGGCCTAAAATAACAAACAATAGGCTCATGGCAGTTTCACAGCGGTTACATGGATACACGGGCAGGCAGCTTGGTGGTGGTGAGTGGAGGAGTATTTAAAGTAGGGACCGCAGACAGGCTTCAAAGGCCTAACATAAGAAAATGGGCTGGCTGTAGGCACTTTATAATTGGTTCCAGGGGTACACGGGCAGCAGTGGTCTGGTCAGTGGAGGAGTATTTAAAGTAGGGACCGCAGACAGGCTTCAAAGGCCTAACATAAGAAAATGGGCTGGCTGTAGGCACTTTATAATTGGTTCCAGGGGTACACGGGCAGCAGTGGTCTGGTCAGTGGAGGAGTATTTAAAGTAGGGACCGCAGACAGGCTTCAAAGGCCTAACATAAGAAAATGGGCTGGCTGTAGGCACTTTATAATTGGTTCCAGGGGTACACGGGCAGCAGTGGTCTGGTCAGTGGAGGAGTATTTAAAGTAGGGACCGCAGACAGGCTATCAAAGGCCTAACATAACAAACAATAGGCTCATGGCAGTTTCACAGCGGTTACATGGATACACAGGCAGGCAGCTTGGTGGTCAGTGGAGGAGTATTTAAAGTAGGGACCGCAGACAGGCTATCAAAGGCCTAAAATAACAAACAATAGGCTCATGGCAGTTTTACAGCGGTTACATGGATACACAGGCAGCTTGGTGGTGAGTGGAGGAGTATTTAAAGTAGGGACCGCAGACAGGCTATCAAAGGCCTAAAATAACAAACAATAGGCTCATGGCAGTTTCACAGCGGTTACATGGATACACGGGCAGGCAGCTTGGTGGTGGTGAGTGGAGGAGTATTTAAAGTAGGGACCGCAGACAGGCTTCAAAGGCCTAACATAAGAAAATGGGCTGGCTGTAGGCACTTTATAATTGGTTCCAGGGGTACACGGGCAGCAGTGGTCTGGTCAGTGGAGGAGTATTTAAAGTAGGGACCGCAGACAGGCTTCAAAGGCCTAACATAAGAAAATGGGCTGGCTGTAGGCACTTTATAATTGGTTCCAGGGGTACACGGGCAGCAGTGGTCTGGTCAGTGGAGGAGTATTTAAAGTAGGGACCGCAGACAGGCTATCAAAGGCCTAACATAACAAACAATAGGCTCATGGCAGTTTCACAGCGGTTACATGGATACACGGGCAGGCAGCTTGGTGGTCAGTGGAGGAGTATTTAAAGTAGGGACCGCAGACAGGCTATCAAAGGCCTAAAATAACAAACAATAGGCTCATGGCAGTTTCACAGCGGTTACATGGATACACGGGCAGGCAGCTTGGTGGTGGTGAGTGGAGGAGTATTTAAAGTAGGGACCGCAGACAGGCTTCAAAGGCCTAACATAAGAAAATGGGCTGGCTGTAGGCACTTTATAATTGGTTCCAGGGGTACACGGGCAGCAGTGGTCTGGTCAGTGGAGGAGTATTTAAAGTAGGGACCGCAGACAGGCTATCAAAGGCCTAACATAACAAACAATAGGCTCATGGCAGTTTCACAGCGGTTACATGGATACACGGGCAGGCAGCTTGGTGGTCAGTGGAGGAGTATTTAAAGTAGGGACCGCAGACAGGCTATCAAAGGCCTAAAATAACAAACAATAGGCTCATGGCAGTTTTACAGCGGTTACATGGATACACAGGCAGCTTGGTGGTGAGTGGAGGAGTATTTAAAGTAGGGACCGCAGACAGGCTATCAAAGGCCTAAAATAACAAACAATAGGCTCATGGCAGTTTCACAGCGGTTACATGGATACACGGGCAGGCAGCTTGGTGGTGGTGAGTGGAGGAGTATTTAAAGTAGGGACCGCAGACAGGCTTCAAAGGCCTAACATAAGAAAATGGGCTGGCTGTAGGCACTTTATAATTGGTTCCAGGGGTACACGGGCAGCAGTGGTCTGGTCAGTGGAGGAGTATTTAAAGTAGGGACCGCAGACAGGCTATCAAAGGCCTAACATAACAAACAATAGGCTCATGGCAGTTTCACAGCGGTTACATGGATACACGGGCAGGCAGCTTGGTGGTCAGTGGAGGAGTATTTAAAGTAGGGACCGCAGACAGGCTATCAAAGGCCTAAAATAACAAACAATAGGCTCATGGCAGTTTTACAGCGGTTACATGGATACACAGGCAGCTTGGTGGTGAGTGGAGGAGTATTTAAAGTAGGGACCGCAGACAGGCTATCAAAGGCCTAAAATAACAAACAATAGGCTCATGGCAGTTTCACAGCGGTTACATGGATACACGGGCAGGCAGCTTGGTGGTGGTGAGTGGAGGAGTATTTAAAGTAGGGACCGCAGACAGGCTTCAAAGGCCTAACATAAGAAAATGGGCTGGCTGTAGGCACTTTATAATTGGTTCCAGGGGTACACGGGCAGCAGTGGTCTGGTCAGTGGAGGAGTATTTAAAGTAGGGACCGCAGACAGGCTTCAAAGGCCTAACATAAGAAAATGGGCTGGCTGTAGGCACTTTATAATTGGTTCCAGGGGTACACGGGCAGCAGTGGTCTGGTCAGTGGAGGAGTATTTAAAGTAGGGACCGCAGACAGGCTATCAAAGGCCTAACATAACAAACAATAGGCTCATGGCAGTTTCACAGCGGTTACATGGATACACGGGCAGGCAGCTTGGTGGTCAGTGGAGGAGTATTTAAAGTAGGGACCGCAGACAGGCTATCAAAGGCCTAAAATAACAAACAATAGGCTCATGGCAGTTTCACAGCGGTTACATGGATACACGGGCAGGCAGCTTGGTGGTGGTGAGTGGAGGAGTATTTAAAGTAGGGACCGCAGACAGGCTTCAAAGGCCTAACATAAGAAAATGGGCTGGCTGTAGGCACTTTATAATTGGTTCCAGGGGTACACGGGCAGCAGTGGTCTGGTCAGTGGAGGAGTATTTAAAGTAGGGACCGCAGACAGGCTATCAAAGGCCTAACATAACAAACAATAGGCTCATGGCAGTTTCACAGTGGTTACATGGATACACGGGCAGGCAGCTTGGTGGTCAGTGGAGGAGTATTTAAAGTAGGGACCGCAGACAGGCTATCAAAGGCCTAAAATAACAAACAATAGGCTCATGGCAGTTTTACAGCGGTTACATGGATACACAGGCAGCTTGGTGGTGAGTGGAGGAGTATTTAAAGTAGGGACCGCAGACAGGCTATCAAAGGCCTAAAATAACAAACAATAGGCTCATGGCAGTTTCACAGCGGTTACATGGATACACGGGCAGGCAGCTTGGTGGTGGTGAGTGGAGGAGTATTTAAAGTAGGGACCGCAGACAGGCTTCAAAGGCCTAACATAAGAAAATGGGCTGGCTGTAGGCACTTTATAATTGGTTCCAGGGGTACACGGGCAGCAGTGGTCTGGTCAGTGGAGGAGTATTTAAAGTAGGGACCGCAGACAGGCTATCAAAGGCCTAACATAACAAACAATAGGCTCATGGCAGTTTCACAGCGGTTACATGGATACACGGGCAGGCAGCTTGGTGGTCAGTGGAGGAGTATTTAAAGTAGGGACCGCAGACAGGCTATCAAAGGCCTAAAATAACAAACAATAGGCTCATGGCAGTTTTACAGCGGTTACATGGATACACAGGCAGCTTGGTGGTGAGTGGAGGAGTATTTAAAGTAGGGACCGCAGACAGGCTATCAAAGGCCTAAAATAACAAACAATAGGCTCATGGCAGTTTCACAGCGGTTACATGGATACACGGGCAGGCAGCTTGGTGGTGGTGAGTGGAGGAGTATTTAAAGTAGGGACCGCAGACAGGCTTCAAAGGCCTAACATAAGAAAATGGGCTGGCTGTAGGCACTTTATAATTGGTTCCAGGGGTACACGGGCAGCAGTGGTCTGGTCAGTGGAGGAGTATTTAAAGTAGGGACCGCAGACAGGCTTCAAAGGCCTAACATAAGAAAATGGGCTGGCTGTAGGCACTTTATAATTGGTTCCAGGGGTACACGGGCAGCAGTGGTCTGGTCAGTGGAGGAGTATTTAAAGTAGGGACCGCAGACAGGCTATCAAAGGCCTAACATAACAAACAATAGGCTCATGGCAGTTTCACAGCGGTTACATGGATACACGGGCAGGCAGCTTGGTGGTCAGTGGAGGAGTATTTAAAGTAGGGACCGCAGACAGGCTATCAAAGGCCTAAAATAACAAACAATAGGCTCATGGCAGTTTCACAGCGGTTACATGGATACACGGGCAGGCAGCTTGGTGGTGGTGAGTGGAGGAGTATTTAAAGTAGGGACCGCAGACAGGCTTCAAAGGCCTAACATAAGAAAATGGGCTGGCTGTAGGCACTTTATAATTGGTTCCAGGGGTACACGGGCAGCAGTGGTCTGGTCAGTGGAGGAGTATTTAAAGTAGGGACCGCAGACAGGCTATCAAAGGCCTAACATAACAAACAATAGGCTCATGGCAGTTTCACAGCGGTTACATGGATACACGGGCAGGCAGCTTGGTGGTCAGTGGAGGAGTATTTAAAGTAGGGACCGCAGACAGGCTATCAAAGGCCTAAAATAACAAACAATAGGCTCATGGCAGTTTTACAGCGGTTACATGGATACACAGGCAGCTTGGTGGTGAGTGGAGGAGTATTTAAAGTAGGGACCGCAGACAGGCTATCAAAGGCCTAAAATAACAAACAATAGGCTCATGGCAGTTTCACAGCGGTTACATGGATACACGGGCAGGCAGCTTGGTGGTGGTGAGTGGAGGAGTATTTAAAGTAGGGACCGCAGACAGGCTTCAAAGGCCTAACATAAGAAAATGGGCTGGCTGTAGGCACTTTATAATTGGTTCCAGGGGTACACGGGCAGCAGTGGTCTGGTCAGTGGAGGAGTATTTAAAGTAGGGACCGCAGACAGGCTTCAAAGGCCTAACATAAGAAAATGGGCTGGCTGTAGGCACTTTATAATTGGTTCCAGGGGTACACGGGCAGCAGTGGTCTGGTCAGTGGAGGAGTATTTAAAGTAGGGACCGCAGACAGGCTATCAAAGGCCTAACATAACAAACAATAGGCTCATGGCAGTTTCACAGCGGTTACATGGATACACGGGCAGGCAGCTTGGTGGTCAGTGGAGGAGTATTTAAAGTAGGGACCGCAGACAGGCTATCAAAGGCCTAAAATAACAAACAATAGGCTCATGGCAGTTTCACAGCGGTTACATGGATACACGGGCAGGCAGCTTGGTGGTGGTGAGTGGAGGAGTATTTAAAGTAGGGACCGCAGACAGGCTTCAAAGGCCTAACATAAGAAAATGGGCTGGCTGTAGGCACTTTATAATTGGTTCCAGGGGTACACGGGCAGCAGTGGTCTGGTCAGTGGAGGAGTATTTAAAGTAGGGACCGCAGACAGGCTTCAAAGGCCTAACATAAGAAAATGGGCTGGCTGTAGGCACTTTATAATTGGTTCCAGGGGTACACGGGCAGCAGTGGTCTGGTCAGTGGAGGAGTATTTAAAGTAGGGACCGCAGACAGGCTTCAAAGGCCTAACATAAGAAAATGGGCTGGCTGTAGGCACTTTATAATTGGTTCCAGGGGTACACGGGCAGCAGTGGTCTGGTCAGTGGAGGAGTATTTAAAGTAGGGACCGCAGACAGGCTATCAAAGGCCTAACATAACAAACAATAGGCTCATGGCAGTTTCACAGCGGTTACATGGATACACGGGCAGGCAGCTTGGTGGTCAGTGGAGGAGTATTTAAAGTAGGGACCGCAGACAGGCTATCAAAGGCCTAAAATAACAAACAATAGGCTCATGGCAGTTTCACAGCTGTTACATGGATACACGGGCAGGCAGCTTGGTGGTGGTGAGTGGAGGAGTATTTAAAGTAGGGACCGCAGACAGGCTTCAAAGGCCTAACATAAGAAAATGGGCTGGCTGTAGGCACTTTATAATTGGTTCCAGGGGTACACGGGCAGCAGTGGTCTGGTCAGTGGAGGAGTATTTAAAGTAGGGACCGCAGACAGGCTTCAAAGGCCTAACATAAGAAAATGGGCTGGCTGTAGGCACTTTATAATTGGTTCCAGGGGTACACGGGCAGCAGTGGTCTGGTCAGTGGAGGAGTATTTAAAGTAGGGACCGCAGACAGGCTATCAAAGGCCTAACATAACAAACAATAGGCTCATGGCAGTTTCACAGCGGTTACATGGATACACGGGCAGGCAGCTTGGTGGTCAGTGGAGGAGTATTTAAAGTAGGGACCGCAGACAGGCTATCAAAGGCCTAAAATAACAAACAATAGGCTCATGGCAGTTTTACAGCGGTTACATGGATACACAGGCAGCTTGGTGGTGAGTGGAGGAGTAGTGCAAGGAGTGTCTGTCCCAGTACTCCCAAAATATAAATAGATGTTAATGTCTCGCAAAACAACCAAAACAAAAAAAAAAGGTGGCATACTTAGGTACAGGGGTGGGCTCATCTACTGAGTTTCTGACATAGTAATTTGGCAGTAACTATTTAATGGTGCCAATATAGGACACAGACACAGACTACTTTAAGTTGCATCATAGATGTCTACAAATTTGTATTGTCAGTGCCAGACATTGAATGATGTCAGCGAATAGACTAAAGATTGGTGGAGCTGTGCGACATAATTTTGCACGTGGTAGAGCACATTTTGAGCTGGGGTAGGGGGGAACTCTCTTGAGGCCGGCGGGACCGCCCCAGGGCCCCTCATGTTACAACGGTGTGTCTGACGTTGGGTGCGCACCACCACCACCAGAGACACTACATTGTACTATGAGGGACCCAGTAGCAATGCCGTCAACCAAAAGCGAGCACACCCACCTCTTCAGACAAACAGCAGTCTCACGGGTGCTTGCGCCAAGTCGCGATACCACGGCCCCGTGTGGGGAGTTTTGCCATTTAGGGAGGTGTAAACATGTCGTATGCTGTACAATCAGCTGCAGCAAATTAGACATTAGAAAAGTAATTCACAGGCAAGAGCTTTTCATAGGAAAGCTAGGTGTCGGCCGGGCAAGGTGGGGCAAAAGATTTCGAAATCCAGTTGTGGTTCATTTTAATGAATGTTAGATCGTCAACATTTTGGGTAGCCAGACGAGTCCTTTTTTCGGTTAATATTGAACCTGCAGCACTGAATACTCTTTCTGATAGGACACTTGCTGCCGGGCAAGCAAGCTCCTGCAATGCATATTCTGCCAATTCTGGCCAGGTGTCTAATTTGGAGGCCCAGTAATCAAATGGGAATGACGGTTGAGGGAGAACATCGATAAGGGATGAAAAATAGTTAGTAACCATACTGGACAAATGTTGTCTCCTGTCACTTTCAATTGATGCAGCAGTACCTGTCCTGTCTGCGGTCATAGCAAAATCACTCCACAACCTGGTCAGAAAACCCCTCTGTCCAACGCCACTTCTGATGTGTGCACCCCTAACACTCCTAGTCTGCTGCCCCCTGGAGCTTGTGTGAGAACGATCACGTGCGCTGTGTGCTGGGAATGCCTGAAGCAAACGGTCAACAAGAGTTGATTGTTTGGTTGCTAATATTAGTTCCAAGTTCTCATGTGGCATAATATTTTGCAATTTGCCTTTATAGCGTGGATCAAGGAGGCAGGCCAACCAGTAATCGTCATCGTTCATCATTTTCGTAATGCGTGTGTCCCTTTTTAGGATACGTAAGGCATAATCCGCCATGTGGGCCAAAGTTCCAGTTGTCAAATCTCCGGTTGTGATTGGTTGAGGGGCAGTTGCAGGCAAATCTACGTCACTTGTGTCCCTCAAAAAACCAGAACCCGGCCGTGACACGCAACCAATTTCCTGTGCCCCCGTGAAAGTTTCCGCATTAAAAATATACTCATCCCCATCATCCTCCTCGTCCTCCACCTCCTCTTCGCCCGCTACCTCGTCCTGTACACTGCCCTGACCAGACAATGGCTGACTGTCATCAAGGCTTCCCTCTTCCTCTGGTGCAGACGCCTGCTCCTTTATGTGCGTCAAACTTTGCATCAGCAGACGCATTAGGGGGATGCTCATGCTTATTACGGCGTTGTCTGCACTAACCAGCCGTGTGCATTCCTCAAAACACTGAAGGACTTGACACATGTCTTGTATCTTCGACCACTGCACACCTGACAACTCCATGTCTGCCATCCTACTGCCTGCCCGTGTATCCTCCCACAAATAAATAACAGCACGCCTCTGTTCGCACAGTCTCTGAAGCATGTGCAGTGTTGAGTTCCACCTTGTTGCAACGTCTATGATTAGGCGATGCTGGGGAAGGTTCAAAGACCTCTGATAGGTCTGCATACGGCTGGCGTGTACAGGCGAACGTCGGATATGTGAGCAAAGTGCACGCACTTTGAGGAGCAGGTCGGAGAACCCAGGATAAGTTTTCAATAAGCACTGCACCACCAGGTTTAAGGTGTGAGCCAGGCAAGGAATGTGTTTCAGTTGGGAAAGGGAGATGGCAGCCATGAAATTCCTTCCGTTATCACTCACTACCTTGCCTGCCTCAAGATCTACTGTGCCCAGCCACGACTGCGTTTCTTGTTGCAAGAACTCGGACAGAACTTCCGCGGTGTGTCTGTTGTCGCCCAAACACTTCATAGCCAATACAGCCTGCTGACGCTTGGCAGTAGCTGGCCCATAATGGGACAACTGGTGTGCAACAGTGTCATCTGCCGATGGAGTGGTTGGCCGACTGCGTTCTGTGGAAGAGCTGTAGCTTCTGCAGGAGGACGAGGAGGAGGAGGAGGGGGTGCGAACGCCTACAGCCAACTGTTTCCTAGACCGTGGGCTAGGCACAACTGTCCCTAAATTGATGTCGCCTGTGGACCCTGCATCCACCACATTCACCCAGTGTGCCGTGATGGACACATAACGTCCCTGGCCATGCCTACTGGTCCATGCATCTGTAGTCAGGTGCACCTTTGTACTCACAGATTGCCTAAGTGCATGGACGATGCGCTGTTTAACATGCTGGTGCAGGGCTGGGATGGCTTTTCTGGAAAAAAAGTGTCGACTAGGTAGCTCGTATCGTGGTTCAGCGTACTCCATCAGGGCTTTAAAAGCTTCGCTTTCAACTAAACGGTAGGGCATCATCTCTAACGAGATTAGTCTAGCTATGTGGGCGTTAAAACCCTGTGTACGCGGATGCGAGGATAAGTACTTCCTTTTTCTAACCAGAGTCTCATGTAGGGTGAGCTGGACTGGAGAGCAGGAGATCGTGGAACTTTCGGGTGTGCCGGTGTACATGGCAGACTGAGAGACGGTTGGAGACGGTATTGTTTCCGCCGGTGCCCTAGATGCAATATTTCCTCCTACTAAACTGGTGATTCCCTGACCCTGACTGCTTTTGGCTGGCAAAGAAACCTGCACAGATACTGCCGGTGGTGCGGAAAATGGTGGCCTTACAGTGACGGAAGGGATGTTGCGTTGCTGACTAGCTTCATTGGCCGAGGGTGCTACAACCTTAAGGGACGTTTGGTAGTTAGTCCAGGCTTGAAAATGCATGGTGGTTAAGTGTCTATGCATGCAACTAGTATTTAGACTTTTCAGATTCTGACCTCTGCTTAAGCTAGTTGAACATTTTTGACAGATGACTTTGCGCTGATCAGTTGGATGTTGTTTAAAAAAATGCCAGACTGCACTCTTCCTAGACTCGGATCCCTTTTCAGGGATTGCAGACTGAGCTTTAACCGGATGGCCACGCTGTCCTCCAACAGGTTTTGGCTTTGACACGCGTTTTGGGCCAGATACGGGCCCGGCAGATGGAACCTGTTGCGATGTTGATGCCTGCTGCGGCCCCTCCTCCACCTCCGCTTCTGAACTACTGCCGCCTGCACCCTGTTCCCCCAATGGCTGCCAATCGGGGTCAATAACTGGGTCATCTATTACATCCTCTTCGAGCTCGTGTGCAACTTCGTCTGTGTCACTGTGTCGGTCGGTGGTATAGCGTTCGTGGCGGGGCAACATAGTCTCATCAGGGTCTGATTGTGGATCTGTACCCTGAGAGGGCAATGTGGTGGTCTGAGTCAAAGGAGCAGCATAGTACTCTGGCTGTGGCTGTGCATCAGTGCACTCCATGTCAGAATCTACTTGTAATGGGCATGGCCTGTTAAATGTTTCACTTTCTAAGCCAGGGACGGTATGTGTAAAGAGCTCCATGGAGTGACCCGTTGTGTCGCCTGCTGCATCCTTCTCTCTTGTTGTAGTTTTTGCTGAGGAGGACAAGGAAGCGACTTGTCCCTGACCGTGAACATCCACAAGCGACGCGCTGCTTTTACATTTACCAGTTTCGGAAGAGGAGGCAAAAGAGCTAGAGGCTGAGTCTGCAATGTAAGCCAAAACTTGCTGTTGCTGCTCAGCCTTTAAAAGCGGTTTTCCTACTCCCAGAAAAGAGAGCGTTCGAGGCCTTGTGTAGCCTGACGACGAAACTGGCTCCACAGCTCCAGACTTAGGTGGAATATTTTTATCCCCACGACCACCTGATGCTCCACTACCACTACCATCATTACCAGCTGACAATGAACGCCCACGACGACCTCTTGCACCAGACTTCCTCATTGTTTAAAAATCGTAACCAAACTAACTTTATTTGTTGCTGTCAAACAACTTACACGGTGAGCTATAACTTCAGTATGATTTCAATATCCCTTAACAGGTTGGTGAGACCACAAGGAAAATCAGGCACAATGTTACACACTCTGTTTTCTGTGACACCAAATCACAGAGATGACACACACGCAGGACTGTCACTCAAGCACTAATGTCAATATTAATCTCCCACCTAATTTTTTTTTTTTTTTTTCTCTGTGAGACTTTAGAAACCAAATAATATTTAAAAAAAAACAAAAAAACAAGGCTTTCTATGGCCCACTGAATGAGAGATGGCACGCACAGGAGTGGCACACAAGCCCTGACTGAGGCCAATATTTTTCTCCCACTGATTGATGTAGTGTTTTTGTGTTGAGGTTGATTTTAAAACACAAATGAAGGAAAAAAATAAAAAGGCTTTCTATGGCCCACAATTAGAGAGAGAGGTGGCACACCCAGGAGTCAAGACTGGCACACAAGCTGAAATGGCAATATTACTCTCCCACTGTTTTTTTATGTATTTTTTTTTTATTTTCAGGGAGACTTTAGAAACCAAATAATATTAAAAAAAAAACAAAAAAACAAGGCTTTCTATGGCCCACTGAATGAGAGGGACAGAGGTGGCACACCCAGGAGTCAAGACTGGCACACAAGCTGAAAGGGCAATATTACTCTCCCACTGTTTTTTTAGGTTTTTTTTTTTTTTTTCAGGGAGAATTAGAAACCCAATAATATTAAAAAAAAAAAATAAATAGGCTTTCTATGGCCCACTGAATGAAAGGGAGAGAGGTGGCACACCCAGGAGTCAAGACTGGCACACAAGCTGAAAGGGCAATATTACTCTCCCACTGTTTTTTTATGTATTTTTTGTTTTTTCAGGGAGACTTTAGAAACCCAATAATATTTAAAAAAAAAAATAAATAGGCTTTCTATGGCCCACTGAATGAGAGGGAGAGAGGTGGCACACCCAGGAGTCAAGACTGGCACACAAGCTGAAAGGGCAATATTACTCTCCCACTGTTTTTTTAGGTTTTTTTTTTTTTTCAGGGAGACTTTAGAAACCAAATAATATTAAAAAAAAAAAAAAAAAAAAAAAAAATAGGCTTGCTATAGCCCACTGAATGAGAGATAGCACACACAGCAGTGGCACACAAGCCCTGACTGAGGCCAATATTTTTCTCCCACTGATTGATGTAGTGTTTTTGTGTTGAGGTAGATTTTAGAACACAAATCACGGAAAAAATAAATAGGCTTTCTATGGCCCACTGAATGAAAGGGAGAGAGGTGGCACACCCAGGAGTCAAGACTGGCACACAAGCTGAAAGGGCAATATTACTCTCCCACTGTTTTTTTTATGTATTTTTTGTTTTTTCAGGGAGACTTTAGAAACCCAATAATATTTAAAAAAAAAAATAAATAGGCTTTCTATGGCCCACTGAATGAGAGGGAGAGAGGTGGCACACCCAGGAGTCAAGACTGGCACACAAGCTGAAAGGGCAATATTATTCTCCCACTGTTTTTTTAGGTTTTTTTTTTTTTTTTCAGGGAGAATTAGAAACCAAATAATATTAAAAAAAAAAAAAAAATAGGCTTTCTATGGCCCACTGAATGAAAGGGAGAGAGGTGGCACACCCAGGAGTCAAGACTGGCACACAAGCTGAAAGGGCAATATTACTCTCCCACTGTTTTTTTATGTATTTTTTGTTTTTTCAGGGAGACTTTAGAAACCCAATAATATTTAAAAAAAAAAATAAATAGGCTTTCTATGGCCCACTGAATGAGAGGGAGAGAGGTGGCACACCCAGGAGTCAAGACTGGCACACAAGCTGAAAGGGCAATATTATTCTCCCACTGTTTTTTTAGGTTTTTTTTTTTTTTTTCAGGGAGAATTAGAAACCAAATAATATTAAAAAAAAAAAATAAATAGGCTTTCTATGGCCCACTGAATGAAAGGGAGAGAGGTGGCACACCCAGGAGTCAAGACTGGCACACAAGCTGAAAGGGCAATATTACTCTCCCACTGTTTTTTTATGTATTTTTTGTTTTTTCAGGGAGACTTTAGAAACCCAATAATATTTAAAAAAAAAAATAAATAGGCTTTCTATGGCCCACTGAATGAGAGGGAGAGAGGTGGCACACCCAGGAGTCAAGACTGGCACACAAGCTGAAAGGGCAATATTATTCTCCCACTGTTTTTTTAGGTTTTTTTTTTTTTTTTCAGGGAGAATTAGAAACCAAATAATATTAAAAAAAAAAAATAAATAGGCTTTCTATGGCCCACTGAATGAAAGGGAGAGAGGTGGCACACCCAGGAGTCAAGACTGGCACACAAGCTGAAAGGGCAATATTACTCTCCCACTGTTTTTTTATGTATTTTTTGTTTTTTCAGGGAGACTTTAGAAACCCAATAATATTAAAAAAAAAAAATAAATAGGCTTTCTATGGCCCACTGAATGAGAGGGAGAGAGGTGGCACACCCAGGAGTCAAGACTGGCACACAAGCTGAAAGGGCAATATTATTCTCCCACTGTTTTTTTAGGTTTTTTTTTTTTTTTTCAGGGAGAATTAGAAACCAAATAATATTAAAAAAAAAAAAAAAAAAAAAAATAGGCTTGCTATAGCCCACTGAATGAGAGATAGCACACACAGCAGTGGCACACAAGCCCTGACTGAGGCCAATATTTTTCTCCCACTGATTGATGTAGTGTTTTTGTGTTGAGGTAGATTTTAGAACACAAATCACGGAAAAAATAAATAGGCTTTCTATGGCCCACTCAGTGAGAGATGGCACACACAGGGATGGCACTGTAGCAGAAATGCCAATCTTAATCTCCCACAAAAAAAAAACAAAAAAAAAAAAAAAACTGTCCTACAATTACTATCTCCCTGCAGTAATGTAAGCCAGGTATGGTAGGCAGCAATAGGAGTGGACTGATGCACAAATTAAATAAAAAGTGTGGACAAACAGAAAAGATAGCTGTGCAGAAAGGAAGGAACAAGAGGATATGTGCTTTGAAAAAAGCAGTTGGTTTCCACAGTGGCGTACACACAGCAATACAGCTATCACGGAGCCTTCTAGGGCAGCCCAATGAGCTACAGCGCTGAGGGGAAAAAAAAAAAAAAATAGCTTCCACAGTCCCTGCACACCGAAGGTGGTGTTGGACAGTGGAAATCGCTGCAGCACAAGCGGTTTGGTGGTTAGTGGACCCTGCCTAACGCTCTCCCTGCTTCTGATGAAGCGGCAGCAACCTGTCCCTAAGCTCAGATCAGCAGCAGTAAGATGGCGGTCGGCGGGAACGCCCCTTTATAGCCCCTGTGACGCCGCAGACAGCAAGCCAATCACTGCAATGCCCTTCTCTAAGATGGTGGGGACCAGGATCTATGTCATCACGCTGCCCACACTCTGCGTTCACCTTCATTGGCTGAGAAATGGCGCTTTTCGCGTCATTGAAACGCGACTTTGGCGCGAAAGTCGCGTACCGCATGGCCGACAAGCACAGGGGTCGGATCGGGTTTCATGAGACGCCGACTTAGCCAAAAGTCGGCGACTTTTGAAAATGATCGACCCGTTTCGCTCAACCCTAGTGTCTGCCCCTCCCTGGTGTTTGCCCTCAACTGAATACAGCTGAGCTTCAACCTTCTGGCTTTCGGCCTATAGTATCAGATATTAAACTGCATTTGGCCTTCAACTTTGGTTACGGCCTACTAACGGTGTCTGCCCCTCCCTGGTGTTTGCCCTCAACTGAATACAGCTGAGCTTCAACCTTCTGGCTTTCGGCCTATAGTATCAGATATTAAACTGCATTTGACCTTCAACTTTGGTTACGGCCTACTAACGGTGTCTGCCCCTCCCTGGTGTTTGCCCTCAACTGAATACAGCTGAGCTTCAACCTTCCGGCTTTCGGCCTATAGTATCAGATATTAAACTGCATTTGGCCTTCAACTTTGGTTACGGCCTACTAACGGTGTCTGCCCCTCCCTGGTGTTGAGTCTGACCTCAACTGAATACAGCTGAGCTTCAACCTTCTGGCTCTAATATATATATATATTTATTTATTTTATTTTTTTAAGTGCTGGTTGGGGCCTAATAGCTCTGTTTGCTGCTCCCTGGTGTTTGCCCTCAACTGAATACAGCTGAGCTTCAACCTTCTGGCTTTCGGCCTATAGTATCAGATATTAAACTGCATTTGGCCTTCAACTTTGGTTACGGCCTACTAACGGTGTCTGCCCCTCCCTGGTGTTTGCCCTCAACTGAATACAGCTGAGCTTCAACCTACTGGCTTTCGGCCTATAGTATCAGATATTAAACTGCATTTGGCCTTCAACTTTGGTTACGGCCTACTAACGGTGTCTGCCCCTCCCTGGTGTTGAGTCTGACCTCAACTGAATACAGCTGAGCTTCAACCTTCTGGCTCTCATTAAGTGCTGTGTTTTTAAAAATTGGTGGTTAGGGCCTACTAACGGTGTCTGCCCCTCCATGTTGTTTGTCCTCAACTGAATAAAGCTGAGCTTCAACCTTCTGGCTTTTGGCCTACAGTAGCAGATATTAAACTGCATTTGGCCTACTAGTGTGGTTGGGCCCTTAAAACAGTGTCTGCTGCTCTTGGGTTTGCTACTCCACTGAACAAAGCAATGCTGCCTGTTTAGTCCTGTTACCAATTTTGAACTGCATTTAGCCTACTATATTCTTTGGCCCTATATCTGTTTCCTCCTCATCCTGCCCATTGCCCAGCCACTGCTAGATGAGTCTGCTGGTACATTGACCTAGACCACTACATTCCCCTTGCACTCTACACAGCCAGAATCTGACCCTGCTGAAAGTAAGGTTCCCCTTCCCGCATGTTATACCACCTTACACAGGGACAAAGAGGAAGGTGCAGATGAAAGTGCAGGTTCCTTCATCAGGTGGGGGGGCATACTCGTTGGCAACGTCACTGGCACAGGGCCCCTCAGAGTATGCAAAATTGTCGCTGCTGGTGGGAGGCGCCCCCACCATGCAAACACACCGCTGTACTTTGAGGGGCCCTGTGCCAGTGCCAATGCGAACGAGTGGGCCCCCCCTGCTTGCTCAGGATCACAGCACTTGCAACGTTGAAATACTTACCTCTCCCTGCTCCACCGCCGTGACGTAGTCCACGTTTCCTGGGCCCACTAAAACCTTGAGCCAGCCCTACCCCCCACAACTTTTGCCAAATGACCCCCAAGTTCCAATGCCCAACTATTATTATAAAGTTAATTAAGATTGACAAGCTTCAGAAACAAGAATGGATGTTTTTGGCATTAAAATGGGCACTGTAGGTGTTTTCCTGGCCTCCACTCACTGCCGACTATGCTTCCCCATTGACTTGCATTGGGTTTCGTGTTTCGGTCGATCCCCGACTTTTAGCGATATTCGGCCGACTGCACGCGACTCGACTCTGGACAAAGTCGGGTTTCACAAAACCCGACTCAACCTTAAAAAAATGAAAGTCGCTCAACCCTAGCTCTCACTGTACGGCGGGACTCAGTCAGAGCAGGAAGCGGATGGCAAGGGACCTGACGGACATCAGATGGTGAGTATGTACTGTTTGTTATTTTTTACATTTACGATGGTAACCAGGGTAAATATCGGGTTACTAAGCGCGGCCCTGCGCTTAGTAACCCGATGTTTACCCTGCTTACCAGCGAAGACATCGCTGAATCCGTGTCACACACACCGATTCAGCGATGTCAGCGGGACCTCAACGACCAAAAAAAGGTCCAGGCCATTCCGACACGACCAGCGATCTCACAGCAGGGGCCGGGTCGCTGGTACGTGTCACACATAGCGAGATCGCTACTGAGGTCGCTGTTGCGTCACAAAACTTGTGACTCAGCAGCGATCTCGCTAGCGATCTCGCTATGTGAGACGGGGCCTTTAATGTCCTAGATGGGAGGGTTGGGCAGTGAGGAGCAGCTCCTGTCAGATTGAATTACAAGTGCTCTAAAGATAATAGAAGTGCACTTGGTATAGATGATTACAGTTTTAGGGCAGGGACAGTAAATTTTTTTTTATTGCCCAGAGTACCCCTTTAATACTAACTGAGGAAGATGGGAGGGGTTGGTTACATCTGATGTGGATTACAGAGAAAAAAATTGGACAAGCTTCAAAAAAATAGTTTTTTATATATAAATATATACCGTATATATATATTTTGCCCATATCTGCCCTGTGAATATTAAATGTACCTCAATCATACAAAGCTTCACATTTTCTAATTCATGAAGTGTCTAATGTCTAGTAAATGTACTTGTTACACTTTTCACCCATTGAACAGGTTGATATTTGCCCACACTGGTATGACCCATACGCGGTTTTGTGGGATGTTTCAATGTTTTTAATATTTCTAGCTACCGTACATTGCCTGAGCAGCATAAGAACTAAGTTGGATCTCATCTTGATCACATTTCACCAATGATGGATACATTTTTGAAGGATACTGAACTTCCTAATTGATCTCTTTCAAAGCTGCTCTATTATTATATGTGAATAGCTTCTTTCATCAATGCAATTTTTAGTTATTTTTGCAAAAAAGTTGGCTCTAAAAATTGAACCTCACAAGTGGTTGGCCAAAGGAAGTCATCAGCTAGCCAGATTTTCCTGTATTCTAGACAAATTTCTGAACTCATTGAAATGGTAATTACTATGATTGCTTATCATTTTAGGTCCAGCCACATTTTTTACCCACTTTAGCGTGAAATAACCGAGTTGATCAGCTGAATTGCTGTGTATGGGTTTCTTAGGTCTTGGAAGTCACCTTGAAGCTAAAAGATTAAGAATTTGTCCATCCATGGTTTCCCTGGATAGAACCTGCTGCAAGGCAGCTAGAGTGCATTCACAGGCACTGTGTAATGATTCGGTGTCCTAAGTTCCTGCTCTAAGACTCCTATCTCTCTAAGGCTAGTTTCACACTAGCGTTTACTGCATTACGTCGCAAATCCGTTTTTTTGCCGAAAAAACGGATGCGTCAAAAAATTGAAAAACGGTGACAAACGTATGCCACGCATCCAGCATTTCGACGGATCCGTCGCAAATCCGCTAAACGTTTCCGTCGAAAATACTGGATGCGTTGCATACGTTGTATCCGTTTTACCATCCGTTGTATCCGTTTTTCCGACGGATCCGTTTTTAAAAGGGGAGGCTCCCAAAATTTGATTGGCTACTGGAAAATTTGAAAAACTATATAGTACTGTATTTACAGCCCATCTTTGTGGGTTTTAGTTTTGTGGCAGCGATGGAAGGTGTTCTTGGGAGGATTGCTAGTTTGGTTACCGACGTTATCTTTGAGACAAATCGCCTGGATATCATAGTGCGGGAGAAGGAGGCGGCAGCGGAAAGGCGTAGGATGCTTCTGCAGCAACGGAGACGAAGACGAATGTGGATTCATCCGATTAATCAACTACGGATGACCCGGGGTGTCCAGTCCACTCTGTACCTGGAGTTGCGGCACAATCCACACAAATTCCACAACTACGTGCGGATGAGGATTGAACATTTTGATTTTTTGCTTGCAAAACTGGAGGATGTCATCCGAAGACAGGATACAAGGATGAGGCTTGCCATCACACCGGCGGAGCGGCTGATGGTGACCCTGCGGTAAGCCTCTTTTTTTTATTTCATTGCTGATATTGAATGTTATATTACATGCTGCAGAAAATACTGCGCTGGCATATTGCGCACTATTTTCTGCAGCATGTAGTTTTGGTTTTCTTGGCGGACATTCAACTGCTTTATTTAAATGTCATTGCTGATATTGAATGTTAACAGACTGCAGAAAATACTGTGCTGAAATATTGCGTTGCATTTTCTGCAGTTTTTTTTTTTTTTGGTTTTTTTGGGTTTGATGACATGCAACTGCTTTTTTCCTGTCATTGGTCATTTTGAATGTTATATTACATGCTGCAGACAATACTGCGCTGACATATTGCGCACTATTTTCTGCAGCATGTAGTTTGTGTTTTCTTGGCGGACATTCAACTGCTTTATTTAAATGTCATTGCTCATATTGAATGTTAGATAACAGACTGCAGAAAATACTGCGCTGAAATATTGCGTTGCATTTTCTGCAGTTTTTTTTTTTTTGGGTTTTTTGGGTTTGATGACATGCAACTGCTTTTTTCCTGTCATTGGTCATTTTGAATGTTATATTACATGCTGCAGACAATACTGCGCTGACATATTGCGCACTATTTTCTGCAGCATGTAATTTGGGTTTTCTTGGCGGACATTCCACTGTTTTTTTACACCGGATTCATGCTGGTTTTATTGGGTCTCCTGTCATTTTAAAAAAAATTAACAGTGCCATATTATAAAAAATTGCACAGACAAACAATTTTTAACATTTTTTTTTTTTTTTTTTTTATAAAGTTTCCTAGCTACGGGTGAATCTATGACTTCGCTCCATTATCAGTTCAGGCTGGGCATTTCAACTATCTCTGGAATAGTGAAGGATACATGTCGGGCTGTTTGGACCACTTTGCAACCAGAGTATATCCCCCAACCATCCACGGAAATCTGGTTGCGAAGTGCTGAAGAGTTTCAGCAAATTTGCAATTTCCCTAATTGTGTGGGTGCAGTTGACGGGAAACACATAAGGATTGCGAAACCGGCAGGAACAGGATCGGAGTATTATAATTATAAGAAGTATTTCTCCATCGTCCTTATGGCTATTGCAGACGCCAACTGCAGGTTCCTTGCCGTGGACATTGGAGCGTATGGACGGTCCAATGATTCGCAAGTGTTTAAAAACTCTCCGATGGGTCGTTGCCTTTATGGAGAGAGCTACGATTTCCCGCCAGCCAGACCACTGCCAGGAACAAATGACCCAGCCCTGGAATATGTCTTTGTAGGTGATGAAGCCTTTCAACTGTCGCTGCACCTACTGAAACCGTACAGTAGCCGGAACTTAAACCATACCAAGCGGGTCTTTAATTACCGGCTTACTAGAGCACGAAGAGTAGTGGAGTGTTCCTTTGGCATATTGACGGCGAAGTGGCGAGTTCTGCTGACGGCTATCAAGCTGAAAACAACAACTATAGACGAGGTAGTTAAAGCCTGTGTGGTGCTCCACAACTTTGTCCTGTCAAAGGAGCCCGTTTCTTTGGATGATGAAGAGTTGGAGACCACCTTGTGGGACTACCGCAGCAGCTCGGTTCGCTCTACAAGTTCAGTTACAAGGATGAGGGACCAGTTTGCCGATTATTTTGTCTCACCTGTCGGGCGGATCCCGTGGCAAGACATGATTGTGTAACCTGTTTCCCATGTGTAACCTGTTTCCCATGTGTTTTGGTTATGTAAAAAAAGTGTTTCTGCCCCCCCCCCAAAAAAAAAGGCCCAAAAGCGTGGTTTTCTTGCTAGTAAAACCATTATGTTATACCCTTTACATGTCTGGTGTTTGTTTTTATTAAACCTTTTTTTATTATATTACCTTAATAAATCCACACACACACAAAGAGTAGAATTGTAATCCGAATTTTATTTTAACTCTTTTTTTTTTTTTTTTTTTTTGTTTTGCAAAAAAAATATATATATTTTCCAACATTTTTATAGAAAAATTAGAACATTTTTTAGAATCTTATTTACACACTTTACAAATTTTCAAAGTGTTGGGTGGAGATATGAGAGGAGGATGTGCCGGAAGGTTGGACCACGTCGATAGGTGGGGAAACCCTACTTGTTTGGGGTGCAGTGGAAGTGGGGGTTAAACCAAGAGGCTGACCAGAGGGGGGTGGTGTTGGGGTAGGTGGAAGAGAAAAGTTCAGTAAGGAAAACATTGGGGAAGTAATTTGGTCTAGGGGCCGGGATTGTTGTGGGGACTGGGTCGGGTATTGTGACTGGGTAGGGTAGTGGGAGTGGCGTGGGGTTTGGTAATGGTGCTGGTGTGGGGATTGGAGCTGGGTTTGGTAATGCTGCTGGTGTGGGTATTGGGGCTGGGTTTGGTAATGGGGGGTATGGTGTGGAAATGGGGCCTGGTGTGGAATTGGAGTGGAGGTGCGGTGAGGTGTGTGGGTCGATTCATTAATGGCCTGCAGTGCAGCATTATGGCAGGTATTCATTACCCGCATCTGTTGCTCAAAAGAAAGCTTCTCCATGCTCATGAGCATGGATTGGAAAAAAAGGTTGGCCGGATCGGGACTTACAGCTGAATGCAGCCTATCCAAGCGACTGCTGGTTTCCTGGCTTGTTTCACTGATGCGTGATTGCACCATGTTGAAACCAGCAGTCACTTGCTCTCCCAAAATTTTGAAAGAGCCTTGGAAGGATGCATTCAGGTGTAAGAACTCAGGAGCATAGCTCCTTTCCTGACCCCTCTGGCGCTGCCGCCACGAACCTAATGGTGGTGTCGAGGTGGCAGGATCAGAGGGGTGGGGTAAAGGGAACGCTAACTGTTCAGCATCAGATGCGAGCAATGAAGCCTGCAATAATGCTCCACTGCTTGGGGCGGATGAAGTGGAGGGGACAGAGGGGTCAGAGGAGAGGACAGAGGGGTCAGAGGAGGGGACAGAGGTGTGGGGCCTACCGACGTGGCCCTCAGTGGCGGACTCAGGAGGGATCGCTCCAGAGGGCGCAGAGGAAGATGCAGGCGCCCGGTGGCTGGAGAAGGTGCTGTGAAAGAAAAAACAAATGAAATTAATACATTGGAATGAAAAAGCCCTGACTGAAAGCAAACTAAGTAGACAGGTTAACATGGTTATTAGTGGGCTGTAGAATACTTACACTCTGCTTAGCATTGTTCGCCTCAGGAAGGAGAGGGCCTGGCCATATTTATATTTGCTCCTCTTCCTTCCTGCAGAGCCACTCGGGGCCTTCATCTCATCATTGAATTCCCTCTTAAAGCGATCCCTCAGTGACCGCCACCGCTTCCTAATCTTTCCAACTGTGAAGACAAGAATCAAAAGAAAAAACCAAAAATTGGTAAATGCAATACATTACAGTCAGCTCAAAACATCACTGGAAAGTGAATACTTACCTAGTTTGCTCTGCTGCTGAGGATGAAGGCTCTCCCGCCTTGGAAACAGGTTGCGACACACTTCGTCCCAGAGCCGACGGGTGACACCGGTATCAGCATGCCTGCGGTCAGCCATGTTCCACAGCGGCTCCCGCTCGCGAACCTCCTCGATGAGACAATCGATGTCAATGTCATCATCATCATCCTCCTCTTCTGCGGGAGCACGCTGTGAAGCCTGTGTCAAAAAAAAAAAAAAAAAGGAAAACAAACAAATTAGTACACTGAAATACTAAAGTACCAATAGAATCCCCCTCCCCCCCAAAAAAAAAACTCACTGATGGCCGACCGTGGCGACGAGTCCGCCGACTCTGGGACTGTCTGGGAGAGCCTTCAGCGGCAGCAGCAGGAGCAGCAGCAGCAGCCTGAAATGAAGGAAACAAATTCTCAGTTAAGGTAGGCAGGTGTTTAGTAATCTGTTTTGTGTATGGTGCAGTGTGATGTGCAAAGCAACTGTTTCACCACTACTTACACTTGGTTCCTCCTCCACTTGCATCTCTCCACCCGTCTCGCCCCCTTCTGACAGCTCCTCATCTGATTCAGCTTCCTGTTGAAACATAATGTATGCATGTAGTTATCCATAAAAATTTAATTTAAAGAAATTTAAAAAAAAAAAAAAATTTTGTGTTAACTTACCGATACACGCTGTTGCTGTGGAGGAGGGCTGTCAGAAGAGGACATCGTTTTGTGGTCCTGGTGGGCAGTGGCTGTGTCCTGGTGGGCAGCGGCTGTGTCCTGGTGGGCAGCGGCTGTGTCCTGGTGGTTCTGTAAGTTAAAGACACACTTGCAATCTGCTCGACACATTGAAGTAGCAGATTGGGGTCTTCAAAACTTACTTCTAGCTCTTTAGCTGTGGTCCTGGTGGGCAGCGGCTGTGTCCTGGTGGGCAGTGGCTGTGTCCTGGTGGGCAGCGGCTGTGTCCTGGTGGGCAGCGGCTGTGTCCTGGTGGTTCTGTAAGTTAAAGACACACTTGCAATCTGCTCGACACATTGAAGTAGCAGATTGGGGTCTTCAAAACTTACTTCTAGCTCTTTAGCTGTGGTCCTGGTGGGCAGAGGCTGTGTCCTGGTGGGCAGCGGCTGTGTCCTGGTGGGCAGCGGCTGTGTCCTGGTGGGCAGCGGCTGTGTCCTGGTGGTTCTGTAAGTTAAAGACACACTTGCAATCTGCTCGACACATTGAAGTAGCAGATTGGGGTCTTCAAAACTTACTTCTAGCTCTTTAGCTGTGGTCCTGGTGGGCAGCGGCTGTGTCCTGGTGGGCAGTGGCTGTGTCCTGGTGGGCAGCGGCTGTGTCCTGGTGGGCAGCGGCTGTGTCCTGGTGGTTCTGTAAGTTAAAGACACACTTGCAATCTGCTCGACACATTGAAGTAGCAGATTGGGGTCTTCAAAACTTACTTCTAGCTCTTTAGCTGTGGTCCTGGTGGGCAGCGGCTGTGTCCTGGTGGGCAGTGGCTGTGTCCTGGTGGGCAGCGGCTGTGTCCTGGTGGGCAGCGGCTGTGTCCTGGTGGTTCTGTAAGTTAAAGACACACTTGCAATCTGCTCGACACATTGAAGTAGCAGATTGGGGTCTTCAAAACTTACTTCTAGCTCTTTAGCTGTGGTCCTGGTGGGCAGCGGCTGTGTCCTGGTGGGCAGCGGCTGCGGTCCTGGTTTATCTGTTATATGTATAATGGATCTATAGTTAGACCACCCCCTGAACTAGGTAATGTTCAATGATAAACACCCTACTAAAATGATGTCAGAAATGTTCATACAGGTGAACACCAAAACCCCCCCAAAAAGTTGCACGTTATACCATTCATTTCCATGTCCCAAAAAACAAAATTTTTTAATGTTAACACCATGAAAAAATATATTTGACACATTTTATTTAAAATAAATAACCTCTCCCCCCCCCAAAAAAAAAAAAAAATACTTTACAGGTTAACCTTTATTAAAAAAAATGAGCCCTCAACCAACCCTGTATTGCATGTGTAACCATTGGTACATACACCAGTTTTAAATTTACCTTTATGAAATAATACTACGGACATTTTTTTAATAAACATTTTATTATAATTTTTTTTTTGCACTTATTTTTTTAAAAATCACAAGGAGCTGACATGCTCTTTATTTTAAATACAAGTACTTCAACTGCAAATGGTTATAACTGTAATAAAAAAAAATTCAACACTTTTATTAAATAGAAAAACCCCACACTCACACATTCAAACCACAAGCTGCACACTGCTAGACTTTTTTAAAAAACACATCAGATTTAAAAAAAAAAAAAAAAAAAAAAAAAAAAATTTAAACCACATGCTGCACAGACCACTATACAGTCAATACATCAGAAAAAGGCAAATAACCAATTATACAGCATGGACAAATGCACATGCCATCAACAAGACGTACCCAAAAAACATGCATGGTATGTGTCCACATTCAGGATCGCATCAGAATTTGGGCAGGATTTCCCATCAGTATTTGTAAGCCAAAACCAGGAGTGTAAAAATTAGGTAAAGTATAATACGAAAACAGGCACACTTTTGCTTTTATCACCCACTCCTGGTTTTGGCGTACAAATACTGATGGAAAATCCTGACCACATCCTGATGCAATCCTGCACATGGACACATACCCTCCCACATGAACAGGCATAAAATTGGCAAAGGCATAATATGGTGCAGGCACATGGTACAAAAGCACACAGCCGTCCAAAAATGCACACATACACATGCACGCACATAGCTTTATGCAAATACACATATGTACAACAAAGGCAGAAAGGTGAAACCAATCAGAAGACGCATACACACACACACATACAAAAGGCTGACAATCCTTTGGCTGAAGCAGCAGGTCTTCACAGTGGCTGGCATCATGGTGGATCTGGACTCTAGCATGGCACTGGCTGGTGCAGGACGATGGCAGGCCTCAGGTTCTCTTCAGGTTTTAAGCTCTTGTTGTAGTCAGTAGTACCTCATACACACAGAAATGCACAGGCACACAGATGCACACTAAAATTGCAATACTCACACTGGCTATGGTGGCTGGAGTCTTGTAGCAGGATGTCTGGAGTCTTGTGGCAGGATGGCTGGAGTCTTGTGGCAGGATGGCTGGAGTCTTGTGGCAGGCTGGCTGCAGTCTTGTGACAGGCTGGCTGGGGTCTTGTGCTTGGCTGGGGTCTTGTGGCAGGCTGGCTCTTGCTGGCAGGCTTCTTTGCTTCTCTGTGTCTTGCTGGCATATGTGGGGTTCAAGGCCCAGGCCAGGTTTATATAGATTTGGGGGTGTCTGACCAATTGGCAACAAAATACTTCTTCTGAGCATGCTCAGTGTAAAAAAAACGTATTGCAGCGCTGCATTGCGTCGTACGACGTGTCCCGACGCATCCGTCGCTCATAGGCTTCCATTGCAGCCAACGACGTATGCCGCAGGATGCGTCGCGACACGTTTTTTAGGCGGAGACAAAAAACGTTACAATCTACGTTTTTTTGAGACGACGTGTCGCCAAATTTCGACGCATCCGTCGTAAAACGTACACGACGTATGCCAATCCGTCGCCATACGTCGCCAATACAAGTCTATGGGAAAAAAACGCATCCAGCAAAAAGTTTTGCTGGATGCGTTTTTTCTGAAAAAAGACGTTTTGAAACGTAATGCAGTTAACGCTAGTGTGAAAGTAGCCTAATGCAGTAGATTTAATATGTCTTTATGATCTCGAAGAGAAACAAATCACAATTAATCCTTAGTACTAAAAAAGGTAATTTTTTTTTTACTTTGTCCTGTTTAATATAGCAAAAATTAAGTGTTCTTAGACATACATTACATACAGGTTACTATTTGCCTTTAAGAAAGGCTAAAGGGTGGCTTTCCTTTTTTTATTCACTGCGTCAGTTTAATTGTATAAGAAATTGTTTCGGCCAAAAACTCTTGGTTTCATCCGAAAACTTTTGGTTTATAATTTTCATCCATGCGTAACGTCCGTGTGTGATCCGTTTTCATACATCTACAATAAAACATGTACATAATTAAATACAGTCTCCTAATTAACATGTATCAGTAAACATCAGATACCACTCGGATGTTCTGTGTAGGATTTGAGAAATCCCGGACATGCTTAATTTCACACTGCTCACTTTATCAATATACCAGTGTAAGCGAATGGTAACAATTCACTCAAACATTTCCAGGACAAATAACAAAGATCAGCACAAAACAAATTTCAAAGATGATGCTCCTGCATTGTTTTTTTTTGGGGGGAAATTAAACATAACATTTTATTTAAATTAACATGTCACAGAAGATGACATATACAGTACAAGCCATAATACAAATTCTAACAGTCTATTCAGTAGGACTATCAGCTGTGTATCCACCAGACTTCTGCACAACACAACTGATGGTCCCAACCCCATTTATAAGGCAAGAAATCCCACTTATTAAACCTGACAGGGCACACCTGTGAAGTGAAAACCATTCCCGGTGACTACCTCTTGAAGCTCATCAAGAGAATGCCAAGAGTGTGCAAAGCAGTCATCAAAGCAAAAGGTGGCTACTTTGAAGAACCTAGAATATAAGACATAATTTCAGTTGTTTCCCACTTTTTTGCCAAGTATATAATTCCACATGTGTTAATTCATAGTTTTGATGCCTTCAGTGTGAATTTACAATTTTCATAGTCATGAAAATACAGAAAAATCTTTAAATGAGAAGGTGTGTCCAAACTTTTGCTCTGTACTGTACTTTAAAGGTTCAAATTTAAAAAAATGTCTCAAATCGGCAAATAAAGTTTCTGTAAAACAAGAATAACCCTACAGTCAAACATCCGTTTCCATTTTTATATCTATCAAAAATGGATTGTATTTCTTTTTTCAAATCCATTTGGCATACATTTTATTTTCCCATTTATTTTATAAATGGAAAGAGGTAAACTATCTCAACTTTTATACATTATTATTTGTTTATATAGCACCATTGATTCCATTGTGCTGTCCGTGAGAAGGAGTTTCAGACAAAATACAAATATAAATTATGGTGAACAAACTAACAATGACAGACTGGTACAGAGGGGTGAGGACACTGCCCTTGCTGCTTACTGTCAACAGGATAATGGGGAAGAAGGCAGTAGGTTGGGGGTTGCAGCAGCTTCGGTGGTGGTCAGTGCAGGCTGTAAGATTTCTTGAAGTGACGGGTTTTCAAGTTGCGTCTGAAAGTTCCGAGTGTGGTGGATAATCAGTCATGTTGGGGCACAGAATTCCAGAGGATGGGGGATACTCGGGAGAAGTCTGAGAGGCTATTTGGTGAGGAAGGTATGAGTGTGGAGGAGAAAAAGAGGCTTTGGAAGGACCGGAGGATGCCTGTTGGAATATAAATATGTATATAGACTCTTAGCAACAAATCAAACATACCGTATATACTCGAGTATAAGCTGACCCAAATATATGCCGAGACACCTACTTTTGCCATGAAAAACTGGGTAAGCTTATTGACTCGAGTATAAGCCGGGTATGCATTGTCCCCTCATCCCTATTGTGGTATGCATGGCTCCCTGTCCCTGTCATTGTATGCATGGCTCCCCCGTCCCTGTCCTGGTGTGCATGGCTCCTCAGTCCCTGTCCTGGTGTGCATGGCCCCCCAGTCCCTATCATTGTATGCATGGCCCCCCTGTCCCTGTCATTGTATGCATGGCTCCCCTGTCCCTGTCATTGTATGCATGGCTCCCCCGTCCCTGTCATTGTATGCATGGCTCCCCCATCCCTGTCATTGTATGCATGGCTCCCCAGTCCCTGTCATTGTATGCATGGCTCCCCATCCCTGTCATTGTATGCATGGCTCCCCAGTCCCTGTCATTGTATGCATGGCTCCCCAGTCCCTGTCATTGTATGCATGGCTCCCCATCCCTGTCATTGTATACATGGCTCCCCAGTCCCTGTCATTGTTTGCATGGCTCCCCAGTCCCTGTCCTGGTGTGCATGGCTCCCAAATCCCTGTCCTGGTGTGCATGGCTCCCCAGTCCCTGTCCTGGTGTGCATGGCTCCCCAGTCCCTGTCCCGGTGTGCATGGCTCCCCAGTACCTGCCCTGGTGTGCATGGCTCCCCAGTCCCTGTCCTGGTGTGCATGGCCCCCCAGTCCCTGTCCTGGTGTGCATGGCTCCTTATCCCTATGTGTGATTCCTGTTATTAAAAAAATAAATAAATAAAAAAAACATCCTATTTACCTGCCTGTGCTCCCTCGGTGGCACTGCATCTTTTTCTGGCTTCCAACAGCTCTTCCTACCGAGGGATCACACGGCCCCACTCATTAAGGTAATAAATATGCGGGCCACACCTATGTGAGTGGAGAGGGGTTCATATTCATTACCTTAATGAGCGGTGCCACGTGATCGCTCGGCTGTAAGAGCTGCAGGCGCCGGCAGCCTGAAGGAGATGCAGTGCCAGCACCGAGGGGCGGCCGGTAGGTGAGTATGATGTGTGCTGAAAGCCGGCGGCTGCAGCTGGCACTGTGCACTATTACAGCAGTGGCACAGGCTTTAGCCACTCTGTGACCCATTGCTCCGCCGCTCCCCCTTCCCCGCAGGCTTTCTGGGACCGTGACTCCTGTATATGCCAAGGGGGCATTTTCAGCGCAAAATAGGTGCTGAAAAACGTGCTTATACACGAGTATATATGGTAAATGGAAGACTGAAGAAGAAAGGATGTCTTCCATTTTTCATGTTTACCCATAAACCTTAATGGCCAAATTAGACCTGCAAAAAATGCAGTCTCTTACACTTGAAACAATGGTCCATTTCTATAATGGATATGTACTGTATATGGATCAATAATTGTATAACAAATGTGGGAATACAGCTTAAGCTGAATGATCCTGGCAATTATCAAGTTGGTATTAACATAGCATTAGTTTAAAGGTCCACAAGTTTCTACCACCGATCATTTATTTTGGGTCAGGGAAAAAAGCAGTTTGGAAGAATTGAACTAACAGGTAAGGGCAGTTAGGAGAAGACAATGGCTTGCTCTTTACCATCTCTTTTCACAAGATTTTCTCAGAGCGGTAGTCCAGGTCAATGTGTGCGGAGCAAGGACAGGGATTGATAAATGCAGTAGATGGCAAATTTAGTGGAATACATTAATTTTTTCAAGGGTGGACGTCACACTATCTGATTTAACCTATCAAAGTATTTTTTGCCTACATTATAGAATTGGTCTATGTGTATACCATTAGATTGATTGTATGTGCTAATGGTAAATTTAGAGATAGTGTTTGGTAGACCCACCATATATGGCATCTATCCCTATGTACTGTGAGATAAATATATACATATATACAGTTTATAGCTATACAGAACGCTGTGAGTTCACCATTTCCATTGCCCTCACCTATGTCCATGATGTTGTGTTGCACAAGTTCTCATCTACATCCTTTTAGATATGGTAGTTGCAGTGGCATGTAAAAGTTTAGGCACCCATGGTTAAAATTACTGGTATTGTAAACAGTTAAGCAACTTGAAGAAAAAATTATTTCTAAAAGGCCTAAAGTTAGAGATGACACATTTCCTTTGTATTTTAAGCAAAAAAAAAAAATGTTTCTTCTTTTATGCCAGGAGGGTGGCATCGCAAAAAGATGGGAGGCGCCAGGCCCGGACCTGTGACACCCATCGGACTGGACTGCCGCCCAGGTGAGTATAATAAAATGTATTTTTCTTCTCTTGCAGGTCGGATCGGGGGTTTATCTACAGCATTATAGAATGCTGTAGATAAGCCCTGAAAGGCAGTGGCCGTATCTTATATCGGTCAAAACTGCTGACAGTTTCACTTTAAAGAAAATGAATATTCATTGCTACCCACACATATAGTCCCTCCCACCTCTTTGTACTGAAGCCGGCGCCCATGGAAGTGGAGAGTAGTGAACATTCATTCTCTTTAATAGTGTTCACACGTGATCGCCCAGCAACTGCAGGAAGACGGCGGCTGCGGCTAACAGTGTGCCTGCTATTAAAGAGAATGAACATTCACTGCTCCCCACTCCTATAGTCCAGGCGTGGAGAACAGAGAGTATTCCGGCAGCTGCCCTTTGCCTAATTAATTTTTTCAGGTGAGAAAAACTGCAAAGTCAAAGTAAAGCACCGACATATAAAGCAATATCTTTATAATTCTAGTTTTGTTGATATTTCTGAGATGATATTTCCCCTTAATTTATACTTTTTCTAATCACATTTGGAAGCGTGGTCCTTCCGTACATGTATCAGACTAGGCTGATATGGATATCTGAAATAAATAGGTTTATCTCTGCTTGCTTGTCTTTGTCTCTTCGTTTTGAGGTCTAATAACACCGTGTCACATTCAGAAAATCTCATTATTCTTCATATTTACTGCCCTTCAGACTCTATAATGCACTAATAAGAGCTCTGATGTAATGTATGGGTGGTCACCTCCTGGCCCCTGTCTGATTACATATTCGCCTGTCACTCTGAGGATGAGGTGTATTAGCTATGGCGCATTCTTACTATATAGGATGTTTGACTCTTCACTGGCTAATCCTTCTTTTTTACCCTTGCTTTCACACTATGAAACTAATCCCGGATTATCTGTAATTAGCACACCTCACTGTTCACCATTAAAACAATTTTAAGCTTTATGAAGATTTGCAACACCTGAAATGTTTCCTAAAATTTATAGCATATATATATATATATATATATATATATATATATATATATATATATATATATATATAGTTGATTTACAGCCTTCACCCTACAACTGGCATGAAGCAAATTGCAAACTCAGCAAGTGCTCTTGTTGAGTTGCAAAAGTTATTTAAAATTCTAGTGTATGTTATTTTGGTATCTGTACCAAGACAAATTTCATTCCCCGATGATGCTTTTTCAATATGTATACCAAAGACCATCTGATAATTGTTTAAATTGTGTGCTTTATTATAGGACAAAACATCTGAAAGAGCATCTGTCAAGTTCAAAAACTTTTCAAACCAGCCATTACCATGTAGAATACTAATCCCGCATCCCAATGAAGTCCCTGAAAGTCCAGATAATGATTCCTGTGGGCCCAAAACAACTTTTTACCATTCTTGACATATACAAAGTACACTAAAATGTCCAACTGGGTTTCTCTTCCCCAGAGCAGTCCAGTCTTAGATGCTGTAATTTTTCCCCTGAGCGTGCTTGACACCCTCCTGACTGGCCACGTCATCTCTTCTCCACTGATAATCTTCCACATGAAGTCAATGTTCTTGTTTGGCATGTACATTGTGCTGATGAAGCCAGGGACATTAAAAGTGGTTTAATTGCATATGTTCTACATCAAAGTAGTTGGCGCATGAGCAAGATTTCCAGTGTAGAAAAGGATGATGTCAATGTTCTCCGCATCGCTCTTTGCCCAGCCATGTGGAGCCTATGCGCCATCGCTTTTTGGCCTTCCCCGCGCATGTGCATTACAGTACTTTGCCCTGTTCTCAGCGGGCACAGAGAAATATGCCAGTGCAGGAGCACAATGGAGGACAATGTGTGGGTAGATGAAGTAAGACAAGTGATCCACACAGAGCAGGGAAGGAGGTTGGCAGTCGCAAGAAGAGAGGATGCTCTGGATCAAGTCCAGTCACACCCATCAAAACGTAACACACTGTAGGTGAACATAATAAAAATATAATATTTCATGTAAATATAGAATAGAAATAATAATAACTTTTTTGTGCAATGCAAAGGGCATGCCAGAATGCTGTGAATGAGGGAGTATAGGTGCTAGCCCTACTTTAAAAGGCTGTGTAATCATGTTTTTCCCATCTTAGGCTAGTTTCACACTAGCGTTTATCCGGGCTGAGGAGGGATGCAGACTTCCTCCGTGAAGCCATGCCTCTTTGTTCAGCTCCGACTACGGCTGCATGCTGCGTACGCACCCTATCTTTAACATTGGGTACGCAGGCCATGTCGCTGTATGCGGATGCCACCGCATGCGTCGTTTTGACGGTGCGACGACCTGCGCTGAACGCAACATGTTGCATTTTCGTGCAGATTCTGCACTGTCAAAACGACGCATGCGGCGGCATCCGCATACAGCGCCTTGGCCTGTGTACCCAATGTTAAACATAGGGTGCGCACGCCGCATGCAGCCGTAGTCGGAGCTGAATGAAGAGGTGCGGCAGTGGGCGGGGCTTCACGGAGGAAGTCCGCATCCCTCCGCAGCCCGGATAAACGCTAGTGTGAAACTAGCCTTCAGATTAACTTTCCCTTTATTGATCAGTTCTGAAAGAGAAAGAAGCATATTTCTCTGACAATATATATTAGAAAGTTGCTTATTTTCATGTGTACTATAGATTTATTAAATAAGCATTAAAACAATAGTTACTCTTTAACCCCTTTACCCCGCAAGGTAGTTTGCACGTTAATGACCAGGCCAATTTTTACAGTTCTAACCACTGTCCATTTATGAGGTAATAACTCTGGAACGTTTCAACAGATACCACTGATTCTGAGATTGTTGTTTCCGTGACATATTGTACTTCATGATAGTTGTAACATTTCTTTGATATGACTTGCCTTTATTTGTGAAAAAAATGAAATTTGGCAAAAATTTAGCAATTTTCAAACATCTTATTCTAATGCTCTTAAATCAGAGAGATATGCTACACAAAATAGTTAATAAATAACATTTCCCACATGTCTACTTTATATCAACACAATTTTTTAAACAAAACTTTTTTTGTTATGAAATTATAAGGGTTAAAAGTTCACCAGTGATTTCTCATTTTTCCTACAAAATTTACAAAACCGTTTTTTAGGGACTGCATCACATTTGAAGTGACTTTGAGGGGCCTATATGATAGAAAATACCCAAAAGTGACACCAGTCTAAAAATTGCACCCCTCAAAGTGATCAAAACCACATTCAAAAAGTTTTAATCCCTTCAAGTGCTTTACATGAATTCTTCTAATGTGGAAAAAAATGAACATTTAACTTTTTTTCACAAAAATAGTATTTTAGACCCAAATTTTTGTATTTTCGAAAGGGTAACAGGAAAAATAAACTCCAAATTTTGTTGTGCAGTTTCTCTTGAGCACGTCGATAACTGATATGTGGAGGAAATCCACCATTTGGGTGCACGGCAGAGCTAGGAAGAGAAGGAGCGCCACTTGACTTTTTGAATGCAAAATTTGCTGGAACAATTAGTGAATATCACGTTGTGTTGGAGAGCCCCTGATGTGCCTAAACAGTGAAAATCACCCACAAGTGACACCATCTTAGAAATTAGACCCCTTAGGGAACTTATCTTTTTGTATAATGAGCACATTGAACCCCCAGGTGCTTCACAGAAGTTTATAACGTTGAGCCGAGAAAATAAAAAAATGACATTTTCCCCACAAAAATTTTATTTTAGCCCCATTTTTTTATTTTTGCAAGGGTAACAGGAAAAACTCTAACATACAATATTTTGTACAATTTCTCCTGAGTACGCTGATACCCCATATGTGGCACAATGAAAAGCTCAGAAGGGAAGAAGCTCAGATTTTGCTGGAATGGTTTGAGGGTGCCATGTCACATTGACAGAGCCCCTGAGGTGCCAGAACAACAGAAACCTCTCTATATGTGAACTCACTTTTACAAACTACACCCCCCAATGAATTAATCTAGGGGTGCAGTAATCATATTGACATCACATGTGCCTCATAGAATTTTATACCATTGAGCGTTGAAGAAAGAATAAATTACATTTTTACTACCCAAGTATTTAATTTTTCTAAGGGAAAATGGAGCACCCACCAGGGCCGTGGGGTACTCAGGTCAGGTCTGATGGTTCTTAAGGGGGTGGTCACGGCAGCAGTTACCTGGTCCGTGGCCCTAGGCGTCCAATAAAAGAGTCAATTTAACGGGAATAAAGTTTATGGGGAGATTGTTCGTGATGCCACCAGTGGTGCCAGGCAATAGGGGAATGGCCAACGCTACGGTTCAGGTCCACTGGGGCAGATGGTGATGCAGCAGAGATGTTTCAGCTCTCCACGAGAAGAGCTAGATGCCAGGGCAGTGATGGAGTTAAATGTGATGATGGATATTGTGGTGTAGGGCAGGTGGCGCAGCAAATAATTCACAGCAGGGTGAGGTTTCCACACCTTTACTCATAGTTTTTAGATGCTGTCCCCAGCTGGGGAGCTGTGTCCTCCGGGTCAGTGGTCCAACCAGCTCTCGGGTAATCCAGGGTACACTTTGCCAGAACCCCCTTCTTATGTTCCTTTTCTGGCCATCTCGCTGTGCTGGATGGCTCCTCTCCTGCCCTGCACCTTCACACACAGTGTCCCAAGCGAGCAGCCTCAGATCTTGTCGGGCGATCTCTGTCTAGTCACCTTGGTCCTATGTGGCTGCCTTTTCACTGAATGTGTGTGGTTGCAGCTGTGGCACATATAGATACCATGGCTTGCTAGCTGAGCCTTGTACTCCTCCACTAGTCTTGGGGGGATAGTTCCCCCTCTGAGACCTGGTCCCATCACCCGACTATGGTTGGCGTGGATGCGGGCCCCACGGGTGGATTCCTCACTACCCATGCCCCCAGGACCCCTTCTTTCTCTTGAAGTCTCTTTCTCTCTCCTCCCTTCTGTAGCTTCACCTTTCTTTAGCTCCCTCTCCCTGGGAGTTCCTCTCAGCACATCTCACTCCATCCACTTCCTCTCACTGACTCATTACTTTCCCTCCAACTGTCACTACTCTTCCTGCCTGAGTGAGATCCCGCCCCTTTCTATAGGGTCTGCCCATCTTTCCAGGCTAAAGTGATATGATGTTGGATGCAAGTGTGTGGGTCCTGGGTGGTGCCCCCTCCTTACCCGAGAGTGGAGTCCCACACCTCTGGATGAAATGCAGTACCTCTGTACTGGACCTCAGGGGCACCACATACCCCCCTGTTAAACACAGCACATCCTCGGGCTGGAACAGAGTAAAAACATAAGTTAAAAGATGCAAATTAATTTTTCTGCAATGCATTGCAACGAGTAAAACATATAACTTTTTCTTCCCTTTATGGGAGGCACTTGTCACTTTAACGTTGGATAACAATAACAAGACATATAAATACCGGTAATATGAAACATAACGTTACTTTCTATAAAACTTTTTCAATTAAATTGTGCATTTTTGCCAGAGCTGTAAATAAATATATATACAGTGGGGCAAAAAAGTATTTAGTCATTCAGCAATAGTGCAAGTTCCACCACTTAAAAAGATGAGAGGCATCTGTAATTTACATCATAGGTAGATCTCAACTATGGGAGACAAACTGAGAAATAAAAATCCAGAAAATCACATTGTCTGTTTTTTTTATCATTTTATTTGCATATTATGGTGGAAAATAAGTATTTGGTCAGAAACAAACAATCAAGATTTCTGGCTCTCACAGACCTGTAACTTCTTCTTTAGCCCCTTAACGACCGCCGATACGCCTTTTAACGGCGGCCGCTAAGGGTACTTAATCCACAGCGCCGTTAATTAACGGCGCTGTGGAAAAAGTGAATAGCGCCCCCCAGAGTCGGATTTTCTCTGGGGTCTCGGTTGCCGAGGGTAGCCGAGACCCCAGAGAACATGATTCGGGGGGTTTTTACCGACCCCCGAGTTGCGATCGCCGGTAATTAACCGTTTACCGGCGGTCGCAAAAAAAAACGCGATTTGCCGTTTAATTTCTCTGTCCTCCGATGTGATCGCACATCGGAGGACAGAGAAATGTGGTCCCCGATGGCCCCCAATAGCCCCCCAATAATTACCTACCTCCCCCGGTGCTCCTCGTGTCTCCCCATGGGCGCCGCCATCTTTTTTCCGGGAAAAAATGGCGGGCGCACGCGCAGTGCGCCCGCTGCCCGGCACCCGGATGTTCTTTGGGGTCTTGGCTGCCGGGGGTAGCCGAGACCCCAAAGAACATGATCGGGGTCGGTTTGCACCGACCCCTGCTTTGCGATCGCCGGTAATTAACAGTTTACCGGCGACCGCAAAAAAAAAAAAAAAAAAAGCGATCAGTTATTTCTCTGTCCTCTGATGTGATCGCACATCAGAGGACAGAGAAATAGGGGGATTCGGGGACCCTATCATACTCACCCGGGGTCCCTGGGTCCTCTTCTGTCTTCTCCTGCCAGCCGGCTTTTTCATCATGGCGGGCGCATGCGCAGTGCGCCCGCCATCTGCTGCCATCTGCCGGCCGGCAGGAGAAGACAAGTTGGGGCTAAAATTAGGGTTAGGGTTAGGGTTAGAGTTAGGGTTAGGGTTAGAGTTAGGGTTAGGGTTAGGGTTAGAGTTAGGGTTAGGGTTAGGGTTAGAGTTAGGGTTAGGGTTAGGGTTAGAGTTAGGGTTAGGGTTAGGGTTAGGGTTAGAGTTAGGGTTAGGGTTAGGGTTAGAGTTAGGGTTAGAGTTAGGGTTAGGGTTGGGGCTAAATTTAGGGTTAGGGTTAGGGCTAGGGTTAGGGTTAGGCTACTTTCACACTAGCGTTTTTTGGCTTCCGTCGCAATGCGTCGTTGGAGAAAAAACGCATCCTGCAAAAGTGCTTGCAGGATGCGTTTTTTCTCCATTGGCTTGCATTAGCGACGCATTGCGACGGATTGCCACATGTCGCATCCGTCGTGCGACGGATGCGTCGTGCTTCGGCGGACCGTCGACACAAAAAAAACTACATGTAACTTTTTTGTGCGACGTGTCCGCCATTTCCGACCGCGCATGCGTGGCCGGAACTCCACCCCCGCCTCCCCGCACCTCACAATGGGGCAGCGGATGCGTTGAAAAAACAGCATCCGCTGCACTCGTTGTGCGGCGCTTACAACGCTAGCGTCGGTACGTCGGCCCGACACACTGCGATGGGCCGAGTACGACGCTAGTGTGAAAGTAGCCTTAGGCTTCTTTCACACTTGCGTCGGTACGGGGCGGTCGCAATGCGTCGGCCCGATGTACCGACGCACGTTGTGAAAATTGTGCACAACGTGGGCAGCGGATGCAGTTTTTCAACGCATCCGCTGCCCAGTCTATGTCCTGGGGAGGAGGGGGCAGAGTTACAGCCACGCATCCGCGGAAATGGCGGACGCGACGTACAAAAAAAAGGTTACATTGAACTTTTTTGTGACGACGGGGGCTAAAGTTATGGTTAGGGTTGGGGCTAAAGTTAGGGTTGGGGCTAAAGTTAGGGTTAGAGTTGGGATTAGGGTTAGGGTTTGGATTAGGGTTGGGATTAGTGTTACGTTTGGGATTAGGGTTGGGATTAGGGTTAGGGTTGGGATTAGGGTTAGGGGTGTGTTGGATTTAGGGTTTTGATTAGGGTTATGGTTAGGGTTGAGATTAGGGCTGTTTTGGGGTTAGGGTTGTGATTATCGTTAGGGTTGTGATTAGGATTATGGATCGGGTTGAGATTAGGGTTAGGGGTGTGTTGGGGTTAGGGTTGGAGTTAGAATTGGGGGGTTTCCACTGTTTAGGTACATCAGGGGGTCTCCAAACACGACAGCCAATTTTGCGCTAAAAAAGTCAAATGGTACTCCCTCCCTTCTGAGCTCTGCCGTGCGCCCAAACAGTGGTTTACCCCCACATATGGGGCATCAGCGTACTCGGGATAAATTGGACAACAACTTTTGGGGTCCAATTTCTCCTGTTACCCTTGTGAAAATAAAAACTTGGGGGCTAAAAATCTTTTTTGTTGGAAAAAAATATATTTTTTTATTTTCACTACTCTGCATTATAAATTTCTGTGAAGCACTTGAGCTTTCAAAGTTCTCACCACATATCTAGATAAGTTCCTTAGGGGGTCTAGTTTCCAAAATTTGGTCACTTGTGGGGGTTTCTACTGTTTAGGTACATTAGGGGTCTGCAAACGCAACATAACGCCCGCAGACAATTCTATCAAAGTCTGCATTCCAAAATGGCGCTCCTTCCCTTCCGAGCTCTGCCGTGCGCCCAAACAGTGGTTTACCCCCACATATGGGGTACCAGCATACTCAGGACAAATTGGACAACAACTTTTGGGGTCCAATTTCTCTTGTTACCCTTGTGAAAATAAAAACTTGGGGGCTAAAAAATCTTTATTGTTAAAAAATATATATTTTTTATTTTCACGACTCTGCATTATAAACTTCTGTGATGCACTTGGGCATTCAAAGTTCTCACTACACATCTAGATAAGTTCCATGGGGGGTCTAGTTTCCAAAATGGGGTCACTTTTGGGGGGTTTCTGCTGTTTAGGCACATCAGGGGCTCTCCAAACGCGACATGGCGTCCGATCTCAATTCCAGTCAATTTTGCATTGAAAAGTCAAATGGCGCTCCTTTGCTTCCGAGCTCAGCCATGCGCCCAAACAGTGGTTTACCCCCACATATGGGGTGTCGGCGTACTCAAGACAAATTGTACAACAGCTTCTGGGGTCCATTTTCTCCTGTTACCCTTGGTAAAATAAAAATTTGGAGGCAAAAAGATCATTTTTGTAGAAAAAATGCGATTTTTTTATTTTCACGGCTCTACGTTATAAACTTCTGTGAAGCACCTGGGGGTTTAAAGTGCTCACCACACATCTAGATAAGTTCCTTAAGGGGTCTAGTTTCCAAAATGGTGTCATATGTGGGGGGTCTCTACTGTTTAGGCACATCAGCGGCTCTCCAAACGTGACATGGCGTCCGATCTCAATTCCAGCCAATTCTACATTGAAAAAGTAAAACGACACTCCTTCTCTTCCAAGCTCTGCGGTGCGCCCAAACAGTGGTTTACCCCCATATATGGGGTATCGACGTACTCAGGAGAAATTGCACAACAACTTTTGTGGTCTAATTGCTCCTGTTACCCTTGTGAAAATAAAAATTTGGGGGCAAAAAGATCATTTTTGTAGAAAAAATGAGATTTTTTATTTTCACGGCTCTACGTTATAAACTTCTGTGAAGCACTTGGGGGTTCAAAGTGCTCACCACACATCTAGATAAGTTCCTTAAGGGGTCTAGTTTCCAAAATGGTATCACTTGTGGGGGGTTTCCACTGTTTAGGCACATCAGGGACTCTCCAAACGCGACATGGCATCCGATCTCAATTCCAGCCAATTCTGCATTGAAAAAGTCAAATGGTGCTCCTTCACTTCCAAGCTCTGCGGTGCGCCCAAACAGTGGTTTACCTCCACATATGGGGTATCGACGTACTCAGGAGAAATTGCACAACAACTTTTGTGGTCTAATTTCTCCTGTTACCCTTGTGAAAATAAGAATTTGTGGGCAAAAAAATCATTTTTGTGAAAACAAATGCGATTTTTTATTTTCACGGCTCTACGTTATAAACTTCTGTGAAGCACTTGGGGGTTCAAAGTGCTCACCACACATCTAGATAAGTTCCTTGGGGGGTCTAGTTTCCAAAATGGTGTCACTTGTGGGGGGTTTCCACTGTTTAGGCACATTAGGGGCTCAAACGGTGCTCCTTCACTTCCAAGCTCTGCTGTGCGCCCAAACAGTGGTTTACCTCCACATATGGGGTATCTGCGTACTCAGGAAAAATTGCACAACAAAATTTGTGGTTAAATTTCTGTTTTTACACTTGTGAAAATTAAAAAAAATGGTTCTGAAGTAAAATGTTTGCAAAAAAAAAGTAAAATGTTCATTTTTTTCTTCCACATTGTTTTAGTTCCTGTGAAGTACGTAAAGGGTTAATAAACTTCTTGAATGTGGTTTTGAGCAGCTTGAGGGGTGCAGTTTTTAGAATGGTGTCACACTTGGTTATTTTCTATCATATAGACCCCTCAAAATCACTTCAAAGGTGATGTGGTCCCTAAAAAAAACATGGTGTTGTAAAAATGAGAAATTGCTGGTCAACTTTTAACCCTTATAACTCCCTAACAAAAAAAAAATTGTTTCCAAAATTGTGCTGATGTAAAGTAGACATGTGAGAAATGTTATTTATTAACTATTTTTTGTGACATATCTCTCTGATTTAAGGGCATAAAAATACAAATTTTGAAAATTGCAAAATTTTAAAAATTTTCGCCATATTTCCATTTTTTTCATAAATAATCGCAAGTAATATCGAAGAAATGTTACCACTAACTTGAAGTACAACATGTCACGAAAAAACAATCTCAGAATCAGCGGGATCCGATAAAGCGTTCCAGAGTTATAACCTCATAAAGTGACACTGGTCAGAATTGTAAAAATTGGCTCGGTCATTAAGTACCAAATTGGCTCTGTCACTAAGGGGTTAAGAGTCTCCTCTTTCCTCCACTCATTACCTGTAGTAATGGCACCTGTTTAAACTTGTTATCAGTATAAAAAGACACCTGTGCACACCCTCAAACAGTCTGACTCCAAACTCCACTATGGTGAAGACCAAAGAGCTGTCAAAGGACACCAGAAACAAAATTGTAGCCCTGCACCAGGCTGGGAAGACTGAATCTGCAGTAGCCATCCAGCTTGGAGTGAAGAAATCAACAGTGGGAGCAATAATTAGAAAATGGAAGACATTCAAGACCACTGATAATCTCCCTCGATCTGGGGCTCCACGCAAAATCCCACCCCGTGGGGTCAGAATTATCACAAGAACGGTGAGCAAAAATCCCAGAACCACGCGGGGGGACCTAGTGAATGAACTGCAGAGAGCTGGGACCAATGTAACAAGGCCTACCATAAGTAACACACTACGCCACCATGGACTCAGATCCTGCAGTGCCAGACGTGTTCCACTGCTTAAGCCAGTACATGTCCGGGCCCGTCTGAAGTTTGCTAGAGAGCATTTGGATGATCCAGAGGAGTTTTGGGAGAATGTCCTATGGTCTGATGAAACCAAACTGGAACTGTTTGGTAGAAACACAACTTGTCGTGTTTGGAGGAAAAAGAATACTGAGTTGCATCCATCAAACACCATACCTACTGTAAAGCATGGTGGTGGAAACATCATGCTTTGGGGCTGTTTCTCTGCAAAGGGGCCAGGACGACTGATCCGGGTACATGAAAGAATGAATGGGGCCATGTATCGTGAGATTTTGAGTGCAAACCTCCTTCCATCAGCAAGGGCATTGAAGATGAAACGTGGTTGGGTCTTTCAACGTGACAATGATCCAAAGCACACCGCCAGGGCAACGAAGGAGTGGCTTCGTAAGAAGCATTTCAAGGTCCTGGAGTGGCCTAGCCAGTCTCCAGATCTCAACCCTATAGATAACCTTTGGAGGGAGTTGAAAGTCTGTGTTGCCAAGCGAAAAGCCAAAAACATCACTGCTGTAGAGGAGATCTGCATGGAGGAATGGGCCAACATACCAACAACAGTGTGTGGCAACCTTGTGAAGACTTACAGAAAACGTTTGACCTCTGTCATTGTCAACAAAGGATATATTACAAAGTATTGAGATGAAATTTTGTTTCTGACCAAATACTTATTTTCCACCATAATATGCAAATAAAATGATAAAAAACAGACAATGTGATTTTCTGGATTTTTTTTTCTCAGTTTGTCTCCCATAGTTGAGGTCTACCTATGATGTAAATTACAGACGCCTCTCATCTTTTAAAGTGGTGGAACTTGCACTATTGCTGAATGACTAAATACTTTTTTGCCCCACTGTATATATATATATATATATATATATCCACAGTTGGAAGAAAATAAGTTGACAGAATCGCTCTGCGGCAAAGCCTTTGTGTCACAGGTGTGATTAGCAAATGCAGGCTAAACCTCAGGATCCCGGGTGCTTGTCCAGGTGCTTGTCCAGGAAAAACATCATTATGCGTCATAAGAATAAGAAGATGGATAGCACTCACTAGAGTTGAGCGACTTTTACTTTTTTTCGGATCGAGTCGGGTGTTGCGAAACTCGACTTTGTCAAAAGTCGGGTGGGGTGAAATCGGCTGATTATTGCGAAAAGTTGGGGGCCGACTGAAACACGAAACCCAATGCAAGTCAATGGGGAATCAAAGTCGGCAGTGAGTGGAGGACAGGAAAACACCTACAGTGCCCATTTTAATGCCAAAAACATCAATTCTTATTACTGAAGCTTGTCAATCTTAATTTACTTTATAATAATTGTTAGGCATTGAAAACTGGGGGTCATTTGGCTAAAGTTGTGGGGGGGGGTAGGGCTGGCTCAAGATTTTCGTGGGCCCAGGAAATGCGGAATACATCACGGCGGTGGAGCAGGGAGAGGTAAGTATTTCAACTTTGCAAGTGCTGTGATACTGAGCAAGCAGGGGGGGCCCACTCGTTGGCATTGGCACTGGCACAGGGCCCCTCATAGTACGGCGGTGTGTTTGACGGCTGGTGGCGCCTCCCACCGGCAGAGACACTTTTGCGTACTATGAGGGGCCCTGTGCCAGTGACGTTGCCAACGAGTATGCCCCCCCACCTGATGAAGGAACCTGCACTTTCATCCGCATCTTCCTCTTTGTCCCCGTGTAAGGTGGTATAGTATGTGGGAAGGGGAACTTGACTTTCAGCAGGGTCAGATTCTGGCTGTGTAGAGTGCAAGGGGAATGTAGTGGTCTGGGTCAATGTACCAGCAGACTCATCTAGCAGTGGCTGGGCAATGGGCAGGATGAGGAGGAAACACAGATATAGGCCCAAATAATAAAGTGGGCTAAATGCAGTTCAAATGTGGTAACAGGACTAAACAGGCGGCATTGCTTTGTTCAGTGGAGGACAACTGTAATGAGTGGCAGACACAGTTATTAGGCTAAAATAATAAAGGAGGCTAAATGCAGTTCAAAATTGGTAACAGGACTAAATAGGCGGCATTGCTTTGTTCAGCGGAGGACAACTGTAATGAGTGGCAGACACAGGTAGTAGGCCCAAATAATAAAGTAACCTAAATACAGTTCAAAATTGGTAACAGGACTAAACAGGCAGCATTGCTTTGTTCAGTGGAGGACAACTGTAATGAGTGGCAGACACAGTCAGTAGGCCCAAATAATAAAGTAGTCTAAATGCAGTTCAAAATTGGTAATAGGACTAAACAGGCGGCATTGCTTTGTTCAGTGGAGGACAACTGTAATGAGTGGCAGACACAGTTAGTAGGCCCAAATAATAAAGTAGCCTAAATGCAGTTCAAAATTGGTAACAGGACTAAACAAGCGGCATTGCTTTGTTCAGTGGAGGACAACTGTAATGAGTGGCAGACACAGTTAGTAGGCCCAAATAATAAAGTGGGCTAAATGTCTGCCAAAAAATTGTTCATAAATAAACAGGTGGCATAGCTAGGTACAGGGGTGGGCTCCTCTGCTGAGTAGCAGACAGTGGTAGTAGGCACAAAGTATTAACTGGTCTAAATGGAGGCCAGGGCCCCTGTATATTTTAACTATCATCTATCATTTCAACAAATTTGTATTGGCAGTGCCATTGAAGGACTTAACAGCACAGACTACACAGTGGAGCAAGGAGAGGGAAGTATTGCAAGTGGTAGAGCACTGTTCGAGCTGGGGAGGAACACTCTCTCGTGGGTGGCGGTACTGGCACAGGGCCCCTCATATTACGATGGTGTGTCTGACGTTGGTTGTGCACCACCAGCGTCAGAGACACTTCATTGTACTATGAGGGACCCTGTGCCAGTGCCGTCGCCCAAGAGTGGGCACACCCACCTGTCCAGGCAAATGGCACTTGCACGGGTGCTTGCACTAGGTGGTGACCACGGCCCTGTGGGGGGAGTCAGCCCATTTAGGGAGGTAAAAAAATGGCCTATGGTGGACATTCAGCAGCTGCAAATGGAGGAATTGGAGCAGTCAGTAACAGGAGGCCAAAAGCAAGACATTTTTCAAGCAAGCTACGTGTCAGCAGGGGAAGGTGGGGCAAAATAATTTGAAATCTATGATTGGTTAATTTTAATGAATGTTAGATCATCAACATTTCGGGTAGCCAGACGAGTCCTTTTTTCGCTCAGTATTGAACCAGCAGCACTGAAGACTCTTTCTGATAGCACACTAGCAGCTGGGCAAGCGAGCTCCTGTAATGCATATTCTGCCAATTCAAGCCAGGTGTCTATTTTAGATGCCCAGTAATCAAAGGGGAATGACGTGTGAGGGAGAACATCGATAAGGGAGGAAAAATAGTTCGTAACCATACTGGACAAATGCTGTCTCCTAGGTAGGCAAGAGCTAATAACCCGGGCCCCTGCGATTTCCCTCAACTCTGGGAAACCCTGACTGACCCTGTCCCAGAGTTTACACTGATGATGTGCATGTCTGGGCCTCCATCCTCACCCTGTCTCCTGTTACAACCACTGGCTGAAACCAGCACCCACCACCCAGTGAAGAGACCACTAACAAATACCCACAGTTAGCACAGACAAGGATAACGGAAAATATACACCACGCCGCAGTCACTCAGGAATACACAATAAGTGCACAGGGCAAAACAAATACAAATATAGGAAGGAGGAAAATATGACAAAGGGAAATATACACCACCAGATACGATACTCCTTCTCCTAGACCACCACTCCAGACCGAGATAACCAAGCGCAAGACAGAAGCTATAATCGGCGACGCCCAATGTTCAGAAGAACAATTTAAAGGCAGTGGGCGTGACCCAGCTTCCAATCCGAGCACCAGCTAAATTAACCCCGGACCAGCTAGATAAAATCTAGCCGACGCCACTGAGCGCATAGTGGACAAAAGCGGAATTACCGCTGTCTGTCGAACGCCCTAGTATGAACAATGTCCGACATGACACTGCAGTCAATGCGAAATCACTCCACAACCTGGTCATAAAACCCCTCTGTCCAACGCCACTTCAGATTTGTGCACCTCTAACACCTCTGCCATGTTGCCCCCTACGGCTCGTGTGAGAACCATCACCGCCGCTGTGTGCTGGGAATGCCTGAACCAAACGGTCTACAAGAGTTGCTTGTTTGGTAGCCAATATTTGCTCAAGGTTCTCATGTGGCATGATATTTTCTAATTTTCCTTTATATCGTGGATCCAGGAGGCAGGCCAACCAGTAATCATCATCGGTCATCATTTTGATAATGCAGGGGTCCCTTTTTAGGATACGCAAAGCATACTCAGCCATGTGGGCCAATGTTCCAGGTGTCAATTCACTGCTTGTGCTGGGTTGAGGAGCACTTTCTTGCAAATCAACATCACTTGTGTCCAGCAAAAACTCTGTACCTGACCTTGCAACGCCACCAGTTTCTATTGCCCCCTGAGAAGCATCCTCCTCCCATAAATATTCATCCCCATCATCCTCCTCCTCTTCATCCGCCACCTCGTCCAGGAGAGTTCCCTGAGCAGATAATGGCTGACTGTCATCAAGGCTTCCCTCCTCCTCGGCTGCAGATGCCTGCTCCTTAATGTCTGTCAAACTTTGCATCAGCAGACGCATTAGTGGGATGCTCATGCTTATGATGGCATCGTCTGCACTTACCAGCTGTGTGCATTCCTCAAAACACTGAAGGACTTGACAGAGGTCTTGTAGCTTCGACCACTGCACACCAGACAACTACATGTCTGCCATCCAAGTCCCTGCCCGTGTATGTGTATCCTCCCACAAATTAATTACAGCACGCCTCTGTTCGCACAGCCTCTGAACCATGTGCAGTGTGGAGTTCCACCTTGTTGCAACTTCGATTATTAGGCGGTGCTGGGGAAGATTCAGCGATCGCTGATGGTTCTGCATACAGCTGGAGTGTACGGGCGACCAGCGGATGTGCGAGCAAAGTCTTCGCACCTTCAGGAGCAGGGCTGGTAACTTCGGATAATTTTTGAGGAAGCACTGCACCACCAGGTTCAAGGTGTGAGCCAGGCAAGGTGTGTGTTTCAGTTCTGAAAGGGCTATGGCAGCCATAAAATTCTCTTCCGTTATCTCTGACTACCTTGCCTGCCTCAAGATGTACACTGCCCAGCCATGAATGCGTTTGTTGCTGCAAGTACTCGGCCAGTACTTCCGCAGTGTGTCTGTTGTCGCCCAAACACTTCATTTGTAACACAGCCTGCTGACACTTACCACTAGCTGTTCGATAATGGGACACCTCGTGTGCAACACTGGCAGCTGCAGATGGAGTGGTCATGCTACTGCACTCTGTGGACAAGCTACAAGCTTTTGCTTCTGGAGGAGGAGGGGTGGCGAACGCCTACAGCCAATTGTTTCCTAGACTGTGGGCTAGGCAGAACTGTCCCACTATGGCTGTCCCCTGTGGACCCTGCATCCACCACATTAACCCAGTGCGCCGTGATGGACACGTAACGTCCCTGGCCATGCCTATTGCCTACTGGTCCATGCATCTGTTGTGAGGTGCACCTTTCCACTGACTGATTGCCTCAGTGCATGGACAATGCAGTCTTTGACATGCTAGTGGAGGGCTGGTATGGCTTTTCTCGCAAAGAAGTGCCGACTGGGTAGGTCATAGTGTGGTACTGCGTAGGCCATCAGGTCTTTGAAAGCTTCACTTTCAACCAGCTGGTAGGGCATCATCTCTAGCGAGATTAGTCTAGCAATGTGGGCATTCAAACCCTGTGTACGCAGATGAGAGGATGAGTACTTTCTTTTCCTAACAAGAGTCTCTTGTAGGGTGAGCTGGACTGGAGAGCTGCATATGGTGGAACTAGCGGTGAGGGTGGTGGACATGGCGGATTGAGAGAGGGTTGGTGATGGTATTCTTGATGTTGGCCTACATACAGTGTTTCCTACCAAGAACCTTGTGATTCCCTGACTGCTTTGGCCTTGCGACTATACCTCCACATTTGCTGCTGGTGGTGTCCTAACCGGTGGGCTTACAGTGAGGGAAGCAATGTAGCGTTGCTGACTACCTTCATTCTGAGCAGGTGCACCAACAGTACGGGACGTTTGGTAGTTATTCCAGGCTTGCAAGTGCATGCTGGTTAAATGTCTAAGCATGCACGTTGTATTTAAATTTTGAAGATTCTTCCCTCTGCTAAAGGTCTTTGAGCATTTCTTACAGATAACTTTGCACTGATCATTCGGATCTTGGTTAAAAAAACTGCCACACTACTCTCTTCCTACTATGGAATGCCTTTTCAGGCATTGCATGCTGTGCTACTTTCACCGGATGGCCACGCTGTCCTAAAACTGTTTTTGTTTTTGACAAACGTTTTTGGCCTGATACGGGCCTGCCATATGACAGCTGTTGCGATGTAGATGGCTGCTGCGGATCATCCTCCTCCGCTTCTGAGCTACTGGCAGCGGTATGCTCTTCCCCCAATGGCTGCCAATCTAGGTCAACAACCGGGTCATCTATCACCTCCTCTTCAATGTCATGTGCACCTTCCTCTGTGTCACCGTGTAAGGTGCTATAGCGTTCGGGACGGGGCACCATAGTCTCATCAGGGTCAGATTCTGGCTCAGTACACTGCGAGGGCAATGTAGTGATCTGAGTCAATGGAACAGCATAATAATCTAGCTGTGGCTGTGCATCAGTGCACTCCATGTCCGATTCATCTTGTAATGGGCAGTTAACAATTTCCCTTTCTAACCCAGGCACGGTATGTGTAAAGAGCTCCATGGAGTAACCTGTAGTGTCACCTGACGCATCCTTCACTTTTGGTTTGGGTGAAGGACACAAGGAAACGTCTTGTTCCTGACCGGGAGCATCCACTGACGACTCGCTGCTTTTATATTTGGAACTTTCTGAAGAGGAGGCAAAAGAGCTAGAGGCTAAGTCAGCAAGGAAAGCCAAAACTTTTTCCTGCTGCTCCAGCTTTAAAAGCGGTTTTCCTACTCCAAGATAAGGGAGCCTTCGAGGCCTTGTGTAGCCAGACGATGACGCTGGCTCAACACCTCCAGCCTTAGGTGCTATTGTGCTTTTGCCACTACCACCAGATGCACCACCACCACCATCAGTACCAGCTGGCACCCTACGCCCACGGGCTCTTCCACCAGACTTCCTCATTTTTTGGAAAATCTAACCAAAATAACAACCGTTATATGGTACTGTAAAACAAGGTAGAAGGTGTATATAAACTTGTTGAGAATTTAAATCTCCCTTTTTTTTGGAGACTGAACCAAAACTCAGGCCCAGTGTATAAAACAACGCAATTTAAGTGACAGAAAGTGGCTGGCTGATATTCGACAAACTAACAGGACTGAAGTATATCCACTTTGTGAGAATTTGAATCTCCCTTTTTTGGGGGGAGACTGAACCAAACTCAGGCCCAGTATATAAAACAACGCAATGTAAGTGGCAGAAAGTGGCTGGATGATATACGACAAACTAACAGGACTGAAATGTATCCACTTTGTGAGAATTTGAATCTCACTTTTTTTTTGGAGACTGAACTAAAAAATCAGGCCCAGTGTATAAAACAACGCAATGTAAGTGGCAGAAAGTGGCTGGAAGATATATGAAAAAATACAAGGATTGTAGTACAATTTCAATCTCCCTACAATGATCTCAGGACAAGTATGGCAGCAATAAAAAGGACTGCTGAACACAAAAGTGTGGACAAATAAACAAGATAACTGTGCAGAAAGGAGCAACAGAATTTTTGCTTTTAAAAAAGCAGTTGGTTTGCACAGCAGCGTGCAAACAGCAATGCAGCTGTCAGGGAGCCTTATAAGGCAGCCTAATAAGCTACAGAGCTGATGCACAAAAATATAGCCTCCACTGTCCCTGCAAAAAAAAGGTGGTGTTGGACAGTGGAAATCACTACAGCACAAGCAGTTTGGGGGTTAATCTTCCCTCCCTAACTATATCCCTTCTTCTGATGAAGCTGCAGCAATCTCTCCCTATGCTAAGATCGGCAGAAGTAAGATGGCGGTCAGCATGCACGCCCCTTTATAGCCCCTGTGACGCCGCAGACAGCAAGCCAATCACTGCTATGCCCTTCTCTAAGATGGTGGGGACCGAGACCTATGTCATCACGTTGTCCACTCTCTGCGTCCTCCTTCATTGGCTGAAAGACGAAGACGAAACGCGACTTTGGCGCGCTGATCGCCGACCGCATGGCCGATCCCACACTAGGATCGGGTCGGGTTTCATGAAACCCGACTTTGCCAATAGTCAGTGATTTTTTAATTTGTCCGATCCGTTTCGCTCAACCCTAGCACTCATCGATCCCAGATCAATTCCGTGGAAGCGCTGTTCAGCGCGAAATGGCTGTTGTCAGCACTGGCTCCTACACTCCTAGATCAACTCTCCTAGCCATGATGTTTTAATGGTTTGAATAAACCTGGAAGCCACAGGTACACATGAATTGGCCAATTTATGTGGTAAGCTTTCTCAATTTTTCATATTTCTAGTGCAATAATGCAATTAAATTTTTAGATTTCATGTTTGCAAGTTTTGGCGCTACAGAGTGCTGCCTTTTTTGTTTGAGATTATATGAGTTGGTGACTCTAGGTTCAGCACCTGTTCACACTTAGTCTATGTTTGGATATGACGGTCATTTTTTAGAAATTTGTATTCATTAGCCTTCTGACTGAGCACTCTGCCTTTTAGCCACAGGTGTTTTTAATCCCAACAGGACCACTACCCCTCCACAGAGATATAGATTTTAGTCTATCAGAGGATTTATGTTCCCATACAGATGAAGACTTTATTCTAAGCGAGGAAAGGCATTGATAGGTCCTGGAAATGAGAAATGCCTTAATGTGGCTTCCAGGTACACATGAATTGGCCAATTTATGAGCTAAACTTTCTCTATTTTTCATATTTCCAGTGCAGTAATGCAAATCAATTTTCATATTTCATGTTTGCAAGTTTTGGTGCTACAGAGTGCTGCCCCTGAGTCAAGGGGGCCTGCCCTAGGCCAGCCTAGCAGCACCTGGAGACAGGATCCTGTCCCTGCTAAAGCAAAATGAATATTCATGCTTCCCCACTCCTCTATGGGCATGGAGATGCTTGAATACCATTTCTGTTTAAAAGCGGGCAGCGTTAGCTGCAGGCTGCAGCTAACACTGACGACATGTAAAGCCCCACCACTGCACCACACACACACAAAGCAACGCACCACATACACACACACGCAGGCACACAGACACGCAGGCACACAGACACACAGGGCAGCACATCCCGGTGTCCTGCTTCCTGTCTGAGACAGCACAGCTGGATGACATCATCATCCAGCGAGCTGTCTCAGACAGAAAACTGCTGGCGAGGAAAAGGCTGCCGGGATGTGCCGCTGCTGCGGGGAGGTGAGCTGTGCCTTGTGTCTGTGTGCCTGCGTGTGTATGTGGTGCAGTGCTTTGTGTGTGAGTGCGAGAGTGATGCGGTGCTGTGTGTGTGGTGGGCAAGGACAGTGATATTGGTGGGGGGAGGCAATGATGCAGATGCAGGTGATGGGCAATGATGGCAGGGGGGAGACATTGATGGAGGTGATTAGGCAATGAGGTGGGGAGGCAATGATGGAGGTGATGGGCAATGATGGTGGTGGGGGAGACAATGATGGAGGTGATGGGCAATGATGGTGAGGGGAGGCAATGATGGAAGTGATGGTCAATGATGGTGGGTGAGGCAATGATGGAGGTGATGGGCAATGATGGTGGGGAAGGCAGTGATGGAGGTGATAGGCAATGATGGTGGGGGAGGCAATGATGGAGGTGATAGGCAATGATGGTGGGGGAGGCAATGATGGTGGGGGAGGCAATGATGGAGGTGATTAGGCAATGATGGTGGGGAGGCAATGATGGAGGTGATGGGCAATGATGGTGGTGGGGGAGACAATGATGGAGGTGATGGGCAATGATGCTGAGGGGAGGTTATGATGGAAGTCATAGGCAATGATGGAGGTGATGGGCAATGATGGTGGGTTAGGCAATGATGGAGGTGATAGGCAATGATGGTGGGGGAGGCAATGATGGAGGTGATGGGCAATGATGGGGAGGCAATGATTGAGGTGATTAGGCAAAGATGGTGGGGGAGGCAATAATGGAGGTTATGGGCAATGATGGTGGTGGGGGGAGGCAATGATGGAGGTGATGGGCAATGATGGTGGTGGGGGAGGCAATGATGGAGGTGATGACATGGGCAATGATGGTGGTGGGGGAGGCAATGGTGGAGGTGATGAAATGGACAACGGTGGTGAGGGAGGAGGCAATGATGGAGGTGGTGGAATGGGCAGTGATGAGGTGGTGGGGGAGAAGGCAATGATGGAGGTGGTGATGAGGACAATGATGGAGGTGGAGAGTGGGGGAGGCAATGATGGTGGGGGAGGCAATGATGGAGGTGATTAGGCAATGATGGTGGGGGAGGCAATGACGGAGGTTATGGGCAATGATGGCGGTGGGGGGAGGAAATGATGGAGGTGATGGGCAATGATGGTGGTGGGGGAGGCAATAATGGAGGTGATGAAATGGGCAATGACAGTGGTGGTGGGAGGCAATGATGGAGGTGATGAAATGGACAACGGTGGTGAGGGAGGAGGCAATGATGGAGGTGGTGGAATGGGCAGTGATGGGGTGGTGGGGGAGAAGGCAATGATGGAGGTGGTGATGAGGACAATGATGGGGGTGGAGAGTGGCTGCATTATACTTTATGAGGGGGCTACATTATGTTCTGTGGGGGGACTGCATTGTTCTCAGGGGACTACATTATATTCTGGGGGGCTACATCATACTATATGAGGGGGCTACAGTATACTCTATGGGGGCTGCATTATATTCTGTGGTGGGGCTGCTTTATTCTCTCAGGGACTACATTATATTCTGGGGCTACATCATTCTATATGAGGGGGCAGCATTATGCCCTATGAGGGGGCTACAGTATACTCTATGGGGGGATGCATTATATTCTGTGGTGGGCTGCATTATACTCTATGAGGGGGCTGCATTATACCCTATGAGGGTGCTACATTATATTCTATGGTGGGGACTATGTTATACTTGAGGGGGTTGCATTATATTTTGTGGGGTGCTGCATTATTTTATGAGGGGGGCTACATTATATTCTATGATCGGGGCTACATTATATTCTATGAGAGAGGCTACATTATATTCTATGAGGGGGCGACATTATATTCTATGAGGGGGCTACCTTCCCCTCTATGATTCTACCCCAACCCCTGCTACATAATTAAGATGTGTGCTACTTTATATTATACCCTGATATTAGCGTGTTTTACCACACAATTGGTGGTCTTGTATTTATTTCTATGTAGCTACATAGTGGGCCCCAAGAATGATTTTCTCTGGTGGGCCCAAGGTGCTCCAGTCCAACGCTGACCACTACCCCTCCAGAGAGATATAGATTTTAGTCTAACAGAGGATTTATGTTCCCATACAGATGAAGACTTTATTCTAAGCTAGGAAAGGCATTCATAGGTCCTGGAAATGAGAAATGCCTTAACGTAGCTTCCAGGTATACATGAATTGACCAATTTATGCACTAAACATTCTCAATTTTTCATATTTCTAGTGCAGTAATGCAATTCAATTTTCATATTTCATGTTTGCAAGTTTTGGTGCTACAGAGTGCTGCCTTTTTTGTTTGAGAGTATATCAGTTGGTGACTCTAGGTTCAGCACCTGTTTACACTTCGCCTATGTTTGGATGTGACAGTCAGTTTTTTGAAATTACACTGTATGTAGGCCCATGATACTGCATGGAGTGTTGTGGGGGTCACAGTTGAGGTATCATACTTTGTTGTGTTCAATATACTTTGCCTTGGGAGTTGAGGTGGGGTACAGTTGGGTCATTATACTATGCATGTGTTGGCTAATGTGGAGGAACTCACCATGGAGGTATCATACTGTGTTTAGGGGGCACTTTTGTTGGCATGACACTTTATGGGGACAATGAAAGAGGAATCTAGGACTTCAGGAGGAGTAAAATTGCTTTGTAAAGGCACCTCGACAATTTTCTTTTTTGTTTAGAGGGGAGGGGTGGGGCAATTAGAACTGTTTAGAACCTATGATTTCTATGTATGTCCCTGACTGCAGTAGTGAAAAACATAGAAAATGAGAATAGTGGTCTCTGTCTGTAATTGAATTATGCATAGCTTCAAGGGATAATGTGGTTCAAAACTTGCAGAGTCTGCGTAACTGTGAATTGATTGATCTATGATATGTTTAATGCACCTGAATAACAATAATAATTTTTTTAGACTTCTTGACATATTACAGGGAGGACTACTTAAGTCCACTCAGTCCTAATTTTCATATTGAAGAAAAATACTGAACATAAGGTTTGTCTGTCTGGGAAAGTGTGGTTCTTTGCTTGTGAGACTGGCAAACCATAATCAACATCTTTCTGTACTTATTTTTCATTTCATTTTGATAAGCAATTTGTTTATTTTAAAAGACAAAATAAAATTCTCAACATTTCAGAATCGCGATCGGCCGGGTCTCAGCTGACTATCGCTGCTGACATCCGGCACTATGTGCCAGGAGTGGTCATGAACCGCCCCCGGCACACTAACCCCCGGCACACTGCGATCAAACATGATCGCAGTGTGCCGGCGGTATAGGGAAGAATCGCGCAGGGAGGGGGCTCCCTGCGTGCTTCCCTGAGATGATCGGAGCAACGCGATGTGCTCACCTTGTACCGAGCGTCTCCTCCCTGTAGTCCCCGGATCCAAAATGGCCGCGGGGCTGCATCCGGGTCCTGCAGGGAGGTGGCTTCACAGCACCTGCTCAGAGCAGGCGCTGGGAAGCCTCCCTGCTGTGATGTGATCGCCGATCTGACACAGTGCACAGCAAAGTGTCAGATCGGCGATCTGTCACTTTTCTGTGATGTCCCCCCCGGAGCAAAGTAAAAATGTTAAAAAAAAAAAATTACATGTGTAAAAAAAAAAAAAATTCCTAAATAAATAATAATAATAAAAAAATATTGTTCCAATAAATACATTCCTTTAGCTAAATAAAAATAAAAAAACAGTAAAACTACACATATTTAGTATCTCCGCGTCCATAACGACCCGACCTATAAAACTGTCCCACTAGTTAACCCCTTCAGTGAACACCGTAAAAAAAAAAAAAACGAGGCAAAAAACGCTTTATTATCATACCGCCAAACAAAAAGTGGAATAACATGCGATCAAAAAGACAGAAATAAATAACTATGGTACCGCTAAAAACTTAATCTTGTCCTGCAAAAAACGAGCCACCATACAGCATCATCAGCAAAAAAATAAAAAAGTTATAGTCCTCAGAATAAAGCGATGCAAAAATAATTATTTTTTCTATAAAATAGTTTTTATCGTATAAAAACCCCAAAACATAGAAAAAGATATAAATGAGGTATCGCTGTAATCGTACTGACCCGAAGAATGAAACTGCTTTATCCATTTTACCAAACGCGGAACGGTATAAGCGCCCCCCCCCAAAGAAATTCATGAATAGCTGGTTTTTGGTCATTCTGCCTCACAAAAATCGGAATAAAAAGCGATCAAAAAATGTCACGTGCCCAAAAGTGTTACCAATAAAAACATCAACTCGTCCCGCAAAAAACAAGACCTCACATGACTCTGTGGACCAAAATATGGAAAAATTATAGCACTCAAAATGTGGTAACGCAAAAAACATTTTTTGCAATAAAAAGCGTCTTTTAGTGTGTGACGGCTGCCAATCATAAAAATCCACTAGAAAACCCGCTATAAGTAGTAAATCAAACCCCCCTTCATCACCCCCTTAGTTACGAAAAATAAAAAAAATGTATTTATTTCCATTTTCCCATTAGGGTTAGGGTTAGGGCTAGGGTTAGGGCTAGGGTTAGGGTTAGGGCTAGGGCTAGGGCTAGTGTTAGTGTTAGGGCTAGGGTTAGGGTTAGGGGTAGGGTTAGGGCTACAGTTAGGGTTAGGGTTGGGGCTAAAGTTAGGGTTGGGGCTAAAGTTAGGGTTGGGGCTAAAGTTAGGGTTAGGGTTTGGATTACATTTACAGTTGGGAATAGGGTTGGGATTAGGGTTAGGGGTGTGTCAGGGTTAGGGGTATGGTTAGGGTTACAGTTGAGATTAGGGTTAGGGATGAGTTTGGAATAGGATTTCAGTTATAATTGGGGGGTTTCCACTGTTTAGGCGCATCAGGGGTTCTCCAAATGCGACATTGCGTCCGATCTCAATTCCAGCCAATTCTGCGTTGAAAAAGTAAAACAGTGCTCCTTCCCTTCCGAGCTCTCCCGTGCACACAAACAGGGGTTTACCCCAACATATGGGGCATCAGCGCACTCAGGACACATTGGACAACAACTTTTGGGGTCCAATTTCTCCTGTTACTCTTGGGAAAATACAAAACTGGGGGCTAAAAAATAATTTTTGGGTAAAAAAAATATTTTTTATTTTCACGGCTCTGCGTTATAAACTGTAGTGAAACACTTGGGGGTTCAAAGTTCTCACAACACATCTAGATAAGTTCCTTGGGGGGGTCTAGTTTCCAATATGGGGTCACTTATGGGGGGTTTCTACTGTTTAGTTACATCAGGGGTCAGCAAATGCAACGTGACGCCTGCAGACCAATCCATCTAAGTCTGCATTCCAAATGACGCTCCTTCCCTTCCGAGCTCTGCCATGCGCCCAAACGGTGGTTCCCCCACATATTGGATATCAGCGTACTCAGGACAAATTGGACAACAACTTTTGGGGTTCAATTTAAACTGTTTCCCTTGGAAAAATACAAAACTGGGGGCTAAAAAATAATTTTTGTGGGAAAAAAAAGGATTATTTGTTTTCATGGCTCTGCGTTATAAACTGTAGTGAAACAGTTGGGGGTTCAAAGTTCTCACAACACATCTAGATAAGTTCCTTGGGGGTCTAATTTCCAATATGGCATCACTTGTGGGGGGTTTCTACGGTTTAGGTACATTAGGGGCCCTGCAAATGCAACGTGACGCCTGCAGACCACTCCATCTAAGTCTGCCTTCCAAATTACGCTCCTTCCTATCCGAGCTCTGCCATGCGCCCAAACGGTGGTTACCCCCCTCAAATTGGGTATCAGCGTACTCAGGACAAATTGGACAACAACTTTTGGGGTTCAATTTACACTGTTTCCCTTGGAAAAATACAAAACTGGGGGCTAAAAAATAATTTTTGTGGAAAAAAAAGGATTTTTTATTTTCATGGTTCTGCGTTATAAACTGTACTGAAACACTTGGGGGTTCAAAGTTCTCACAAAACATCTAGATAAGTTCCTTGGGGGGTCTAGTTTCCAATATGGGGTCACTTGTGGGGGGTTTCTACGGTTTAGGTACATTAGGGGCTCTGCAAATGCAACGTGACGCCTGCAGACCATTCCATCTAAGTCTGCATTCCAAATGGCGCTCCTTCCCTTCCGAGCTCTCCCATGTGCCCAAACGGTGGTTCCCCCCACATATTTGGTATCAGCGTACTCAGGACAAATTGGACAACAACTTTTGGGGTCCAATTTCTCCTGTTACCCTTGGGAAAATACAAAACTGGGGGCTAAAAATTAATTTTTGTGGGGAAAACAAATAATTTTTATTTTCACGGCTCTGCGTTATAAACTGTAGTGAAACACTTGGGGGTTCAAAGCTCTCACAACACATCTAGATGAGTTCCTTAGGGGGTCTACTTTCCAAAATGGTGTCACTTGTGGGGGGTTTCAATGTTTAGGCACATCAGTGGCTCTCCAAACGCAACATGGCGTCTGTCATGCCCTCAGCCGCAGGTCCAGTCTCCGCTGTGCAGGGAGACCGGCGTCTATCACACAGCCTTACTCACCCTGTCAGTGGCTCCAGACGATCAGCGGCTTCTTTCTCTGCTAAGAACCTGCATCCTCTTGGCAGGTCTCCTGGAAATGCTCTTAGGAGCCGCGCCCCGCTTCCTGCACATACTTGAAACAGCAGGACACCTGTTTGCTATTAGGGCTGTCTGTGTTGTGATGCTCTGTGCATAAAAAGCACCCTCCCCTTAAGGGAGGTGCCTGGGCAATGTGTTCATTCCATTGTTTGTGGCCTTCTGCTCAGGCCACACTCGGCTCTGCTCTGCAAAGTGTAGTTTATTACTTTTGGTTTGCTAATCCCTCTGTCTCCTCAGTATCCTCCGCTGGCAGTTCTCTATTCTGGATCCTCCTGGACTCTCCGGTTTCCACTCCAGGCTGGCTAAGCTGCTCCTCACTGCACCATCCAGATTTGGCTGCCGGCTGGGTCAGCCTTTCCGAAACTTCACAGAGCTTCCAGGATTCTCTTCATTGATAGAGCCTGAGTTCCACCATCTTGTTTATACGGTCTGTATGGGTCGTCCCTCTGGTCCAGGTACTGCGGCATTTAGGCCATCTGGTGTTGTGACGGAGGAATCCCTGTATAGGGGTACACCTTGCCCGGTGCTCCACTACATGGTTCAGTGTTGTGGTCCAGAGGGTTCTTCTCTCAGGCACCTCTTTCTGTTTGTTTTTCATTTAAATAAATACCTTTGCTTTTTGGAAGCACATTCTCCTGTCTCTTGTGTATCGGGTATACAGCTACCACTGCTCCATCAGTGGTCTAGTGAGTCCACTATATTTCCCCACGCCCTGTGGGCGTTACAGCGTCCCATCTCAATTCCAGTCAATTTTGCATTGAAAAGTCAAATGGCGCTCCTTCCCTTCCGAGCTCTGCCATGCGCCCAAACAGTGGTTTACCCCAACATATGAGGTATCAACGTACTCAGGACAAATTGTACAATATTGTACAACATATTGGTGTCCAATTTCTTCTCTTACCCTTGGGAAAATAAAAAATTGGGAGCGAAAAGATCATTTTTGTGAAAAAATATGAATTTTTATTTTTACGGCTCTGCATTATAAACTTCTGTGAATCACTTAATTGGTCAAAGTGCTCACCACACATCTAGATAAGTTCCTTAGGGGGTCTACTTTCCAAAATGGTGTCACTTGTGGGGGGTTTCAATGTTTAGTCACATCAGGATTCAGGAGCTCTCCAAACGCAACATGGTGTCCCATCTGAATTCCAGTCAAATTTGCATTGAAAAGTCAAATGGCGCTCCTTCGCTTCCGAGCTCTGCCATGCGCCCAAACAGTGGTTTACCCCCACATATGGGGTATCGGCGTACTTAGAACAAATTGTACAACAACTTTTGGGGTCCATTTTTTCCTGTTACCCTTTGTAAAATAGAACAAATTGGAGCTGAAGTAAATTTTTTGTGTAAAAAAGTTAAATGTTCATTTTTATTTAAACATTCCAAAAATTCCTGTGAAACACCTGAAGGGTTAATAAACTTCTTGAAAGTGGTTTTGAGTACCATGAGGGGTGCAGTTTTTAGAATGGTGTCACACTTGGGTATTTTTCATGATATAGACCCCTCAAAATGACTTCAAATGAGATGTGGTCCCTAAAAAAAATGGTGTTGTAAAAATGAGAAATTGCTAGTCAACTTTTAACCCTTATGACTCCCTAACAAAAAAAAATTTTGGTTCCAAAATTGTGCTGATGTAAAGTAGATATGTGGGAAATTTTACTTATTAAGTATTTTGTGTGACATATCTCTGTGATTTAATTGTATAAAAATTCAAAGTTTGAAAATTGCTAAATTTTCAAAATTTTCGCCAAATTTCCATTTTTTTCACAAATAATCGCAGGTAATATCAAAGAAATGTTACTGCTATAATGAAGTACAATATGTCATGAGAAAACACTGTCAGAATCGCCAAGATCCGTTGAAGCGTTCCAGAGTTATAACCTCATAAAGGGACAGTGGTCAGAATTGTAAAAATTGGCCCGGTCATTAACGTGCAAACAACCCTTGGGGGTAAAGGAGTTAAAATGCAATTCTTACCTAACAAAGTGTATGTTTTCAAAAAGCTTTATCTTTTGTACACTTTTTTTGTAAGGCTGCCGTCACACTAGCAGTATTTGGTCAGTATTTTATCTCAGTATTTGTAAGCCAAAACCAGGAGTGGAACAAATAGAGGAAAAGTATAACAGAAACATATGCACCACTTCTGCATTTATCACCCACTCCTGGTTTTGGCTTACAAATACTGATGGAAAATACTGACCAAATACTGCTAGTGTGAGGGCAGCCTTATACTCCAATATTAAACATCTTTTCTGAGCAATTAAGGGTTTAACAGTACTGGAGATTCACGGCTAATCAATTCGCTGCAAATCAAAAAATGTTTACAAGAATTTGTTGAATCTGGAAAATTTAAATTTCAAAAGATCTTCTCTACTTCTTTTTTAACATTTATATTTTCCTTAAAGTTTTATGTATATTTGTATGCCTCTGATTTCATAACTGATATTGCAGTATGAAATCATCATACAGAAGCTTATAGGGTATATATTGATCCATTGTCTTCATCCAGACTTGGTCATTAAGGCTTTTTCCTTTCTCATGCCTTTGTATTTTGCCTCTTGAATTACCCTCTCTTCATGAGTGCAGAATTTAGTTATAACCTACAGTAGTGAACTATTACATAATCTTCATTAATAATCTTGTCTAAATTTGACATTTGCTTTCACATTTGGATAGTGTGCCATTCGAGATTATACTACAAGCCTCATAAATGACTTATACTAATTTCTTTATTCAGATGATGTCTGTACCAGTGAGGATTTAACTTTTAATAATAATACTGATTGTAATCATTATCTTATTACAGAGCATTTAGAATATGAAAATGTGAACAATTCAAATTCTATCCTGAAAAACTGTGAAATACAGAAAGTAAAAGATTCCCATAGACATGCTTCGTGTACCTATGACAATAATGGAAATCAGAGGTTCTCTCCAGGGATATAGTAGGTAATTTCTATTCTTGGGGAGAAAGCACTGTCAGACATTTTTCTCAGGTGTAATAGGAAAGAAAAAAAGATTTTCCATGCACTGTTAACTTTAAACTTGAAGCAGGTTTTCTATGGGGATATGTCTGTAAAGACTAACCCTTCTTGCTGCTGCCAAGTGCTTGCATTAATTCCTTTTACATGAGATGGTATACATAGAGAATGAATGGCAGGGCTATTGTCAAGTTAGGATTAGGATTATACCTTTAGTTTTTTGTTGTTTTGCTCAATCCTATAAATATTGCAATAATTCAAATCAAATGAAAAACTAATCATTTTATCAACTGGAAACAATCAGTGTTTAGAAGACCTGTATAATAATCTATCAATAAGAGGCTCTATCATTGGCAATATGTAGCATACATTTACATACCTTGTTGCTTGTGAGTAGTGATGGATGAACCCCTGGATGTTCAGGTCTGGAAGATAAGGCTGAACAGTTAAAAAAAAGTCCGTTCACAGACGTCGGCTGATGGAAGTACTACTCCCATCAGCCTACGTCTGCTGTCGCTGATAGCAGTGAGAGCAGGCGGCAGATAGGAGTACTCATCTGTCGGTGACTGCGCTACAAATAAATACATTTTAAAAATGGCAAATCTGACAGCTGTGGGCTGCAACCATAAGCTGTCAGCTTTATCATGGCTGGTTATCAAGAATAAAGAGGTCCTCACGACGTTTTTTTGTAAATTATTTAAGTAAATAGTTTAAAAATCTAAACTTTGACAACCAGCCAAGCTAAAGCAGACAGCTGAGAGCTGGTATTCTCAGGCTGGTAAGGAGCCATGGATATTGGTTCCCCCAGCCTATAAATAGCAGTCCACAGCCAACCCAGAAAGATGCCTCTCCATTACTAACCTCATAGTCATATTGTACATAAACACACAGCATAAATAAAGTCCTTTATTTGAAACAAACAAACACACCATTTTACTTTTTTATTTAAAAATAAAAAACATGTGTGTATGTTTATTTTAAATAAAGATCTTTATTCTGGCTGTGTGTTTATTTACAATATGTCTATGGGGTTAGCAAATTTTTTTACTCTTATGCGGTTGTGCAGGCCCTTTCTGGTCCGGTCTTTTCTCTTTTTCTGTAACTTTTTACTGACAGCTACTGCTGCTGGTGCTCTGACCGGTGGTAATAATCTTACTGTCAATCATTACATTACGGAATGCTGTAGATAAGCCCCTGATGCCGATGGCCTTAGCTTATAGGCAAATTTTGGGATGACAGATTCCCTTTAAGAAAGAAATGAAAAAAGTGCAGGGAAATATTAGACCAAAAAAACTAAGGTATATGCATAACAAACTTCAGGGTATACTAGAAAGCATAGCTTTTGATAATCATATGGTATAACCCTGTGTTAGAACAAGAAATAATATCTAAATCCAAATATAGGTGCCGCGCTGACAGGAGGAACTGTGACTATGGATGAATCTCAGTCACCTACCTCGCTGTTATGAACTAACGTGTCCACTCGGGACACTAGGCTGCTGCAAACCGTCCTCTCTGTAGTCTTGAAAGATCTATGATCCACACAGTGCAGCAGCGCTGGCAATGCACTACCAGCCAGGGAGCGTCCTCCCGTAGTGCTAGAACCCCACTAATCTCGCCGCTGTAGTTCCCGGCAGGCAGCTACGGCCGATAACGCCGCCGAGCAGTAGCGTGGTGAGTGGGGGGCGTGGCTAATAGGTGACGTCACCAGTCCGTATGACGGACACTCACAAGGGCCAATCCCGACAAGTTTCGAGGGTACCGACCCTCTTTCTCAAGCGCAAGGCAATATTGCCTTGCGCAGGCGTGTACTCCGGAGGACATAGAATGAACTTCAATCCAATATTGCGGCCAGCATGCAGCCAGCGGGTAAGGAAAGGGTGAATCAAACACCCGAAAACCCCGCCCATATGACCAAAAACTGGTCCCGCCAAATTCAGGTGACAGGTTCCCTTTAAGTCCCGAGGGTGGTTTGCACATTAATGACCGAACCAATTTTTACAATTCTGACCACTGTCCATTTATGAGGTTATAACTCTGGAACGCTACAATGGATCCCGGTGATTCTGACATTGTTTTCTCGAGACATATTGTGTTTCATGATAGTGGTAAAAGTTCTTTGATATTACCTGCGTTTATTTGTGAAAAAAAATGGAAATTTGGCAAAAAATTTAGAAAATTTCGCAATTTTCCAACTTTGAATTTTTATGCCCTTAAATCACAGAGATATATCACACAAAATACTTAATAAGTAACATTTCCCACATGTCTACTTTACATCAGCACAATTTTGGAAACAAATTTTTTTTTGTTAGGGAGTAGTGTTGAGCATTCCAATACCGCAAGTATCGGGTATCGGCCGATACTTGCGGTATCGGAATTCTGATACCGAGTTCCGATATTTTTGTGATATCGGAAATCGGAATCAGAAGTTCCCAGTGTATGGTTCCCAGGGTCTGGAGGAGATGAGACTCTACTTCAGGCCCTGGGATCCATATTCTTTTAAAAAATAAAGAATTAAAATAAAAAATATGGATATACTCACCCGTCCGGCGGCCCCTGGACCTTACCGCTGTTAACCGGCAGCCTCCGTTCCTAAGAATGAGGAGTTTAGGACCTGCGATTACGTCGCGGCTTGTGATTGGTTGTGTGAGCGGTCACATGAGCGGTCACGCGACCAATCACAAGCCGCGACGTCAGCCGCGACGTCACCTAAGGTCCTAAACTCCTCATTCTTAGGAACGGAGGCTGCCGGTTAACAGCGGTAAGGTCCAGGGGCCGCCGGACGGGTGAGTATATCCATATTTTTTATTTTCCTCTCCTTCAGACCCTGGGAACCATCCAGGATACCTTCCGATACTTGAGTCCCATTGACTTGTATTGGTATCGGGTATCGGCCGATACTATCCGATACCGATACTTTCAAGTATCGGAAGGTATCGCTCAACACTATTAGGGAGTTATAAGGGTTAAAAGTTGACCAGCAATTCCTCATTTTTACAACACCATTTTTTTTAGGGACGACATCACATTTGAAGTCATTTTGAGGGGTCTAGATGATAGAAAATAACCAAGTGTGACACCATTCTAGAAACTGCATACCCCAAAGGGGTTCTAAACCACATTCAAGAAGTTTATTAACCCTTCAAGTGTTTCACAGGAATTTTTGGAATGTTTAAAAAAAAAATGAACATTTAATTTTTTTTCACACAAAATTTTCTTCAGCTCCAGTTTGTTTTATTTTACCAAGGGTAACAGGAGAAAATGGACCCCAAAAGTTGTTGTACAATTTGTCCTGAGTACCCCCATATGTGAGGGTAAACCACTATTTGGGCGCATGGCAGAGCTCGGAAGGGAAGGAGTGCCATTTGACTTTTCAATGCAAAACTGGCTGGAATTGAGATGGGGCACCATGTTGCCTTTGGAGAGACACTAATGTGCCTAAACATTGAAACCCCCCACAAGTGACACCATTTTGGAAATTAGACCCCCTAAGGAACTTATCTAGATGTGTGGTGAACACTTTGACCCACCAAGTGCTTCACAGAAGTTTATAATGTTACATAGTTACATAGTTACATAGTTATTAAGGTTGAAGGAAGACTTTAAGTCCATCTAGTTCAACCCATAGCCTAACATGCCCTAACATGTTGATACAGGGGAAGGCAAAAAAAACCCATGTGGTAAGAGTAAGCTCCACCATGGGGGAAAAAATTCCTTCCCGACCCCACATACGGCAATCAGACTAGTTCCCTGGATCAACGCCTTATCAAAGAATCTAATATATATACCCTGTAACATTATACTTTTCCAGAAAGGCATCCAGTCCCCTCTTAAATTTAAGTAATGAATCACTCATTACAACATCATACGGCAGAGAGTTCCATAGTCTCACTGCTCTTACAGTAAAGAATCCGCGTCTGTTATTATGCTTAAAACTTTTTTCCTCCAGACGTAGAGGATGCCCCCTTGTCCCTGTCACCGATCTATGATTAAAAAGATCATCAGAAAGGTCTTTGTACTGTCCCCTCATATATTTATACATTAACATAAGATCACCCCTTAGCCTTCGTTTTTCCAAACTAAATAGCCCCAAGTGTAATAACCTATCTTGGTATTGCAGACCCCCCAGTCCTCTAATAACCTTGGTCGCTCTTCTCTGCACCCACTCTAGTTCAGCTAGGTCTTTCTTATACACCGGAGACCAGAACTGTGCACAGTATTCTAAGTGTGGTCGCACTAGTGACTTGTATAGAGGTAAAATTATGTTCTCCTCATGAGCATCTATGCCTCTTTTAATGCATCCCATTATTTTATTTGCCTTTGTAGCAGCTGCCTGACACTGGCCACTGAATATGAGTTTGTCATCCACCCATACACCCAGGTCTTTTTCATTGACGGTTTTGCCCAGAGTTTTAGAATTAAGCACATAGTTATACATCTTATTACTTCTACCCAAGTGCATGACCTTACATTTATCCCCATTAAAGCTCATTTGCCATTTATCAGCCCAAGCTTCTAGTTTACATAAATCATCCTGTAATATAAAATTGTCCTCCTCTGTATTGATTACCCTGCAGAGTTTAGTGTCATCTGCAAATATTTAAATTCTACTCTGAATGCCCCCTACAAGGTCATTAATAAATATGTTAAAAAGAAGAGGGCCCAATACTGACCCCTGTGGTACCCCACTGCTAACCGCGACCCAGTCCGAGTGTGCTCCATTAATAACCACCCTTTGTTTCCTATCCCTGAGCCAGCTCTCAACCCACTTGCACATATTTTCCCCTATCCCCATTATTCTCATTTTATGTATCAACCTTTTGTGTGGCACCGTATAAAAAGCTTTTGAAAAGTCCATATACACTACATCTACTGGGTTCCCTTGGTCCAGTCCAGAACTTACCTCTTCATAGAAGCTGATCAAATTAGTCTGACATGATCGGTCCCTAGTAAACCCGTGCTGATACTGGGTCATGAGGTTATTCCTCTTCAGATACTCCAGTATAGCATCCCTTAGAATGCCCTCCAGGATTTTACTCACAGTAGAGGTTAAGCTTACTGGCCTATAATTTCCGAGCTCAGTTTTTGTCCCCTTTATGAATATTGGCACCACATTTGCTATACGCCAGTCCTTTGGTACAGACCCTGTTATTATGGACACTTTAAAGATTAAAAATAATGGTCTATCAATGACTGTACTTAATTCCTGCAGTACTCGGGGGTGTATCCCATCCAGGCCCGGAGATTTGTCAATTTTAGTGATTTTTAGACGCCGCCGTACTTCCTGCTGGGTTAAGCAGGTAACATTTAATTGGGAATTTTTATCACTAGTCATATTGGCTGCCATGGGATTTTCTTTTGTAAATACTGATGAAAAAAAGTCATTTAGCATATGTAGAGCCGTAAAAATAAAAAATAATATTTTTTCACAAAAATGAAAGTTTTGCCCCCAATTTTTTATTTTCCCAAGGGTACCAGAAGAAATTGTACCAAAAAAGTTGTTGTACAATTTGTCCTGAGTATGCTGATACCCCATATGTGGGGTTAAACCACTGTTTGGGTGCATGGCAGAGCAGAGACTTTTCAATGCAAAATTGGCGGGAATTGAGATGGGACGCCATGTCGTGTTTGGAGAGCCTCTGATGTGCCTAAACATTGAAACCCCCCACAAGTGACACCATTTTGGAAAGTAGACCCCCTAAGGATCTTATCTAGATGTGTGTCAGAGCTCTGAACCCCCAAGTGTTTCACTACAGTTTATAACGCAGAGCCGTGAAAATAAAAATTCTTTTTTTTTACACAAAAATTATATTTAGCCCCCAGTTTTGTATTTTCCCAAGGGTAACAGGAGAAATTGGTCACAAAAACTTGTTGTACAATTTGTCCTGAGTACGCTGATACCCCATATATGGGTGGGACCACCGTTTGGGCGCATGGCAGAGCTCGGAAGGGAAGGAGCGCCATTTGGAATGCAGACTTAGATGGAATGTTCTGCAGGCGTCACATTGCATTTGCAGAGCCATTAATGTACCTAAACAGTAGAAACCCCCCACAAGTGACCCCATATTGGAAACTAGACCCCCCAAGGAACTTATCTAGATGTGTTGTGAGAACTTTGAACCCCCAAGTGTTTCACTACAGTTTATAACGCAGAGCCGTGAAAATAAAAAATCATTTTTTTCCACAAAAATTATCTTTAACACCCAGTTTTGTATTTTTCCAAGGGTAACAGGGGAAATTGGTCCCCAAAAGTTGTTTTCCAATTTGTCCTGAGTACGCTGATACCCCATATGTGGGGGGGAACCACCGTTTGGGAACATGGCAGAGCTCGGAAGGGAAGGAGCGCCATTTGGAATGCAGACTTAGATGGATTGGTCTGCAGGCGTCACATTGCATTTACAGAGCCCCTGATGTACCTAAACAGCAGAAGCCCCACACAAGTGACCCCATATTGGAACCTAGACTCACCAAGGAACTTATCTAGATGTGTTTTAGAGCTTTGAGCCCCCAAGTATTTCACTACAGTTTATAACGTAGAGCCGTGAAAATAAAAAATCATTTTTTTCCCACAAAAATGGTTTTTTAGCCCCTCAAATTTTTATTTTCCCAAGGGTAACAAGAAAAATTGGACCTCAGAAGTTGTTGTTCAACTTGTGCTAAGTACGCTGTTACCCCATATGTTGGGGTAAACCCTTGTTTGAGCGCACGGGAGAGCTCGGAAGGGAAGGAGCACTGTTTTATTTTTTCAATGCAGAATTGGCTGGAATTGAGATGCGACACCATGTCGCGTTTGGAGAGCCCTGATGTGCCTAAACAGTGGAAACCTCCAATTCTAACTGAAACCCTAACCCAAACATACCCCTAATCCCAACCACACCCCTAACCCCAACCACACCCCTAACTCCAACACACCCCTAACCCTAATCCCAACCATAACCCTAAACACACCCCTAACCCTAATCCCAACCATAAATGTAATCCAAATCCTAACCCTAACCCTAGCCCCAACCCTAACCCTAGCCCCAACCCTAACCCCAACCCCAACCCTAGCCCCAACCCTAACCCCAACCCTAACCCTAACCCTAGTCCCAACCCTAGCCCCAACTCTAACCCTAACCCTAGCCCTAACCCTAGCCCTAACCCTAATGGGAAAATGGAAATAAATACATTTTTTAAATTTTTTATTTTTCCCTAGCTAAGGGGGTGATGAAGAGGGGCTTGATTTACTTTTATAGAGAGATTTTTAGCTGATTTTTATGATTGGCAGCTGTCACACACTAAAAGATGCTTTTTATTGCAAAAAATATTTTTTTGCGTTACCACATTTTGAGAGCTATAATTTTTCCAAATTTTGGTCCACAGAGTCATATGAGATCTTGTTTTTTGCGGGACGAGTTGACATTTTTATTGGTAACATTTTCGGGCAAATGACATTTTTTGATCGCTTTTTATTCCGATATTTGTGAGGCAGTATGACCAAAAACCAGCTATTCATGAATTTCTTTTGGGGGAGGCGTTTATACCGTTTGGTAAAATGGTAGTTTTATTGTTCGGGTCAGTACGATTACAGTGATACCCCATTTATATCATTTATTTATGTTTTGGCGTGTTTATACGATAAAAACTGTTTTATAGAAAAAATAATTATTTTTGCATCGCTTTATTCTGAGGACTATAACTTTTTTATTTTTTCACTGATGATGCTGTATGGCAGCTCGTTTTTTGAGGGACAAGATGAAGTTTTCAGCGGTACCATGGTTATTTATATCTGTTTTTTTTATCACATGCTATTCCACTTTTTGTTCGGCGGTGTGATAATAAAGAGTTGTTTCTTACCTCTTTTTTTTTTTACGGTGTTCACTGAAGGGGTTAACTAGTGGGACAGTTTTATAGGTCGGGTTGTTACGGACGCGGCGATACTGAATATGTGTACTTTTATTGTTTTTTTAATTTAGATAAAGGAATGTATTTATGGGAACAATATATTTTTTTTTCTTTATTTAGGAATTATTTTTTTTTACACATCTAAATATATTTTTTTTAACCTTATAACATTGCCCCGGGGGCCATCATGTTATAAGGTCAGATCACTGATTTGACACTTTGCACAGCACTGTGTCAGATCAGCGATCTGGCATGCACTGCTGCAGGCTTACCAGCACCTGCTCTGAGCAGGCGCTTGGTAAGCCACCTCCCTGCAGGATCTGGATGCAGCCCCGCAGCCATTTTGGATCCGGGGCCAGCAGGGAGGAGACGCTCGGTACAAGGTGAGCACATCACCTTGTACCGAGGGTCTCGGGGAAGCACACAGGGAGCCCCCTCCCTGTGCAAAGCTTCCCTATGCTGCCGGAACACTGCGATCATGTTTGATCACAGTATTCCAGGGGTTAATGTGCCGGGGGCGGTCCGTGACTGTTCCTGGCACATAGTGCCAGATGTCAGCTGCGATAGTCAACTGACACTCGGCGGATTCCCCCGTGAGCGCGGCCGATCGCTATGATATACTATCCCATCCCTGGGAATTAAGTCCCAGATCACCTTGATGGGATAGTACGTCATATGGGATTATGGGGTTAAAAAGGCTAGACTGGACTTTGCTAAAAAACAGCCAGCACAGTTCAGGAAGAACATTCTTTGGACAGATGAAACCAAGATCAACCTCTACCAGAATGATGGAAAGAGAAATATATGGCGAAGGCGTGGTACAGCTCATGATACAAAGCATACCACATCATCTGTAAAACACGGCGGAGGCAGTGTGATGGCTTGGGCATGCATGGTTGCCAATGGCACTGGGTCACTAGTATTTATTGATGATGTGACACAGGACAGAAGCAGCCGAATGAATTCTGAGGTATTCAGAGACATACTGTGTGCTCAGATCCAGCCAAATGCAGCCAAACTGATTGTCCATCTGTAGTATGAAACGATGACCAATGACCCAAAACATAAAGCCAAAGCAACCCAGGAGTTTATTAAAGCAAAGAAGTGGAATATTCTTGAATGGCCAAGTCAGTCACCTGATCTCAACCCAATTGAGCATGCATTTCACTTGTTTAAGACTAAACTTCGGACAGAAAGGCCCACAAACAAACAGCAACTGAAAACCACCGCAGTGAAGGCCTGGCAGAGCATCAAAAAGGAGGAAACACAGCGTCTGGTGATGTCCATGAGTTCAAGACTTTTCAAGGGTTTTCAACCAAGTACTAAAAATGAACATTTTATTTAAGATTATTTAATCTGTCCAATTACTTTTGGTCCCTTTAAAAACAGGGTGGCACATGTTAAGGAGCTGAAACTCCTAAACCCTTCATCCAATTTTACTGTGGATACCCTCAAATGAAAGCTGAAAGTTTGAACTTCAACTGCATCTGAATTGTTTTGATTAAAACTCATTGTGGTAATGTCTATAACCAAAATTAGAAAAATGTTGTCTCTGTCCAAATATATATGGACGTAACTGTATAAATAAAGAATGGTTTGCCAAAAAACAAGGAGACTTATCCCATCCAGAAGGATTCACCTTGACGCGTTTTCCCGTCCGTGTGGTTCATCAGGAGGCCTGGGGTGGTCTGTGTTATGCCACAAAAAAGAGGTGCCCAGATAGAGGAAGCATACCTAACTAATCTATGAAAGGCGGGTTTATATATCCGGCCACACAGAAGGAGGGGCAATCAAGATTGCAGATCCAGTAAGCACCTGTGGGAAGAATTGGGTCTCTCCATAGGTTCGTCCATTAGTATGCTGCCATAGCAGCTGATGTGCGCTCACAATAAACATTACCGGAAGTTAGCGGCGAGACACGCCGTATTGTGTTTCACGGTGTAACGCAAGGAAGTAAAGATACTTTCATCGACGTACCGCCGGTCATGCGCAGATTCGTGCGCTTCATGCAGGAACGCATCGTATAACCCTGGTCATGCGCAGATAAACCAGCACTGGATGCAGAATTGTATGTGGGTATTTCCATACTTAACCAACATTTCTTATAAACAAATTGTTTGGATATTATTGAAATGTAAGTTTAAAGACCCCTGCCGGCCAGGTTGTGACATATATTCAAAATTTTTTAGTCATTACTAGTGATGAGTGAGTGTACTCGGGTGATCTCCGAGTATTTGTTAGTGTTTGGAGATTAAGTTTTCATCGCCTCAGCTGAATGATTTACAGCTACTAGCCAGCCTGAGTACATGTGGGGGTTGCTTGGTTGCTAGGGAATCCTCACATGTAATCAAGCTGTCTAGTAGCTGTAAATCATTCAGCTGCGGTGATGAAAACTTAATCTCCGAACACTAACAAATACTCGGAGATCACCCAAGTGTGCTCGGGAAAACCCGAGCAATGAGTACACTCGCTCATCACTAGTCATTAACTCTAAAGAAAAAAATAAAAAAATAAAATAAAAAACAAACCGAGGAGAACAATAAGTATAGGTTAATAAAAAATAAACAAATAAACAATATATTAATATCAGTATATTGTTTATTTGTTTATTTTTTTAACCCCTTAACGACCGTTAATTAACGGCGCTGTGGAAAAAGTGAATAGCGCCCCCCAGAGTCGGATTTTCTCTGTTTATTAATTAACCGTTTACCGGCGGTCGCAACAAAAAAAAACAAACGCGATTTGCCGTTTAATTTCTCTGTCCTCCGATGTGATCGCACATCGGAGGACAGAGAAATGTGGTCCCCGATGGCCCCCAATAGCCCCCCAATAGTCACCTACCTCCCCCGGTGCTCCTCGTGTCTCCCCATGGGCGCCGCCATCTTTTTTCCGGGAAAAAATGGCGGGCGCACGCGCAGCGCGCCCGCCGCCCGGCACCCGGAAGATCTTTGGGGTCTCGGCTGCCGGGGGTAGCCGAGACCCCAAAGAACATGATCGGGGTCGGTTTGCACCGACCCCTGCTTTGCGATCGCCGGTAATTAACAGTTTACCGGCGACCGCAAAAAAAAAAAAAAAAGCGATCAGTTATTTCTCTGTCCTCTGATGTGATCGCACATCAGAGGACAGAGAAATAGGGGGATTCGGGGACCCTATCATACTCACCCGGGGTCCCTGGGTCCTCTTCTGTCTTCTCCTGCCAGCCGGCTTTTTCATCATGGCGGGCGCATGCGCAGTGCGCCCGCCATCTGCTGCCATCTGCCGGCCGGCAGGAGAAGACAAGTTGGGGCTAAAATTAGGGTTAGGGTTAGAGTTAGGGTTAGGGTTAGGGTTAGGGTTGGGGCTAAATTTAGGGTTAGGGTTAGGGCTAGGGTTAGGGTTAGGCTACTTTCACACTAGCGTTTTTTGGCTTCCGTCGCAATGCGTCGTTGGAGAAAAAACGCATCCTGCAAAAGTGCTTGCAGGATGCGTTTTTTCTCCATTGGCTTGCATTAGCGACGCATTGCGACGGATTGCCACATGTGCTTTGGCGGACCGTCGACACAAAAAAAACTACATGTAACTTTTTTGTGCGACGTGTCCGCCATTTCCAACCGCGCATGCGTGGCCGGAACTCCGCCCCCGCCTCCCCGCACCTCACAATGGGGCAGCGGATGCGTTGAAAAAACAGCATCCGCTGCACCCGTTGTGCGGCGCTTACAACGCTAGCGTCGGTACGTCGGCCCGACACACTGCGATGGGCCGAGTACGATGCTAGTGTGAAAGTAGCCTTAGGCTTCTTTCACACTTGCGTCGGTACGGGGCGGTCGCAATGCGTCGGTTCGATGTACCGACGCACGTTGTGAAAATTGTGCACAACGTGGGCAGCGGATGCAGTTTTTCAACGCATCCGCTGCCCAGTCTATGTCCTGGGGAGGAGGGGGCAGAGTTACGGCCACGCATGCGCGGAAATGGCGGACGCGACGTACAAAAAAAATGTTACATTGAACTTTTTTTGTGACGACGGGGGCTAAAGTTATGGTTAGGGTTGGGGCTAAAGTTAGGGTTGGGGCTAAAGTTAGGGTTAGAGTTGGGATTAGGGTTATGGTTTGGATTAGGGTTGGGATTAGTGTTACGTTTGGGATTAGGGTTGGGATTAGGGTTAGGGTTGGGATTAGGGTTAGGGGTGTGTTGGATTTAGGGTTTTGATTAGGGTTATGGTTAGGGTTGAGATTAGGGCTGTTTTGGGGTTAGGGTTGTGATTATCGTTAGGGTTGTGATTAGGATTATGGATCGGGTTGAGATTAGGGTTAGGGGTGTGTTGGGGTTAGGGTTGGAGTTAGAATTGGGGGGTTTCCACTGTTTAGGTACATCAGGGGGTCTCCAAACACGACAGCCAATTTTGCGCTAAAAAAGTCAAATGGTACTCCCTCCCTTCTGAGCTCTGCCGTGCGCCCAAACAGTGGTTTACCCCCACATATGGGGCATCAGCGTACTCGGGATAAATTGGACAACAACTTTTGGGGTCCAATTTCTCCTGTTACCCTTGTGAAAATAAAAACTTGGGGGCTAAAAATCTTTTTTGTTGGAAAAAAAAATATTTTTTTATTTTCACTACTCTGCATTATAAACTTCTGTGAAGCACTTGAGCTTTCAAAGTTCTCACCACATATCTAGATAAGTTCCTTAGGGGGTCTAGTTTCCAAAATTTGGTCACTTGTGGGGGTTTCTACTGTTTAGGTACATTAGGGGTCTGCAAACGCAACATAACGCCCGCAGACAATTATATCAAAGTCTGCATTCCAAAATGGCGCTCCTTCCCTTCCGAGCTCTGCCGTGCGCCCAAACAGTGGTTTACCCCCACATATGGGGTACCAGCATACTCAGGACAAATTGGACAACAACTTTTGGGGTCCAATTTCTCTTGTTACCCTTGTGAAAATAAAAATTTGGGGGCTAAAAAAATCTTTTTTGTGGGAAAAAAAATATTTTTTATTTTCACTACTCTGCATTATAAACTTCTGTGAAGCACTTGGGCATTCAAAGTTCTCACCACATATCTAGATAAGTTCCTTGGGGGGTCTATTTTCCAAAATGGGGTCACTTGTTGGGGGTTTCTACTGTTTAGGTACATTAGGGGTCTGCAAACGCAACATAACGCCCGCAGACAATTCTATCAAAGTCTGCATTCCAAAATGGCGCTCCTTCCCTTCCGAGCTCTGCCGTGTGCCCAAACAGTGGTTTACCCCCACATATGGGGTACCAGCATACTCAGGACAAATTGGACAACAACTTTTGGGGTCCAATTTCTCTTGTTACCCTTGTGAAAATAAAAATTTGGGGGCTAAAAAAATCTTTTTTGTGGGAAAAAAAATATTTTTTATTTTCACTACTCTGCATTATAAACTTCTGTGAAGCACTTGGGCATTCAAAGTTCTCACCACATATCGAGATAAGTTCCTTGGAGGGTCTATTTTCCAAAATGGGGTCACTTGTTGGGGGTTTCTACTGTTTAGGTACATTAGGGGTCTGCAAACGCAACATAACGCCCGCAGACAATTCTATCAAAGTCTGCATTCCAAAATGGCGCTCCTTCCCTTCCGAGCTCTGCCGTGCGCCCAAACAGTGGTTTACCCCCACATATGGGGTACCAGCATACTCAGGACAAATTGGACAACAACTTTTGGGGTCCAATTTCTCTTGTTACACTTGTGAAAATAAAAACTTGGGGGCTAAAAAATCTTTATTGTTAAAAAATATATATTTTTTATTTTCACGACTCTGCATTATAAACTTCTGTGATGCACTTGGGCATTCAAAGTTCTCACTACACATCTAGATAAGTTCCATGGGGGGTCTAGTTTCCAAAATGGGGTCACTTTTGGGGGGTTTCTACTGTTTAGGCACATCAGGGGCTCTCCAAACGCGACATGGCGTCCGATCTCAATTCCAGTCAATTTTGCATTGAAAAGTCAAATGGCGCTCCTTTGCTTCCGAGCTCAGCCATGCGCCCAAACAGTGGTTTACCCCCACATATGGGGTGTCGGCGTACTCAAGACAAATTGTACAACAGCTTCTAGGGTCCATTTTCTCCTGTTACCCTTGGTAAAATAAAAATTTGGAGGCAAAAAGATCATTTTTGTAGAAAAAATGCGATTTTTTTATTTTCACGGCTCTACGTTATAAACTTCTGTGAAGCACCTGGGGGTTTAAAGTGCTCACCACACATCTAGATAAGTTCCTTAAGGGGTCTAGTTTCCAAAATGGTGTCATATGTGGGGGGTCTCTACTGTTTAGGCACATCAGCGGCTCTCCAAACGTGACATGGCGTCCGATCTCAATTCCAGCCAATTCTACATTGAAAAAGTAAAACGACACTCCTTCTCTTCCAAGCTCTGCGGTGCGCCCAAACAGTGGTTTACCCCCATATATGGGGTATCGACGTACTCAGCAGAAATTGCACAACAACTTTTGTGGTCTAATTTCTCCTGTTACCCTTGTGAAAATAAAAATTTGGGGGCAAAAAGATCATTTTTGTAGAAAAAATGAGATTTTTTATTTTCACGGCTCTACGTCATAAACTTCTGTGAAGCACTTGGGGGTTCAAAGTGCTCACCACACATCTAGATAAGTTCCTTAAGGGGTCTAGTTTCCAAAATGGTATCACTTGTGGGGGGTTTCCACTGTTTAGGCACATCAGGGACTCTCCAAACGCGACATGGCATCCGATCTCAATTCCAGCCAATTCTGCATTGAAAAAGTCAAACGGTGCTCCTTCACTTCCAAGCTCTGCGGTGCGCCCAAACAGTGGTTTACCTCCACATATGGGGTATCGACGTACTCAGGAGAAATTGCACAACAACTTTTGTGGTCTAATTTCTCCTTTTACCCTTGTGAAAATAAGAATTTGTGGGCGAAAAAATCATTTTTGTGAAAACAAATGCGATTTTTTATTTTCACGGCTCTACGTTATAAACTTCTGTGAAGCACTTGGGGGTTCAAAGTGCTCACCACACATCTAGATAAGTTCCTTGGGGGGTGAGCACATATGGGGTATCGGCGTACTCAGGAAAAATTGCACAACAAAATTTGTGGTTAAATTTCTGTTTTTAAACTTGTGAAAATTAAAAAAAATGGTTCTGAAGTAAAATGTTTGCAAAAAAAAGTTAAATGTTCATTTTTTTCTTCCACATTGTTTTAGTTCCTGTGAAGTACGTAAAGGGTTAATAAACTTCTTGAATGTGGTTTTGAGCAGCTTGAGGGGTGCAGTTTTTAGAATGGTGTCACACTTGGTTATTTTCTATCATATAGACCCCTCAAAATCACTTCAAAGGTGATGTGGTCCCTAAAAAAAACATGGTGTTGTAAAAATGAGAAATTGCTGGTCAACTTTTAACCCTTATAACTCCCTAACAAAAAAAAAAATTGTTTCCAAAATTGTGCTGATGTAAAGTAGACATGTGAGAAATGTTATTTATTAACTATTTTTTGTGACATATCTCTCTGATTTAAGGGCATAAAAATACAAAGTTTGAAAATTGCAAAATTTTAAAAATTTTCGCCATATTTCCATTTTTTTCATAAATAATCGCAAGTAATATCGAAGAAATGTTACCACTAACTTGAAGTACAACATGTCACGAAAAAACAATCTCAGAATCAGCGGGATCCGATAAAGCGTTCCAGAGTTATAACCTCATAAAGTGACACTGGTCAGAATTGTAAAAATTGGCTCGGTCATTAAGTACCAAATTGGCTCTGTCACTAAGGGGTTAAGCAAAAGGTAGCACAACAGAGTATTGAGTTAAAGGGGTCGAATAACATTGCACGCCCCACTTTTCAGTTTTTGAATTTCCACAAAAATTTTAAATAACCAATGCATTTCGTTCAACTTTACAATTGTGTTCCACTTGTTGTTGATTCTTCACCAAAAATTTACATTTGGTATCTTTATGTTTGAAGCATGATATGTGGGAAAAGGTTGAAAAGTTCCAGGGGGCCGAATACTTTCGCAAGGCACTGTAGAACAGTCCCAGGAAAATACCTAAGATGGTGCAAAATTAGAGTCTCACCCTTCCACTGATCATCCGGGATTAAAGCAGCTGTGACTTCCATGGAGCTAGCTGACCGGTGGGTCCCAATCCTGGCTTTCTCAAAAGTATGCATGGGTTGGTTTAGTGATGGTCAATGGAGAAGATCTGTATTGTTTCAGCCAGGGCCGTGGTCCCCTAAGCTGGTATCCTGTAGAATGTTATATCTGTGTCCCTTGTGATGGAGCCATGATGTCCTGGCTGCTGTTCTTTAGATTGTTCCTGGCTGTGGTTTTCTAAAAAGTCTCTGGTTCTTTGGATCTCTTGTTAAAGAGACATATCCCCTTTATATACTTCACAACTGTTCTCCTTCAAGACATCATACAAAGATCAAGAGGAAGGTGTGATGAGATTAACTTGCATTGCTTGAGTATTTAATCAATTTACATCGTTTTTACTCCTGTTTTTCAAGTCAGCAAGCCACAGGGTCCCACACAATGCTCAATTAACTTATTATCAAACAAATATTGTTCAATTACCCTGTGTCTCTATCCCTCAAAGATAGCAGACAATGAGCTTGCAGAAAATAGCAACTCCAGAGTCACATTCAGGCTATTATGAACAATAGTGTATGTTTCTTGACCAACCAAAGGCACATAAATTCAAAAGTCAACATAAATAATAATAATATATGTCTTCTGGCCTACTGAATTTACATCTGAATAATTAAGATTAAATGCCATGTCATCACATTGCTCCCCCATCTTAATTAGCCAGACGTGATAGGCTTTCAATCATCCTTCTCAATTTATCAGGGCAGCCCATCAGCATGTCTTTAAGCATAGACACAAATGTAAGAATGTCTCACCTTCATGAAAAGAAAACTTTGGATCAAGTTTCCTCAAAGCATATTCCATGTCTTCCTAAATCCTTGAGATTAAACTCCATATGTAATTGATGAGAAATGACTAGTATCCATTGCATCTACACATGGCGTCCTCCGCACCCTGTGGTGCCTGGATTAAATCTGCTTGAGTATTGGTGGCCTGGTATTCAATCCGTTGAAGCTAGCACAGCTCCTGTAGATGCCGTTTCTTGTTTCAGTTATACATCCACTCTGGTCCTCTTCCCAAGGCAGAGCTGGTGGGGTTGGACATAGTGACATCTGAAACCTGCTGTGTATGCCTCATCAATGGTCTGCTGGATTTCTCTGTATGCTTCCCTGGTTGTGGTGTCTGGACAGTATCTAGGAACACCATTTTTCAACAGCTTCTCCCGATCCTCTGGGCTGAGTAGAATCCCACCACTGTAATCAAAATGTGGAGAAATGGGGGTCAGTAGGTGCTCTAGTCAGCTGGCCCAAGACCGTATGGACCAGGAATCATCCCACTGAATGCCCACTATCCTTTTACCGTGGGCATAATATTACTCAGACAACACAGGGTGAGGGTAAAACAGTGTGGCAATACTTTAATGAATCACGAACAGACAATATCACATAGAACAGTCCCAGCAAAATACCCAAGATGGTTCAAAATTACAGAGTCTCACTCTTCCATTGACTCTATGCGACTTACAGACCTGAGTGCCCCCATTCATGGCACCCACAGAGAGGAGGCAACGACAAGCTTAAGAAGCTAACAGTCCATTGAGGTACCAGGCTAGGTGACCTGAGGGTTACAACTTGGCTTCTCCAAATATCTCCATGGAGCCAGGTGACCATTGGGTCCCAATCCTGGCTTTCCCAAAACATCAAGAGTAAGTCAGCAGTCACAGCCTTGGATACCTTTTGATGTTTGAAGGCGGGGACAGTGACACCAGTGCTGATTGGGGGCTGGCTCACATGTCATAACAACTGCACATAATCCCCAGGAGAGCAAGTGCCGGCACTGCTGGAACTATGGCAGCACAGGAGGTGAGTATCAGTGTTTCTATTTTATCAGCACCAAGCATTGAGTTTGAGAAGGGGTTATCATAGTAGTCAACACCCCCTTTAACACACATAAGAGGTGATTCAGATCAACGTGGCTGAGCTCTGCTGTATAATGTCCCGCATGCCACTGCAGCTTGTCTCTGTGATATTAAAAGCGAATGAAGAGTAGAATTCCCCTGTCTGTGCTGAGCGGTCTATGGGAAAAATCACAGCAACTCATCGCCTCCCTCTAGCAAACAGTGGACTGCAAAATACAGATAGATCATGGAGAGGGGGAAACTGGAGAGAATGCAGGATAGAAGTCACCCAATGGCCAGAAATTGTGTCTTTCCTCATGTACACACAAAGAGCACTGTATTCTGAAAAGTTGCATGAAAGCACAATTGTCCTTTAACCCGTTCCCGACCATGGACATACCCTGTATGTCATGGTTGGGAAGTGCTTCCCGATCTTGGATGTACTGAGTACGTCATGGCAATTTTGCGCTCACAGATGCTGTGCGTGCGCTCACCACTAGGTGATGAGCTGATATCATGGCTGACACTAGGCTCTCAGTGCCCAACAGTTTAACTCCCTAAATGCTGAGATTGATATCAATCGCAGCATTTTGAAAGCAGACAGAGGGAGGGAGCCCTTTCTGCCCTCCGACTGCCATCCCCACAAAGTCGTTATGAGAGCCGATCATTGCCATGGTGATGCGATGTCATCATGACGATATCCGGGTCACCAGGCTACGGCAAGCCTCTCAGACCATGTGCAGAGCATGGTCTAAGAGGCTTGTGTCAGTGCAGCACTGAAAGTTATAAAACATTGCAATGGTTTATAACTATGATCATGGTGCTGAAAGTCAAAGCCCCATTGTGGGACAAATTCTACAAGTTTGGTATCGCTGCTTCTGGAGCGACCACATGTTTGGCATTTCTGTAGCGATAAGATCTCATCTAACTTATGGGCGCATTTCTTCAGAAACACAAGCTGGGCATAATGTACTGGGCACTCCAATGTACTGGGGACTACAACAGCAGTCTGCAATTTACTCACATCCACTGCTCGTTGTCTTTGGAAAACAAATATGGACTCAAAGTTGTCACTACACCTGTAGATAAATTTGTAATGGGGTATAATTTCCAAAATGGGGTCACTTGATGGGAAATTCTGCACATCTAGCACTTAGGGTTCCGGTATATGAAGTCCACAAACTTTTCTAGGAAAATTTGCGCTACATGAGGCAAATAACCCTCCATCCTTCCCGAGTCTCGCCATGTGGCTAAACAGTGCTGTACAGCCACATATGGGGTGTTTCTATATTTAGTAGAAATTGTGGGACATTTTTACCTATTTCTCCTCATGGAAATGTAATATCTGGGGCTAAAACAAACTTTTTGTGGCAAAAATGTAATTAGTTTTTCTTCACTGCCAAATGGTACAAAATTCTGTGACATACTCTTGGTGTCAATATGATCACTGCACCCCTAAATAAATTCAATGAGAGGTGTAGTTTGTAAAATGGAGTAATTTTTTGGGGGTTCTGCTGTTCTGGCACCTCAGGGGCTCTCCCAGTGGGTCATGGCCCACACAAACCATAACAGTAAAATCTGCACTATAATATGGTGCTTCTTCCCTTCTGAGCTTTGCGCTGTCTTTCAAAAGTACGGTAGCTCCTGATTACATGTAGGGAATTGGCGTACTTAGGGAGAAATTTCTCCAACAAACTAATGTCTATTTTTCCCAAGTAGCCCTTGTAAAAATTAAAAACTTAGGGCTAAAACATTTCACTGGTAAAAATGTATTATTCTTTCTTCACCGCTCAATGGTGTAAAATTCTGTGAGGTATATGTGGTGAATATAAAAAAATCTTCTCACAAACTAATTAACCAACAAGGGAAAAGAGCCGGTTTACAGAAAAAACCCCAGTAAAATATATATATATATAACCTTTATTGAATATCATTTAAGAACAAGTAGGTAAAAATACCCTAAAGTAGAATAGCCTACATGGTTAGGGCTATAGAAAATAGCAGGGAGATATCCTCCCCTGGTAAGGCCAGCCTCTCTTAAGGTACCGTCACACTAAACGATATCGCTAGCGATCCGTGACATTGCAGCATCCTGGATAGCGATATCGTTGTGTTTGACACGCAGCAGCGATCAGGATCCTGCTGTGATATCGCTGGTCGTTGATTAAAGTTCAGAACTTTATTTGGTCGTCAGATCGCCGTGTATCATTGTGTTTGACAGCAAAAGCAACGATACCAGCGATGTTTTACAATGGTAACCAGGGTAAATATCGTGTTACTAAGCGTAGGGTGGCGCTTAGTAACCCGATGTATACCCTGGTTACCAGTGTAAATGTAAAAAAACAAACAGTACATACTCACCTTCGCGTCCCCCGGCGTCCGCTTCCTGCACTGACTGAGAGCCGGCCGTAAAGTGAAAGCACAGCGGTGATGTCACCGCTCTGCTGTTAGGGCCGGCACTCAGTCAGTGCAGGAAGCGGACGCCGGGGGACACGAAGGTGAGTATGTACTGTTTGTTTTTTTACATTTTACACTGGTAACCAGGGTAAACATCGGGTTACTAAGCGCGGCCCTGCGCTTAGCAACCCGATGTTTACCCTGGTTACCCAGGGACCTCGGCATCGTTGGTCGCTGGAGAGCGGTCTGTGTGACAGCTCTCCAGCGACCAAACAGCGACGCTGCAGCGATCGGCATCGTTGTCTGTATCGCTGCAGCGTCGCTTAGTGTGACGGTACCTTAAGACTAGGATGATATTTCCCCAGCCACTAAAAAAGATAAAGAGATAAGCCCACCTTCAGATAACATGTAGTAGTACCAGTGACAAAACAGTGCTGCCGTTTACTCATTCAATAGATGTGCAGATATAGGTGATATTTCCCTAGACACTACAAAAAACACCTATAAATCTGCCTACCTAGATGCGGAGGTTGGCACCCTAAGAAATACGAGAATGGCGCCCCCGCTCGTGCGATGGCTATCCCTAATCTCCTGATTATGCCCTATAAGATGATAGTTAGAAATAGAAAGCCAGACGGCTTGTCACAACCATGTAATGTTGCAAATGTGACATGGCTCTCTCAAACCATTCCAGCAAAATCTGAAATCTAATATAGTGCTTCTTCCCCTCTGAGCTCAAAAGTAGTTTCCCTCCACATATGGGGTATTGGTGTATTCAGAAGAAATTGGACAATACATTTTGGTGTTCATATTCTACTGCTATTCTAGTGAAAATGAAAACATTTGGGGCTAAAACAACATTTTTGTGGAAAAATATTGTTTTTTTCACTTTCACGGATCAACGTTGTAAATTGCTGTGAAGCATTTGTGGTTTCAAGTTGTTCACCATATGTCTAGATAAATTTCTTGAGGGGGCTAGTTTCCAAAATGGGGTCACCTGTGGAGGTTTCCACTGCTTAGGCACATAAGCAGTGGAAACATAGGCTCCAAATGCGAAACTAGACCATTTAATCAAGGTCTGCGTTCCAAAACGTGGCTCCTTCCTTTCTGAGCCCTGCCGTGCATTTAAACAATAGTTTGCGTACTCAGGAGAAATTGCACAACAAATTTTGGGTTCCATTTTCTCCTGTTACCCTTCTGAAAATAAAAAATTGGGGCTAAAATAAAATTTTTGTAATGTAAATGTGATTTTTTTTTTTTTATTGTCACGGCTCAACATTATAAACTTCTGTGAAGCACCCAGGGATTCAAGGAGCTCATCACACATCTAAATACATTACTTAAAAGGTTTAGCTTCCAAAATGGGGTCACTTGGGGGGTTCCACTGTTTAGGCACATCAGGGGCTCTCCAAACGCAACATGGTTTCAACTAATGATTCCAGACAATGTTCAAAAAATCAAACAGTGGTTTTTCCCTTCTGAGCCCTGCCGTGCACCAAAACAGTACGTTTTCCCCACACTCTCATTAATAAAGTGGTCATTCAATGAATATATTATTTTTTCCATTATGCTTCATTGCCCCATAATAATTATTTGCCCTTAAAGCACTTTGTTTTTACTTGCTTATTGCCTTTACTACTCTGTGATATATCAAAAACATACTTTGAAAAGCTGTCCAGGGACTATGAGTCTCAGATGACTAGTCCAAGACAGGTCTCCGACCTGATCCCCTTGACTGATAGGTCTCTCCCTATGTGTGTATAAAAAGGAACCCATTAGTCTAGGGAAGTGGGGTGGGGAAAAGCTTATGAAGATCTATCTCCAACTAGTCTTCCGAGATGCAAAATCCCCAGCCAACAGGAATAGTTTGAAGAAAGTGACATTAAAGTGAAGATGATGATTTCACCCCTAAATTTGACAGATCTCTATCCAATCGTGCACATGGGGGGTTTTTGCCTTCCCCTGGATCAACATGTTAGGGCATGTTAGGCTATGGGTTGAACTAGATGGACTTAAAGTCTTCCTTCAACCTTAATAACTATGTACATGTAGGATGTGCTGAAGAAACAATTCAGATCCATGGAGGTGAAGTCAGCCACACAAACACAACCTGAAATGTGAAGAAGACACATGAACATTTATATTGTCTTTATTAATTGACTTTATATGATGACTGGGAAAAATGTTATTAGATTATTATGCAAAGCTGATTTCACAGAGATTTAGGAATGAGGATAAATCATTCAAGAAAGCCTGTGCCATTGGTTGTATTGTCCTATATGCAGGTAGAAAGTTATATAGCAGGATGAGCAACACATTTTAATATAAAGTTTTTATACATTTTATAAGTTTAAATCCCTAGTCTGAGCTTGTAGGTCCAGTGGGTGGTCCTTCTCAAGGAATCACAACCTTCACAATATGACTTGTGCATACAGACATGAGCTGGGAATCACTCAGTAGGACCACCCATTGTAACATTTATCCAAGAATAAAAAAGGATATAAATCAATAAAATGCAAGTTATCCTAAACTGATTCCCACAAACCTATTTATCTATCATCTCAGCATCTCCTGCTGAGCGCTGCACATAGAGCATATACTGTGCTGCATGTTCATGGTGCAGTTCACTTAAAGAGGTGGTCTACTACAATGTATGTTGTATTTCACATACCGTAAGTCTTTTTCCAAATACCTTATATTGACATATTTCCCTCTGAGTGGCGGTATCGATCATGTGATTCCCGGCTACAGCTACTGGTGACATCTGATGATGTCACGACAACTTCTAGACTCTGTCAGTTGACCTTGCATCACCGAGATGTGACCCAGTGTCATGCACTCCTCCTGATTGACTGGGCTATGTGTGGTGTTTCACTGCACGTCACAGCCCAGTATCCAGAGCGCTTGTGGGGCTCTAACACTAAAAGCAGAGAAGAGAGGGAAAGCTTCAACGCGCTGGATACTGCGCTGTGACGTACAGGGAAATACAGCCCATAGCCCAGTCAATCAGTGAGAGTGCATGATCCTGGGTCGCACCGTGGTGATGCAAGGTCAACTTCCTGAGTCTGGAAGTTGACGTGACATCCCCAGATGTTAGCAGCTGCTGCAGCCAGGGATCGAGCGAGAAGCGATAGCGTCGCTCACAGACAAATATTTCAACATAAGGTATTTGGAAAAAGACTTATGTGAAAGGTTTAAATCGATGTGCACAATATACATTGTAGTGGACCACCTCTTCAAGCTTATCTACCAAGCCGCTATATACAAGCAGATTTCACGCCATCAAAAACAAATAAACCTGACTCTTTACAGCTCATCAATTCATTGATCTCAGTAGTAGTTTCTCAGCTACTGCAATATATATCATTTAGTACATGTAACCCTGTCTATTAGATTTCGGTGACGTGTCCAGAAAAACAAATGAGAAGAGAGAAAAACAATGACAACTTTAGCATTTTAAAAGCAATGCAGCGTGTGATTTCCTCTGGCTGCAGGCAACTATAATTGGCAGCAAAATCCTTTGTGTTTGTTCTGTTGTTATTATATTGCCTTTGCTCTCCCAGAAAACGCTGGTTTGGTTACTTTGTTATTAAAAGTGATATAGAAAGGATCTCACCACGGGAGTTATTTGGAAATGATAACATTATTCTGAATATTGTACTGGGAAAAAATGTGAGCTTGAAGCCTTATTGATCATTGACGAAGACAGAAGGTTGTGCAAGCAGTAGGACCCTGTGTGGTGGTCACTTCATGAAGATATGTGAGTAAAATAATATGCACACATGGAAGTCAATCAGGAAGACATAGCGGGAAAGGTTCGGTGGACTTCATGGTAGGCATTCCGGAGGAGCACATAAGGAAAACAGGATTCCAGCATGTCGACTGTGAGGAATGAAGACTCCTCCACAATCTGAAATACAAGAAAACACACAGTTAGATATAACAATAAAATAGGCATCATATCCTTGAGTTAAAAAATTGTAAAGGCAGCAATTGTATTAGTTTTAGCTACTGGACTGATCTATCCAACCTTAGCTGCCAACAAATTTTTGTACAAAATCCAATTAGTATTACATTTGTCACCTAGCTTTTGCTACCTCATCTGAAAGCAGCATTGTGTAGAAGAGACCTTGATTCCAGTGATGCGGCCTTTACTGGGCTGCTTAGTCTGGATACGGTTGCGCCTCACTTTTGTGATATGGGCCATCTCACCCACTATGGTCAATTGTCTCCTGATGACTGATATGGGTGAAAAGCCTTTATGCACTTGTTCATTTTAATTAACTCTTTCATATCATGATACGGATATATTACACGCCTCCTTTGACCATATATCTTCCCTATTTGGATTATTAATTTTCTCATACAAATTTTTTTATGTTTACAGTGGACTATTTTTAATAACTTACTGATAAAGATTTAATATTTTAATATATATACGGGTGGCGACTTGCCTGTATGTTTGTAATCACCCAGTGTTAGGCCTCTTTCAGACGTCTGTAAGTCACTTACTTGTTCTGTCCATGTTTTTCACGGATAGAGCGCATACCCATTATATTTTAATTGGCTTTTAATGTGTTCGGAGTTTTTTTTGAGAACCAAGTGGTTTGTAAATTATCACGGACACATGTCCATTTGTCTACAGGTCAGTAAAAATCACAGACAGAACAAAGATGGCATCAGTGTGCAATCTGTGTGTTGATTGGCATTAACATTGCAATAAATAGGAGAAACTTTGAAGTTTTATTTTTTCATCAGAGAAAAATCATTGGTGAGACACTAATAACACTAATATTAAAAGCGGACACTGACCAAACACTGACGAAGATCAGATCCAAAAACATCGATGAACAAAGGTTCTTGTTTATATGTACAGGAAAAATCACACACATCAACTATTACTCAAAATACCTGAGGCAGTATGTATCAGCATCAGCTGTTAATGGTTAGAAGTACATTGCTTATAGATTTGATTTCAATGGATTTTACTGCACCATCTCCAAATACCTAACTATGAACCAGCCTTGACCTGAGGACTTGGAAACTTTTTTTAGAAGGACAGCAATAAACAAGAAAATCCAGACCTGGAGTGCTCAAGATTCGCATCTTGTTGATTGATGGCTAAGTAAAATTTACAAATATGAACATGACGTTGGCAATATTTTGAACAAATGTATTAAATCCACTGTTACACTTTCTCCGGTGCAACGCTGTGTGGTGATCACCATGGCCTAAGCCTCAGCCTAGAACCCGCACCCAATAGCATTCCTGCATTACTTGTAATGGAGACTTGTGGTCCAAACTACAATCATTAGAGCTACCAATAACACATCTATACTCTCGAGTCCTGACAAACTCAGCACTTAAGGGGTTTTACGGCACTTCTATATTGATGACCAATCCTCAGGATAGGTCATCAATATCTATTCAGTGTGAGTGCAACACTAAGCACCCCCCACTGATCAGCTATTCCCAGTGCCAGAGGTGTCCGGGTCTGCTCAGCTCACAGGACAGCTCTGTCAATTGTAAAGTGGCCGTGACCAGATACTGTACATTCGCCTCCTATTTGACTAAAAGGGGAGCAGATGTGCAGTACCGGCTGCAGCCACTATACAGTGGACTGAGCTGTGGGGCTCTGTAACTGAGCACATCTGGTCACCACTGGCACTGGGGACAGCTATCTGGTGGAAGTGCTGGGTGTTGCACCCCCACCGATTACATAGGAATGATCTATACTAAGAATAAGGAAGTAAATAGGAAAACATGGCACTTCTGAAATTCTGGTGGTGTACAAGTAGGATAACCAAATCCGTCAGCTGCGATGTAGAAATATGTTATGATCTGGTGGCCTAGGAGCAGCATGGACGAGCTCTGGAGTAGGTGGCCTCTATACTGACCGCAGACCCTGAACTTAACACCGCAACTGTTGTGAATCCGCTTTTGGGCTCCCCTGGTGGTTGCTGGTGGTACTGGTGACTTGTGTGTCTTTGCTGTCTCAGTTCACCTGCTCCCATCAGTGTTTGGGAGTTTCCTATTTAGCCTTGCTCTCCAGTCATTTCCTTGCCGGTCATCATTGTAACCAGAGCCTTCGGTTGCATGTTCCTGCTACTAGTCTGCTGATCAGCTAAGTGGACTTTGTCCTTTTGTTTTGTATCTTTTGTCCAGTTTGCAGTTTTATTATTCTCTGTAGCTGGAAGCTCTTGTGGGCTGAAATTGCCACTCCTGTGTCATGAGTTGACACAGGAGTCTTAAAGTAATTTCAGGATGGTTTTTTGATAGGGTTTTCAGTTGACCGTGAAGTCCTCTTTTGTATCCTTCTGCTGTCTAGTAAGTGGACCTCTCTTTGCTAAATCTACCTTCATACTGTGTATGTCTTTTCCTCTAAACTCACCGTCATTACAGGTGGGGGGCTGCTATCATCTTTTGGGGTATTTCCCTAGAGGTAAGCCAGGTCTGTTCCTTCCTCTACCAGGGGTAGTTAGTCCTCCGGCTGGCGCGTGGCATCTAGGGTTAATCAGGTATGCTCCCTGGCTACTATTAGTTGTGTGGTAGATTTAGCTCACGGTCAGCTCGAGATTCCATCACCCAGAGCTCGTCCGTTATCTTTGTGTTTTGATGTTTCCCTGCCATTGGGAATCATGACAGTATGACCGGCCCGTGTTAAAGTTACTGGCAGAAGAAAGGAGAGAAAAAGAAGTCTGTAGAGTTTTTTTTTTTTTTTTCCTATGTTTGCTCCATAGTTGGATCAGTTGTATTTCAGCTCTAATTACAGCCTTTGCCTTTCTCTCCTTCTAATCCTTGAATGGCTCTGATCTCACCTGTTTAAAGATGGATCCTCAGAGCTTGGCTGCAGGTTTAAATAATCTTGCTACTAAGGTTCAAAATTTACAAGAATTTGTTATACATACTCCGATGTCTGAACCTAAGATTCCTACACCAGAGGTGTTTTCCGGAGATAGATCTCGGTTTCTGAATTTCAAATATAATTGTAAATTATTCCTTTCTCTCAGACCTCACTCCTCTGGAGATCCTGTCCAGCAGGTTAAGATTGTGATTTCTTTTCTGCGAGGTGACCCTCAAAACTGGGCATTTTCATTGACACCAGGGGATCCTGCGTTGCTCAATGTGGATGCCTTTTTTCTGGCTTTAGACTTGCTTTATGAGGAACCTAATTTGGAGATTCAAGCTGAAAAAGCTTTGATAGCCCTATCTCAAGGGCAAGATGAAGCTAAGATATACTGCCAAAAATTTCGTAAATGGTCTGTGCTTACTCAGTGGAATGAGTGCGCCCTAGCGGCAAATTTCAGAGAGGGCCTCTCTGATGCCGTTAAGGATGTTATGGTCGGGTTCCCTGCGCCTACAGGTCTGAATGAGTCCATGACAATGGCTATTCAGATTGATCGGCGTTTGCGGGAGCGCAAGCCTGTGCACCATTTGGCGGTATCTTCTGAAAAGTCGCCAGAGAATATGCAATGTGACAGAACTCTGTCCAGAAGCGAGCGGCAGAATTACAGGCGTAAAAATGGGTTATGTTTCTATTGTGGTGATTCTGCTCATGTTATATCAGCATGCTCTAAACGCACAAAGAAGGCTGACAAGTCTATTTGCACTTTACAGTCTAAATTTATTCTGTCTGTAACCTTGATTTGTTCATTATCAGTTATTACTGTGGATGCCTATGTGGACTCTGGCGCCGCCCTGAGTCTTATGGATTGGTCCTTTGCCAGGCGCTGTGGGTTTGATTTAGAGCCACTGGAAGTCCCTATACCTCTGAAGGGTATTGATTCTACCCCTTTGGCTAGTAATAAACCACAATTCTGGACGCAAGTGACTATGCGTATGACTCCAGACCATCAGGAGGTGATTCGCTTCCTTGTGTTGTACAATTTACATGATGTTTTAGTGCTTGGATTACCATGGTTACAATCTCATAACCCAGTCCTTGACTGGAAAACAATGTCTGTGATAAGCTGGGGATGTCTGGGGGCTCATGGGGATGTACCTTTGGTTTCCATTTTGTCATCTACTCCCTCTGAGATTCCAGCATTTTTGTCTGATTATCGTGATGTTTTTGAAGAGCCTAAGATTGGTTCTCTCCCTCCCCACAGAGATTGTGATTGCGCCATAGATCTGATTCCTGGCAGTAAATTTCCAAAGGGTCGTTTGTTTAATTTATCTGTGCCTGAACATGCTGCTATGCGAGAGTATATTAAGGAGTCCCTGGAAAAGGGACATATTCGTCCTTCTTCATCTCCTTTAGGAGCTGGTTTTTTCTTTGTGTCTAAGAAGGATGGCTCTCTGAGGCCTTGTATTGATTATCGACTCCTGAATAAAATTACAGTCAAATATCAGTATCCGTTGCCTTTGTTGACTGATTTGTTTGCTCGCATAAGAGGGGCTAAGTGGTTCTCTAAGATTGATCTTCGTGGGGAGTATAATTTGGTGTGAATTAAGCAGGGGGATGAGTGGAAAACCGCATTTAATACGCCTGAGGGCCATTTTGAGTATTTAGTAATGCCTTTCGGCCTTTCAAATGCACCTTCGGTCTTTCAGTCCTTTATGCATGATATTTTCCGTGAATATTTGGATAAATTTATGATTGTGTATTTGGACGATATTTTGATTTTTTCTGATGACTGGGAGTCTCATGTTCAACAGGTCAGGAGGGTTTTTCAGGTTTTGCGGACTAGTTCTTTGTGTGTAAAGGGTTCAAAGTGTGTTTTTGGGGTTCAAAAGATTTCTTTTTTGGGGTACATTTTTTCCCCTTCTTCTGTTGAGATGGACCCTGTTAAGGTTCGGGCTATTTGTGACTGGACGCAGCCTACTTCTCTTAAGAGTCTTCAGAAATTCTTGGGCTTTGCTAATTTCTATCGTCGATTTATAACTGGGTTTTCTGGCGTTGCTAAACCTTTGACTGATTTGACTAGAAAGGGTGCTGATGTTGCCGATTAGTCCCCTGCTGCTGTGGAGGCCTTTCGGGAGCTTAAGCACCGCTTTTCGTCTGCTCCTGTGTTGCGCCAGCCTGATGTTTCTCTTCCCTTTCAGGTTGAGGTCGATGCTTCCGAGATCGGAGCAGGGGCGGTTTTGTCGCAGAAAAGTTCCGATTGCTCAGTGATGAGACCTTGTGCGTTCTTTTCTCGTAAATTTTCGGCCGCCGAGCGAAACTATGATGTTGGTAATCGGGAGCTTTTGGCCATGAAGTGGGCGTTTGAGGAGTGGCGTCATTGGCTTGAGGGTGCCAGACATCAGGTGGTGGTTTTGACTGATCACAAGAATCTGATTTATCTGGAGTCTGCCAGGCGCCTGAATCCTAGACAGGCACGCTGGTCGTTGTTTTTTTCTCGGTTTAATTTTGTGGTCTCATACTTACCGGGTTCTGGAAATGTGAAGGCAGATGCTCTTTCTAGGAGTTTTGAGCCTGACTCTCCTGGGGATTCTGAACCTGCTGGTATCCTTAAGGATGGGGTGGTTTTGTCTGCTGTCTCCCCAGACTTGCGACGTGCTTTGCAAGAATTTCAGGCAGATAGACCTGATCATTGTCCACCTGGTAGACTGTTTGTTCCTGATGATTGGACCAGTAGAGTCATCTCGGAAGTTCATTCTTCTACTCTGGCAGGTCATCCTGGAATTTTTGGTACTAGAGATTTGGTGGCTAGGTCCTTCTGGTGGCCTTCCCTGTCTCGAGATGTGCGTGTTTTTGTGCAGTCTTGTGATGTTTGTGCTCGGGCCAAGCCTTGTTGTTCTAGGGCTAGTGGGTTATTGTTGCCCTTGCCTATTCCGAAGAGGCCTTGGACGCACATCTCTATGGACTTTATTTCTGATCTCCCTGTTTCTCAGAAGATGTCTGTCATCTGGGTGGTGTGTGACCGTTTTTCTAAAATGGTCCATTTGGTGCCATTGCCTAAGTTGCCTTCCTCATCTGAATTGGTCCCTCTGTTTTTTCAAAATGTGGTTCGCCTGCATGGGATTCCGGAAAACATCGTTTCTGACAGGGGAACCCAGTTCGTGTCTAGATTTTGGCGGACATTCTGTTCCAGGTTGGGAATTGATTTGTCTTTTTCGTCTGCATTCCATCCTCAGACTAATGGCCAGACGGAGCGAGCTAATCAAACTTTGGAGACTTATTTGAGGTGTTTTGTGTCTGCGGATCAGGATGACTGGGTTGCCTTTTTGCCGTTGGCAGAGTTTGCTCTTAATAATCGGGCTAGTTCTGCCACTTTGGTTTCCCCTTTCTTTTGCAATTCAGGGTTTCACCCTCGTTTTTCATCTGGTCAGGTGGAATCTTCGGATTGTCCGGGAGTTGATGGGGACTTGGTGTGGTTGTCTTCCCGTTTTGTCCCTATGAGGGTTTCTTCTCCTAAGTTTAAGCCCCGGTTCATCGGTCCTTATAGGATTTTGGAGATTCTTAACCCTGTGTCCTTTCGTTTGGACCTCCCGGCATCTTTCGCTATCCATAATGTATTCCATCGGTCGTTGTTGCGGAGGTATGAGGTACCGGTGGTTCCTTCTACTGAACCTCCTGCTCCTGTGCTGGTAGGGGGTGAATTGGAGTACGTTGTGGAGAAGATCCTGGACTCCCGTATTTCCAGACGGAGACTTCAGTATCTGGTTAAATGGAAGGGCTATGGTCAAGAAGATAATTCTTGGGTAACTGCCTCTGATGTTCATGCCTCGGATTTGGTTCGTGCCTTTCATAGGGCTCATCCAGATCGTCCTGGTGGTTCTCGTGAGGGTTCGGTGCCCCCTCCTTAAGGGGGGGTACTGTTGTGAATCCGCTTTTGGGCTCCCCTGGTGGTTGCTGGTGGTACTGGTGACTTGTGTGTCTTTGCTGTCTCAGTTCACCTGCTCCCATCAGTGTTTGGGAGTTTCCTATTTAGCCTTGCTCTCCAGTCATTTCCTTGCCGGTCATCATTGTAACCAGAGCCTTCGGTTGCATGTTCCTGCTACTAGTCTGCTGATCAGCTAAGTGGTCTTTGTCCTTTTGTTTTGTATCTTTTGTCCAGTTTGCAGTTTTGTTATTCTCTGTAGCTGGAAGCTCTTGTGGGCTGAAATTGCCACTCCTGTGTCATGAGTTGACACAGGAGTCTTAAAGTAATTTCAGGATGGTTTTTTGATAGGGTTTTCAGTTGACCGTGACGTCCTCTTTTGTATCCTTCTTCTATCTAGTAAGTGGACCTCTCTTTGCTAAATCTACCTTCATACTGTGTATGTCTTTTCCTCTAAACTCACCGTCATTACATGTGGGGGGCTGCTATCATCTTTTGGGGTATTTCCCTAGAGGTAAGCCAGGTCTGTTCCTTCCTCTACCCGGGGTAGTTAGTCCTCCGGCTGGCGCGTGGCATCTAGGGTTAATCAGGTATGCTCCCTGGCTACTATTAGTTGTGTGGTAGATTTAGCTCACGGTCAGCTCGAGATTCCATCACCCAGAGCTCATCCGTTATCTTTGTGTTTTGATGTTTCCCTGCCATTGGGAATCATGACACGCAACTATAAGTAGCCGTGGGATGTTCCTGTCACTCCCTCGACACCTCGTCACAGCCGGAGGACTAATTACCCCTAAAGAAAGAAACAGGAAAACTATCTTGCCTCAGAGAAAATCCCCAAAGGAAAGACAGCCCCCCACAAATATTGACTGTGAGAGGAGAGGGAAATTACAAACGCAGACTGAAAACAGAATTTAGCAAAGGAGGCCACGCTACCTAGAAAGAAAAGACAGGACAGAGTACTGTGCGGTCAGTATTTAAATACTACAAAAATCCACCACAGAGAATACAAAAATCTCCACACCTAACTAAAGGCATGGAGGGTAATAAATCCTTACACAGACAAAGCTGGACAAGAAAAAACATAGCAATTCACTGAACTATAAAGTCCACCGCATGTGGACTGCAAAAACCAAGCCAGGACTTATCTTTGATGATTTGGACAATCCAGCAGGAGAAACCAAGCAGAGATGTGAATCCTCCAGAAAAACAATGGACAACTGGCACTCACTAAAGGGTGAAGCCAGACTAAATAGCCCCGTCCAAAGTGGAAGCACCTGATGACTGCTGTGAAGGACAAACAGCAGCACTACCACTTATAACCACCGGAGGGAGCCCAAGAGCAGAACCCACAACAGAATTCACAACAGAAATACTTGCCACTCATATAGGTGTATTCAAGAACTTATTTATTGAGTGAAGAAATTCCAGAAAATTAAGAGACTCTTCGGTCAAAACCTGACCTTCATCAGTCATCTGGATAGAGGAGATCTGTGTGAAGATGCGCTGTGTGAGGGTCAGCGCTTCCTGTCTTAGCAGTGGACACTGCAGACTCTCACACAGCACACCTTCACACAGATCTACTCTATCCAGATGACTGATGAAATTCAGGTATTGAATGAAAAGTCTCTTAATTTTCTAGAATTTCTATACTAAGGATAGGCCATCAATATTAAAGTCCTGGACAACCCTTTAAACACTTCCACATCTGTAAAAAATTTAGTTTATAGATGTACTCAGCCATTAAAACCATGGTTAGAAAATAGTAGGCAGCCTCCAGGCTTGAGTGGTATAAAAAATAACTTCTTTTTTTCTGCCAGACAGGATGCAACGTTTCAAGCTAATACAGGTCTTTATCTAATTGTATATTTTTCCAAGTGAGCTCCTTGGGATTTTATGGCTAAAAGTACTTGGATTCCTCCTACTTATCCAGGATGAGTGCTGCAGGCAATCTTTTTTTTTACTATTGATTAAAATCATTCTTGTCATTGCAAAGCACTTGACACTTTAGTGAGTTACACACCAATAAGTTGACGGTGTAATATTCTGCAAATAATATGGTTTCTTTGATCTATACAACAAGGTTATAATAGAAAATGTATTAAAAGTAAAAAGAGAAGTAAAAAAGAGATTGAAAAACATTACTGGAGTTTGACATGTGCTGGGAATACTGAGTAATGGAACGATGATCATTGCTACATGGATGGGAATGTGGCTAATAAATAACCCCTGCTGTGCACTGATGAGAAGCTGCTTGCTATATTTCCCTCTAGACCATGCATAGTCTTCAGTAAATGGGTAATAAGAATTATCATGTGTCTACATAGATAGACAAATGAAGCAAGGTTTCGTAAATACATGTATTGATTTAGACAGCTTTAGTCACTCTCATCCCCACTGTGATAATATAGAGCTGCTCAGGAACAAGCCCAAACTTCATTACGTCTGTCACAGCGAGTGCACATCAGCACTCAGCGCAGGGAAAAAACCCTCATGGAATTAGCTACATAATTGGCTCTGCAGAGGAAATCTCGCCGTGCAAACAGAAAAAAATCTAAATTATTTAACTTCACTTGAATTAATTATCTGTTTTATTGTTTGAAATCTGATAAAGTAGATTCCATCAGATGAATATGTCATAGTAATAATGGATTTGGCTAAGATGGTTGCTTATTCCTGGCTTGCCTGTTCTTGGCTAAATGTAGGGTCAAGTTTACCGACTTGAAAATATGGTTGCTTCACTTCTTATTTTACATGACAATTCAAGAGGTGGTTTCCACACTTTTCATACCAATATGGTTCCTGGCACACCGGGTGTATGTAAAATAAAGACATTGCTGCTAGTGATGGGTAAAATGGCCACAGCAGCCTTTTGTTATTATTATTATTATTTATTGTTATAGCTCCATTTATTCCATGGCGCTTTACATGTGAGGAGGGGTATACATAATAAAAACAATAATCTTAAACAATACAAGTCATAACTGGAGGAGAGAGGACCCTGCCCGTGAAGGCTCACAATCTACAAGGGATGGGTGAGAATACAGTAGGTGAGGGTAGAGCTGGTCATGCAGCGGTTTAGTCGATCGATGGTTACTGCAGGTTGTAGGCTTGTCGGAAGAGGTGGGTCTTCAGGCTCTTTTTGAAGGTTTCGATGGTATGCGAGAGTCTGATGTGTTGTGGTAGAGGGTTTTTGTTAAAAATTTACACACAAAACTCAGAGCGCCTACAACAATGGCGACCCCACAACAATATAAACAATGTAAATACTAAATGGCTATAAAAAGCTAATAGGTCTAGTCTAGAGGCAAACCCCACATGCTACAAAGGACATTACCAATTAACTAGCCTCTAAACCAGACTTATCACCACACGAAAGACCTGGCCATGTAACACCTTATACGTCCTGTACCCGCCATAACTCCAAGGCTTGTTCAATACCATCCCTCAGACCCAGCATCCACAAATCAAGCGTTGAGATGGACACCAATTTCTGGTGACAAAACAGGCAACGGTCTTATTCACTTTAATTCTTGTTCTGTTCAATTTATCAACCGACCTCGAGTATCTGCATGTCTACGTCAAACTTCACCTCACCAGGTGATCTCATAATAGCCAGGTTTTCACACTGTGAGGCACAGGAGGCGGATACACAGGTGGAAGCTACTCTGTTATAGCCTGTAACTAGCTGCCTAGGGACGAACACACTGAAAGTATAAGGTGCTTAGGCTTTGATGACTGACTGGTCATAAGGAGTAAGAGCCACCGAGCAAAGGGAATGTGTGATGGCGATGTGTGACAGCATAAACTGAATTGCTTGTAGGCCAGGAGATGTGGGGGAACCTACAGAAAGTGAGGGGACATTACATAGACCGCTTGTGTACTGCAGGTACTGGACATAACAATATCTGAAGCACTTCTTACCGATGAATAGAAGCTAGTTCTAGTGTAACCAATAATCCGGCATTCAGAAAGGGATTGCTGAGATGAGACATTCCTTTAATGTTACATAAAAGCCATAGATATACACAGGTAAATTAATGTCATTGTAGTGTTACCTATAGCTCAGAAGAAGGATGTACATAGGTCTGTGTGTGCTCTGACAATTCTGTCTTTGCAGTGTCTCCACAGGTTCTTATGCAATGCAAGCGTTCAATGTTCCTAATTATAGTATATAATACTCTGCTCCTAATGAAATGTGCGTGTTATTTTCTTCAGCGCAGCACATTTTCCTTCTGTCTCCTAGCAGCATCCTGGATATTCAGGAAGAAATGTCAATGTATTTTCATATATCTGATTCACGTTCAATGCCATGAAGATTTTAACCTTCTCTTGTCTGATTACATTTCCAAACTATGGCAGAAGGACAGGACATCTGCAGGGCTGGGGCATTAATAGTTATTTATCCCATTTAAAGGTTGACAGACATAAATCTGTGAACAGCAGGAACATTTTGAAAAATTACCAAAACAATGCAGACATTGTGCAAAATGTTTCTGCTATGCTGTAATATTTATCCAAATAGAAAACTTTTTGTCACTAAAATCACAAACAGGGCATATTCTAATTACAATTAAGACATTTTCTAGTATGATCTACCACGAGACGAGAGGTTTGACATTCAAAAATGAGGAGATGACCCAAACTGACCACTTCATTGGAATCAATGAAATGGTCATTACGGGCCCTTAGATCCACGGTTGAGATGGAACTTACATCTGTTCTACGGGATCACAAATGCATCCGTAAGACTTTAGTTTGAAAATGGCCTGACAAGATAAGATAAAACAGAGCATAATTCTATTTATGAAGATCCAGCTAGTCGGGGTCTTTAAACCCCTTCCCGACATGTGACGGAATAGTACGTCACATGTCGGGACCCCCGCTTTGATGTGCGCTCCGGCGGTGAGCGCACATCAAAGTCGCGACATGTCAGCTGTTTTTTACAGCTGACATGTGCGCGCAATAGCGGCGGGTGAAATCGCGATCACCCGCCGCTATTAACTAGTTAAATGCCGCTGTCAAACGCAGACAGCGGCATTTAACTACCGCATCCGGCCGTGCGGCCGGATATGAGCGCATCGCCGACCCCCGTCACATGATCGGGGGTCGGCGATGCTCCTCCATTGTAACCATAGAGGTCCTTGAGACCTCTATGGTTACTGATTGCCGGTGGCTGTGAGCGCCCCCCTGTGGTCGGCGCTCACAGCACACCTGCATTTTAGCTACATAACAGCGATCTGATGATCGCTGTTATGTAGCAGAGCCGATCGGGATGTGCCTGCTTCTAGCCTCCCATGGAGGCTATAGAAGCATGGCAAAAGTAAAAAAAAAAAGTTTTTAAAAATGTGAAGAAAATAAAAAAAATATAAAAGTTTAAATCACCCCCCTTTCGCCCCAATCAAAATAAATCAATAAAAAAAAAACCCAACCTACACATATTTGGTATCGCCGCGTTCAGAATCGCCCGATCTATCAATAAAAAAAAGCATTAACCTGATCGCTAAATGGCGTAATGAGAAAAAAATTCGAAACGCCAGATTTAGGTTTTTTTGGTCGCCACGACATTGCATTAAAATGCAATAACGGGCGATCAAAAGAACGTATCTACACCAAAATGCTATCATTAAAAACGCCAGCTCGGCACGCAAAAAATAAGCCCTCACCTGACCCCAGATCACGAAAAATGGAGACGCTACGAGTATCGGAAAATGGCGCAATTTTGTTTTGTTTTTTGCAAAGTTTGGAATTTTTTTTCACCACTTAGGTGAAAAATAACCTAGTCATGTGAGGTGTCTATGAACTCGTAGTGACCTGGAGAATCATAATGGCAGGTCAGTTTTAGCATTTAGTGAACCTAGCAAAATAGGCAAGCAAAAAACAAGTGTGGGATTGCACTTTTTTTGCAATTTCACTGCACTTGGAATTTTTTCCCCGTTTTCTAGTACACGACATGCTAAAACCAATGATGTCGTTCAAAAGTACAACTCGTCCCGCAAAAAATAAGCCCTCACATGGCCAAATTGACGGAAAAATAAAAAAGTTATGGCTCTGGGAAGGAGGGGAGCGAAAAACGAAAACGGAAAAACGGAAAAAGCTCCGGGGGTGAAGGGGTTAAAGGGAAGCTGTCAGCACAGAATGACAGTTCAAAGCAAGTACAGGTGCTCGGTGGCGTGATCAAACATTTATGTGCACCTTACAAAACTACTTGTTTTCCTGTTTTCCATCGAGGTCTGAATTTCTCTGGCTTTATAAAGTCAGCAGAGTTGTCAATCAAAGAAGAGGAAAGGGATGGAGATAGAGGGAAAAAAATAAATCAGAAAGAGCACTTGTCTGGCCACACCAAGGGTATGCTGAGTGTTTGGACTTGTTTGAAGAGTCATTTTGGGTTTACAGAGTCCCTTTAAGGCATTGCTTTGAGGAGACGTATGCAAAGATTTTCTCCTTCAGAATAAAGAAGCAGTATTCCCAACACCTTCTGTAGATGTCTTTACAGGGTTGCCACATAAGGAAGGAAATAGAGAGACCAATTTTATCTTGAGCTATTTTCCAAAATGCAAAACAGACCAAATCAGACTTCTTCCAGTTTCTGAAATTAAATAAATAAATAAATAAGAGAGAAGTGTATTGGATATACAAATTACATACTATTCATCCAAAAGGTCTTAATGAGCTGGTAGATCTTTTTTGATAAGCCATCCTTTATGGTTTCTTGTCCCTAGTGGCCCGACGGATCTCCTAATCACATATCCATTCCCCAGAAATGGAGATTTAGTATAATGACAATGGGAAGTATTTGGTGTTCAGCCTTGCCCAAAACCTATGGGTTCAAGTCTAGCCATTTTTACAAAATCTTAACACATTTTTGATTATAGGTTTTATATATGGTTTTAAATCAAAAATTGACTGTCCAAAGGTTTAATGTGTTTTATCAGAGGTTATATATTGATATAAAGATATTGTGACTGTCGTGTGACATCATGATATTGGAGGGGCATTTTCTCAGGAAGTGATGTTTGTTTGTTTGGGACGTCATGAAGGTTTTGTCTAAAGCCTCAACCATTCCCAACAAGTGTAGAGATAGTATGATGGTAATGGGGAACCCTAAGTGTTCTGGCTTGCCCAAAACTTGTGAGTTTGATTCCAGCCAACTCCTTTTTTAACCCCTTTATGACCTCGGACGGGATAGTACGTCCGAGGTCAGAACCCCCGCTTTGATGCGGGCTCCGGTGGTGAGTCCACATCAAAGCCACGACATGTCAGCTGTTTTGAACAGCTGACATGTGCGCCCAATAGCGGCGAGTGGAATCGCGATCCACCCGCCGCTATTAACTAGTTAAATGCCACTGTCAAACGCTGACAGTGGCATTTAACTACCGCTTCCGGCCTCACGGCGAGAAATGCGCTCATCGCCAACCCCCGTCACATGATCGGGGGTCAGCAATGTGTCAGGATAGTAAACATAGAGGTCCTTGAGACCTCTATGGTTACTGATGCCAGCTTGCTGTGAGCGCTACCCTGTGGTCGGCGCTCAAAGCAAGCCTGTAATTCAGCTGCATAGGAGCGATCTGATGATCGCTCCTATGTAGCAGAGCCGATCCAGTTGTGCCAGCTTCTAGCCTCCCATGGAGGCTATTGAAGCATGGCAAAAGTAAAAAAAAAGTTTAAAAAAATATGAAATAAATAAAAATATAAAAGTTTAAATCACTCCCCTTTTGCCCCATTCAAAATAAAACAATAAAAATAAAATAAAATATACACATATTAGGTATCGCTGAGTTCAGAATCGCCCGATCTATCAATAAAAAAAAAGTATTAACCTGATCGCTAAATGGCATAGCGAGAAAAAAATTTGAAATGCCAAAATTACGTTTTTTCGGTTGCTGCAACATTGCATTAAAATGCAATAACGGGCGATCAAAAGAACGTATGTGCACCAAAATGGTATCACTAAAAAACGTCAGCTTGGCACGCAAAAAATAAGCCCTCACCTAACCCCAGATCACGAAAATGGAGACGCTATGGGTATCGGAAAATGTCGCAATTTTTTTTTTTCTAGCAAAGTTTGGAATTTTTTTTCACCACTTAGATAAAAAATAACCTAGACATGTTTAGTGTCTATGAACTCGTACTGACCTGGAGAATCATGATGGGTGGTCAGTTTTAGCATTTATGGAACATAGCAAAAAAGCCAAACAAAAAACACGCATGGGATTGCACGTTTTTTGCAATTTCACTGCACTTGGAATTTTTTTCCCATTTTCTAATACACGTCATGGTAAAACCAATGATGTCGTTCAAAAGTACAACTCGTCCCTCACATGGCCATATTGACAGAAAAATAAAAAAGTTATGGTTCTGGGAGGAGGGGAGTGAAAAACGAACACGGAAAAACAAAAAATCCCAAGGTCATGAAGGGGTTAAAAAATGCAGCAATCATTGCTTTTTTATATATATTTTTTTAATTAAAGACTGAAGTTTTAGGTGGATAGTGTGTTTCATCAGAGTTTAGATTTTGAAATAAAGTCATTGTAACTGGTGTATGACATTCTGACACTGGAGGGGGCATCCCCACATGAAGTGAGGTCGGTTTGTTTGTAATTGTGATGCCATGAAGATTCTGTATAAAACCCCTGCTGTAAACAGACACTGTAAAATCTTTGGCCCCGAGGAAGTGGCAGATTGCCACGAAACACGTCGGCACAATAAAGCTTTCGAGAACATTTCCATCGTGTGTGGTCAGCGCGGATACATTGAGAAACCCGGTCTTTTCCTTCCTTCTTTGTCTCTTTCTTCCAGTTTCTGCAACACTGTCTTGTCCAGGAAACATCCTTGGCATATTTCTACATGAGCCGCTCTGAACCTCTAACTGCATCTACTTTAATCTACTCTCCTAATATTCACTTACAGTAAAGACCAGAGGCATGTATTATTCTTTGGTCAATGCTATTAATTCTTAACAATTTAAATAGATTTTTTTCTGAAAACTCAGAGGAGGATTTAGCTGTTCTTCCTTATTTATTGGGGAATCCCATTACTGATTTCTCATTACTGGCTTATATTATTGTGCCTGTTATTTTAATCTCACAATAAACAAATTCATTTATGTCACGTTCTATCAAATCATGCAGCAGATCAAGTTTAAAATCAATGTGTTTGGTTTCACATTGATCTTCTCACTGCATGCAAGTTTAATGCATCCTTGGTTGTCTTTGTAAATCATCATTGGTTGAGTTGTTGGCTTACCAAAATTGTCTAATAATTGGTTTAACCAAATGACCTCTTGACCTGCATGGGCTGCAGACACATACTCTGCTTCTGTAGATGACAAGGCTACAGACATCAGTTTTCTGCTAGGCCAAGAAAATGAACTTTCTCTCAGCTTAAACAAATAGTTACTTGTTGATTTATCATCACTTAAATCATCGGCCCAATGTCTTGAGTCTCCTTCAAAAATCGAAGAACTCTCTTAACAGCATTCCAGTCCTTTTGGCGTGGTTTTTCCACATATCTGCAGAGAATTCCAATTGTTGCTGCAGTATCCGGTTGTGACGCCCCAGGGTCCTGGTTGTCACAGTGGCATTGCTTTCCCCTTGGGGAGAGTGATGTCACTCTTGGAAGCAATTAAGGATACCTTTCACCAGGTAATCACTTACATACAACACGTTCATACTCCAGGCCAGAAGGGGGAGCTCTGAACCCGGATTAAGGGGAACTTCCCTTATATATTCTGGCTGGAGAGGAAGTTAGAGAGCATTCTGTCAGAGGACAGAGAAGAGAGCAGACAGACAGAGTGTCGGAAGGTCTGAAGGGGCCGTGTAGTCCGAGGTACTACAGCTCCTGGAGGAAGACAACAGAAGGAACAAACAGTTTGTAGAAAGAGAGCAGGAGAGAGAAAGCACAGGAGAATAATACCAGTGGAGCAGAGCAGTGATTTGGCTACCTCCCTGGCTAGCACAGATTCCGGTAGCCGGAAGACCAAGGCCGTGTTGAACTCTAATGTGGCATAGCTGAAACCAGCAGGACAGCTGGATTGCAAATCACCTGTCCACCTTTATACCCAGGAGACACAGTGATTAATATAGGGTTGTGATAGAGACCCTGTAAAAAGGCCTGCTTCACTTGTCATACGGGTAGTGACCTAACCTGTATGGAGGACAGAGAGAAACTGTGAGGACCTTATCAGAAGCCATAGGCAGTAAGGGACTACAACACCACCACACTTTGGGAAGGGCTTTTACCTCCACCTGGTCAGAGGACTCTGGATTCGCTTCCAAGCTGGCCGGACCCTGCCTATACCTGTTGTCTGGTGCCCTGGGCTGCGGTTGCCTGAAGCTACTGTAAACCAGGTAAAGAGAGTGCAAACCTGTGTCCTCGTTCTTCACTGCACTTCTCACCATCTTCACCTATACACCGGGAGCCCTGGGGACCTACTTCACCTGTGGGAAGTTATACCATCTAGCTGCCATAACATCACCCCAGAGGACCCCTTTAAGCAGCATCGGTCCCTACTGACCGAATACCAAAGGTGGCATCACGAATAGACCTTATTACATCCTTTAAAGACTTTCCCCTTTTAATTGGGCTCCCAGGACCACGGACCGGGTTGCAGCCACCATGACATCCCCTTTAAGTTCCGGACCTGGTACCAAGTACCCCATGGCCCTGGTGGGCGACTCACAGTCAAGTCATAGTTGCTATATATAGCAGTGCCCCCACTGACTGTATTTTTCATTGTTAGGTAACAGATCATCTTCTCTTTCCAACTTTAAGTAGGATGGTTCCAGTTGCGGTTAATATACCTTTGGCTTTTGACATTCCAAATTGTTTCAGAATTGACATCATTTTTGTTCTTCGGTTTAGGAGAAAGATTCCATCTTTTTTCTCTTTGGACCTGGATTCCTAGATAATATGTCACCTTTCCAAGTTCTTTCATTTCAAAATTGTGATTCAGAATTTTAATCATCTTTGCAATTTCTGTTCCCTTTTGATGAACCATAGTCACATTATCCACATCTAAGAGAATATACATACACTCTCCATCTGTGCATTTTGTGTATAAACATGGAACTGCTTGACCTCTTTTAATTCCTCCTTCCAATAAGACTTTGTTCATTTTGTTCTTGCCAATAGCTTAAACCCATAGAGAGATTTTTGTAGTTTGCAAATAAGATTCTCTTCACCTGCTTTGATATTACCCTCTGGTTGAGTCATGTACAAGTCTCCTTCAATGTCACCATTTAGAATTTTCCTCTGAGGAAGCCACGCTTTGTAGCGATATACGTGGGGTCTTTTCCTCCGTGCACCATGCTGTGACTGGGTGGCACTAATATGTCTACCAACAGGTTTTATACAGCCTTGCTCTTTTTGGCTTTCATTGCTTCATATTAGCTATTTTTTCACTCTTTATCCAAGGCATTTATTCTTTGGGTCTCTTTACAAGTTTTCTTTTTATAAAGTTTTCTGCTTATATATACTTAGACATATTGCTGTTTTCTGCTGTTATCTATACATACTATTTCTTATAAAATCAGCTATCACAGTGCAGGCTGTTTACCATGCATGTAAAACAGAGTGGAGGAGGATGGTTAGTCCTTATACGGACTTCCAGATGTTGCACTTTAGCCTCTTGGCTTTTTAACGTTTTTTTAATTGTAGCTGTGTATCTTGTTCTTGTATTTTTTGGTGATTTTTACTATTTTATACAAACGTCTCCCTTTCTCGGTTTGCTCATGTGTTCTTATGTGTGTGGTTTGTGATTCCGGTGTTTTATTTTGTAGTCTCCTTGGATTCCTTTCTCCCACTATAGCCCACGAGCTTTAAAGACTAACATTGCCACAAAGAGGCGTACTTGTTTTTTTTCTGCTTTCACCAAACCGATGTCAAGAACTGACTATTCTCTAGCTGCCTGATATATGCAACACCTTGCCAGGTACCATTGTAATAAAAATTATATTAACTCTACCTGTCAGTAATGGTATGGCTGCTCATGTATATACAAGATGCAGCAATTCCCACAGCCACCGGCTATAATATTGTTTCTGTGCTCACTCACATCTTATCTGTGGAGTATTACTGTTAATCCATCTTGCATTCATGTTTGGCATTTTCTGTTAATCCCTGCCTTTAACAACACAATGTACTTACTGGTGGCCCATTCCACCACCACCACACTAGGTTTTAAGACCTCTGGCAGGAAAGATTAGCGACCTTTTGCTTCTTACCACTTTCCTAAGCATGGTTGTAGGGGCTAGCATATTAGCTCTTAACTTGTGCCACCTCCTACACTATCAGCACTGTCCACTCTCATTAATGGCAGCGGCCATCTGCAGACATTTGCATTTAAATTGCTTTTTGCCTCTAAATCTCTATGCACTTTCTGAATATAAATCTAGAAAGCAAAAAATGATACAGGAAAAAGGAATTTTGCATGGAGAGAGGCCATAAATCACGAGAGAAGTGAGTAAATCAGTGCTACCACATAACGTTCATTTGTAGCATATACCAATGTTAAATTAAATATCAGCAATTCCACGTTATAATTAAATCAATATTCACTGACCATTTTCATTGTGCATTGATTGTATCTCTAGTATTTATTATTTGAGGACCAAGTCCTTGTGGGTGGGATCAAGTCTTATTATGTAACACCAATAAGAACAGACACCTACAAGTAAACTTAAATCATCCCACAAACAGCTATAGAAAACCTTGACTGCCAAAGGTACCCTAAACCATTTTAATAAGGGGAAGGAAACAGGTTCCCATTGACTTCAAATATCTCTCACAATGCATTAAATACTCAGTAAAAAAAGTGAAAATTTGCCACAACCTTAAAAATATACTAGACCATCAGCCAGACAAGTCCTCCTGATAATAAGCGAGCACATGTTTAGTCAATTTGAGCTTTTCTGCATCTTCCCAAGGTTATAGGTATGTTACTATGTGGCATTTCTGCTGAGGACCTCGCATAGTGGAAATACAGAAAATTCCACAGCAATTTGCTCATCTAAGATAGGCTGATCTCCAGTCCCAACATATCTCAGATCAACAGGTAATATCCTGCATGTCTATGTCACTACTGGCTAGAGTTGAGCAGAGAAATTTGCAGAACCCTGGTGTAGTGGCCATGTCGTTAGTCCATGGCCACTGGTCCAGAGCCCTGTGAACCTCCTCTTATTTATAGAGTAACATCATTGTGTCATATCTTCTGATTGGAAGAGACACCGTGGATGCCAAGCGGTAGGAGTTGGTTTACTGAGCTCGGGTCCAGCAGCCACAGACTAACAACGTAGTCATTGAGTACTAGTGCAGCCGAAACGCGTCGACTGGGTCATGTCAACCATGTAAATTTTTTGTTTGTATGCATCATATTTTCTTTTGAAAAAGAAAAGGAAAATCCAGTCCTGTTGAGCCGGACTCTAATTTTTAAAAAAATTTCCTTGATGTGAGGCCAGGGCGAGACCGGTGTCTGCACCTCAGGTGGATAAGCATAGAGCAACTGGGTGAGCGGGAATCAAGTTTTTACATTCGTTAATATACATGTTTCTTCTGTGGACAATCAACACAAAGTTTTAAATGGTGCCTCCAAATGCAATGTATGAATGTGACTTGAATGTTGCCTTAGATCTATTACTCTACATGTCTTACATGCCCACCACATCTAGAACCTTCAGACATATCTTGAAAGCCCATCTTTAAGAAGCTTACAGCCTGCAATAACACCGCTGTGACCTCATCGCCACAGGAGCTGCTGCAAACCCTCAACCTACTGTCTTCTTCCCCATTGCCCTGTAGACTGTAAGTCTGCAAGGGCAGGACCCTCTCGTTTCTGTATCAGTCTGTCATTGTTAGTTTGTTCACCGTAATTTACATTTGTACTGCACCATGGAATCAAAGGTGCTCTAAAAATTATTATTATTATTATTATTATTAATAATAATAACAATAATAATAATAATAACTAGTGTTGATCGAATAGCTTCAGATAAGTGCTTATCCGAGTAGCTACAGCGCTTACCGAATAGCTGCATCGGGAACCCGGAGCGCTCCCGATAATCTACTGTTCGGCGTCGCAGCTGCTTGTGTCGTGGCTGTGTGACTGTCAAAACAAGTGCATGGGGAGCCCAACAAACAGGCTGCCCATGCATGTGTTGTGACTGTCACACAGCCGTGAAACATGCAGCTGCGGCACCGGACAACTGATTATCGGGAGCGCTCCAGGTATCCAGGTTCCCGAGGAAGCTATTAGGTAAGCGCTATAGATATTCAGATAAGCTCTTATCCGAAGCTATTCGATCAACACTAATAATAACGCTTTAAATACAAGAAAAGAATAATGAATTCATTAAAATCTTAAGTAATAGAGTAATACAGGTAGGTTGTTATTGTACAAAGTTAGGCATTACTGTATTTTTGTCTGTAAAATAATTCATACAATGAGCAAAGGCATCTTTACCCTTTGTCTCAGCTAATCCTATTATGACTAAGATGGTGTTTTCCCCCTGTGATCCTGTGAAAGTTAAGGTAAATTAACCTAATCCATTCTCCATTGGCTACAATCTTCTGGAGTGCCTTGTTGCTGTGACAGCCTCATGAAGCATCTTTACGCTCTCCAATAGAGAGCAGGCAAGCAGCAGTATACTTACAAGATGAAGGAGAAGTAAAATAGACTCTCGGTTCCTGGTTTTCAGCTTGTCTGTTTCTTCCCCGAGGTGCAGCAAGCTCCCTGATGCCATCTGGAAAAGAGATCACACAAGAAGAATAAGGGAAGATTGGACTCCGCTGATCAGTCATAACAGCCATTTATGAGTATTATTTCTTTTTCAGGTTATACACACATCCTTGTGGACTTCATATCAATGTGTGCATAGATTTACAGTCATTTTGGATAATGTTCACAGTTCTACGTATGTTCTGAAGGAACATGGGGGTTAGAATAAGATGTTCCCTATATATTCTGTATATATGAGAGACATGAGCTGGTCCAGTGCTGAGCAAAGAGGAAGATATAAAGATGTACACTGCTCATCTACCTCACACGGTCAAAGGATCGTCATGTTGACATCAAACATGCCTGCCTGATTATATTTTTTCCAAATTATCTTCTGTCTATCTTCTGTCTAAGGTTGTTTGTACCTCCCATACAAATCCCGTCAATTTTGACCACATTGATTCTAATGTGTACGGTTAGTGTAAGGCCTGGGTCAAACAAGCATATGAAAATGCATCTGAGTTTTATCCAGAAAACTTGGAGGATCATCATCTATATTGACATCCATATGGCATCTGTGTATCCGTTTTTTACATCCGTGGGATATCCAAGTGGCATCCATTTCTATACATAAACAGCTTGAAAGGTGGATGATCAAATACAGCTTCTGGGTTATTAATGGAAATTTAACTGTAAAAATTGGATGCCTCACAGATGTCCCGTTTGGGTTCTGAATTTTTTTGCTCATAGTCTTGCATGGCTAATCCTCATTGGTAGAGACTATAGCAAGCTGTGCTTTTTGTCACATCCTCTGAACAGCTCTATTGAAATACATTGATCCGTGTGCTGTCCTATTTTTACTGTCCATATAATACACTCTTTTGAAAGAACCCTAAGACCAGGTTCACAAGCATATAACAAAATTATCAGGGTTTCATTCAGAAAACTCGGGTGATTTTTTTTCAGAGTCCTGTTTTTTTCCCACAAAACGGGACTCTGACATCCTGTGCGAGCCCTGGTACAATGACATCACCACGTTAGTGGGTCCGCGCCTTGCTGGCAGAATCGCCAGGAATTGGTGTTGGGTAAGTAAATTTTTTTTTTATTTCTAATAATATTTGTAGGAGCATCATACAGTGTGGGGGCTACTCCAGAGAACGCCACGTTTTTCTTATATGTAAATGAGCTGTTTCAGGCTATGGGTCGAACACTGATGTGCATCAGAATCTGCCTCCTGGGCTTATGTCAAGGGGCATTACCAGTGTGAAACATGTAACTAACACAGAACAGTAGAACTGAACTTTGTCTTCTTGCAAATAAATTCTTGCAGCTCTGTAGCTCTGCTGTATTGCAACAACATTACAACCCTGTCTGCCTGTGAGATGGAAGCTGAAGCTGAGAGAAACCTGCAGATGTGTCAGGTATAATCACACAGCGCTGCAGTGAGATCAGGAGAGCAGAGAGCGGCCATCACACATCACACTGGTAAGACAGGTAACAATAACATGTCTCACACTGGTAACACTCCCTTTCCGGCATAATAAGCTTTGGAGGAGATTCTCATACAGATCAATGTCCATCCCATAATCCTGAACAGCTCATTTATTCATTTATATATAAGAAAAACATAGATTTCTCTGGAATAAGACATTGGATCGTAGATATGAAGGTATCAGTTTATTCAATCTCCTATGACTTACATGCCCATATAGGCGGTTGATCCTGCTGACAGTTTCCCTTTAAATGTCAGAATATTGTGACTGTCAAAGGTGCACACAGGAGGCATTATTATTATTATTTTTAAGGAGGAAAATGTGGACACTTTTCTAGGGCATTTGCCCAGGTCATTTATATTTTTTTAGGTAGTAATTTAACCATCTAGAGGGCAGAAAAGAGGCATTTTACTTTGTAAGGGGCACAGTATTGGGTATTCTTGTGCCACAGAGCAAATAGTAATATGGACACATACGGCAGCAGTGATTCAGTTTGGGGGCATCAATAAGATGAGGAGTTTGTGGAGGTTGGGGATAGATGGGGACAGCGCTAGAATTGTGAGTCAAATAAATGTGTGTTTGTTGTATTCTCTATAGATGAGTCGTGTCATGTCGTCTGCGCCAGATGGAAAAGGCAGGAAAAGTGAACGATTCCATCAATAAGAACGTCAATGGTAAAGTCACTATCTATACCTGCATGGCAATCTCATACAGTGGGTACGGAAAGTATTCAGACCCCTTTAAATTTTTCACTCTTTGTTTCATTGCAGCCATTTGGTAAATTAAAAAAGTTCATTTTTTTCACATTAATGTACACTCTGCACCCCATCTTGAATTAAAAAAACACAGAAATGTAGGTCTATGTAGCAAGTGCTATATAAAAAAATGTCCACCTGATGAAGACGGTATTTCCGTTGAAACGCGTTGTGGCTTAACCCTATCCTGGTGTCAGAGTCTTCTTTCTGCGCGCCTTAGACTGAGCTTTCCTTTTTTTTTTCTATATAGCAAGTGCTAGCTCAGACAAGGATCTGGCCAGAAGGCCTAGCTTTTATAGGAGAGAGGAGTGGCTAACCGAGCACAGCTGAATGCAGGTGTCAGGATAATCAAGCAGACTCACCAGGGAGCTAAGGGGTCCGGGTAGCTGGAAGCGGGTAGCGTGTCAGAGCACCCGGGCCGAGAGGTGTGACCATCGGATAGACGCTGCAACAGGACATGCGGCACGTGACTGCCGGTCACAGGGTACAGGGGCGGAGCCTCCCGCAGGTCTGCAGCAACAAACAGGAGAACGCGGCGTTGACGGCGTCTGAACACCACAGGGGGTTAAGCGCACCGGGGTTGGTACGAACAAAGGGAATTCAACCAAAGCCGAGATCAGGGATACCAGACGGGACGGGCAGTACTAAAAGGGGCAGGCAAAAGAGTTACCAGAGGAAAATCCAAGGTCAGAACCGAGAAAGTAAACACAGTACACAATCAGCAGGCAGAATCAGCAACAGGAAAACAGACCGGGTCAGAACCAAACAATCACACTAAAACACAGGCACAAAGGTACAGGCACAACAGGGTTGACCACCTCAGCCGAGGGCAAGAGTATAACCAACAAGGCCTGAATCTACAGAGAGGTTATAAAAAGCCTCACTGGTGCCAAAAGGAGGCTACAAAGATTAACCCCATAGGTACCACAGTTGTGGGACAGACAGAACCATGACAGTAGGGATTTCCGCATGGCTGATTAACCCCTGTCCTGCTGAAAGAAAGCAAACACATTTAATACACCGGAGAAGTGCTTCTTCTCAGCGGCGAAACAGGAGCCATCAGATGCTGCGGTCTTCTGGCACTGCTCTATTGCGGTAACTCCGTGCTATAGACGCTGATACATAAGCCACAAAGAAATTCTTCTGTTATTAACGTCATACAGTAAGGGACCTGACTTGAAAAATAGTTTCTAGCATCTAGTGCAGAGGTCTCAAAACTGCATTCCTCAAGGGCTGCAAACAGGACATGTTTTCAGGATTTCCTTGTACTGCACAGGTGATAATTTAATCACCTACACACATAATGATTACAGCACCTTGTGCAATGCTAAGGAAATCTTGAAAACACATATGGTTTGCAGCCCTCGAGGAATGCAGTTTGAGACCCCTGATCTAGTGTGTTATAGACCCTGATCCTTGGTTAAAAAAAATAACAACGCTGATCTGAATGGCACAGTTGAATGACATCAGCTGCACTCTATGTACTGTCCATTTTTTCATGGACAGCACTCAGAGCGCCTTTGTGAACCTACCCTAAGGGTGCTTGCTGGGGTAGACACATTATGAGACATTTACTAAGCTAAATATGCTCCTAAAATGCTACAATGCAGTGCAAAACAAAGTGAATGGGGTCACATTGCAGCCCTGAGGGAACTGTGACTGTGACAATCGTAGTATGTTGCAACTTGCTTGTTGCAGTCACAGAACCGTCAGGGTCACAATGCGACCAGATTCATTTCTATTGCTCTGCTATGTAGCAGCAACACCTGCGTTGCAGCCAAAGTCACCGTGTAGCCCCAGCCTTCAGCTTTTTCATGCTTAGAAACTGCATTGTCTTTATGACTTCCACCATATCCAATATAATACAAATAAGAGTAGTCATCCGCAAAAGTAAAATAGCTTCTGCACTCTCTTATCATAGGGACATTAAAAGTATTTTCGGAATTTTTTGTAGCTGAAAAATAATCTTCACTTGTTACAAATGTTAGAGAATAATTCATTCAAACACAGTAATGGGTGAATTAAAATGGTATTATTTCCCCAACACAAGGTTCATCATGCAAAAAAAAAGCCAGATTTTAGGCACAAACTATTGCCAGGAAATGTAATACCGCTATTACTGTTCTGCCATTGTAATCAAAAATTCTAGCCGCAGATTAGAAAGTGCTGTAATTGATTCTCAGCTGTGAGCTTATTGTTTCATCAAAACTTGTCAGCACAATATTTTATACAAAAAATACACTTTTTTGTAATATGTTGAAAGGAATTTATCAGAATTAAGTAGATTTAAAAGATTAGCTGTAAATGAATCCCAGTAACGATCAATGGCTATTAATTATAGGAAAGATTTGTGCTCAGTGTTCTCCCAAATACCTTCTGTCAGTCTAAACAAGATTAATCCCAATTATCTAATTTCATTGTAAGTGGTTGGACAGCATTTTCAATGTAAAAAACGGAGACAACTTGACCCATTAGATTTTTAGACAAAATATTATCTTCTTTGATAATAAAGTTTACAATAGATTTACTAAGAAAATTGCAATAGAATTCAGTTGAAAATTGTGCCAAGAAAATGTGGAAAATCCATGACATGCTTCTGGCGAGAGCCGATCAACACTATAACAAGTCGGTCAGTGCTCATTTAAAGGGAACCTGTCACCCGGTTGGCCGATAAGAGATACGGCCGTCACCTTTCAGGGCTGATACACAGCATTCTATAATGCTGTATATAAGTCCCCAACCTGACCTGCAAGAGAAGAAAACTAACTTTTATTATACTCATCTGCGGGGCGCTCCGGTCCGATAGGTGTCGCAGGTCTTGTCCGGCAATTCCCTTCTTCTTGCGATGCTGCCCTCCTGCTTGCTTTGTGTGGATGATGCGTCTCCTTGGCACCATGCTCCTGCGCAGGCGTACTTCTCTGCCCTGTTGAGGGCAGAGCAAAGTACTGCAGTGCGCAGGTGCCGGGAAAAGTCAAAAAAACCCGGCGCATATGCACTGCAGTACTTTGCTCTGCCCTCGACAGGGCAGAGAAGTACGCCTGCGCAGGAGACTGTGTGGATGACAAAGGGATGCGTGATCCATGTGAAGCAAGCAGGAGAATGGGGATCATAAGAAGATGGGAGGCACTGGACTAAGACTAGCGACACCCCTCGGACCGGACCGCCCCGCAGGTGAGTATAATAAAAAGTTATTTTTCTTCTCTTGCAAGTCGGGTTGGGGCTGATATACAGCATTATAGAATGCTGTATATCAGCCCTGAAAGGTGATGGCCATATCTCTTATTGGCCAAACCTGGTGACAGGTTCACTTTAAGACCTTTTTATGTGGACTGATCCATACTGTGTCATTAATATGAATGTTCACTCTCTGGATATCCCTTGCTGTAATGCCAACAAGCAATTATGATGAATGCTTATTTGGACGTTTATTGGCCTATATACACAAGTAAAATGCTTGAGACTTATTAACAGCAGGCACCAATGTCAAGCAAACTCTTGGTGTTAGGTACACTAGCCATAAGGTGGCATAAAATACCAGACTGATGTCATTATGATCAATTTGCTTCAGTTTTTGTCTCTCTAAAATACATTAATCCTGTATTGTGCACAATTATGTAGAATAGTTTTATCCTGTGTTGTATACAAAAGTGCTCCTCATATTGGCCTACTGGCTATTGAACTTAACTTCTAAAGAGTAACTAAAGCTGCCTACAGGATCTTTTTCTTAAGGATCTTCTAAATACAGTATGGTGGCCACATTTAAGAGTTTTGCTTGTCTTCTAACTCTAAAATATTAATGGCAGTCATAGTGCACTTATAAAAGTGACAACCATAATACACCAATAGCAGAACCAGCCCTCGTTCCTCCTAAACAGTGGCAACCAGAGAACATCCATAGTACTCCATAGTACACCCACTTACTCTGTCCCTACAACTATGACAGACACAGCAATTCTAAGCACCTCTATACTTCATACTTATTGCTGCACTAGACAATCAGGTAAGATTCATAGAAGTCTCCAAAATGTCTGGGAAAAGCAATATCTACCCAGATAAAGGCTCATTCAAACGTTAGGGATCTGTCTCGTATGCAAAAAAAAGGTCAGATTTCCATCAGCGGTTTTGATCAGTGGCTTGCCAAAGTTTAGTCTGAGGGTCAGCTTTTGCAATCAGAGTTTAAGAGTGTCAGTTTTTACCCTGAGGGTTTGGGTCAGAGTGTCAGTTTTTACCATCAGAGTTTGGTTATAGTGTCAGTTTTTACCATGAGAGTTTAGGAGTGTCAGCTTTTACCCTCAAAGTTTGGTTAGAGTGTCAGATTTTACCATCAGAGTTATGTCAGCTTTTACCCTCAAAGTTTGGTTAGAGTGTCAGATTTTACCATCAGACTTTAGCCAGTGTCAGCAGTTTTCCTTGGATGAAGACAAAATGATTGAGGTTTTTCAAGATTCTAATATCACGAGTGTATAAATCTGATAAAAAATCTGATTGATTTCAGACCAGTGTTACTCTATGGACAGTGGACATCTGCAATTATTTTTTCATGCTGATTCAGCATGAGAGAACAATTGCAGCATTCTGTGAGTTGCAGTGAGAATCGAATCACACGTACCCATACAAGTCTATTCCCGCAGATGCCGGCAATGGAGGGAATGGAGAAAATACTATCTCCGTCTCCTCCGCACCTGTGCTGCGATTCTCTCATGCAAGAGGATCGGAGTACAGGGCACTGACACTCGGCTCATGCTCACAGCAGAGCTGGAGCCGAGAGTCATTAGGATATCACATCAGATGCCATACGCTAGTGTGATTCCACCCAAAAAGACTGGGAAAGATGGACATCATTTAAATTACATCCGAGTGATGTCCAATTTTTTCATAGATCCATAGAATTGCATTGGCAAGTTTGATCTGAGATTCTCATCAAAACTGGACATGGCTCTGTGATTTTGTGTGGACCAATAATTAACCAATAAATAACCAATAATTAAATTGTCATTATAGTTTAATAATCAAACCTTTGTTATGTAGCCATAAGTAGCACTAGCTTTTCTTATTGGCGAATGACCCATGATTGGCAAGTGTGCTCTTATCTTCTGAAAGATATTTAATGTGTATATCTACTGCTCTTTATGACTTTAGGGGATTGCTTTAAAAATTCTTCAAATGAAACAACCAGGGAATACAACAAAGGCTGCTCTACTGGTATAAAGACGGCTCCACGAGGCTTATGTCAGATTCTAAGTACAGAAAAAGGAAGACAAAGAAACCCTAGTCACTGACAAAAAAATCATATTGCAGCGTTACTTAATTGCTTATGATATTTTGTTTCATTATTTTTTCATTTTTATTATTCAGAAACATTCTGCCAATTAAATCCATGTTGGTAATTTACACCTGCAAAGACTGGCATTTCCAATTTTAAGTTAGCTCAATTGCATGGTGCTAGAGTAAAGAATGGGTTAATGTCTTCAGGTCTTCCAAATCTCACAGTAAGGCCTCACTAACATGTCATTATTTTTGCATCAGTGTTTGTATGCTAAAGCCAGGAGTGCGACTTAGGCCCTCTTCACACATTCTGATATTACCAGTTCTTGAAAAACCAGTACCGGTGCTATCTGTGTCTGTGTGTCCGTGCGTTACATATGTGTGGCATACAAGTGCCATCCATGTGCCGTCCGTGTGCCGCATCAGTGTGACATGTACAGGAGCGTGGGAAAATCAGTACAGTTAGCGCCTGGTGATGGAACCATCACTCATCGTCACCTGTTCTCCCTTCAATCAGCACGACCAGGCAAAAATGTTGATAGTATTTAAAAAAATGGCATGGGGTCCCCCGTAATTTTCATAACCAGCTCACATCTGTTTGCTTAGCTTTTACTGGTTATTATAGGGGAGACCCCCCAAAAAATGACGTGATGTCCCTCCTATAATTAATAATCAGGTGTCCCTTCCCTTACGTTCATATAATTGCTTTTCAGGGCATTAATATTTAATAAATTTACACTCTTAAATGCAATAAATGAAAAATAACTTTATGGATAAATCAGCCTCAGGATTTTACTCTACAATTTGTGCCCTGTTCGTTTCTTATCACAGGGGTTTTTAGACTCTAAATGCAACACCCCAGGTAACGGGTTGTTACAGTGGCACTGCTTTCCTCTCAGGGAGCGTGATGCCATGCTTGGAAGCGAGGAAGGATCCCTTTAACAGGTAACCAGTACATGCAACACTATTCTGACTCCAGGCCAGAAGGGGAAGCTCGAGACCCGGATTCAGGGGAACTTCCCTATATATTCTGGCTGGAGGAGGAGTTAGTCAGATTGTGAGAGGAGAGTGAGGAGAGAGGAAGCAGACAGAGAGAGTCTGAGAGAGGAAAGCTGGGGCCGTGCAGACGAGTGGTTCTGCAGCTCCTGGAAGGAGAGAGAAACAGAGCAGTCTGTAGGAGACTGAAAGGGGAGGAGAAGCACAGGAGAAGTAAAGAGCTGGAGGGAAGTTGCGACTGAGCCTTCTCTACGCTGAAGCGCAAGAAACCGGTAGCCGGAAGACCAAGGTTGTGGGGGTAACTGTATACCCCACAGCAGAAACCAGCGGACAGGAGATTGCAGGTCGCCTGTCCACCATTAATACCCGAAGGCACAGCAGCACATAGAGCCCAGAGTCATCATAGAGACACCTGTAAAAAGGCTCGAGTTGACTGCCATGCAGGTAGTGTCCTACCTCAAGGGACAGAGAGGAAGTGAGGACCTTGTGTGAGGCCTAAGGCAGCAAGGGACTGCAACACAGTGCAGAAAGGAAGGCTTCGAACCCTACCTGGCTAGGGGGATTCCTGAATCACTTCCAAGCTGGCCGGACAACCCCAGCACCTGTGATCTGTACCCTGGACTGTGGCTGCCTTACACCAGTAAAAAGGTAAAGAGACTCCAACTTTGTGTCCTCTGATTCTTTTTACACCATCTACACCTGTCTTACTACACCCGAAGCCTTGGGGGCTAAGCTTCACCTGTGGGAAGCCATACCATCCCTGCTGCAGTATCATCACCCCAGTGGACCCCTGTAAGCAGCGTCGGTCATCCCTGACTGAATACCACAGGTGGCGTCACGAACAAACTTTATAAACTTTATTTCCCATTTACTCTAACCCCTTTTATTGGAAGCCCGGAGCCATGGACCGGGTGACTGCCACCGTGACTACCCCTTTAAGAATCATTCCGGTTCCGAGTACCCCACGGCCGTAGCGGGCGCTCCATACACATTATGTCCCGGATTCATCAATGCCTTTGCACCTGTTTTTTTGTCTAGTTTTGTACCTTTGGTTGTTTGAAATCACTTCATTATACTACATGCACCTTTTCTGCATTCTATTTTATATGTGTTCACCCATTTTTAATTTGTTTTCCACTTTGTGCACAGATTTTAGCGATTCATTCAATTGAGACTTTTTAAAAAGTCACTAAATTTGATGCGATTTCACTCCAGTCTTCCCTGGTGTATTTTTGAGTACACCATCAATTTGCCACAATTCTGCGACTCTTGGGGCCAAAAGGTCGCAAAAGCAGTTCAAGACAGGAAAAAAGTCCTTTTTTGACTTTGCACCAAATTTATGAATCGTGTTCAACATTTTAATGCATTTGTTGCCAAAAACAACAATTAATACAAAAAAATGAAAGTGACAAAAATAACTGGAAATAATGAATTGGGGCCTGTGTATTTTGTCGGTCACTCTTCGTGGCTGCAGGTGGCCAAATCATGACAGTGTGCAGGTCTATTGAGAGAAGCACATGAAAATTTAGGTGGCACATGATTGCAACTATGCACATAGCGTACTTGCGGTCACACGACTGCCCACTCACACTCGGAATACAGAGATATCAAGACAGTCGGCAATCTACAATCACATAGCGAGACTGCAAATATGGTTAGAGCCCAGAAAACCCCTTTAAGGTCAGTACAACAAGACCCCATTCACTATTAATGCACTATCCCCTATTAAGTTTACGTTATTGTGCATCTCTGAGTCTGACAATGGCATTAAAATATGACAAAAATTCTGACACCATCATGAACAGTGTGTTCCATCCTGAAGGCCGGAACCTGGTATTACAGACCTAGCACTTCCAGGTGACATTTCTATATTCACTTCCATCAGTCCTGTAACCACCATGAAGGCTAATCTATACCTTTGCATTTCTTGAACATGCAGAGAACTTAATGCACGGAGCCACTGTCGACGTTTTTCATGGGAAGCGATTCGACTTAAGAAATCGAGTGTGATGTGAGCTGTGTAATGTTGCCTTCATTTTCAGGGCTGCATATTTCCAGCTCATTTAGTCTGCTTGTGTGCAATGGTTTCTACTGACGTTTTACAAGAGTCTCGGCTCTTAAATAGTCCTCTGATAACACCGTGTCCATATACACAGGATGCCTGCAGTGAGGATCTCTTGTTTAATTCCTAATGCAGCATTTTCAAATTCATCAATTGGCTCCTGTTTTACCATATCACTGGAATTAATTATTACAAGTGCTATATTGGCAGGATTTATGGGAAATGAACCATTATCCCCAAGTATCCTGTAATGGGAATACACCCTAATTCATTATATATGACCTGTCTTGTTTCTCTCCATTTCAATATGAGACTAATTTAAATGGGTTTTTCCCACAGTGGACATTTATTACCTCTTGACTGGTTAGGGATACATTTACTTATTATTTATTGTGCTTAATTATAGAGCACCATCATATTCCGCAGCACTTTACATACATCATCACTGTCCCCAATGGGGCTTACAATCTAGATTCCCTATCAGTATGTGTTTGGAATGTTGGTATGAAACCAAATATGCAAATTGTCTCTTCTGAGAAAAAGAGGACTTAACTTTATAGCGCCACCTGTTGGAAGTAGCGATCCTACAAGTCACAATCAACCCTCTAACGAGTCGTGCAATATGACTTAGGATAAAAGCCAAATCAGTATCTCAATTCGCAGACACGGTGTTTCGGGCTGTTGGCCCTCGTCAGTGCGAAGCATGAGAACTGATTTGGCTAGGTGAGATGCTCTGGAGTGGGGTCTAAGGGGTAACGTTTCTCCTTGTGGAGAGTGATATACCAGCTCTGGCTTGTCAAGGTAAGGAGGCTTATTCGCCGTACAATGCTCCTCTGGGAAATTAAATATGCAAATTGCCTCTTCTGAGAAAAAGAGGACTTAACTCTATAGCGCCACCTGTTGGAAGTAGCGATCCTACAAGTCACAATCAACCCTCTAACGAGTCGTGGTATGAAACCAAAGAATCCGGAAGAAACACACACAAACACGGGGAGAATATACGGGACCTGTAGAACCGCTAAGCAAGCGCAAAATGGCCGTAGTCCATCAGGCTCTCTCATCTGCATAGCTCCCCTGCTACATGCACTCCGCACTTTAATGATTGATTTGATGTCATGTTTTTCCATGGAATAAAATTGAACATCAAGAAAGATCTGGGTGAGTGCTCCAATTCTTTCAATTTCTTATTATTTCCCTTGATGTTACCTACGTGAAGGCACCACCCTACAGAGATCCTAAGGAGGCATATTGAGGTGTGAATCAGTGAACATTGCTTATGCCTAATTCTCTTTTTACAAACTCATTTCAGATGTTGTCCTTGGTGGGATTTGAACCTAGGTAAATGATTGATGACCAGTGTTCCCTCTGGTGTGACCCCACCATTCACTAAAATGGGAGTCCTGAACTGCAGTGTAGGCAACTTTGAATGGAGAGTCTGTAAATCGTGCAGGGTATCACTCCATTCAGGGCAGGGACAATAATAGAGTACAGCACTCGGTTTGTTTCTGTATGCCCTATAGACTCTGAATGATACGGCACGGTGCATGATTGACCGGTGTGTCATTCAAGCTTCTCCTCACTGTGGAGTGCAATCAAGGTGAAATAGGGGGCTGAGGACCCCCAAAGGTGGAGCCTCCAGCACACAGACATTTAACACCTATCTTAATTTTCTCTAGTGAAAAGGTACCGTCACATTTAGCGACGCTGCAGTGATCTAGACAACGATGCCGATCGCTGCTTTGTCGCTGTGTGGTCGCTGGAGAGCTGTCACACAGACAGCTCTCCAGCGACCAACGATGCCGAAGTCCCCGGGTAACTAGGGTAAACATCGGGTTACTAAGCGCAGGGCCGCGCTTAGTAACCCGATGTTTACCCTGGTTACCAGTGTAAATGTAAAAAAACCCAAACACTACATACTTACATTCCGGTGTCTGACGGATCCCCCGGCGTTCTGCTTCCCTGCACTGTAAGCGCCGGCCGTAAAGCAGAGCGGTGACGTCACCGCTGTGCCCTGCTTTACGGCCAGCCGGCGCTGACACAGTGCAGGGAAGCAGAACGCCGGGGGACGCGACAGACATCGGAATGTAAGTATGTAGTGTTTGTTTTTTTTTACATTTACACTGGTAACCAGGGTAAATATCGGGTTACTAAGCGCGGCCCTGCGCTTAGTAACCCGATGTTTACCCTGGTTACCAGTGAAGACATCACTGAATCCGCGTCACACACGCCAACTCAGCGATGTCAGCGGGTGATCCAGCGACGAAATAAGGTGCTGACCTTCTAGCTCCGACCAACGATGTCACAGCAGGATCCTGATCGCTGCTGCGTGTCAAACACAACGATATCGCTATCCAGGACGCTGCAATCACTAGCGATATCGTTGTTAAGTTGTTCAGTGTGAAGGTACCTAAAGACTCTCTTTAAAGGGTTATTCTGTTGTTAAAACATAGGTAGAGAATAATAGAAATTAAGCAAGTTTCCAATTTACTTCCTATTTATATCTAAATCTGTTCTTCTATCCCTGCTTTTCTCTTTTTTTGTTGTTTATTGCTTAAACAGTTATTCTCAAATTATCTCTTGAGCAGCTCAGAGCAATTCTGGCTCCTTACAGTCTCCTCACTTCCTGGTTCCTGGCAGGGCGGGCTCTCCTCCATGAGTGACAGTTCTGGTGAGTAGCATAGCTCCAGTAGTAATAGAACTATAAAGCTCAGCACAAGTTCTGCTATAACACAATCAGCTATCAGTGCTCATTCTGAATCTGAATTTATACAAGCACACAGGTCTAAGCAGAGCGAGCCACAGAGCCATGATTAGAAGAACTGCTCTGGAAGCTGCAGGCTGGTGATCTTGCAAGATTTATAACAGAAGCTTCTCGGAAGCTGAAAGTGATGGTGAGGGAGATGAGCAGATCACTGCTGTATAGAAATCAATGTGCTCACTGTCACGATTTCTCAGTATTATTGATGCAAGCTGAAGGTTTGCAGACTTCCGGTCACGCGCCGACTAGATTCATTTGGCTTTGCTCAATTTGCTTAAATTGAGAGAAGCCAAAAGCGTTGAGTGGGCATGTAGCCACAAGTATGCAAATCCCATGCATGTGGTCACTTGGCTGCCTGCACGCATCGGGAGTACTGGGGATTCGTGACAGTGTGCGCAACTGGCAGTATGCTGTTACATAAATCCCCTTTAATCATGAGCAGAAACTTTTAAGTGCTGCTCAATCTTTGCAACCTTCTCAAGAGACCTATAAATTCTAGCTAAATACTAAGAGTCATAAATGTAAGATCCATGTTTACTCAGAAAACCCTAATAGGCTATTCTTTATGGGTTTCCTGAAACAAACAACTGCCAATGGATTGTCAGTAAACACTGGGACTTGGACTAAGCAGCTCTTACTTCGCTTAGCACAATCCAATGTGAGCCCTATTGATCATCTACAACGTTTCCCCATCTGTTACAATGCACATTTGTAGAGTCGTCTTATTTCAATACTACCAACCACATCATTGGATGGATACTAATCAGCAGGTGAAGCATTCATGTGATAACCCATTGCAACCTGCACCTCAGTCATCCAACATTAGGTCAAAACTGCCTAATACTTTAACCAAAAAAAACAATAAAAGGCATCCTGAGAACACGTTCATGTAATAGACCAAAAAGTTCATATTTATGTTATACTGAAAGGGAATCTGTCACTGGGTTTGTGTTATGTAATCCGAGTGCAGCTCAATCTGGAGACCGAGACCCTGATTCCAGTGATGTGTCATTAACTGGGTTCCTTGGCGTAGTTTGGATATAATCAACGTTTTCTCTGCTGCAGATATACCAGTTCTCTGAATAATGAGCTCTGTATAACCCCGCCCTAATGCCTGATTGGCAGCTTTCTGTATACACTGTGCATAGGCAGAAAGCTGTTAATCAATGATGAAAGGTAAACAGACTAGGATGACTACATGGCATGAGACAACTAGTCCTCTAGTGACAATATCTTGATAAAACAGTGATTTTAATGAAACTACAAAAAGCAGCCCAGTTAGTGACACATCACTGGAATCAGGGTCTCTGTCTCTACATTATGCTGCTCTCAGATTAAATAGAAAAAAACTTGCTGACAGATTCCCCTCTAACTACTATGACAAACTATACTACACTATTCTTAATATGCCTTGAGAAACTTTAGTATCTGCTTACCAGCAGGAATTCCTTGAGGTGGATCTCAATGTTCTTGTGGTAGATGGTAAAAGAGGCAGCAGATACCTGAATGATGGCCTTGGCCAGACAATGGATATTGTTATTATAACCTACAAAAGGAATCACAGCTCCATGAGTGTTTGCTTTGACAATGACTACTATAGCATACAGTATATGTAAATGTAGCATTGACAATGGACACGTGCAGACACATTACAAGGGGCAACGTAAGCATGTTAGGAGAATTATTCTCACCATCGTTCTGAATGTTGTAAATAGAAAGGGAATCAGAAGCTAGGAGTGGGAGGGAGACGGCGACAAACACTTGCAGAAGACAAGCCAACTTGTATTCTTCCTCCAGGGATGAGCTTTCTGCCAAAAAAAGAAGGTACATACAATATAGCATCAAGGAAACTGCAGAACACGTAGAAAGAAATAAAAAAAAAAACAGCATGTGTTAATAAAACTACTGAATTTATAAGAACAAGCCTTTTTGTTGGAGTCGGCGCTTCCACGTTGCGACCACAGTGCATTTTTTTGCCTCAACTGTGAAAAAAAAAATCAGACCACGTGCTGTGATGTTACAAAATCGCAGCAAAAAACATTGCAGTTTGACCACAAAAAACTAGCACTGGGTGCAATGTGTAAATACAGCCAGAAAACCTCTTTCCCCAAAAAGTATTTGCAACCCCAATTAATGCCAATCAAAAACTTTAAGGGGTATTCCCATCTCCAAAATCCTATCCCAATATGTAGCAAGTGTAATGGTTAATAGTAATATTAGCAAATAGCTTCAATTAGAAATGTATAGTGATTCTGATTCACTATGTCGCTTTCCTCATGTGCAGGCACTGCAGGACCTTATGTATCCATGGTTACGGCCACTTATATAGTGGCAGTTAGTTAGCTAGCTGCTAGTGGTCGTAACCATGGATACCTAAGGTCCTGCATTGACTGTACACGAGGAAAGAGACATCAGGAAAACTAGACTACATTTCTAATTACAGCTATTTGCTATTATTATTATTATTATTACACCTACTAGATATTGGGATAGGATCTTGGCAATGGGAATACCCCTTTAAGTCTCAAAAATCAAGACATCACACAGATATGTCTTCTGAAAGATAAAAAAAAACAAAAAAAAAAAAAACACTGTCCTTCAGAAACAGTTATGGAAAAACATAAGTGATAAAAATAATTGCCACTCAGGTAAAGGTATCTATTTAAAACCCAGATTTTTGCATATACTGTATTTTCTGGCGTATAAGACTACTTTTTAACCCCTGAAAATCTTCTTAAAATTCGGGGGTCGTCTTATACGCCGGGTGCCGTCTTGTACGCCGAGTGCAGACACCAATGTGTATATGGTGGGTGGGGGGGAGTGGTCCCGATGACGAAGAGGGGGCGTCTCACAGGAAAGTGTGAGTGGAGTATCCCCCATTACCTCATTGTAGCTGCAGCATGGGGTCTCTGTGCTGGGGAGAGGCGGCAGCTGCTGCTCCTCTTTGTGCCGCATGGGTGCTGTGCTGTGGGGCGGTGGCCGCCGCCGCTCCCCAGCACCCCACACTGCAGCTACAATGAGGTAATGGGGGATACTCCACTCACACTTTCCTGTGATATGCCCCCTCTTCGTCATCAGGACCACTCCCCCCCAAAAGGCACATTAGTCACCGGCCCTATAAGACGACATACGGCGTATAAGAAGACCCCCGACTTTTAAGAAGATTTTATATTTTAACTGGAAAAGTTGGGGGGGTCGTCTTATACGCCCAGTCATCTTATATGCCGGAAAATACGGTAATTTACACACAATAATTTAATGATATACTAAGGCCCAGACCAATTTGTCGAGGAGTTAACTGCAGTTTTGTGACGCAAACCTCACTGTAATGTTGCTAACTTTTGGTGAAGCTCCAAATTGCACAAAAATTTTGCAACTTTTTTTGTTTTTTACACCCAGCCAGCTTTATTAAAGTAGGTAGAGAAAACTGGAGCGAGACAGAGCGTGGTAAAGTCCACCGTCAAATTCATCAGAATTATTACACCAGAAATGTACGGTAGCCCCTGACTCATAATATTTCTGGAGAGGAGCATGCAAGTTATAAGATGTGCCAGCTTCATAAAAAGGGGTGAACTTGTTATGAATTTGGTACATATTATGCCAAATGTATCTTTCTTTAAAGGGGTTGGCCACTACCTTTTTATTGATGGCCTATCAATAGCTGATCGGTGGGGGTGCAACAACCTCTGATGATCAGCTAAGCCAATGATGGAAGTGGCTGGAAGTTCTCAGATGCTGCAGAACACAGAAGCTCGGTCATTTCTATAGGGGCCGCGGTGGGGTACTGCAGATCTATGCCCTATACAAATAACTAGGGGGTGGATCTGCAGTACCCGGCTGCGCCCACTATAGAGTGGTGGAGCTGGTGTATTAGTTCTGGCAATATCCGAGAACTGGCACTGGTAACTGCTGATCGGTGGGAGTACCTGGTGTCACACACCCACCGATCAGCTATTGATAGGCCATCAATAAAAAAGTAGTGGCCAGCTTCTTTAACACTGGTGTGCAAAGCTCCCTTCTTAATGAATTGGGGCCTAAATGTTTATACAGACAGTTTTACGGTTACCTGTTTTCATCTTTGACAAGGCTGCCACCAGGCTGGGATCAACATCACATGGGATACCCGCCGACGTTGCCAACTCAAATATACTGAGGGTGACCTGGGAGATGGAAGGCACCATTTTACTGACATATACTGACATGTTCCGATGACTCACTAGTTAATAAAGCAGCATTCATATTTCCAAGGTTGAAAACAAATAAATAAAATGCAAATTGAAAAAATGCTTTGCCCCAGGGGGCTGCGAACTAATTGCCTAGTGGTAACTGCTGTAGACAGCTGGGGATGGAAAATCCTACTGTGCTATTGTTTATGCTCAAACATATAATAGGCTGGAATGACATGAGAGTCAGTAAAACAGGTCAGTCGTAATGTGCCACATGGGGTTATTTTTTTCCTACTGCCTAGTGGAAAATGAGTTCATTACTAGTAACCGCCAGCCCACATTTAATTACCCATTAATTCCTTATGACTGCGTATTTGTTTCTTTGTCCCTAAAGCAGTGATGCTGCAGAGCAATGGCATAATGGACAAATAATGAAAAATAAGTGCGTTTTTCCAAGCAAATAGTTATTTTCTGTTCTATATCTAGTAATAGTATAATAGTATTTTGTGTTGTTTTACAAGTACATGGGATCTAAAACAAAGCTACTTGCACTGCTGCAACAAAACAATACATTGAGCAGAAAGGCACACTGAATAAGAAAATATAAGAAAAGCTGTCACCTTGAAAGAGTTTAAAGGAATGTCATCATAAAATGACCTATTGCCTAAATCAGGTTCTTGTGTCACCATGGGTGGCACCATAATAACACCTCGGCAGCAGGCGCGCTGTCTGGGTGTTATGTTTGACACCAATTTCTCCTTCACCTCCCATCTACAATCTCTTGCCCGCACTTGCTGCTTACACCTAAAGAACATCTCTAGAACCCGCCCTTTTCTCACCATGGAAACAACAAAAACCCTCACTGTCACCCTGATCCTCTCCCACCTGGACTACTGTAACACTCTATTAATTGGCCTCCCCCTTACTCAACTTTCCCTTCTCCAGTCTATCCTTAATGCAGCAGCCAGGGTTGTCCATCTGGCTAATCGTTACTCAGATGCATCCGCTCTTCGCCAGTTGTTACACTGGCTGCCAATTCATTATACAGGATACAATTCATAGTACTTGTTCTCACCCACAAAGCTCTCCACAGTGTGGCACCCTCTTACATCTCCTCCCTCATTTCTGTCTATCGGCCTAACCGACCGCTGCGCTCTGTAATCGACTGGCGACTAACCTCTGCACTATTCCATATCTCCCACTCCCGACTCCAAGAATTCTTCGCGCTGCGCCAATCCTCTGGAATGCTCTACCCCAAGATATTAGGACCATTCACAATGTGCTCAGTTTTATGCGCTCCCTCAAAACACTTTTGTTCAGAGCGGCCTACCACGTTCCCTAATCAAAGTCATTTTATGTTTGTGTGTGGCCCATTCACTATCTCCACCCCCTGAAGATGGCTGGGCCTTCACTGTAAATACATCATTGTAAATACACACCTGTACTTTGTATCTCCCCCACCTCATTGTAGATTGTAAGCTCTCACGAGCAGGGTTGTTTTATTTTGCTTTAATCGTATATTATTGATAACGTTGTTACTTATGAAAAGCGCTGCAGAAAATGTTGGCACTATATAAATAAAGATTATTATTATTATTATACCCCTTTAAGACACATGAAAAGATGAAAAGAGCCTGAAACTTTAAAGATATGTGCACACGGTCAGTAAACGCTGCAGGTTAGCGCTGCGTATACTTCCGCAGCATTCAACCTGCAGTGGCCAGATGGTACCAATGCCCACTATGCGTGCACAGATGCCTGCGGCTTCCCTGCGGAGACAGACATGCGGTGCGTCTCTCCAGACTGCATTATGTTTACTTATCTTGCGGAGACGCTCAGTCTCCGCAAGATAAATGTCACCCGTACAATGTATTGGATGCGGTGATTCCGCATGGTTCAATGAACACGTGGATTCATATGCGTTCAATAGCCATCAGCGCTTTGGACGCAGCAGACATGTGCTGTGTCCAAAGTGCTGCTAATTCCTGATAGTCTGCACATACCCTCACAACTGAGAGAACTGTGATTAAGAGATTGTCCTTTTGGAGAGAGAAACTATAAGAGTATGTGCACACGTTCAGGTTTTTTCGCATTTTTCGTGATAAAAACGCTATAAAAACTCATTAAAAACACATACATTATGCATCCTATCATTTAGAATGCATTCTGCATGTTTTGTGCACATGGTGCGTTTTTTTCCACAAAAAAAACGCATCGCGGTAAAAATAGCAGCAGTTTCATTAATTTTTGCAGATTTCCCGCGTTTTTCCTGCAATTCTATGCATTTGGAAAAAAACGCACAAAAAAACGCGTCAAAAACGCATGAAAAAACGCATGCGGTTTTCTGGCAGAAATGTCCGTTTTTTGTCAGGAAAATTTCTGCAAGAAATCCTGACGTGTGCACATACCCTAATAGCGGTATGAGACTGTGTGAGATAACATGGTGTTGTTGTGGCCCCTGTGAAGAGAGCAGAGACCTGACCAGTAGGATTGTATAAACATTGTTTTTATTCTGTTTGATTCATCCTTTCATAATCAAAATATATTGTGTACCTACATGATGTATCTACAGATGAATCCAGTAAAGTTTGACTGTAAATCTACTTGCTCTTTGTCTTCTTTATTTAAGAAAAAAACATTTTAGGCTACTTTCACACTAGCGTTAACTGCAATCCGTCACAATGCATCGTTTTCCCGAAAAAACGCATCCTGCAAAAGTGTTTGCAGGATGCATTTTTTCACCATTGATTAACATGAAGCGATGCATTGTGACGGATTGCCACACGTCGCACCCGTCGTGCGACGGATGCGTCGTGCAGTGGCGGACCGTCGGGAGAAAAAAACGCTACATGTAACGTTTTTTGCTCACGACGGTCCGCTTTTTCCAACCGCGCATGCGCGGCCGGAACTCCGCCCCCACCTCCCCGCACCTCACAATGGGGCAGCGGATGCGCTGGAAAAATGCATCCGCTGCCCCCGTTGTGCGGCGGAGACAACGCTAGCGTCGGGAACGTCGGCCCGACGCACAGCGACGGGCCGAGCCCGATGCTAGTGTGAAAGTAGCCTTAGAAAAACCCACACTGCAAGGTAACATTTTGATTTTTGCAATAGGACTGCTTCTGTTCATTTTACAAGATTTACATACAGTCAGGAGCGTAGCTAGTGACAGACATCCCATTAGTGTAACCTGTGCAGCTGCACAGGAGCCCAAAGAGTAAAGAGGGTCCACTGCCATGTCCAAAACGTCTGAGTCCGCTCCTGCTCCAGACTATAGCATCTGATATGGGGCACCGGATTGCAGGGGAGTTCCAGGACAACAGCAAAAGCAAAAAAGTCCTGCAGCTGCTCTGCAGTAGTAAGTATCCCTACAGGAAGCACTGCACCCACTGTCTGGAGAGGTGCGGAGCTCTGATCCGATCTACTTAAGATTGGAGCAGTAGAACAGAGCATCATGCCTTTCTACTTGAGATGGTGAGATGCCGACTGCAAGGTTGCCTGTGACTCTGACAATGTAAGAAAAACAAACAACCTGCTCTATGGCAATATGCATTCCAAACCCCCCTGTGGAGCGCCCGCCAGGGCCGTGGGGTACTTGGTACTAGGTCCGATACTTAAAGGGATGTGTCACAGTGACACAGTCCTTGGCCCTGGGCATCCAAGTAAAGGGAAGGTGTTTAAAGGAGATGCTGAATAAAGAATAAAGTTTGTTTGTGACGCCACCTGTGGTATTCGGTCAGGGATAACTGATGCTGCTTAAAGGGGTCCACTGGGGTGATGTTATGGCAGCAGGGATGGTATGGCTTCCCACAGGTGAAGCTGGGTCCCCAGGGCTCCCGGTGTGGTAGATAAGGATGGTTCAGAAAGAAACAGAGGACACAAGGTTGCAGTCTCTTTACCTCTTTACTGGTGAAAGGCCGCCACAGTCCAGGGTACCAGATCACAGGTGCTGGTATGGTACGTCCAGCTTAGAAGCGGTTCAGACATCCCCCTAAACAGGTGGGGTTGGAAGACCTCCCTTCTGCGCTGTGTTGTAGTCCCTTGCTGCCTTAGGCCTCACACAAGGTCCTCACGTTCTCTCTGTCCCCCTTGTTGGTAGGACACTACCCGCATGGCAGGTAACTCAAGCCTTTTTACAGGTATCTCTCAGATGACTCAGAGCTCTGTTACTGTGCCTTCGGGTGTTAATGGTGGACAGGCGACCAGCAGTCTCCTGTCCGCCGATTTCTGCTGTGGGGCATACAGTCCCACACAGCCTCGGTCTTCTGGCCACCGGTTCCTGCGTTTCAGCGTGGAGGAGGCTCAGTTGCAGCTCCCTTCCAGCTCTTCACTCTCCTTTGCTTCTCTTCCCCTATCAGTCTCCTACATACTGCTCTGTTTCTCTTTCCTCTCAGGAGCTGCAGCACACTTGTCTGCACAGCCCCAGCTTTCCTTTCTCAGACTCTCTCTGTCTGCTTCCTCTCTCTCTCTTCTGTCCCTCTGACAGACTGCCTTATTCCTCCTCCAAGCCAGAATATATATATAGGGAAGCTCCCCTGAAACCGTATTCAGAGCTCCCCCTTCTGGCCTGGAGTCAGAACAGTGTTGCATGTGCTGAATACATGTTAAAGGGATCCTTCCTCGCTTCCAAGCATGGCATCACCCTTCCCGTGAGGAAGGCAATACCACTGTAACAGCCGGTTACCTGGGGTGTTACACCTACAATACACATCTAACCATACCCTTAGCTAGGTAGGAATTTGCACAGTGACATCCCTCTTTGATGACAGTGGTTATCTTGTAGTTGGGCCCTGTTATAAATTTTTTCACATGATCTATTCTATCTATCTATCTATCTATATCTATCTACTTGATACCAAGACAACATTGCTATCACTATTAGTGATGAGCGAATGTGCTCGTTACTCGAGTTTTCCAAGCATGCTCAGGTGTTCTCCGAGTATCTTGGGCATGCTCGTAGATTATGTTTGAGTCCCCGCAGCTGCATGATTTGCGGCTGCTAGACAGCCTGAATACATGTGGGGATTCGCTAACAAACAGCCAATCCCTGCATGTGTAGAGGTTGTCTAACAGCCACAAATCATGCAGCTACGGGGACACAAACATAATCTATGAGGATGCCCAAGATACTTGGAGGACACCCAAGCATGCTCGGAAAACTCGAGTAACAAGCACACTCACTCATCACTAATCACTATGTTTTCATATAAAGATAACAGGAATTTTGAACAAGCATGACTCAAGTGAAAACTGCCATGGTGGTGCCCAATGGCTTGTAATTTTGTAGGACTGATAACAGGACAAGAGCTGACAGGTATGGGGAAGTGGGAGGGAAGTGAGCAGCTAAAAGCTCTATAGAAATTAATAGGCTAAAGAAAGGTGGCTGGGATGTCAGGAGTTAACTTCACAGCCTGGAATGTAGCTACTACTCGTACTTCAGGCTCTGGTGGTCAAGTTCCTTAGTTTCCAGCTGTACACTATGTAAGATAAAATTTCTCATTGCAGGAGAATGACAGCAGATAGAAAAAGCAAGGCAATTTCAAGCTTGCTATCATGACTCTGTTGTTGGGGGTCTCGGGATCAGGGGATCCTTCCCTTTCCCTACCTCTAGGGGTGCCCTAGCTCAATCTGTTCAAGGATTACTTCTAATAGTGAAGACACCAGGACCATGTACCTTGCCTTAGTTCCTGAATCCACCCTCAGTCTGTACCCTTCCCCCACCCAGGGAAGAGGGGAGTAGTAGTGTGCCATAATACAGTGAACAAGGTAATATGAACAGGTCTAATGGAAAATACCAAACATACAAATATACTCACACATACAACAGAGGAATGCACCAGGGAGTGGAGGATGGGATTAAACCAAAGAAGGAGAAGAAAGGGAATTATTAATAAATCAAAACCAAGCAACAGTCACAGATAAATCCACCAAATACCTTTCTCCAATAATAACCAACAACAACCTCCACCCGTGCAGGATAAGCTAGTTATGACAAAGAGTGCTAGCCAGGGCCCAGATTATATAGGAGATGGGATTAGCTTAAAGAAATTTATACCGTTTAATATGAAGGTGAAGAGCTTCTAATCAGTGCAGGAGTAGAAGAAATCAGATGCTGAAGTCTTTTGGCTCCTCTCAGATGCGGTAAACATGTGACAGTACCCCCCTTCTACGAGGGACCTCCAGAACCCAGAACCTCAGAATCGTCTTTATCAGGGTGTGCCACGTGAAAAGACTGGATCAGCCTGGCTGCATGGATGTCAGATGTTGGTACCCACATCCTCTCTTCAGGACCGTATCCCTTCCAGTGCAGGAGCAGGAGAAATCAGACACTGTGGTATTATGACTCCTCTCTGTAGTGGTAACCCATGACACTTGCTTAATTTTGTGCTTTTTAACTAACTATATCAATTTCAGAACATGAGAACACCCCTCTAAACCTAAGGTGCGCAGTTAAAACATCGAAAAGTGTACATATGGATTCGACTAATCAATCCTCCCACTATGATATACAGAAGTAACATTTGTCATGCTGGGCTTTACCATAGGTTTAACACTATGTGACGGATGTACTATATACTTCCATTGATTTCTCCAGTAGTTACTACTCCATTTTAAAAGAGACTTCACTCAGCTCCAGGAGGAAGCTTGTTGATGGGTCCTGTCAGTTATTACTTAATACTCTCCCTATAAACTTGAGAAAAAAGGCTGCCAGTGCACATCTTTACTAGGGAACCTCTCCTCAAAGAAGCTCAGCATAAGACAAGACAAGCTGTTTAGTATTCCTCCAAGTTCTAGCCATTGACAAGACATGTCTGCTATCTCTTAGTTACGTCAAGTTTTCTCTCAGTGCAACGCATCGCCAGGCATCACGCAGCATGGTATCACACAATGCAGACTCCACTGAAATAATCTGTATGATTTTGCTGCCAAAAGATAGAGGTCTGGACACTACAACTGCGGACAGTGTAAAATGTACTTTTATAGTTACAAATTTGGTAAGCGTCACTACATGTTTTCTCTAATTAATGTGCAATGATTTAAGTTCAAATGCTAACTTCTATTCGGGGCCTTTGTTACAACTGTCTTTATACAATAAGTTCTGTTTAGCTTTTTAATTAGCTAAATGTCTATGCAAAAAAATGAAAACGTTGTATAGCTTTGGAGGGAGTCAAGGATAATTTCCCCAAATCTATATTCTCGCAGTGTCTCGCTGTTTTTTCATTATCTCTTTACATCTTCACATTACTCATTGGAATAATTTTGCATCACATTATTTTTAAGACATTTCAGTGTCATCTTCTATGTATTTGCTGATATTTTATAGTCAGATACTGTGCGTAATCCACATAATGCTTGTGATCATGTTGTATAACAATTTGACCTTGGACGAGTTGCCTAACATCTAATTTCATTAAACAAAAAGGCATTTAATTGTTTGTAGCAGTTAAAGTGAATGTCCACCAGATCCCCTTTACATGATGGATCATGCACAACACCATATTAGACCTGTTTCACATGTCCTGATATTTCCGCTACCGTAAAAACAGTATCGGAGATATCCGTGTGTGTGTGTAATACTTGAGGCACACGTGTGCCGCATCAGTACCACACACTGGCACATGGGAAGCAGTGGTACAGTAAGCACTGTTTTACTGTGCCAGATGCTGAAGACTGCTCACATCATTCTCCCCTGCTTTGCCGGTGAGCAGCGTGAGCAGGAGAGAATGAGAATTATATTCAAGCAACAACAGTGAGAGCAGGTGGCGGATAATGGGACTATTACTCCATCAGCCTACACCTGCTGCAGCTAATAACAGTGAGAGCAGCCAGCCGCTGATGGGAGCATTCATCAGCCAGCGCCTGCGCCATAAATAAATAAATTTAAAAAACGACGTTCATTCCTTTATATTTTTGATAACCAGCCAGGCAAAACTGACAGCTGCAGGCAGCAACCCTCAGCTGTCAGCTTCAGCAAGGCCGGTTACAAGAATAGAGGGGTCCCCACGCTGTTTTTTTAATTATTAAAATCAATAATTTAAAGAAATGGCATGGGGTCCTCCCATTTGTGACAACCAGCCAAGCTAAAGGTGACAGCTGGGGCTGGTATTCTCAAGCTGGTTAGGGGCCATGGATATTGACCCCCCTCAGCCTAAAAATAGCAGCCTGCAGCCACACAGAAAAGACATATCTATTAGAAGCATCAATTCTGGCACTTTTCCAGGCTCTTCCCACTTGCCCTGTAGCGGTAGCAAGTGAGGTTCATATTTGTGGGGTTGATGTCACCTTTGTATTCTGGTGACATCAAGCCCATGGCTTAGTAACGGAGAGGTGTCTATAAGACACCCATCCATTACTAATCCTATAGTTATATGGTAAATAGTGTTGAGCATTCCGATACCGCAAGTATCGGGTATCGGCCGATATTTGCTGTATCGGAATTCCGATACCGAGATCCGATACTTTTGTGGTATCGGGTATCGGTATCGAAACAACATTAATGTGTAAAAGAAAGAATTAAAATAAAAAATATTGCTATACTCACCTCTCCGACGCAGCCTGGACCTCACCGAGGGAACCGGCAGCGTTCTTTGCTTAAAATGCGCGCGTTTCCTTCCTTCCGTGACGTCACGGCTTGTGATTGGTCACGTGCCGCCCATGTGGCCGCGACGCGACCAATCACAGCAAGCCGTGACGTAATTTTCAGGTCCTTCTAGGCATTCAGTATTTTAAAATTACGTTCCGGCTTTGTGATTGGTCGCGTCGCGTTCACATGGGCGACGCGACCAATCACAAGCCGTGACGTCACAGGAGGCAGGAAACGCGCGCATTTTTAAAATTACGTCACGGCTTGTGATTGGTCGCGTCGCCCATGTGGCCGCGACGCAACCAATCACAGCAAGCCGTGACGTAATTTCAGGTCCTTCAGGATTTTAAAATTACATTCTGGCTTATGATTGGTCGCGTCGCGGTCACATGGGCGACGCGACCAATCACAAGCCGTGACGTCACGGGAGGCTGGACACGCGCGCATTTTAAAATGCGCGCGTGTCCTGCCTCCCGTGACGTCCCGGCTTGTGATTGGTCGCGTCGCCCATGTGGCCGCGACGCGACCAATCACAGCAAGCCGTGACGTAATTTTAGGTCCTTCAGGATTTTAAAATTACGTTCTGGCTTATGATTGGTCGCGACGCGACGCGACCAATCACAAGCCGTGACGTCACGGGAGGCTGGACACGCGCGCATTTTAAAATGCGCGCGTGTCCAGCCTCCCGTGACGTCACGGCTTGTGATTGGTCGCGTCGCCCATGTGACCGCGACGCGACCAATCACAAGCCAGAACGTAATTTTAAAATCCTGAAGGACCTAAAATTACGTCACGGCTTGCTGTGATTGGTCACGTCGCGGCCACATGGGCGGCACGCGACCAATCACAAGCCGGGACTTCACGTAAGGAAGTAAACACGCGAATTTTAAGCAAACAACGCTGCCGGTTCCCTCGGTGAGGTCCAGGCTGCGTCGGAGAGGTGAGTATAGCAATATTTTTTATTTTAATTCTTTCTTTTACACATTAATATGGATCCCAGGGCCTGAAGGAGAGTTTCCTCTCCTTCAGACCCTGGGAACCATCAGGGATACCGTCCGATACTTGAGTCCCATTGACTTGTATTGGTATCGGGTATCGGTATCGGATTAGATCCGATACTTTGCCGGTATCGGCCGATACTTTCCGATACCGATACTTTCAAGTATCGGACGGTATCGCTCAACACTAATGGTAAATAAAGACAGCCAGAATAAAGTTCTTTATTTGAAATAAAGAAATTCTCACTGTGATCTGCGGTGAACTAACTGAGTTAAACAGTATTTCCCTGTATGACATCAATATTATACAAGGAATTGGACACTGTGAACGTAAATACGGTATTGAACTGTTTTTGGTGTGTGTTTTCTTTTCTACGCTTCTATGATTAGCCTGAGAATTAATAAAATGCTGCTTCAAATCTGCACAAAAAATTTATGAAATAGGCGAAACACATAAAAAACACAGCAAAAACACAAAAGTCAAAAAGATTGCTATTGCGTATTTTGCATCACAAAAAAACAGCATTTACACTATGTGTGAACACGACCTTAAAATTAATGAGTCATCAGAAAATAACTTATTATTTAAGTCACATTTTTATGAGTGTGGAGAAACGGGTTCAGTGGGTGCTCTCGTCCGCTGGCCTGGCTGTCTTTAGCAAGACTGCATGGACCACGCCTCATACCATTGAACGCCCGCTCTATCTCCCAGTGGGCAATACACTACACAGACAACACAGGGCTAAGGTAAAACAGTGTGGCAATACTTTATTGAACCACAACACACAATAACAAACAGAACAATCCCACCCTGGCTGGAATGGCTTCGTTACATGGGCGCATATGAAAGATCACTGCGTCTCCACGTATTTCCAGTATGACATGATGTCAGAGCTCCCAGGGTCGCTATTCCGCCTATGGATGCACGCTCAGAGAAGAGGTAATGACAAGCATAGGGAGATGACCAAGAACTGTCCATAGAGTCCATACAAGGTCCAAAGCCAGTTGACATGATGTCAGAGCTCAAAGGGTTGCTACTCCATCTGTGGATGCACGCACAGAGAAGAGGTAATGACAAGCATGGGGAGATGACCAAGAACTGTCTATAGAGTCCATACAAAGTCCAAAGCCAGTTGGCACTAGAGTCACCACCTGGTGTCAGGACTCTGAACATTTTTTATTACCTTTTGTGTATTACTGCCCTTTTCCAAGATGGCATCTTTGGTCTCATGTGCACTGTGTCTTCCTGCTGTAAAACTCCACCCCAGCCTTCAGTCTGTGCTAGAGTATTCTGCCTTGCATCCAGCTCCTGAGTCCTGACCTCTGGTGACTCCCTGGCTATATATCTGCTCCTGTGAACCTGTGGGGTTATCCTGCTACTCTGCTCTGAGTTCCAGCTGCATACACCAGTTCCAGTAATCCTCTTTCATCTGCTGTTTGTGTTTACTTCCATCTGCATTTGCTGGACATGTAAGCTGTTGCAGCTCTGCAAGAACCTGAGACTATTACCCAGGCCTCCCTGGTTGAGCTAAGATATTATTTGAACTGCCTTATAAGCATATCTATCTGTGTTTTGGACTAAGCAAGGACTTATTCGTGTCAAGTATCCTCAAGAATAATTGTGCTTCATAGACTTTCTGCGTGATTGCATTTTCCTCTGAAGTTTCCTATAGACTGCTAAGCTGCATTTAATATTTACTCCAAGTGTTGTGGACTTGAGTTTCTCTCTGCACCTGTTTGAATCACCGTGTGATAATATAGACTTTACCACTTATAAAACTGTGTCCTGTAGTTGTCTTGTTCCACGCAAAGAGTCTCCTGAGTTATCCCCTATGCTTATTACACCTGGCTTATCTGACCATCTCCATGGAACCAGGCGACCAGCGGGTCCCAAACCTGGCTTTCTCCAAATATATCCATGGTGCAGAGATGGTCGCTGGATCCGATCTGTGTCCTTTCAACTGGAGCCGAAAACCCCTAGGTTGTATCCTATAGAATCATAGATCAGTGTCCCTCGTGATGGTGCCATGATGAATTGGCTGCAGTCCTTTCTCTTGTCTCTTGGGTGGTTTGCAGACTGTCTGGCTGGTAGCTTTGTTTTACTTCAGTCTCCAGGATGTGATCTTGGAGTCTTTTTATACCCAAGGCATGTAAGCTATTTTTAGAATTACCCAGGGTCTTTCAGTCCAACATCAAGATAAGGTAATCAATGGTGATGGGATTAAGTAGCACTATTAGCATATAAGCACACATCAATAAACAAAGCTTAACACACTCAATGTACAGTCACTATTACAGACTTAAGGTACCGTTACACTAAACGACTTACCAACGATCACGACCAGCAATACGACCTGGCCGTGATCGTTGGTAAGTCTTTGTGTGGTCACTGGGCAGCTGTCACACAGACAGCTCTCTCCAGCGACCAACGATCAGGGGAACGACTTCGGCATCGTTGAAACTGTCTTCAACGATGCCAAAGTCCCCCTGCAGCACCCGGGTAACCAGGGTAAACATCGGGTTACTAAGTGCAGGGCCGCGCTTAGTAACCCGATATTTACCCTGGTTACCATTGTAAAAGTAAAAAAAAAAAACACTACATACTCACATTCCGATGTCTGTCACGTCCCCCGCCATCAGCTTCCCGCACTGACTGTGTCAGCGCCGGCCGTAAAGCAGAGCACAGCGGTGACGTCACCGCTGTGCTCTTCTTTACGGCCGGCAATGACAGTCAGTGCGGGAAGCTGACGGCGGGGGACGTGACAGACATCGGAATGTGAGTATGTAGTGTTTTTTTTTTTTTAACTTTTACAATGGTAACCAGGGTAAATATCGGGTTACTAAGCGTGGCCCTGCGCTTAGTAACCCGATATTTACCCTGGTTACAAGTGAACACATCGCTGGATCGGCGTCACACACGCCGATCCAGCGATGACAGCGGGTGATCAGCGACCAAAAAAAGGTCCTGATCATTCCCTACGACCAACAATCTCCCAGCAGGGGCCTGATCGTTGGTCGCTGTCACACATAACGAAACCGTTAGCGGGATCGTTGCTACGTCACAAAAAAGCGTGACGTTGCAACAATATCGTTAACGAAATCGTTATGTGTGAAGGTACCTTTACACAGTATGTTAGATAGTATATCAGTTGACAAGTCTGTCTTCTTGACCCACCAGTAGTGTTGAGCATTCCGATACCGCAAGTATCGGGTATCGGCCGATACTTGCGGTATCGGAATTCCGATACCGGGATTCCGATACTTGCCGCGTATCGGATACCGGAATCGGAAGTTCTAAGATTCAAAAAGCAGAAATTCAGCCAATGAGATTGATTCCAAGTGTGGGCACATCCTGTTTAGCATGGAGGGCATGAAACTACTGGCAAGGCTGTGATTGGCTGGTGTAATGATGTCATGATGCAGTTTAAAAGTCGCTGGCGCCATTTTGCGATCACTCTGCTGTGAATTCAGTTAGTGACAGGACGCTGTTTGCTGACTGAGGGACAGTTTAGAGATAGCGATTTGCTTCTTTGTGCTTTCCAAAGGCTAATTTAGCAACCGCTGTGTTCACCTACTATTCACCTTGCTTTTGCCTTGTAGCGCTGTTTTCACAGCGATCTGCAGGGTCTGTGTGTGTGTGTGTGTGAGTGCAGCCCAGTCTCCAGTCTGAGTGCAGCCACATAGGCCATCCATAGTTGGTTGTATTCAGTTCAGGGAGGGTGGTTCATTGCCTCATACTGTTCCTTTTTTTTTTTTTTTTCCCAAGTAGTGTAGTCTGCTGCTAATTTATTCAAAAAAATCCTATTAGTGTCTTTCCACCCGTCTCCAGCTAATTTGTGGAAAAACACTACATAGGATAAAGTAGAGGAGGGTTTTTGGGCCTTGCAGCGCCGTTTACGGCTGTCTGCACGGTCTCCGTGTGACTGCAGCTCGCCCTGTAATCTGTGAGCAGCTGTAGCCTGGTTGTCTCCAGCTCAGGGTTTTTCACTGCGTCATACCGCCAAATCAATTTTCTTTTTTTTCAAAGTAGTGTAGTCTGCTGCTAATTAATTTAAAAAAATCCTATTAGTGTCTTTCCACCCGTCTCCAGCTAATTTGTGGAAAAACACTACATAGGATAAAGTAGAGGAGGGTTTTTGGGCCTTGCAGCGCCGTTTACGGCTGTCTGCACGGTCTCCGTGTGACTGCAGCTCGCCCTGTAATCTGTGAGCAGCTGTAGCCTGGTTGTCTCCAGCTCAGGGTTTTTCACTGCGTCATACCGCCAAATCAATTTTCTTTTTTTTCAAAGTAGTGTAGTCTGCTGCTAATTAATTTTAAAAAATCCTATTAGTGTCTTTCCACCCGTCTCCAGCTAATTTGTGGAAAAACACTACATAGGATAAAGTAGAGGAGGGTTTTTGGGCCTTGCAGCGCCGTTTACGGCTGTCTGCACGGTCTCCGTGTGACTGCAGCTCGCCCTGTAATCTGTGAGCAGCTATAGCCTGGTTGTCTCCAGCTCAGGGTTTTTCACTGCGTCATACCGCCAAATCAATTTTCTTTTTTTTCAAAGTAGTGTAGTCTGCTGCTAATTAATTTAAAAAAATCCTATTAGTGTCTTTCCACCCGTCTCCAGCTAATTTGTGGAAAAACACTACATAGGATAAAGTAGAGGAGGGTTTTTGGGCCTTGCAGCGCCGTTTACGGCTGTCTGCACGGTCTCCGTGTGACTGCAGCTCGCCCTGTAATCTGTGAGCAGCTATAGCCTGGTTGTCTCCAGCTCAGGGTTTTTCACTGCGTCATACCGCCAAATCAATTTTCTTTTTTTTCAAAATAGTGTAGTCTGCTGCTAATTTATTCAAAAAAATCCTATTAGTGTCTTTCCACCCGTCTCCAGCTAATTTGTGGAAAAACACTACATAGGATAAAGTAGAGGAGGGTTTTTGGGCCTTGTAGCGCCGTTTACGTCTGTCTGCACGGTCTCCGTGTGACTGCAGCTCTATCTGTTGTCAGTTCAGCCCCCAAAAAATAAATAAATAATAAAGTTCACCAAACACACCAGTTACACCACTTTACATTTCTGTAGGCCACATTAGCTCATATTTGTGTCTAGTCCACACTTTAGATAATTAGTGCTTCTTATACCTGTTAGGAGGAGTTGCTCAGGAATAAGCACACAAATCCGTTAGTACTTTTCTGCTTATCTTTATCAGTCAACCAAGATGAAGAAGGCAGTGAGTAAGGCACGGGGGCGTGGGAGCCGTCGCGGAGCAGGGAGGGGACGTGGGGATTCTGTGCCTGCTGCGGGCACCGGTGACTCATCAGCACCCACTTTCACCAGGCAACAGTCGTTCATGCGAAGCTTTGTGTCCGAGCGCCGTACACCGCTGCTGCGTGAAGAACAAATTGAAGCTGTTGTCGGATGGATGGCAGCTAATGCATCAACTTCCATTAGTGCCACATCCTCTCAGACACAGAGCACTGGAGAGCAGCCATCTGTCTCTTCACCACCTGCCAAATTGCCCAGGCAGACAGAGAGCCCAGGACAGGAGCCGTCTCTACTTCTGTTCTCTGAATCTCTTGGCTTGGAAACAGGGGGCCAGCCAAGCAGCATTGGAGAAATGGAAGAAGAGGCAGGGTGCAGTGATGCCCAACAGCTTTTTCTGTCTTCCTCTGAAGAGGCGGGTGGGCCAGTGGCTCCGGTCACCACATCGCAGGCCGCATCAGCTGATGATGACACTCAGGTGCCACTTACTGGTGCGTGCTCTGCTGCTGAGACTACCCAGGAGGAGCAGTTGGGGGCAGAGGGTAGTGTAGATGATGAGGTCCTCGACCCATCTTGGCGTGAGGGACAGGAAGGTGGTGGGAGCAGCTCTGAGGAAGAGATTCCCCGTACGGCCCAAAGAGGGAGAGGGAGGGGGAAGACTGCGGATCCTGCAGCCTCCGCTTTGGCACCCGTTAGGAGCATGTCTCTTCCAAAAGCCAAAAAGGGCGCTCCCAAGACTTGCAGTGCCTGGTCCTTTTTTGACACAGTTGCAGATGACATTTGCTATGTCAGATGCAACGTGTGTCATCAAAAAGTCAAAAGAGGTCGAAATGTCAGCAACCTCAATACCTCCAACATGTGGAAACATGTGCGCAACAGGCACCCGGCGGAGTTAGAAAAACACACTGAAGAGGTAGGCCAACCAACAGCGGCAGCTACCACCTCTTCAGCTCGTGTTGCCTCTTCCTCTACCTCACACGCAGCTGGTTCGGCGTCCTCCCAGGATCGCCGTGGAAGAACCTCTGCCCCTGTTGTCCAGAGACCCGCTGTAATTCCACCCGCAGCGCCACTTTCCCAGTCATCCACACACTCCCAGCCCAGTCTACAGCCATCGGTAGTACAGGCATGGGAGAAAAGGCGGCCTTTCTCGTCAAACCACCCACGAGCACAGGCTCTGACTGCAGGCATTGCCAAACTTCTGTCACTGGAAATGCTGTCATTCAGGCTGGTGGAGACTGACAGCTTCCGTGACTTCATGTCATTGGCAGTCCCACAGTACAAAGTGCCCAGCCGCTTTTACTTCAGCAGGCAAGCCGTCCCTGCCCTGCAGAAGCATGTGGAGGGACACATAAAACACGCGCTACTGAACGCCGTCAGTAGCAAGGTCCACCTCACCACCGATGCGTGGACCAGTCAACATGGACAGGGGCGATACCTTTCCCTCACTGCCCATTGGGTTAATGTCGTTGAGCCGGGTACAGACCGTGCGAGTGGCGCAGGACGTGTCCTGCCCACTCCAAGGATTGCAGGAATCCATTCTGTACGCATTGACTCCTCCTCTTACACCAGTTCCTCAGAATCATCGCTGCAGGAGCCGTCACAGTCCACCTCCACATGGACCCGTGATGAACGTGTACCTGTTACGACCGACATGAGCACAGCCGTGGCCAAACGTCAACAGGCCGTCTTGAAATTAATTTTCTTGGGGAATCGTAGCCACACAGCGCAGGAGCTCTGGAATGCCATCAAGCAGGAGAGCGATGTGTGGTTTGTGCCAGCGAATCTCCAGCCAGGCATGGTAGTGTGTGATAATGGCCGAAATCTGGTGGCAGCTCTGGGCCTCGGCAACCTCACTCACATCCCATGTCTGGCACATGTGCTCAATTTGGTCGTGCAGAGCTTTTTGAGGGACTATCCGGATCTTGATGCACTGCTGCACAAGGTCCGCCTAGAGTGTGCTCACTTGCGGCGTTCCAGCACGGCAAAAGCGCGCATTGCGGCTCTGCAGCGCCGACACCGCCTGCCGGAACATCGCATCATATGTGACCTACCTACCAGGTGGAATTCCACGTTACATATGTTGGAGCGGTTGTGTGAGCAGCAGCAAGCTGTAATGGAGTACCAGCTGCTTCAGGCGCAAAAAAGTCGCAGTCAGCGCCGTACAGACTTCACAACCACAGAGTGGGCCACTATGAATGACGTCTGCCAGGTTTTGCGTCCCTTTGATTATTCCACGCGGATGGCGAGTGCAGATGATGCACTAGTCAGCATGACTGTCCCCCTTATCTGCCTGCTTGAAAAATCACTGCAAGCGCTAAGGGATGATGTTGTGGAAGAGGTGGAGGATGAGGATTCACCATTTCCATCATCTTCTGGACAGTCAGCGCCACGTGGTTCCTCACAAACGCGTAGGCAGGGGACCGTTTGTGAGGAGGATGAGGAGGAGTCAATGGAGGAGGAAGACATCCGTCCAGAGGAGGGAGTTACACAATTGTCCAGTACTCAGTGTGTACAGCGAGGGTGGGGTGATGACGAGCGGGCAGAGATCACGCCTCCAGCAGGGGACAGCGTTTCTTGGGCAGTTGGCAGTCTGCAGCACATGGTGGATTACATGCTGCAGTGCCTGAGAAACGACCGCCGCATCGCCCACATTCTCAACATGTCTGATTATTGGGTGTTCACCCTCCTCGATCCTCGCTACCGGGACAACGTAGAAAGCCTCATCACACCGTTGAACCGGGAGCGAAAAATGCGGGAGTACCAAGACACACTGGTCAATTCCATCATCTTCTCCATTCCAACTGAGAGAAGTGCTGCTAGTGCATTCCAAAGCAGCTCAGTGCGTCCAGGCCGTGGTGGAGGCTCTGCACAAAGAGGGAGCAGAAGCAGTGCCTCTGCCCAAGGCAAGACCAGTATGGCCGAACTGTGGCACAGTTTTCTGTGCCCGCCACAAAAGTCTACACCATCACAGACGGCTCCAGTCAGCAGGAGGCAACGGTTCCGTCAGATGGTGACAGACTACATGTCTTGCCCTCTTGCTGTACTCCCAGACGGCTCTTCCCCTTTCAAGTTTTGGGTCTCAAAGCTGGATACATGGCCAGAGCTAAGCCAGTATGCATTGGAGGTGCTGTCTTGCCCTGCGGCCAGTGTATTATCGGAACGTGTCTTTAGTGCTGCAGGTGGTGTACTAACTGACCGTCGCATGCGACTATCCTCCGATAACGTTGACCGGCTTACTTTCCTGAAAATGAACAAGGCCTGGATCTCGCCGGAATTTGCCACTCCTCCTCCTGATTGAATAATTAGGTCACTGTATACGTTATCCAGGTCTCCTGTTGTGTTCATCTTTCTACCACCTGAACTTAAATTCCTGGGCTCCAACACCGCCAGTTGAGGCTCAGACGTGCCGTCTGCACAGTCAAAACATACGACCCAGTGTTATTGGGTTTCAGTAACGTCAGCTGATCCCCAGCTGTGTAGCCGGCAATGTGTCATGCGACCGCCACGCTGACACAACAACTGAAATGTAAGGGAATCTGTCCCCCCCCCCCCAAGGCGTTTGTTACTGAAAGAGCCACCTTGTGCAGCAGTAATGCTGCCCAAGGAAAAGGTAGCTATTTTTGTTTAGCTCCTTGCACACGCAGAACTTAACACTTATAAAATGTGTCCACTGATACCGTAAAACCGTCCCGGAGGTGGGACTTTCCTTCGTAATGTGACGCAGCCCAGCCGTCATTCCTACCCCCCCGGCGCCGCGCACCGGCTCCTCAGCGTTGTTTTATTCCGTCCAGGAGCCTGCGCTGTTATGTTATCCCGTGGCCAGGCACACTTAGCGCTGCCCGTCTTCTGGCATCATTTGGTGTCTGGATGGCTGCGCCTGTGCGGCCGCGCTGGCAGAGAGCCCGCCTCGCAGTGTCTTCTGATTTAATCCCACTGGGGGCCTGGGATCCATGGACATGCGCAGTGCATATCTGAACCTCCACCTCTCACTCATTTCCCTATGGCTTCTTCAGACTGTTCGGTGTCAGCTGGTCCCTAACAGCATGCCACGGCCGTGACACCGCACAGTCTGAAGAAGCCATAGGGAGATGAGTGAGAGGTGGAGGTTCAGATATGCAGTGCGCATGTCCATGGATCCCAGGCCCCCAGTGGGATTAAATCAGAAGACACTGCGAGGCGGGCTCTCTGCCAGCGCGGCCGCACAGGCGCAGCCATCCAGACACCAAATGATGCCAGAAGACGGGCAGCGCTAAGTGTGCCTGGCCACGGGATAACATAACAGCGCAGGCTCCTTGACGGAATAAAACAACGCTGAGGAGCCGGTGCGCGGCGCCGGGGGGGTAGGAATGACGGCTGGGCTGCGTCACATTACGAAGGAAAGTCCCACCTCCGGGACGGTTTTACGGTTGCAGGGGACACATTTTATAAGTGTTTAGTTCTGTGTTTGCAAGGAGCATGATGAAAAGAGCCACCTTTTCCTTTTGCATCTTTTGTGCTGCACAAGCTGGCTCTTTCAGCTACAAACGCCTTGGGGGGGGGTTAAAGGTTCCCTTTCGACTTTCTCAGGCTTCGGCCTACATTGTGTTCCTCTGCTTTTCCACCTGTCCCTGGGCTCCAACACCGCCAGTTGCCGTCCAGAAGTGCTGTACGCACAGTCAACAGTCCCTCCTCTGTTATTGGGGTTCAGTAACGTCAGCTGTTCCCCTGCTGTGTGTGTGGCAATCCCTCCTACCTCCTCCAACCTCCTCCTCCTCCACCCGTCCCTGGGCTCCAACACCGCCAGTTGCCGTCCAGAAGTGCTGTACGCACAGTCAACAGTCCCTCCTCTGTTATTGGGGTTCAGTAACGTCAGCTGTTCCCCTGCTGTGTGTGTGGCAATCCCTCCTACCTCCTCCTACCTCCTCCAACCTCCTCCTCCTCCACCTGCCCCTGGGCTCCAACACCGCCAGTTGCCGTCCAGAAGTGCTGTACGCACAGTCAACAGTCCCTCCTCTGTTATTGGGGTTCAGTAACGTCAGCTGTTCCCCTGCTGTGTGTGTGGCAATCCCTCCTACCTCCTCCAACCTCCTCCTCCTCCAACCGTCCCTGGGCTCCAACACCGCCAGTTGCCGTCCAGAAGTGCTGTACGCACAGTCAACAGTCCCTCCTCTGTTATTGGGGTTCAGTAACGTCAGCTGTTCCCCTGCTGTGTGTGTGGCAATCCCTCCTACCTCCTCCAACCTCCTCCTCCTCCACCCGTCCCTGGGCTCCAACACCGCCAGTTGCCGTCCAGAAGTGCTGTACGCACAGTCAACAGTCCCTCCTCTGTTATTGGGGTTCAGTAACGTCAGCTGTTCCCCTGCTGTGTGTGTGGCAATCCCTCCTACCTCCTCCTACCTCCTCCAACCTCCTCCTCCTCCACCTGCCCCTGGGCTCCAACACCGCCAGTTGCCGTCCAGAAGTGCTGTACGCACAGTCAACAGTCCCTCCTCTGTTATTGGGGTTCAGTAACGTCAGCTGTTCCCCTGCTGTGTGTGTGGCAATCCCTCCTACCTCCTCCAACCTCCTCCTCCTCCAACCGTCCCTGGGCTCCAACACCGCCAGTTGCCGTCCAGAAGTGCTGTACGCACAGTCAACAGTCCCTCCTCTGTTATTGGGGTTCAGTAACGTCAGCTGTTCCCCTGCTGTGTGTGTGGCAATCCCTCCTACCTCCTCCAACCTCCTCCTCCTCCACCCGTCCCTGGGCTCCAACACCGCCAGTTGCCGTCCAGAAGTGCTGTACGCACAGTCAACAGTCCCTCCTCTGTTATTGGGGTTCAGTAACGTCAGCTGTTCCCCTGCTGTGTGTGTGGCAATCCCTCCTACCTCCTCCAACCTCCTCCTCCTCCACCCGTCCCTGGGCTCCAACACCGCCAGTTGCCGTCCAGAAGTGCTGTACGCACAGTCAACAGTCCCTCCTCTGTTATTGGGGTTCAGTAACGTCAGCTGTTCCCCTGCTGTGTGTGTGGCAATCCCTCCTACCTCCTCCTACCTCCTCCAACCTCCTCCTCCTCCACCTGCCCCTGGGCTCCAACACCGCCAGTTGCCGTCCAGAAGTGCTGTACGCACAGTCAACAGTCCCTCCTCTGTTATTGGGGTTCAGTAACGTCAGCTGTTCCCCTGCTGTGTGTGTGGCAATCCCTCCTACCTCCTCCAACCTCCTCCTCCTCCACCCGTCCCTGGGCTCCAACACCGCCAGTTGCCGTCCAGAAGTGCTGTACGCACAGTCAACAGTCCCTCCTCTGTTATTGGGGTTCAGTAACGTCAGCTGTTCCCCTGCTGTGTGTGTGGCAATCCCTCCTACCTCCTCCAACCTCCTCCTCCTCCACCCGTCCCTGGGCTCCAACACCGCCAGTTGCCGTCCAGAAGTGCTGTACGCACAGTCAACAGTCCCTCCTCTGTTATTGGGGTTCAGTAACGTCAGCTGTTCCCCTGCTGTGTGTGTGGCAATCCCTCCTACCTCCTCCTACCTCCTCCAACCTCCTCCTCCTCCACCTGCCCCTGGGCTCCAACACCGCCAGTTGCCGTCCAGAAGTGCTGTACGCACAGTCAACAGTCCCTCCTCTGTTATTGGGGTTCAGTAACGTCAGCTGTTCCCCTGCTGTGTGTGTGGCAATCCCTCCTACCTCCTCCAACCTCCTCCAACCTCCTCCTCCTCCACCTGCCCCTGGGCTCCAACACCGCCAGTTGCCGTCCAGAAGTGCTGTACGCACAGAGCCAAACACCTCGCCAATGTGTTAGTGGGGTTCAGCACCGCCAGCTGTTCCCCTGCTGTGTATACGGCAACGTGTACTGCGACCGCCACGCAGGCACAACAAGTTAAATGTAAGGGAACCTGACCCCCCCCCCCCCCAGGCGTTTGTTACTGAAGGAGCCACCTTGTGCAGCAGTAATGATGCAAAGGGAAAAAGTGCCTCTTTTCGTGATGCTCCTTGCACATGCTGAACCAAACACTTATGAAATGTGTCCCCACACAGCGTTAAACCGTCCGGTAGGTGGAACTTTCCTTTGTCGTGTGACGCAGCACAGCCATCATTTTTACCCCCTTGGCGCCGTGCGCCGCCTCCTCAGCGTTGTTTTAATCTGTCCCGGAGCCTGCGCTGTTAGGTTAGCCCTTGGCCATGCACACATGTTGCGCTGCCCGTCTTCTGACCTCATTTGGTGTCAGGCTGGCTGCGCCTGTGCGGGTGCGCTGGTCGAGATCCCGCCTCGCAGTGTCGTCTAATGTAATCCCACCGCGGGCCTGTGATCCGTGCCCGTGCGCAGTGCATATCCTCTCCTCTCACTCCCCTCCCTACGGCTTCTTCAGACTGTGCGATGTCAGCTGGTCCCTAATAGCATGCCACGGCCGTGACACCGCACAGTCTGAAAAAGCCGTAGGGAGGGGAGTGAGAGGAGAGGATATGCACTGCGCACGGGCACGGATCACAGGCCCGCGGTGGGATTACATTAGACGACACTGCGAGGCGGGATCTCGGCCAGCGCACCCGCACAGGCGCAGCCAGCCTGACACCAAATGATGTCAGAAGACGGGCAGCGCAAAATGTGTGCATGGCCAAGGGCTAACCTAACAGCCCAGGCTCCGGGACAGATTAAAACAACGCTGAGGAGGCGGCGCACGGCGCCAAGGGGGTAAAAATGATGGCTGTGCTGCGTCACACGACAAAGGAAAGTTCCACCTACCGGACGGTTTAACGCTGTGAGGGGACACATTTCATAACTGTTAGGTTCCGCATGTGCAAGGACCATAATTAAAAGAGCTAAGTTTACCTTTTCCAGCATTAGTGCTGTACACAATGGCTCTTTCAGCTACAAACGCCTGGGGGGGGGGGGGTTAAAGGTTTCCTTTCAACTTGCTCGAGTGCAGGCTTCGGCCTACACTCCGCTCCCCCTGCTCCTCCTGCTGACCCTGGGCTCCAACACCGCCAGTTGGGGCCCGGTACTGCTAGCTGCACAGAGAAAAACACCTCGCCAATGTGTCAGTGGGGTCCAGCACCGCCAGCTGTTCCCCTGCTGTGTAGCCGGCAACGTGTCCTGCAAAAGTCACGCAGACACAACACACCCAAAGCTGCCGCCTGTGCAGGCTTCGGCCTACACTCCCCTCCCCCTGCTCCTCCTCCTCCTGCTCCTCCTCCTGCTGTCCCTGGGCTCTAACACACCGCCAGTTTTTGCCCAGATGTGCTAGCTGCACAGAGAAAAACACCAGCCAATGTGTCAGTGGGGTCCAGCACCGCCAGCTGTTCCCCTGCTGTGCAGCCGGCAACGTGTCCTGCAAAAGCCACGCAGACACAAGAACTGAAATTGAAGGGAACCTGTCCCCCCTCCCCCAGGCGTTTTTACGTTATCCAGCCACCTTGTACAGCGGTAATGCTGCATGTGTGCAAGGTGGCTCAGAAACGTATTCTCCTCGCACATGTGGAACTGAAAACACGTCTGCAATGTGTCCTCTGTGTGACCATTTAACCGTCCCGGTGGTGTGACTTTCCTTTGTAATGACACGCTGCAACCCCCTTGGTAGCGCTGCCCGTCTTCTGGCATCATGGTTTGGCTGCCTGCGCCTCTGCGGCCGCCCTGACCCACACAACGCCCCTCGGTGTCTTATTTATTGGGACTGCGAGGGTGTGATTGATGGGCAGGATCAGTGCATCAGTTCGCCTGTCCCTCCTCTCCTTCCGCCTTCTTCGGACTGTGCGGCTTCATGGCCGTGGCATGCGATAAGGGATCAGATGACGCCGCACAGTCTGAAGCGGGTGTAAGGACCCGAGTGTGAGAGGCGAACATATGTGCTGCGCCAGGCCCTGAATCCCAGCCCCGCAGTGTTTTAACAATGTTAAGACACTGCGGGGCTGGGATTCATGGGCATCGCGAACCGCACCGGCCGACATTACATGATGCCAGAAGATGGGCAGCGCTAACGGCGCTAGGCCAGGGGATAACACGACAGCGCAGACTCCTGTACAGCAAATAACAACGCTCGGGAGGCTGCACCCAGCACCAAGGTGGGATTCTTGACACCTGTGCTGCGTCTCATTACAAAGGGAACTCTCGCCTCCATTACACAGTTTGACTGTCTAAAGGGCTGAATGTTATACGTGTTCCATTCAGCGTGTGCAAGGAGAAAAATTACAAGAGCAACCTTTGACTTGCGCAGCACTGCTGCTGCATAAGCTGTGGCTCTTCTACTTTGTAACCCCTGAGGGGGGGTTAAAGGTGACTTTTGAAATCGGTTCAATTAGGCTTCGGCCTACACTCTGCTCCACCTGCAGAGCCCGGGCTCCAACAACGCTAGTTGCTGTCCGGAAGTGCTGGCTGCACAGAGCCAAACACCTCGCCAATGTGTCAGTGGGGTCCAGCACCGCCAGCTGTTCCCCTGCTGTGTAGCCGGCAACGTGTCCTGCAAAAGTCACGCAGACACAACACACCCAAAGCTGCCGCCTGTGCAGGCTTCGGCCTACACTCCCCTCCCCCTGCTCCTCCTCCTCCTGCTCCTCCTCCTGCTGTCCCTGGGCTCTAACACACCGCCAGTTTTTGCCCAGATGTGCTAGCTGCACAGAGAAAAACACCAGCCAATGTGTCAGTGGGGTCCAGCACCGCCAGCTGTTCCCCTGCTGTGCAGCCGGCAACGTGTCCTGCAAAAGCCACGCAGACACAAGAACTGAAATTGAAGGGAACCTGTCCCCCCTCCCCCAGGCGTTTTTACGTTATCCAGCCACCTTGTACAGCGGTAATGCTGCATGTGTGCAAGGTGGCTCAGAAACGTATTCTCCTCGCACATGTGGAACTGAAAACACGTCTGCAATGTGTCCTCTGTGTGACCATTTAACCGTCCCGGTGGTGTGACTTTCCTTTGTAATGACACGCTGCAACCCCCTTGGTAGCGCTGCCCGTCTTCTGGCATCATGGTTTGGCTGCCTGCGCCTCTGCGGCCGCCCTGACCCACACAACGCCCCTCGGTGTCTTATTTATTGGGACTGCGAGGGTGTGATTGATGGGCAGGATCAGTGCATCAGTTCGCCTGTCCCTCCTCTCCTTCCGCCTTCTTCGGACTGTGCGGCTTCATGGCCGTGGCATGCGATAAGGGATCAGATGACGCCGCACAGTCTGAAGCGGGTGTAAGGACCCGAGTGTGAGAGGCGAACATATGTGCTGCGCCAGGCCCTGAATCCCAGCCCCGCAGTGTTTTAACAATGTTAAGACACTGCGGGGCTGGGATTCATGGGCATCGCGAACCGCACCGGCCGACATTACATGATGCCAGAAGATGGGCAGCGCTAACGGCGCTAGGCCAGGGGATAACACGACAGCGCAGACTCCTGTACAGCAAATAACAACGCTCGGGAGGCTGCACCCAGCACCAAGGTGGGATTCTTGACACCTGTGCTGCGTCTCATTACAAAGGGAACTCTCGCCTCCATTACACAGTTTGACTGTCTAAAGGGCTGAATGTTATACGTGTTCCATTCAGCGTGTGCAAGGAGAAAAATTACAAGAGCAACCTTTGACTTGCGCAGCACTGCTGCTGCATAAGCTGTGGCTCTTCTACTTTGTAACCCCTGAGGGGGGGTTAAAGGTGACTTTTGAAATCGGTTCAATTAGGCTTCGGCCTACACTCTGCTCCACCTGCAGAGCCCGGGCTCCAACAACGCTAGTTGCTGTCCGGAAGTGCTGGCTGCACAGAGCCAAACACCTCGCCAATGTGTCAGTGGGGTCCAGCACCGCCAGCTGTTCCCCTGCTGTGTAGCCGGCAACGTGTCCTGCAAAAGTCACGCAGACACAACACACCCAAAGCTGCCGCCTGTGCAGGCTTCGGCCTACACTCCCCTCCCCCTGCTCCTCCTCCTCCTGCTCCTCCTCCTGCTGTCCCTGGGCTCTAACACACCGCCAGTTTTTGCCCAGATGTGCTAGCTGCACAGAGAAAAACACCAGCCAATGTGTCAGTGGGGTCCAGCACCGCCAGCTGTTCCCCTGCTGTGCAGCCGGCAACGTGTCCTGCAAAAGCCACGCAGACACAAGAACTGAAATTGAAGGGAACCTGTCCCCCCTCCCCCAGGCGTTTTTACGTTATCCAGCCACCTTGTACAGCGGTAATGCTGCATGTGTGCAAGGTGGCTCAGAAACGTATTCTCCTCGCACATGTGGAACTGAAAACACGTCTGCAATGTGTCCTCTGTGTGACCATTTAACCGTCCCGGTGGTGTGACTTTCCTTTGTAATGACACGCTGCAACCCCCTTGGTAGCGCTGCCCGTCTTCTGGCATCATGGTTTGGCTGCCTGCGCCTCTGCGGCCGCCCTGACCCACACAACGCCCCTCGGTGTCTTATTTATTGGGACTGCGAGGGTGTGATTGATGGGCAGGATCAGTGCATCAGTTCGCCTGTCCCTCCTCTCCTTCCGCCTTCTTCGGACTGTGCGGCTTCATGGCCGTGGCATGCGATAAGGGATCAGATGACGCCGCACAGTCTGAAGCGGGTGTAAGGACCCGAGTGTGAGAGGCGAACATATGTGCTGCGCCAGGCCCTGAATCCCAGCCCCGCAGTGTTTTAACAATGTTAAGACACTGCGGGGCTGGGATTCATGGGCATCGCGAACCGCACCGGCCGACATTACATGATGCCAGAAGATGGGCAGCGCTAACGGCGCTAGGCCAGGGGATAACACGACAGCGCAGACTCCTGTACAGCAAATAACAACGCTCGGGAGGCTGCACCCAGCACCAAGGTGGGATTCTTGACACCTGTGCTGCGTCTCATTACAAAGGGAACTCTCGCCTCCATTACACAGTTTGACTGTCTAAAGGGCTGAATGTTATACGTGTTCCATTCAGCGTGTGCAAGGAGAAAAATTACAAGAGCAACCTTTGACTTGCGCAGCACTGCTGCTGCATAAGCTGTGGCTCTTCTACTTTGTAACCCCTGAGGGGGGGTTAAAGGTGACTTTTGAAATCGGTTCAATTAGGCTTCGGCCTACACTCTGCTCCACCTGCAGAGCCCGGGCTCCAACAACGCTAGTTGCTGTCCGGAAGTGCTGGCTGCACAGAGCCAAACACCTCGCCAATGTGTCAGTGGGGTCCAGCACCGCCAGCTGTTCCCCTGCTGTGTAGCCGGCAACGTGTCCTGCAAAAGTCACGCAGACACAACACACCCAAAGCTGCCGCCTGTGCAGGCTTCGGCCTACACTCCCCTCCCCCTGCTCCTCCTCCTCCTGCTCCTCCTCCTGCTGTCCCTGGGCTCTAACACACCGCCAGTTTTTGCCCAGATGTGCTAGCTGCACAGAGAAAAACACCAGCCAATGTGTCAGTGGGGTCCAGCACCGCCAGCTGTTCCCCTGCTGTGCAGCCGGCAACGTGTCCTGCAAAAGCCACGCAGACACAAGAACTGAAATTGAAGGGAACCTGTCCCCCCTCCCCCAGGCGTTTTTACGTTATCCAGCCACCTTGTACAGCGGTAATGCTGCATGTGTGCAAGGTGGCTCAGAAACGTATTCTCCTCGCACATGTGGAACTGAAAACACGTCTGCAATGTGTCCTCTGTGTGACCATTTAACCGTCCCGGTGGTGTGACTTTCCTTTGTAATGACACGCTGCAACCCCCTTGGTAGCGCTGCCCGTCTTCTGGCATCATGGTTTGGCTGCCTGCGCCTCTGCGGCCGCCCTGACCCACACAACGCCCCTCGGTGTCTTATTTATTGGGACTGCGAGGGTGTGATTGATGGGCAGGATCAGTGCATCAGTTCGCCTGTCCCTCCTCTCCTTCCGCCTTCTTCGGACTGTGCGGCTTCATGGCCGTGGCATGCGATAAGGGATCAGATGACGCCGCACAGTCTGAAGCGGGTGTAAGGACCCGAGTGTGAGAGGCGAACATATGTGCTGCGCCAGGCCCTGAATCCCAGCCCCGCAGTGTTTTAACAATGTTAAGACACTGCGGGGCTGGGATTCATGGGCATCGCGAACCGCACCGGCCGACATTACATGATGCCAGAAGATGGGCAGCGCTAACGGCGCTAGGCCAGGGGATAACACGACAGCGCAGACTCCTGTACAGCAAATAACAACGCTCGGGAGGCTGCACCCAGCACCAAGGTGGGATTCTTGACACCTGTGCTGCGTCTCATTACAAAGGGAACTCTCGCCTCCATTACACAGTTTGACTGTCTAAAGGGCTGAATGTTATACGTGTTCCATTCAGCGTGTGCAAGGAGAAAAATTACAAGAGCAACCTTTGACTTGCGCAGCACTGCTGCTGCATAAGCTGTGGCTCTTCTACTTTGTAACCCCTGAGGGGGGGTTAAAGGTGACTTTTGAAATCGGTTCAATTAGGCTTCGGCCTACACTCTGCTCCACCTGCAGAGCCCGGGCTCCAACAACGCTAGTTGCTGTCCGGAAGTGCTGGCTGCACAGAGCCAAACACCTCGCCAATGTGTCAGTGGGGTCCAGCACCGCCAGCTGTTCCCCTGCTGTGTAGCCGGCAACGTGTCCTGCAAAAGTCACGCAGACACAACACACCCAAAGCTGCCGCCTGTGCAGGCTTCGGCCTACACTCCCCTCCCCCTGCTCCTCCTCCTCCTGCTCCTCCTCCTGCTGTCCCTGGGCTCTAACACACCGCCAGTTTTTGCCCAGATGTGCTAGCTGCACAGAGAAAAACACCAGCCAATGTGTCAGTGGGGTCCAGCACCGCCAGCTGTTCCCCTGCTGTGCAGCCGGCAACGTGTCCTGCAAAAGCCACGCAGACACAAGAACTGAAATTGAAGGGAACCTGTCCCCCCTCCCCCAGGCATTTTTACGTTATCCAGCCACCTTGTACAGCGGTAATGCTGCATGTGTGCAAGGTGGCTCAGAAACGTATTCTCCTCGCACATGTGGAACTGAAAACACGTCTGCAATGTGTCCTCTGTGTGACCATTTAACCGTCCCGGTGGTGTGACTTTCCTTTGTAATGACACGCTGCAACCCCCTTGGTAGCGCTGCCCGTCTTCTGGCATCATGGTTTGGCTGCCTGCGCCTCTGCGGCCGCCCTGACCCACACAACGCCCCTCGGTGTCTTATTTATTGGGACTGCGAGGGTGTGATTGATGGGCAGGATCAGTGCATCAGTTCGCCTGTCCCTCCTCTCCTTCCGCCTTCTTCGGACTGTGCGGCTTCATGGCCGTGGCATGCGATAAGGGATCAGATGACGCCGCACAGTCTGAAGCGGGTGTAAGGACCCGAGTGTGAGAGGCGAACATATGTGCTGCGCCAGGCCCTGAATCCCAGCCCCGCAGTGTTTTAACAATGTTAAGACACTGCGGGGCTGGGATTCATGGGCATCGCGAACCGCACCGGCCGACATTACATGATGCCAGAAGATGGGCAGCGCTAACGGCGCTAGGCCAGGGGATAACACGACAGCGCAGACTCCTGTACAGCAAATAACAACGCTCGGGAGGCTGCACCCAGCACCAAGGTGGGATTCTTGACACCTGTGCTGCGTCTCATTACAAAGGGAACTCTCGCCTCCATTACACAGTTTGACTGTCTAAAGGGCTGAATGTTATACGTGTTCCATTCAGCGTGTGCAAGGAGAAAAATTACAAGAGCAACCTTTGACTTGCGCAGCACTGCTGCTGCATAAGCTGTGGCTCTTCTACTTTGTAACCCCTGAGGGGGGGTTAAAGGTGACTTTTGAAATCGGTTCAATTAGGCTTCGGCCTACACTCTGCTCCACCTGCAGAGCCCGGGCTCCAACAACGCTAGTTGCTGTCCGGAAGTGCTGGCTGCACAGAGCCAAACACCTCGCCAATGTGTCAGTGGGGTCCAGCACCGCCAGCTGTTCCCCTGCTGTGTAGCCGGCAACGTGTCCTGCAAAAGTCACGCAGACACAACACACCCAAAGCTGCCGCCTGTGCAGGCTTCGGCCTACACTCCCCTCCCCCTGCTCCTCCTCCTCCTGCTCCTCCTCCTGCTGTCCCTGGGCTCTAACACACCGCCAGTTTTTGCCCAGATGTGCTAGCTGCACAGAGAAAAACACCAGCCAATGTGTCAGTGGGGTCCAGCACCGCCAGCTGTTCCCCTGCTGTGCAGCCGGCAACGTGTCCTGCAAAAGCCACGCAGACACAAGAACTGAAATTGAAGGGAACCTGTCCCCCCTCCCCCAGGCGTTTTTACGTTATCCAGCCACCTTGTACAGCGGTAATGCTGCATGTGTGCAAGGTGGCTCAGAAACGTATTCTCCTCGCACATGTGGAACTGAAAACACGTCTGCAATGTGTCCTCTGTGTGACCATTTAACCGTCCCGGTGGTGTGACTTTCCTTTGTAATGACACGCTGCAACCCCCTTGGTAGCGCTGCCCGTCTTCTGGCATCATGGTTTGGCTGCCTGCGCCTCTGCGGCCGCCCTGACCCACACAACGCCCCTCGGTGTCTTATTTATTGGGACTGCGAGGGTGTGATTGATGGGCAGGATCAGTGCATCAGTTCGCCTGTCCCTCCTCTCCTTCCGCCTTCTTCGGACTGTGCGGCTTCATGGCCGTGGCATGCGATAAGGGATCAGATGACGCCGCACAGTCTGAAGCGGGTGTAAGGACCCGAGTGTGAGAGGCGAACATATGTGCTGCGCCAGGCCCTGAATCCCAGCCCCGCAGTGTTTTAACAATGTTAAGACACTGCGGGGCTGGGATTCATGGGCATCGCGAACCGCACCGGCCGACATTACATGATGCCAGAAGATGGGCAGCGCTAACGGCGCTAGGCCAGGGGATAACACGACAGCGCAGACTCCTGTACAGCAAATAACAACGCTCAGGAGGCTGCACCCAGCACCAAGGTGGGATTCTTGACACCTGTGCTGCGTCTCATTACAAAGGGAACTCGCGCCTCCAACACAGTTTGACTGTATAAAGGGCTAAATGTTATACGTGTTTCATTCAGCGTGTGCAAGGAGCGAAATTAAAAGAGCAACCTTTGACTTGTGCAGCACTACTGCTGCATAAGCTGTGGCTCTTCTACTTTCTAACCCCTGAGGGGGGGTTAAAGGTTACCTTTGAAATTGGTTCAAGTAGGCTTCGGCCTACACTCTGCTCCCCCTGCAGAGCCCGGGCTACAACACCGCTCGTTGCTGTCCGGAAGTGCTGGCTGCACAGAGCCAAACACCTCGCCAATGTGTCAGTGGGGTCCAGCACCGCCAGCTGTTCCCCTGCTGTGCAGCCGGCAACGTGTCCTGCAAAAGCCACGCAGACACTTGCTCTTGTACCTTCTGCTCCACATCCTGGTTCCAGTACCGTCAGCTGGTTCCGGGCAGAGCCTTTGGCTTAGGTGCCTCCCTCTGGGTATCCGAGTTCCACCAACGTCAGGTGGTCCTTGGTAGTGCTTTCAGGCACGGGTACCTCCTGCTTAGTAACCGGGTTCCAGTAACGTCAGCTGGTCCTCGGTAGTTCCATTGGCTCTTGGACCTTCGGCTACCCATCCGGGTTCCAGCACCGTCAGCTGGTTCTCGGCAGTGTCTTTTGCTCTTGTACCTTCTGCTCCCCATCCTGGTTCCAGTACCGTCAGCTGGTTCCGGGCAGAGCCTTTGGCTTAGGTGCCTCCCTCTGGGTATCCGAGTTCCACCAACGTCAGGTGGTCCTTGGTAGTGCTTTCAGGCACGGGTACCTCCTGCTTAGTAACCGGGTTCCAGTAACGTCAGCTGGTCCTCGGTAGTTCCATTGGCTCTTGGACCTTCGGGTAGCCATCCGAGTTCCAGTTCCATCAGCTGGTTCTCGGCATTTTCTCAGCCTTCTTGTACCTTCTGCTACATTTCCAAGTTCAAGAGACTAAACACGATGACCCGGAAGAACACCCCTAAGATGACGACGACACCAGAGACGACAACCACCGTGATGACGACGACCCTGGAGACGATGACCCTGAAGACCACCCCGATGACGACGACCCCGGAGACCACCCCGATGACGACGACCCCGGAGACGACGACCCTGGAGACGACGACGACCTGGAAGACCGAGAAGCAGAAGAACAAGAGGCTGCAGAACAAAGAGCAGAAGGACATTAAGCATAACACAAAATATCAGAGCAAAAAAATATTATGTAAATTATAAGCAGAAGAAGACTAAGCAGTGTATGGGGGTGAGTCCGTTCCTCCTCGTGGTGCCCCTGGATAAAGCCTGATGCTGCAGGCCAAACTGAACGCGGACAAATGTAACTGGTTTGTGACAGGCAGAACGGAAGGTGTAATCTTCAAACTTTTATAGATAACAACTACGGGAATGCCTGTCACAAATAAGAATATGATGAAGAAGTTGAATATGATGAAGATAATAGTAAAATAAAAAGAATATGAACAATGTAACCCAAAAAATAATAGGTAGAAGATGAAGAAGAAGATGAATAAGGTGAAGAAGTTGATGTCAAAGAAGCTGATGATGAGGATAATTAAGAAGAAAGCGTGGGAGAAGTAAAAAAGAAGGTGAAGGGCGTGGAAGTAGTGAAACATCAATATCTGACATAAAAAAAAAAAAAAATAACATAGTCAAATTCTTTCTAACGCCGAACTTCATAAAAAAAAATTAAAAATCATGCTATTCTATTACATTGGGCTAAACCTCTGTCCCTTTAATATCTCCGCCACGTCCCCCAATACATCCTACATTATTCTTAGTTGTTTTCCTTCATGTAGAATGAACCTACAAGTTTATTAAGGGTTTATTTTAATTCCGATATTTTCGTCCCATTGACTTGCATTGGGATCGGGTATCGGTATCGGATTGGATCCGATATTTTGACGGTATCGGCCGATACTTTCCGATACCGATACTTTCCGATATCGGAAAGTATCGCTCAACACTACCCACCAGACATAAACACTTAAATTCACAAGCCAATATACAGATAAAAAGCCAGTTCTTTTGGTTTTTGCAAAAACATGGTTGTCTAGGAAATTAAGATAAAATCTGGTTTCTTCACAATGAGTAAAAAATTTTTTTTATTTTTAAGAAATAAATTAAGTTTACGCTCACTTTATGGATCTGCAGAAAAATAGAGCTCCTAAAGCTACTATATATATATATGTATTAAAAATTGACTCAGCACACGCAGTTTTGGTGTTAAAGGGTGAACATCCATTATAGGAAAATCAACACAACTTGGCAAAACAACTTAGCAAGGTCCTTGGTGTCCTGAACTGTCACTTAACTATGTTGTGCTAAACCACCAAGACTGCCAAGTCTCCAAATTATTTTAGTAATAACTTAATAAGGTTCTAAATATGGCAGAAGTAACATGCAAATTGTGATTCAACTACCAACAAAATAGAAGGTGGAATATGTTTATAAAGCTGTAAGGAGTAATAGCAGTGTATTCCTACTCTATTATGTCAGCACTCAGTCAATGTTATTAGGTTATTATTATTTATTATTATGGCGCCATTTGTTTCATGGCGCTTTACATGTGAAAAGGGGTATACATAACAAAAAACAGTACAATAATCTGGAACAAAACAAGTCCCCGACTGGTACAGCAGGAGAAGGGACCCTGCCCACAAGGGCTCACAGTCAAGGTGGATGAGGATACGGTAGGTGAGAGGAGAGCTGGTCGTACAGCGGTATGGTGTTACTGCAGGTTGTAGGCTTGTCGGAAGAGGTAGGTCTTCAGGGTCCTAGAATAACTGATGTGCTCCTAATGACTTACGTTACTATGTGAATTAGGAAATCTACTTCTCCGATACCTAACGTGACTATCACATATTCATTCTGTGAATCCTTCCTAGACCTCGCTAATCCATGAGTCTACTTGATTAGTAACAGTTAATAATTCAAAGCCTGAGTAATCCCTTGTCAATTTCACTGTTAATTTACAGGTCTTCCTATAATATTTCCTTATTAACTACTGAGGAGACATTGAGCGATCTATGTAGATTATAACACTGGATAGCAAAATTTGCTCATAAATTGAAGAAAACATTAACCACAGATCTGTTCCCAATTCAAGCAAATACATTGTTATGGGATTCCTAACATGACCTCACTTACAGCTACGTCCATATATATTTGGACAGAGACAACATTTTTCTAATATTGGTTATAGACATTACCACAATGAATTTTAAACAAAACAATTCAGATGTAGTTGAAGTTCAGACTTTCAGCTTTCATTTCAGGGTATCCACATTAAAATTGGATGAAGGGTTTAGGAGTTTCAGCTCCTTAACATGTGCCACCCTCTTTTTAAAGGGACCAAAAGTAATTGGGCAGATTAAATAATTTTAAATAAAATGTTCATTTTTAGTACTTGGTTGAAAACCCTTTGTTGGCAATGACTGCCTGAAGTCTTGAACTCATGGACATCACCAGACGCTGTGTTTCATCCTTTTTGATGCTCTGCCAGGCCTTCACTTCGGTGGTTTTCAGTTGCTGTTTGTTTGTGGGCCTTTCTGTCCGAAGTTTAGTCTTAAACAAGTGAAATGCATGCTCAATTGGGTTGAGATCAGGTGACTGACTTGGCCATTCAAGAATATTCCACTTCTTTGCTTTAATAAACTCCTGGGTTGCTTTGGCTTTATGTTTTGGGTCATTGTCCATCTGTAGTATGAAACGACGACCAATCAGTTTGGCTGCATTTGGCTGGATCTGAGCACACATTATGTCTCTGAATACCTCAGAATTTATTCGGCTGCTTCTGTCCTGTGTCACATCATCAATAAACACTAGTGACCCAGTGCCACTGGCAGCCATGCATGCCCAAGCCATCACACTGCCTCCACCGTGTTTTACAGATGATATGGTATGCTTTGGATCATGAGCTGTACCACGCCTTCGCCATACTTTTCTCTTTCCATCATTCTGGTAGAGGTTGATCTTGGTTTCATCTGTCCAAAGAATGTTCTTCCAGAACTGTGCTGGCTTTTTTAGATGTTTTTTAGCAAAGTCCAGTCTAGCCTTTTTACTCTTGATGCTTATGAGTGGCTTGCACTGTGCAGTGAACCCTCTGTATTTACTTTCATGCAGTCTTCTCTTTATGGTAGATTTGGATATTGATACGCCGACCTCCTGGAGAGTGTTGGTCACTTGGTTGGCTGTTGTGAAGGGGTTTCTCTTCACCATGGAGATTATTCTGCGATCATCCACCATTGTTGTCTTCCGTAGGCGCCCAGGTCTTTTTGCATTGATGAGTTCACCAGTGCTTTCTTTCTTTCTCAGGATGTACCAAACTGTAGATTTTGCCACTCTTAATATTGTAGCAATTTCTCGGATGGGTTTTTTCTGTTTTCGCAGCTTAAGGATGGCTTGTTTCACCTGCATGGAGAGCTCCTTTGACGGCATGTTTACTTCACAGCAAAACCTTCCAAATGCAAGCACCACACCTCAAATCAACTCCAGGCCTTTTATCTGCTTAATTGAGAATGACATAACGAAGGGATTGCCCACACCTGTCCATGAAATAGCCTTGGAGTCAATTGTCCAATTACTTTTGGTCCCTTTAAAAATAGGGTGGCACATGTTAAGGAGCTGAAACTCCTAAACCCTTCATCCAATTTTTATGTGGATACCCTCAAATGAAAGCTGAAAGTCTGAACTTCAACTACATCTGAATTGTTTTGTTTAAAATTCATTGTGGTAATGTCTATAACCAAAATTAGAAAAATGTTGTCTCTGTCCAAATATATATGGACGTAACTGTAAGTTGTAACTGAGGATAAGGTGAGGGGTACTGCATCTGATACCAAAATTATTGTAGGTCCTCAGTATTAGAAATATTGCTGAATCATCTGGACTTATCACCATACATTCTGATTATCTACCATGCTGACAAAGGTCCTCATGTACTGTAGTGCCAGACAGACATATATAGTCTTAAATATGGATTTTTAGAGGTATGGTTTGTCCCATATTGGACATTGGTTGTCCCCTTTCAAAAAACTTCTGCCTGCAGTCAGTGTAAGCTTTACTTATCCTTCATCCACATCGACAAAGCCTCTGTCAACGTAATGTCCAAGTAGAGACAGGGGCGGCAGTGGAGACACAGTGATGGAACCAGGAGGGGGTAAGTGAAGCTCAGTTTGTGCACCATCTCTATTATCTGTAAGAAAACCAGAGGTTTTTTGAACGGGGACAACTCCTTTAAGTCTAATAGGGTCATATAAAACTGTGAGTAAAATCTGGCTGCTCATCATGGACTTTAGCTACAGGAATATTCTGGGACTTTAATATTAATGATCTAACTTTAGTATAAGGCCTCATTATCAGATTGGTGGGTTCTGACTCCCACCATCTCCTCTGATCAGCTGATGACCTGTCACAGCACAGTACATTGAGCAGTGGCTGTGAATGGTACTGCAAGCTCTCTACCACTCTACCATACAAGTGAGGGTGCCATTTCCTGTGACCTGTGGCACCTTCAATATTCTTATTGGTTATGCTGTGCAGAGTCAGAAGACCTATGAATCAGCTTTCAATAATAATAAAGTCCTAGAAAACCCTTTAGCAAACTATGTCATACAGTTTCATAGTTTTCAAGGCTGCAGGTAGACTTAAAGGGGTATTCCCATCTCCAAGATCTTATCTCAATATGTAGTAGGTGTGGTAATAATAATAATAATATTAGTAAATACCTCCAATTAGAAATATAGCATAGTTCTTCAGATTTGCTATGTCGATTACCCCATGTGCAGGGCATTGCAGCAGATTAGGTATCCATGGTGATGACCACTGACAGTTAAATAACTGTCACTATATGAGTGGTCATAATCATGGATACCTAAGCTACAGCTATGCCCTGCACATGAGGTAAGTGACATAGTGAATCAGAAGAACTATACTACATTTCTAATTGGAGGTATTTGCTAATATTATTAATATCACACCTACTACATGTTCGGATAGGATCTTGGAGATTTTAATACCTCTTTGAGGCCATCGAATTCAACATGTTGCCATGTGGCCATATAGACCCATGCTAATTATTGATTGCAGTGGTGTTGACTGCTCTAGATTTGCAGTGGGGCTGATAAATCAGAGACCTTAGGGTACCAGAGAAGTGTTGGCATGAGATTGTTCAGGGGAGGATTACTGGTTTGCTGATCTTATGCCATTGTCAGATGTTTGCAAAAGATTTCATGTGGCTAGAAGACCCTTTTAAAGTATATATATATATATATATATATATATATATATATATATATATATATATATATATATATATATATACACACAGTATATATATTAGATATCTACATCAGTTTCTGTAACGTTTACAGACTTTAGTGGAAAGACACTTTCATTTTCTTCTCCAATTGGACGTGGCAGACAGGGCTTCGTCAGTGATGACGGTAATGACGGTGGTCTGGAAATCCCCATTCTCATTTTTGGTGGCATGCCAACCTATCAAAATACACTATGGATACACTATAAATGTCTAAGTGCAAGTAAATCCACTTACTAGTGGTAGTACAGTGGGAGACTGAGTTTAGACATCCTAAGTACCGTAAGTTGGACATTGAGCTTGATTTGGCCATATGCTTGAGTTTGGCACAGAATACAATTACCTATAACTGTTCCTTATTTCCAATGAGATAATATATTATTTTATCTAAGAAACCTGACATCTAGACCACGCTGATCTGCTCAATTATGGTTGTTATTTTTGCATGTAATTACTTAAGTGAATACAGAGAGAACATAATGATCATCCTGGCTTTACATTACATTAGTGGCTTTAATTGAGCTTGATGAATCTGGGCACTAAGTGGGCTGAGGTGCTCTCTACTCCATGTCAGTGGATATATAAGAACGCAATGCTCTCTTGTGGATGTACAAGAGATTACACAGTGGATAAAAAAAAGTATAAAAGGAAGGGGCCGAATATTGTAATGGAAAAGTGACAAATCTGTATCCAAGGTCTGTTCAGAAAAAGCTTTTGAAGAAACTATGCTGTCCTTCACACTCAGATTTTGTGGCTTGGTTTGGACAGAGGTTCTTATTTATGTATTCTTGATAAATATATTTTAGGTATATTTTTTCTATAGAGAAGCTTCTGGGAAAAGCATACAATAAAAATTATTCCTAGTTCATGCTGTGCTCGTAGAACCATCATTGACTCCTAAAACTTGAGTAAAAACAGCAGAAAAGAAACACAGCTTGTGTTTCATTCTCATTTTACATCTATCACTAGCAAAAAAAAATTAAAAAAAACAGGACAATGCTACTAGAAAAAAAACCTCAGTATTTTCCTGGCAAACATTATGGCCCTGATTCTTCAACACTGACATTCTGTAAGCCAATCTTAATGAAGAACGTGCTGGAATAAAATGCACCACATTCATTGAGAGGCATCAACATCTTAGCGAATTTAGTTTAATTTCCATCTATCACTAAAGAAATGGGACTGGGGAGCATTTCTGCCATAATTTACACCATTTTTGTGGTGTAAATTATGATGAATTTGTTGGCTATGGTTGGCCATGCCCCCTCTCGGTTAAGCTTTACCCATTTTTTAAAAACTTAGTTGCTCAAGTTGTTTGGAACTGGCATAAAAACACCACAAATTGCAACATTTCAAACACATTTACACTAGTGTTCTGACAGAAAATGTTTGATGAATCTGGTCCTTAATGTGAAACTAAGGCCGAAGCTAGACGGCAACTTTGGCCAAGGCATAGATTGATATTGGAGAGGGTACATTGCCGTACAATGCAGGTGAAAGGAGTCGCATTGCTACCCAATCGTGACAAGGAAGTTGCAAAAAGTGGGAACCAGTTGAACTTTTTGCAACTTGCTTGCTGTGGTCGTGGTACTTTAGGAGTCAAATACACTCACCTACATTGTGCTGCAATGTAGCAATGGCATAGAACAATTTAAGACTGAGTCGCAGCTAAGGTTGCCATCTAGCACCGGCCTTAAGTGTTGATATTTGTTTTAGCTGCTTATCTAGCTTGAGTTTTTTTCCTGTTGCAGTGTACAGCTCATCAGTCAGATACCACAGTCATGAGATTTACTTACACGCAGAGTTGTCCTTTTAAACTCCTGGGTCCTACTCAATATATTGCACTGGGCAGCTCATCTCATCCCAGTGCACTGACATGCCAAGTTATAAAATGACTAAGTTGCAGAACGACTTCACTGTGAGATCTACTGTATATGAATAAAGCCATTATTCCTGTAATGTGATGGTTGACTGTCATGTCAAATATTAGTATACTCTTAAGATGAGACATCATTGCATATTTACAAGAACTGATGTTCTGCTGTAAGGCAGAACGACTTATGCACCTCAAGAAGGCATTGGAGAACTTTGCAAAATGTTGCATTCATTCCCAAGGAGAGGAATGGTAAGCTTAAACATTTCCAACAGTCGGCAGAGTAAGAGTAAGGCCCATGTAGTATGGATGATGCTGTCACTATCTTCTCGAATCAAGCAGATAAAATAGGGCATCAGCTCCTCTATGCAGCTGTCTGTGGGATCTCACTGTTTCAGGATATGTGCCATCAGCACAGACTTAGGCCTTGAATTCTGGTGTTAAACTGCTTGAAATGCTGCAAAATGTTGGTAAAAAATCAGAGTTGCACAAACATGTTGCGACATTTGAACCAGTTTTTCGCCAGTCCTGGCCAGCTTCACCAACTCTATATAAGTGAGCAGAAATAGCGTGCAATGAGCATGATTAAGCATAGCCAAAAAAGTCATCATAATGTACACCAGCCAGGCTGTCATACATTTCTGGTGGTGGGGCATGAGAGTTGAAAGATGCACTAAAATCATTAAATAGGTGCACACCCCTTAATCAATTAGGCGAATCTTACTCCAGTGCTCCAATCATTAAAGAAGCACTTCTCCCATCAATATTTGTATTCTCTTAACATATTGTCCTCATCATATTATATAGCACTGTGTACTTACAATTGCTCATTTTGCTTTTCTACCGAGATGATTTTTCTCTTTTCCATTAGGTCTTTGACATCAGGTGATTAAAAAAGTCTAACTGAATCCTTCTTAGCTTTAAGTAGAAACAGGAAGTCTCTATTCCCTTAATGAGTCATGAATCACTGCAAGCGTTCTTGACATTGGTGAGGCGGGTACAGCTAGGTCAGAATTTGAAGAGGGGAATGATTCATGCATGGAAAAAACTTCTTGTTTATACATAGAGCAGAGAAAAGAGAAGAATTAGCTGGGTGGAAAGGCAAAATGAGCAACTGTAAGCACACAGTGCTATATAATATGTTGACTGCAATATATTAAGAGGATAAAAAGGTTCATGGGAGGACTGCTTCTTCAAGACTTGTATATCAAATGCTAGTCTCAATGAATCAGGAAAATATGAAGGCAAAAATGCTGGCACAGCCACATCACAGAAAAACTTGGGACGTGGAATCAAACAATAAAATTTGAGATAAACCAGGTCTTGCAGTTCTCTGATTGAAATACTTCTTGATATTGGTTGAATAGATGAAAGAAACTGTAGAAAGCGGCACTCACCACTGTCATATGGGTGAAAAGGCAACTTTATTTGGTCATCACAGGAGCAGAGACATGAACAAAAGAGCAACAGCTGTTTCGCATGAATGCACGCTTCTTCTGGAAGAGCTGGGAGAAGCATATATTCACGTGAAACAGATGTTGCTTGTTTGTTCATTTGTTCATTAATCTGTTTCTCATGTGATACCTGAATAAAGTAGCCATTTTACCCAACACAATTTCTACAGTTTCTTTAATCTATTCCTTAATGAATCAAGACCACAGTCTGTAGATGTCTGCTAGCTGCTCGCCTGCGCTCCTTCATCAACACTGAGCACTGGAGGAATAAGGATCAGCAATACTGCTGTATATACAGTACAGACCAAAAGTTTGGACACACCTTCTCATTTAAAGATTTTTCTGTATTTTCATGACTATGAAAATTGTACATTCACACTGAAGGCATCAAAACTATGAATTAACACATGTGGAATTATATATTTAACAAAAAAGTGTGAAACAACTGAAATTATGTCTTATATTCTAGGTTCTTCAAAGTAGCCACCTTTTGCTTTGATGACTGCTTTGCACACTCTTGGCATTCTCTTGATGAGCTTCAAGAGGTGGTCACCGGGAATGGTCTTCCAACAATCTTGAAGGAGTTCCCAGAGATGCTTAGCACTTGTTGGCCCTTTTGCCTTCACTCTGCAGTCCAGCTCACCCCAAACCATCTCAATTGGGTTCAGGTCTGGTGACTGTGGAGGCCAGGTCATCTGGCGTAGCACCCCATCACTCTCCTTCTTGGTCAAATAGCCCTTACACAGCCTAGAGGTGTGTTTGGGGTCATTGTCCTGTTAAAAAAGAAATGATGGTCCAACTAAACGCAAACCCGATGGAATAGCATGCCGCTGCAAGATGCTGTGGTAGCTGTTATGGACCTGGTGGTTAGGAGCACCCGGAATGACCTGGTGAGTAAACTAGTAATCGGAACAAGCTCTGGGGAAGTGGGAACTCTGCTGACCGCAAACCCTACTCCTATCACACACACTAGAAATAGCCGTGGAGCGTACCTAACTCTCCCTAGACGCCTCTTCACAGCCTAAGAGCTAACTACCCCTAAAGATAGAAATAGAAGCATAACCTTGCCTCAGAGAAATTCCCCAAAGGTAAAGGCAGCCCCCCACATATGTTGACTGTGAGTTAAGAGGAAAGTCACAAACACAGGAATGAAACAGGTTTTAGCAAAGGAGGCCAGACTTCACTAAATAGTCAGAGGAAAGAAAAGGAAACTATGCGGTCAGCACAAAAAACTACAAAAAACCACACAGAGTATGCAAAAAGACCCCCACACCGACTCACGGTGTGGAGGTGCAACACTGCACCCCCAGAGCTTCCAGCTAGCAAAGAAATATCATGATAGCAAGCTGGACTAGAATTTAGCAGTACTAAGAAATATATTCAGGCAGCAGTAACAACAAATGAACTAGCAGGGACTTAGTTTCTGCTGGAGTAGACAGGTCCTCAGAGAAGTCCAAGAGATCTGAACCAATACTGAAACATTGACAGCTGGCATGAAGTAACGATCTGAGTAGAGTTAAATAGGGAAGCAAGCATAACAATAAACGAAGGCAGCTGAGAAAGCAAACCTCAGAGACCAGCAGTTCCGCTCAAAGCCACCAGAGGGAGTCCAAGAGCAGAACTAACCAAAGTACCGTTCATGACCACAGGAGGGAGTCCGAGAAATGGAATTCACAACAGTACCCCCCCCTTGAGGAGGGGTCACCGAACCCTCACCAGGGCCCCCAGGCCGATCAGGATGAGCCAAATGAAAGGCACGAACTAAATCGGCAGCATGGACATCTGGGGCAACAACCCAGGAATTATCCTCCTGACCATAGCCCTTCCACTTAACCAGGTACTGGAGCTTCCGTCTCGAAATACGAGAATCCAAAATTTTTTCACCACATACTCCAACTCCCCCTCAACCAACACCGGAGCAGGAGGATCAACGGAGGGAACCATAGGCGCCACATACCTCCGCAACAACGACCTATGGAACACATTATGGATGGCAAAGGAAGCTGGAAGGACCAAACGAAATGACACAGGGTTGTGAATTTCAGAAATCTTATAAGGACCAATGAAACGAGGCTTAAACTTAGGAGAAGAAACCTTCATAGGAACATAACGAGAAGATAACCAAACCAAATCCCCAACACGAAGTCGAGGACCAACACAACGACGGCGGTTAGTGAAACGTTGAGCCTTCTCCTGGGACAACGTCAGATTGTCCACTACGTGAGTCCAAATTTGCTGCAAACTGTCCACCACAGAATCCACACCAGGACAGTCAGAAGGCTCAACCTGCCCTGAAGAAAAACGAGGGTGAAAACCAGAATTGCAAAAAAAAGGCGAAACCAAAGTAGCCGAACTAGCCCGATTATTAAGGGCGAACTCAGCCAATTGCAAAAAGGTCACCCAATCATCCTGATCAGCAGAAACAAAGCATCTCAGATAGGCCTCCAAAGTCTGGTTGGTTCGTTCGGTTTGGCCATTTGTCTAAGGATGGAAAGCCGAAGAAAAAGACAAATCAATGCCCATCTTAGCACAAAAGGACCGCCAAAACCTAGAGACAAACTGGGACCCTCTGTCCGACACAATGTTCTCCGGAATGCCATGCAAACGAACCACATGCTGAAAGAATAATGGCACCAAATCAGAGGAGGAAGGTAATTTAGGCAAGGGTACCAAATGGACCATCTTAGAAAAGCGATCACAAACCACCCAGATGACAGACATCCTTTGAGAGACAGGAAGATCTGAAATGAAATCCATGGAAAAATGCGTCCAAGGCCTTTTCGGGACCGGCAAGGGCAAAAGCAACCCACTGGCACGAGAATAGCAGGGCTTGGCCCGAGCACAAGTCCCACAAGACTGCACAAAAGAACGCACATCCCGTGACAAGGAAGGCCACCAAAAGGACCTAGCCACCAAATCCCTGGTACCAAAAATCCCAGGATGACCAGCCAACACCGAGCAATGAACCTCAGAAATAACTCTGCTAGTCCATCTATCAGGGACAAACAGTTTCTCCGCTGGACAACGGTCAGGTCTATCAGCCTGAAACTCCTGCAGCACCCGCCGCAAATCAGGGGAGATGGCAGACAGAATTACCCCCTCTTTGAGAATACCAGCCGGCTCAGGGACTCCCGGAGAATCAGGCACAAAACTCCTAGAAAGGGCATCAGCCTTCACATTCATAGAACCCGGAAGGTATGAAACCACAAAATCGAAACGGGAGAAAAACAGTGACCATCGAGCCTGTCTAGGATTCAACCGCTTGGCAGACTCGAGATAAGTCAAATTCTTGTGATCCGTCAAGACCACCACGCGGTGCTTGGCTCCCTCAAGCCAATGTCGCCACTCCTCGAATGCCCACTTCATAGCCAGCAGCTCCCGATTGCCAACATCATAATTACGCTCAGCAGGCGAAAAGTTTCTAGAAAAGAAGGCACATGGCTTCATCACAGAGCCATCAGAACTTCTTTGAGACAAAACAGCCCCTGCTCCAATCTCAGAAGCATCAACCTCAACCTGAAAAGGGAGCGAAACATCTGGCTGACGCAACACAGGGGCCGAAGAAAAACGACGTTTCAGCTCCTGAAAAGCCTCCATGGCCGCAGAGGACCAATTCACCACATCAGCACCTTTCTTTGTCAAATCAGTCAAAGGTTTAACCACACTAGAAAAATTAGCGATGAAGCGACGGTAAAAATTAGCAAAGCCCAGGAATTTCTGAAGACTCTTCACAGATGTAGGTTGAGTCCAATCATAAATGGCCTGAACTTTAACAGGATCCAGCTCGATAGTAGAAGGGGAAAAAATGAAGCCCAAAAAGGAAACCTTCTGAACTCCAAAGAGACATTTAGACCCCTTCACAAACAAGGAATTAGCACGAAGGACCTGGAATACCATTCTGACCTGCTTCACATGAGACTCCCAATCATCTGAAAAGACCAAAATATCATCCAAATATACAATCATGAATCTATCCAGATACTTTCGGAAGATGTCATGCATAAAGGACTGAAACACAGATGGAGCGTTAGAAAGCCCGAATGGCATCACCAGGTACTCAAAATGGCCCTCGGGCATATTAAATGCTGTTTTCCATTCATCGCCATGTTTAATTCGCACAAGGTTATATGCCCCTCGAAGATCTCTCTTGGTGAACCAACTAGCCCCCTTAATCCGAGCAAACAAATCAGACAGCAGAGGCAAAGGGTACTGAAATTTGACCGTGATTTTATTGAGAAGGCGGTAGTCTATACAGGGTCTCAGAGAACCATCCTTCTTGGCCACAAAAAAGAACCCTGCTCCCAACGGTGATGAAGACGGGCGAATATGCCCTTTCTCCAAGGACTCCTTTATATAACTCCGCATAGCGGTGTGTTCTGGCACGGATAAATTGAAAAGTCGGCCCTTAGGAAACTTACTACCAGGGATCAAATTTATAGCACAATCACAATCCCTATGAGGGGGTAGGATACTGGATTTGGGCTCATCAAATACATCCCGGTAATCCGACAGAAACATCAGAAGGAATGGATGAAGAAATTGACATCATCGGAACATCGCCATGTACCCCTTGACAACCCCAACTAGACACAGACATTGATTTCCAATCCAATACTGGATTATGAACCTGTAGCCATGGCAAACCCAACACGACCACATCATGCAAATTATGCAACACCAAAAAGCGAATATCTTCCTGATGTGCAGGAGCCATGCACATGGTCAACTGAGTCCAGTACTGAGGTTTATTCCTGGCCAAAGGCGTAGCATCAATTCCCCTTAATGGAATAGGATACTGCAAAGGCTCCAGGAAAAAACCACAACGCCTGGCAAACTCCAAGTCCATCAAATTCAGGGCAGCGCCCGAATCCACAAATGCCATAACCGAGTAGGACGCCAGAGAGCAAATCAAAGTAACAGACAAAAGAAATTTAGGCTGTACAGTAGCAATGGTGACAGACCTAGCGAACCGCTTAGGACAATCAGAGATAGCATGAGTAGGGTCACCACAGTAAAAACACAGCCGATTCTGACGTCTGTGTTCTTGCCGTTCAGTTCTGGTCAAAGTTCTATCACATTGCATAAGCTCAGGCCTCTGCTCAGAGGACACCGCCAAATGGTGCACAACTTTGCGCTCGCGCAAACGCCGATCAATTTGAATGGCCAAGGACATTGATTCATTCAGACCAGCAGGCGTGGTGAAGCCCACCATAACATCCTTAAGGGCCTCAGAGAGACCCTTTCTAAAAATTGCTGCCAGGGCACACTCATTCCATTGAGTAAGCACAGACCACTTTCTAAACTTCTGACAATATACCTCCGCTTCATCCTGACCCTGACACAAAGCCAGCAAGGTTTTCTCTGCCTGATCCACTGAATTCGGTTCGTCATAAAGCAATCCAAGCGCCAGAAAAAACGCATCTACATTAAGCAATGCAGGATCTCCTGGCGCAAGGGAGAATGCCCAGTCTTGAGGGTCACCACGTAACAAAGAAATAATAATTTTTACTTGCTGAATGGGGTCACCAGAGGAGCGGGGTTTCAAAGCAAGAAACAGTCTACAATTATTTTTGAAATTCAGAAACTTAGATCTATCCCCAGAAAACAAATCAGGAATTGGAATTCTAGGCTCTAACATCGGATTCTGAACTACATAATCTTGAATGCTTTGGACCCTTGCAGCGAGTTGATCCACACAAGAGGACAGACCTTGAATATCCATATCTACACCTGAGTCCTGAACCACCCAGAGATTAAGGGGAAAAGAGAGACAAAACACACTGCAAAGAAAAAAAAATGGGTTCAGAACTTCTCTTATCCCTCTTTTGAGATGCATTAACACTTTGTGGGCCAGCTGTACTGTTATGGACCTGGTGGTTAGGAGCACCCGGAATGACCTGATGAGTAAACTAGTAATCGGAACAAGCTCTGGGGAAGTGGGAACTCTGCTGACCGCAAACCCTACTCCTATCACACACACTAGAAATAGCCGTGGAGCGTACCTAACTCTCCCTAGACGCCTCTTCACAGCCTAAGAGCTAACTACCCCTAAAGATAGAAATAGAAGCCTAACCTTGCCTCAGAGAAATTCCCCAAAGGTAAAGGCAGCCCCCCACATATATTGACTGTGAGTTAAGAGGAAAGTCACAAACACAGGAATGAAACAGGTTTTAGCAAAGGAGGCCAGACTTCACTAAATAGTCAGAGGAAAGAAAAGGGAACTATACGGTCAGCACAAAAAACTACAAAAAAAACACACAGAGTATGCAAAAAGACCCCCACACCGACTCACGGTGTGGAGGTGCAACACTGCACCCCCAGAGCTTCCAGCTAGCAAGGAAATATCATGATAGCAAGCTGGACTAGAATTTAGCAGTACTAAGAAATATATTCAGGCAGCAGTAATAACAAATGAACTAGCAGGGACTTAGCTTCTGCTGGAGTAGACAGGTCCTCAGAGAAGTCCAAGAGAGATCTGAACCAATACTGAAACATTGACAGCTGGCATGAAGTAACGATCTGAGTAGAGTTAAATAGGGAAACAAGCATAACAATAAACGAAGGCAGCTGAGAAAGCAAACCTCAGAGACCAGCAGTTCCGCTCAAAGCCACCAGAGGGAGTCCAAGAGCAGAACTAACCAAAGTACCATTCATGACCACAGGAGGGAGTCCGAGAAATGGAATTCACATCAGGTAGCCATGCTGGTTCAGTATACCTTCAATTTTGAATAAATCCCCAACAGTGTCACCAGCAAAGCACCCCCACAACATCACAACTCCTCCTCCATGCTTCACGGTAGGAACCAGGCATGTAGAGTCCATCAGTTCACCTTTTCTGCGTCGCACAAAGACACGGTGGTTGGAGCCAAAGATCTCAAATTTGGACTCATCAGACCAAAGCACAGATTTCCACTGGTCTAATGTCCATTCCTTGTGTTCTTTAGCCCAAACAAGTCTCTTCTGCTTGTTACCTGTCCTTAGTAGTGGTTTCCTAGCAGCTATTTTACCATGAAGGCCTGCTGCACAAAGTCTCCTCTTAACAGTTGTAGAGATGTGTCTGCTGCTAGAACTCTGTGTGGCATTGACCTGGTCTCTAATCTGAGCTGATGTTAACCTGAGATTTCTGAGACTGGTGACTCGGATAAACTTATCCTCAGACGCAGAGGGGACTCTTGGTCTTCCTTTCCTGGGGCGGTCCTCATGTGAGCCAGTTTCTTTGTAGCGCTTGATGGTTTTTGCCACTGCACTTAGGGACACTTTCAAAGTTTGCCCAATTTTTCAGACTGACAACTTCATTTCTTAAAGTAATGATGGCCACTCATTTTTCATTACTTAGAATTTGTATTATGGCAAGAAAAAAGCAGCTAACAGTCTATTCAGTAGAACTATCAGCTGTGTATCCATCAGACTTCTGAACAACACAACTGATGGTCTCAACCCCATTTATAAGGCAAGAAGTCCCACGTATTAAACCTGACAGGACACACCTGTGAAGTGAAAACCATTCCCGGTGACTACCTTTTGAAGCTCATCAAGAGAATGCCAAGAGTGTGCAAAGCAGTCATCAAAGCAAAAGGTGGCTACTTTGAAGAACCTAGAATATAAGACATAATTTCAGTTGTTTCACACTTTTTTGTTAAGTATATAATTCCACATGTGTTAATTCATAGTTTTGATGCCTTCAGTGTGAATGTACAATTTTCATAGTCATGAAAATACAGAAAAATCTTTAAATGAGAAGGTGTGTCCAAACTTTTGGTTTTTACTGTGCATATATCAGTAAAACATGTGGAGTCAGTGCTCCCTATGTCACTCAGGGTCATCATTACACCAGTCCAATCTACAATGCCCATTCAGTCTTTAACATATTGACCCATTTATTATACAACACACCTACCGGTACATTTTATAACATAAAAATGCAATGTTACACACTTTTCAATACTATATAGCTAGGGGATTCCTTCACCACCTTACAAAACCACTATGGTTGTTCTACTACAGTTGGGATGTACCCATTGCTTGGAGTATGCTTCTAAAGATGGCTTGGTCAGTCTCGCTTTTACTCTGCTCTGTTTATTGCTATAGTCCATTAAAGCACAAGCTTTGAGTCTAGAATGGCTTTCGCCGTCCGTCATATAACTCCACATCCAATTTTCAGGTACTCAGCCTCCTACTGCTCCTTCAGATCTCATCATTTTTCTCCTTGTCTTTTCACTGCTCCCTGTGACATAAATATATTAAAGCCGTTCACCAGGGCTCAGCGACACAGACAATGTGCTAATCTCCCTACTATCCTACTGTAAGAGTCGACGTTCCTTCTGCACATATGGCATGTTCCAATAACTAACGGGCATTCAGCAAACATTAGAGACCAAGTGCACATGTTTATGGCTCCGATATGTCACTGCTGGCTGCGGGCACAGAGCTCAGTATGGAAAACACATTTATGCAGCCCATTTGGAAGTACTGATTATGACAACAGCAGGTGGCTCAGTGCACAAAACTAAACTACAAACCCTTATTATGAATAAATAGCCTAGAAGAGGAGAGCGGCATTGTATGATAGTCTAATATGCATTTATGCGCTGACCAGATTGTTACACGCATCAAAGTACAGCAGTTTTATTGCAAATGTTCTATTAAGCCTGACACTAGAGTACATGCCTTTGATTCATGGTATAAATATTCTCATTTTATTACCAGGCAATCGATAGTGAACAATGAATAATGAGAAAGTCAGTATTTATTGGTTAATTGGTCATCACCAGCCCAATTCTTCACAACAGCTGAAATTTTCAAGCAGAATTTTAATGAATGTTTCCCATAGTTGTATATCATAGGACACATTGATTCTTGATGTACCTACGTCCCATTATTATTATTTTTTCAACAGCATATTCAGAGATATCATGCTCATTATGATAGAATACAGGCTGCTGGAAATAACAGTGTGGCATACAATCATGTCTAAAAGCCGCCATCGCCAGCCTCTCTGCTACATCCTAAAGGGTCAGCTAGCCAGTACAAAAGCAGGGGTGGATATGTCATTAGTGGAACCTGTGCAACTGTAAGGGTGATGGACTGTACTGTCACGTTCCTGCCCCTGAAGACACCAATTGCATCATGTGTATTGTGTCATGCATCTTTCTATATATTGTATCATGTGAATTGTACTGCATTTTGGTGTTTGCTTGTGTATTGTATAAAGTGTGATAAGTATTGTTAGTATATTATGCATAACATATAGTGTAGGGAAGTTCTGCCCAGCAATAGACAGCAAGGTCAGAAGTAGTTACGTTTTGAGACTAGCCCACAGGGGGAGGGCTTAGTGATAGGGACAGGACTGTGCTTCATGAATAGAGTTAAAGTGACAAGTGTGCAGTGCTGCCAAGGGTTGATCCACAGCTAGAAGAGACTGGAGCGAGGAATAGCGAGATCCTAACGAGAGTTACTGACGAAACTGATGGACCTTCCAAAAGGCAATATCAAATAAGACGGCGAGTCACGAGAAACCCGAGAGCTTGCTTTAGGTAACGGACCTAAAGAGAACTGAGAGCAGTAAATCCAGGGCATCCATAGTGGAACTGCTGAGCGAGTGGAGAAAAACGCACTGATAAGACTGTGGCCTACAAGCTGGGTTGTGGCCATGTAAAGACGAAACAGATAAGATGCAGAGCCCTGGAGTAACCTACAGAGGAAGGCTAGAGTGGGAATGAAAAGGCTTCTTACTGTGAAGGAAACATGCTTAAAGGAGTTGTTAAACTTGGACAACTTGTTCTCATTCCTCTCACTTGGCCATGATAAAATAATAAAGCTTATAAAGCTTATACTCACCTCCTGTGCTGGTGTCGTTCCCTGCGGTGTTGGCACTAGTACTCTCTGGGCTTCCGTGCTGTTGTAGTGATATGTGACGCCGGTGCCCAATCAGCGCTGGTGTCACTGTCCCCTCCTTTGGACAAATCAAACATGAAGAGCTAGTCCGAGCTGCAGCTGATCCCTGGTTTTCTCTTCATATTCGATTTGTCCGAAGGCGGAGACAGTGATGCTAGCAATAACTGAGCGCTGGTGTCATGTGTCACAACACTGCATGGTAGAATGGGGAAAGCAAGCGCCTACAACGTGGGAACGGTGCTGGCACAGGATAGGAGTATAGGCTTTATTATTTTAAGGGGGACAAACATTTTGATCAAGAAGGGGTTGTCCTAGTAGTGGACATCCCCCCAAAGACTGTGTACCTGCTATCCCTTGTACATAACCCTTATCAAGTTCAGTAAAGTCTCCATGTTTGGATAGAAGTCTCCTTTATTAACCTGTGGAATTCGTGGTCCTGGCCGGCCAACATTATCAGCTAAAGGCAGCCTGCACGGGCGTAAGGCCCACACAACAATAACACCAACACCCAGCCATGACCCACTGTTTCATGTAGCGTGCCGGGGCGTGACAGAAGAAGGCTTTCACTTGCAAAGGGCCCATAAATTGCTCCTCCACAGGGGCCCTTTTCGGTCTATGTATGCTCCTGGTGCTAAGCCTTTGGCAATTATTTAGACCTGTTGAGACTACACCTTGCCTAAGCAAAAAGAAGTTTTGGATCATACTTGTTAAGAAGTTTACTTCACGGGGTCAGCCCTTCAATGGGTGAGCTGTTGTGAATTTGGATTCTGGGCTCCCCCGGTGGCCGCTTGTGGAATTGGACTTGTCATCCTCTTTCCTGTTTCACCTGGTTCCATCAGTAGTGGGTGTCGCTATTTAAGCTCATTTCTCTGGTGGTTTCTTGCCGGTCAACAATGTTATCTGATGCCTCTCAGTGCTTGTTCCTGCTTCTAGACAACTACTAGATAAGTTGGACTTTTGTCCATGTTTTGTTTTGCCTATTTGTTCCAGTTCACAGCTGAAGTTTTGTTACTGTGTCTGGAAAGCTCTCGTTGATCAGGGATTGCTACTCTGGCGTTATGAGTTAATGCCAGAGTTTAAGGTAATCTCTGGATGGTGTTTTGTTAGTGTTTTTCTGCTGACCATGAAAGTATACTATCTGTCTTCTGCTATCTAGTAAGCGGACCTCAAATTTGCTAAGACTGTTTTCCTGCTGCGTTTGTAGTTTCATCTGAACTCACCGTCATTATATGTGGGGGGCTACTGTCTTCTTTGGAATATTTCTCTAGAGGTGAGCCAGGTCTTATATTTCCCTCTGCTAGCTATTTAGGTCTTAGGCCAGAGCTGGGCATCTAGCGATAAATAGGAAATGCTACCTGGCTATTTCTAGTTGCGCGGCAGGCTTAGTTCATGGTCAGTATAGTTCCATCTTCCGAGAGCTTGTCCCTCTATAGGCTTGCTATGATCTCTGCCTGCAGAGATCATGACAGTTTGACCGGCCCCTAAAGTGTTAAAGACCCAGGTTGAGAAAGGAGAGTTATAAGAAGTCTGCTGGAATTTTTTTTTTTTTTTCCTCCAGTCTGCCTTGCTGCAGTCTTTTTTCTCTCTCTCCTCCTAATCTCTGTATGCTCTGTGTGCACCTGACAATAATGGATCTCCAGAGTGTAACTGCGGGTTTGAATAATCTCATCACGAAAGTACAAAATTTACAAGATTTTGTGGTACATGCTCCGGTATCTGAGCCGAAAATTCCTTTGCCGGAGTTCTTCACAGGGAATAGAGCTAGCTTCCAGAATTTCCGAAATAATTGTAAGCTTTATTTGTCCCTGAAGTCTCGTTCAGCTGGAGACCCTGCTCAGCAGGTTAGGATTGTGATTTCCTTGCTCAGGGGTGACCCTCAAGATTGGGCCTTCTCATTGCCAGCAGGGGATCCTGCGTTACGCGATGTGGATGCGTTTTTTCTGGCCTTGGGCTTGCTTTATGAGGAACCTCATTTGGAACTTCAGGCAGAAAAAACTTTGATGGCACTATCTCAGGGGCAAGACGAAGCTGAAGTTTTCTGCCAAAAATTCCGTAAATGGTCTGTGCTTACTCAGTGGAATGAGTGCGCTTTGGCGGCAACTTTCAGAGAAGGTCTCTCTGATGCCGTTAAGGATGTTATGGTGGGGTTCCCTTTGCCTGCAGGTCTGAATGAGTCCATGACAATGGCTATTCAGATTGATAGGCGTCTGCGGGAGCGCAAACCGGTGCACCATCTGGCGGTGTCTATGGAAAAGACGCCAGAGAGTATGCAGTGTGATAGAATTCTGTCCAGGAGCGAGCGACAGAATTTTAGACGGAAGAATGGATTGTGTTTCTATTGTGGGGATTCTACTCATGTTATATCAGCATGCTCTAGGCGTACAAAGAAGCCTGATAAGTCTGTTTCCATTGGCACCATTCAGTCTAAGTTTATTTTGTCTGTAACCCTGATTTGCTCTTTGTCATCCATTGCCACGGACGCCTATGTTGACTCTGGCGCCGCTCTGAGTCTTATGGATTGGTCCTTTGCCAATCGTTGTGGTTTTAATTTAGAGCCTTTGGAGACTCTTATTCCTCTGAAGGGGATTGACTCCACCCCATTGGCTAATAATAAACCACAATACTGGACACAAGTAACCATGCGTATCAATCCGGATCACCAGGAGATTATTCGTTTCCTGGTGCTGTATAATTTACATGACGATTTGGTACTGGGATTGCCATGGTTGCAGTCTCACAACCCAGTCTTGGACTGGAGAGCAATGTCTGTGTTGAGCTGGGGATGTAAGGGTATTCATGGGGACGTACCTTTGGTTTCTATTTCGTCGTCCATTCCCTCTGAAGTCCCTGAGTTCCTCTCTGATTATCAAGACGTCTTTGACGAACCCAAGCTTGGGTCGTTACCTCCGCACCGTGAGTGCGATTGTGCCATAGATTTGATACCGGGTTGTAAATATCCAAAGGGTCGTTTGTTTAATTTGTCTGTGCCGGAACATGCTGCTATGCGGGAATATATAAAGGAGTCTTTGGAAAAGGGACATATTCGTCCATCTTCTTCTCCCTTGGGAGCTGGGTTTTTCTTTGTCTCAAAAAAAGACGGCTCTTTGAGACCATGTATTGATTATCGGCTTCTGAATAAGATCACTGTTAAGTATCAATACCCATTGCCATTGCTTACTGATTTGTTTGCTCGTATTGAGGGCCACTTTGAGTATTTGGTCATGCCTTTTGGTCTTTCTAATGCCCCTTCAGTTTTCCAGTCTTTTATGCATGATATTTTCCGCGATTTTCTGGATAAATTTATGATAATATATCTGGATGATATTCTGATTTTTTCTGATGACTGGGACTCTCATGTCCAGCAGGTCAGGAGAGTTTTTCAGGTTCTGCGGTCTAATTCTTTATGTGTGAAGGGGTCTAAGTGCGTTTTTGGGGTCCAGAAAATTTCCTTTTTGGGGTATATTTTTTCTCCCTCTTCCATTGAGATGGATCCCGTCAAGGTGCAAGCTATTTGTGACTGGACTCAGCCCTCCTCTCTTAAGGGTCTTCAGAGATTTTTGGGCTTTGCCAACTTTTACCGCCGATTTATTGCTGGTTTTTCGGATGTCGTTAAACCACTGACTGATTTGACCAGACAAGGCGCTGATGTTGCTAATTGGTCCCCTCATGCTGTAGAGGCCTTTCAGGAGCTTAAGCGCCGTTTTGCCTCTGCCCCTGTGTTGCGTCAGCCTGATGTGAATCTGCCTTTTCAGGTTGAGGTTGACGCTTCGGAGATCGGAGCTGGGGCAGTGTTGTCGCAGAAAGGTTCCGACTGCTCCGTCATTAGGCCTTGTGCCTTCTTTTCTCGCAAATTTTCGCCCGCAGAGCGGAATTATGATGTTGGGAATCGGGAGCTTTTGGCCATGAAGTGGGCGTTTGAGGAGTGGCGCCATTGGCTCGAGGGGGCTAGGCATCAGGTGGTGGTATTGACTGACCACAAAAATTTGATTTATCTTGAGACTGCCAGACGCCTGAATCCTAGACAGGCGCGCTGGTCTTTATTTTTTTCTCGCTTTAATTTTGTGGTGTCATACCTACCGGGTTCTAAGAATGTTAAGGCAGATGCCCTTTCTAGGAGTTTTGACCCGGACTCTCCTGGTAATTCTGAACCCACAGGTATCCTTAGGGAGGGAGTAATTTTGTCGGCCGTTTCTCCTGATCTGCGGCGGTCCTTGCAAGAGTTTCAGGCGGATAGACCGGATCGTTGTCCGCCTGATAGACTGTTTGTTCCGGATGATTGGACCAGCAGAGTCATCTCTGAGGTACATTCTTCTGCATTGGCAGGTCATCCCGGAATTTTTGGTACCAGGGATTTGGTGGCAAGATCCTTCTGGTGGCCTTCCTTGTCACGAGATGTGCGAGTCTTTGTGCAGTCGTGTGACGTTTGTGCTCGGGCCAAGTCTTGTAGTTCTCGGGCTAGCGGACTGCTGTTGCCCTTGCCTATTCCTAAGAGGCCTTGGACACACATCTCGATGGATTTTATTTCAGATCTGCCTGTTTCCCAGAAGATGTCTGTCATCTGGGTGGTCTGTGACCGTTTCTCTAAAATGGTCCATTTGGTTCCTCTGCCCAAGTTGCCTTCTTCTTCTGAGTTGGTTCCTCTGTTTTTTCAGAATGTTGTCCGATTGCACGGTATTCCTGAGAATATTGTTTCTGACAGAGGTACTCAATTTGTGTCTAGATTTTGGCGGGCATTCTGTGCTAGGATGGGCATAGATTTGTCTTTTTCATCTGCTTTTCACCCTCAGACTAATGGCCAGACCGAGCGGACTAATCAGACCCTTGAGACATATCTGAGGTGTTTTGTCTCTGCTGACCAGGATGATTGGGTTGCTTTTTTGCCATTGGCAGAGTTCGCCCTCAATAATCGGGCCAGTTCTTCCACCTTGGTGTCCCCGTTTTTCTGTAATTCGGGGTTTCACCCTCGATTTTCCTCCGGTCAGGTGGAATCCTCGGATTGTCCTGGAGTGGATGCGGTGGTGGAGAGATTGCATCACATCTGGGGGCAGGTTATGGACAATTTGAAGTTGTCCCAGGAGAAGACTCAGCGTTTTGCCAACCATCATCGTCGTGTTGGTTCTCGGCTTTGTGTTGGAGATTTAGTGTGGTTGTCTTCTCGTTTTGTCCCTATGAGGGTCTCTTCTCCTAAGTTTAAACCTCGGTTCATCGGCCCTTATAGAATATTGGAGATTCTTAATCCTGTTTCTTTCCGTTTGGACCTCCCTGCGTCCTTTTCCATTCATAACGTTTTTCATCGGTCGTTATTGCGCAGGTATGAGGTACCTGTTGTACCTTCAGTTGAGCCTCCTGCTCCGGTGTTGGTTGAGGGTGAGTTGGAGTACGTTGTGGAGAAGATTTTGGACTCTCGTGTTTCCAGACGGAAACTCCAGTATCTGGTCAACTGGAAGGGTTACGGCCAGGAGGATAATTCTTGGGTCAATGCATCTGATGTTCATGCTTCTGATCTTGTTCGTGCCTTCCATAGGGCTCATCCTGGTCGCCCTGGTGGATCTGGTGAGGGTTCGGTGCCCCCTCCTTGAGGGGGGGGTACTGTTGTGAATTTGGATTCTGGGCTCCCCCGGTGGCCGCTTGTGGAATTGGACTTGTCATCCTCTTTCCTGTTTCACCTGGTTCCATCAGTAGTGGGTGTCGCTATTTAAGCTCATTTCTCTGGTGGTTTCTTGCCGGTCAACAATGTTATCTGATGCCTCTCAGTGCTTGTTCCTGCTTCTAGACAACTACTAGATAAGTTGGACTTTTGTCCATGTTTTGTTTTGCCTATTTGTTCCAGTTCACAGCTGAAGTTTTGTTACTGTGTCTGGAAAGCTCTCGTTGATCAGGGATTGCTACTCTGGCGTTATGAGTTAATGCCAGAGTTTAAGGTAATCTCTGGATGGTGTTTTGTTAGTGTTTTTCTGCTGACCATGAAAGTATACTATCTGTCTTCTGCTATCTAGTAAGCGGACCTCAAATTTGCTAAGACTGTTTTCCTGCTGCGTTTGTAGTTTCATCTGAACTCACCGTCATTATATGTGGGGGGCTACTGTCTTCTTTGGAATATTTCTCTAGAGGTGAGCCAGGTCTTATATTTCCCTCTGCTAGCTATTTAGGTCTTAGGCCAGAGCTGGGCATCTAGCGATAAATAGGAAATGCTACCTGGCTATTTCTAGTTGCGCGGCAGGCTTAGTTCATGGTCAGTATAGTTCCATCTTCCGAGAGCTTGTCCCTCTATAGGCTTGCTATGATCTCTGCCTGCAGAGATCATGACAGTGAGCGGCAGCTGGCAGCAAAAGGGGACAGGGCTTATATTATATAAAGGGCATGTTTAAATATCTTTTCATATCACTTATAATAATATTAGACCCCAGTATTATAATGAAAACCCAGCCCAAGACCCAATAAATATATTCAGTGTCTCTATTGATAACAAACCCCTAAAATGATTTCAAGCTTTAGAACCTGAAAGCAGATCCTGTAATAAATTTAAACATCCCATAAAACTATGAAACTATAGAGCAGACACCACTATTAATATCAGAGCCTAGGCCTCTTAATTATACTTAGATCCCTGTTGCCTGATAGTAATACTGAACCCCAAACCACTCTCCTAAACTACAGTATTCCATACTTCAGATTAGACTATAAAATATACTTACCCTTCTACCTCCCACTGCGTGCTGTGACTTGTTGAATGGCAGCTTAGTAGTGAATAAAAGACAGTTATGAGGGGGGTAAGCGTAACGGCTTCTATCAGCTTCATCCAACTTGATCATGGCTAATTTTTCACTATCAGTGCTCCCTCCACAGAGTGACAGGGTGAGTATTAAATATCACTTAGTGACTAGGTCAGGTAAGCTAAAAATATGTTAGGTATGGTGAAGGCATTTGTTTTTTACCAGTTTGGATTTCACCTGTGCTGTGTCCTAGTGCTGTGCTCATGCAGACGGCCATATTTTCGGTCTGAGTTCAAACCGACAAAACATCAGTTCGCACAAGAACTAATATTATTCTGCGGGTGTAATAATAGGTGTATCAAAAAGTCTGTAAAAGAGAATAATTATTTTCCCTATAAATAATAGGCACAATGAAAAATTCTGATTAACGTATCAATTGACTTATAAAAGAGATATCGCACTTTGTTTCACTTTGATTACTGGGAATCGTGTCAGTAATCAATTTAATACACTTTGATACACTACAATATCCAGATGATATCTATTTAATACACTTTAATATCAATTTGATACACTTTGATATCAATTTGATATCAATTTGATAGGGGGCCGGGCAACTGTCAGATTTCTTTTTGACTAAACATCACTCCCCCTTTCTACTTTAGACATATTGTTAGGGCTAGCGGAATGCACCGAGTAAATATAGATGTTTATTATTATTGGTGCGTTCGCAGCCCGGGGTCCACCGTGCAGGAGGAACCTGCTGCTAGTGAATGGTGGCACTATTTGGCGGTATAGACTAGCTCTGTTACTTCACAGAGTAGCCGTGAGAGGAAAGCACTGCGCCTTGTTAGACTCACAGGAGCACAAGCTAACTGCCGAACTGATAGCAGTCAGTGGTCATGCATGCACACAATCTCCTCACCGGAGGAGCCAGTATTCTAGGGGCTTATTTCAGCCAGGTCCCTGAATACAAGCACACATAACCACACTGGCGCAAAGCACATAACTTGGATTGATACTAGCGCATGGCCGTGCGGTCATGCGAACCTTTTATAGCTGCAGCAAGTACAGGACCTTCCCAGAAGGACCAATGAGAGGCTGCCACAGAAGTTGAGCACCTTCAGGACCTTCCTAGATGACCAATGAGATTATATGCAGTATCTAAGCATGTGACCCTTGATCTCCAACGAGAGATCTTACCCTGGGCATGCTCAGAAGGGGAAAAGCAGGACTTAGTCCCAAAAACCTCTGCTCGCCGCTGCCCAGTACTGGCTACAATGGCAGAAGCTGGAAAGGCAGCAGTAACCCTTTGCACAGAGTCAGACTGAGCGAGACGCTGGGACCGACGTCTTCGCTGAGCAGGCTCCACTGCGGCTGGAGAAGAATGGGAGACCGCAGCGGAGATGCCCCGAGATTCCCCCTGTGCACAGGTGGGAACCCGACCCCTAACACATATCTACAGTATATACCAGTACATTACTATTATTATGTATGAATTAAATTGTAGTAGGTTAAATGAGAGGTGAGGTGTGGGAGATCGGCAATGAAACAGGAAAATGTATTTGCTAAATTGCTTGTTAAACTACAGAATATGTAACTATAGAAACTAAATGCTCTGAAGTATGTGATAAATATGACTGAAGGTTGTCTGTCAACATAGTAATTTTGGGGTTAATGCAAAAACTCAACTTTATATGCGACTATTAGTGATGAGTAGTGTTGAGCGATACCTTCCGATACTCAAAGGTATCGGTATCGGATGGGATCGGCCGATATCCAAAAAATATCGGATATCGCCGATACCGATACCCGATACCAATGCAAGTCAATGGGACACAAGTATCGGAAGTTATCCTGGGTGGATGAAGGAAACTCTCCTTCAGGCCCTGGGATCTATATTCATGTAAAAAATAAAGAATTAAAATAAAAAATATGGATATACTCAGCCTCCGGCGGCCCCTGGACCTTAGCGATGTAACCGGCAGCCTCCGTTCCTAAGAATGAGGAGTGAAGGACCTTCGATGACGTCGCAGCTTGTGATTGGTTGCATGACCGCTCATGTGACCGCTCACGCGACCAATCACAAGCCGCGATGTCATCGCAGGTCCTAAACTCACTGCATTCTTAGGAACGGAGGCTGCTGGTTACATCGCTAAGGTCCAGGGGCTGCCGGAGGGGTGAGTATATCCATATATCCATTTTTTATTTTAATTCTTTATTTTTTGCATGAATATGGATCCCAGGGCCTGAAGGAGAGTCTCCTCTCCTCCAGACCCTGGGAACCATACACTGGGAACTTCCGATTCCGATTTCCGATATCACAAAAATATCGGAACACGGTATCGGAATTCCGATACAGCAAATATTGGCCAATACCCGATACTTGCGGTATCGGAATGCTCAACACTAGTGATGAGCGAACGTGCTCGGATAAGTTGTGAGCTAACCGAGTGTCTTTGGCAAGCATGACTAATATGTTCGAGTCCCCGCGCTTGCATGTCTCTCGGCTGTTCAACAGCCGCAACACATGCAGGGATTGCTTGTTAGGCAATCCCTGCATTTGTTGCATCTGTCGTACAGCTGCGAGACATGCAAGCGCAGGGACCCGAACATATTATTCACCTACGCCAAAGACACTTGGTTAGCGCACAAGCGTGCTCGGATAATAACTTATCTGAGCATGTTCGCTCATTACTAGTGACTATACAAGTCTAATGAATAGTCACAATAACTAATGTAATTTATAATAAGAAGAAAGGGTGACATTTATTTAATGTCAGGGGTGGAGCAGGTCACCTTAACTCATGCCTCCCAACTTTTTGGTAGAAGCTTCAATACAGCAACACACACTTTTCAGATGATGCCTCTTTGAATCTCTTCTATATCACTTTTAAGCCTTTTTGCACTTTGATAATTCCTTTTCCATTTACCCTAACTGAAGAAACCTTCTAGATACTCTGTTTTAAAGGGGTTTTCCACTACACAAAACTTTTTTTACACTATACATTAATAATGAATTTGTTTAAGAAAGGGTTGTCTAAGTAGTGGACAGCTCTTTAAGAAAGGTTTGGTCAGCAACTGGAAGATTTGACTATTCTTCTAGGAGGCTTGCCTTTTATCCTGGAGCCCCCTGGATGTTCGTGGAGAGTTGGCAAGTATGGGTTAACTTAAATTTGCAATCTAATATTTTCCTCACCACAACATAATGATACAGCCATTATATGAATGGGGGTATTGCATTTTTTGTGGAATGTTGTTCTTTAGTTCCAAAATTCTGTGATGATTCATTTCTTAACATATTCTTATAGCGGTTGGAGCTCTCATCCAGGGCCTTAAATGTGGTTTTCTCACAAAGTACATTTTAACGAATAGATCTTGGAATGATAATCATTTCCACAATTGGATGTGTTAAAAATATTCCTGTGCTGAGATAATCACACCACATCTTTTGGTCAGGGGGAGAATGCACAAGAGCGTATACAGACAGGACAGTAGGGGATCACCGCAATTTTTTCTGTGAGGTAAAACATGTTTAAAAACAAGTAGCAAATGCTTTCCTCAGAGAAAAAAATTTGCTGGGATCCCATGCTATCCTATCTGTGTACTCTCTTGGGCGTCTTCCTCAGGCCAGGAGCTGTGGTATGATCAGACCATGTTCCTGTACGGTCAGACACGGCCATTACACAGCAGGGACACATTTATAAGATTATCTCAGCACAGGAACATTTTATTAAAAACACATCCAATTGTGGAAGTTAGTGTTATTCCAGGATCTGTTGATTATTGCATAATTTAGCATATTTACATAAAAAAACAAGGAAATGTTCTAAGTTGTGGTAACATATTTACATGCCATTTATCAAGATATCTTCTGTTACTAAGTAAGTAAGAACCACATTGGGGCTGTTAATAAGGTTGGGTGGCATGTGCCTAATATGCCTGTGGCCCACAAGTGGGTTAGGTTGCCTATAGTCGAGTCTAGCCATTCATCCAATTATAGTACTAGGTTTTCAATATCTATGAGCAGGTGGATGGCTGTAATGCCGGTTTATTGCTGTTCGTTTCAGCACCAGCATGTTCTGGACAGCTCTCGAATACCTGAATTGAAGAGCAGTATCTCAGAGCATAATTTAAAGGCACCATTTGTTCTTCATTGTTAAAATAAATGACCAGAGTAAATTCAGCATACCTGAATGTCAAGATCAGGAGTAACACAATCCTTGAGGAATTCAATTGGACCCATCATATAGGGGCAGTGGTTTGTAAAGACCTGCCATAATAGCACACAACAAAAAAGTCATATTAAATTGTGTACAAAACAGTTAAGTAGGGCACTTACAAAAAGACAAATACTACAGGAATTGTACATCCATAACTTTTTGTCAACTACAACATGCCTGTAACATGAAAAATGTCAAAAACATTTACATTTCATCAATCTTTAATTTGCAGTTCTGCAATAAGGGTCTGATTATATTTAATGTCAGCAGCTCGTTATCACCTTTTATCACGACTTTTGGATATGGGATGGACCCCACTAACTCTTAAAACTACCATAACTACTGTAAACCTAGGCAATAAAATAAATACACAAAACACGTTATTTTGGTTATCAAAATGGCCACAGCTTTTATTCAAATCACAGGATTAAATAATCACAGTAGGAGTCAGGTGGAGTGCTAGTACATTGGGATTCACAAGTACTGTGACACCCCCAGCTGTCTGACATATAGCACCAGGACAGACAGCCATAAAGGGGCAGCATGTACTGCCTTGCCATTCAAGCAGAGCCAGTAAACTTTCAGGGCACCACTGACTCTATTATCCTCACTCCTGTGCTTAACCACTGTGCCCGCCCAGATTAACGCTACCATTACAACGTCCTTGAGGTAGGCCACCAAAGCCGAGCCTGCTCACCACCATGAGGTTTTACATCCTCCATTAGTTAAAATGAGTCCACCTTAACTTGTCTGCAACTTCCACCTGACTCCTAAACCGCAAAGCCGTGACGAGTTATAAATTCCAAGTCACATTTGACACTTTTTTTTTTATTAAATCACTTTTGTAAACTTAAAAATTAGAAGTCCCTGCAAAAGCATTAATGGGACTTAACTTGGCAAACCTCCGACTCACGAAGAGTCATTCTACAGTACTCAGGAGAGGAAAAAACCCCTGTGGAGGAAACCTCTAGGGAACCATGGCTGAAGGACTGCCCTTCCCTTGGGCTTCGAAGGTTAATGCAAATGACAACTCTTTATAGCCAATATAAAATTTAACCTGGTTCAAGATATACAATGGCAAATTCAAAAATACAATAAAGCATTTATCATTATACAAGCAATAATTAAAAGGTTTTAGGACAGAGATTATAAACAGGGCGGAAGGGCGGGTAATGTTTCCTCCTGTCCATCCTGTGAGAGAAAGAGGGATAGCCAGAATTACCTCCCCTATATAAGCCCCACTCTCCTCACAGTAATACACCAGGCACAAACATATTAAGCTCCTTCCTCTTAAAGCAACATCACTCTTGTTTAAAATCTACACCGAAATACAAACAAAAGCTGCAGGAGTTCAAGGTCCACCCATCCCCAAGTCATGTCCACTTCCGTCTAGTCTCTGGTGGTTTCTTTGCTACAAATCAAATGGGATAATTGGTGCAGTTTCTTGGCTAGGAAACGCTGCAGAATAAAAAATGGTTGGGGAAAAGAACAGGCACCTATACCATTTATTAGATTACCTAATGGTTGAATAAAATGATGTGTCTATGTGAAATACCTGCCATGACATATCACATATGTTCTTAGCGTTTTACTCCTGGGTTTGATTTTCACCTGTATAGGCCTTTGTTCTATTCATTTGTAAATTTGTTAATCTGCTACCCCAAAAAACAACTTTATTGTACTATGCAAATAAAGGTGCTCAGTGCACCCTTAGTGTGGCTAAATGCCTTGGTGAACGGTTCCACTCACATTTTTAGATTCCACTCCTATGTTGACTTACAGTGCTGGCTTGTTCAGAGCCAGAGCTGTCTGAAGTTAAACCTGTATTATGTGTGCAATGTCTCTATGCAGAAGAGACATCACTTCTTCCTCACTGCTGACATTGCTTGACTCCTCTACTGTCACTTTAGTGCTCTAGTGAGCGCACACATTACCTTCTCTGTTATGATCCTTAGTGGTTGAGGATCACAAAATACTCCAGCTAAGTAACAAAACATAGGACAAGCTCTAGGAAGGTGGTAAACTGGACTGGCCGCAAATCTGAACCTATCCAACACACTAGAGGTAGCCGGTGAACGTGACTAAAATCCTAGACGTCTCGAGCCAGCCTGAGGAACTAACTACCCCTAGAGAGAAAGAAAGACCTCACTTGCCTCCAGAGAAATAATCCCCAAAGATATAGAAGCCCCCAACAAATAATAACGGTGAGGTAAGAGGAAGGCACATACACAGGGGTGAAAGCAGATTCAGCAAATGAGGCCCACTAATACTAGATAGCAGAAAATAGAAACGGGGTCTGTGCGGTCAGTAATATCCACACTGAGATTTCAAGAACCCCCGCACCAACTAACGGTGTGGGGGGAGAAACTCAGTCCCCTAGAGCAACCAGCAAGCGAGGAAATCACATTTTAGCAAGCTGGACAAGAAACATGATGAATGCTGATAATCAAAAAATAAACAAACAAAAACTTAGCTTGTCTTGGAGAGACTGGGAGCAAGGTAGTCACAAGGAATCTGAATAGCACTGAATACATTGAGAGCAGGCAAGGAACTGAGTATCCAGGTGAGCTAAATAGGAAACCAACCAAGGATAACGAACCAGCTGATGCTGCCAACCTGCAAAAAGACAACACTACACAGTACCGCTTGTGACCACTAGAGGGAGCCCAAAAATAGAGTTCACAACAGTACCCCCCCCTTGAGGAGGGGTCACCGAACCCTCATCAAGACCCCCAGGGCGATCAGGATGAGCCGCGTGGAAGGCACGAACCAAATCGGCCGCATGAACATCAGAGGCGACAACCCAGGAATTATCCTCCTGACCATAGCCCTTCCACTTAACCAAATACTGAAGCCTCCGTCTAGAGATACGAGAATCCAAAATCTTCTCCATCACGTACTCCAATTCGCCCTCGACCAGCACCGGAGCAGGAGGCTCAACAGAAGGAACCACAGGTACCACATACCTCCGCAACAAAGACCTATGGAACACATTATGAATGGCAAACGATGCTGGGAGATCCAAACGAAAAGACACCGGGTTAAGGATTTCCAAGATCTTATAAGGACCGATGAAGCGAGGCTTGAATTTAGGAGAGGAGACCTTCATAGGAACATACCGAGAAGACAGCCACACCAAATCCCCAACACGAAGTCGGGGACCCACACCGCGGCGGCGGTTGGCAAAGCGCTGAGCCTTCTCCTGTGACAACCTCAAATTGTCCACCACATGGTTCCAAATCTGCTGCAACCTATCCACCACAGAATCCACCCCAGGACAGTCAGAAGACTCAACCTGACCCGAGGAAAAATGAGGATGGAAACCAGAATTGCAGAAAAAAGGCGAAACCAAAGTAGCAGAACTAGCCCGATTATTAAGGGCAAACTCGGCCAATGGCAAAAAAGTCACCCAATCATCCTGATCAGCAGAAACAAAACATCTCAAATAAGTTTCCAACGTCTGATTAGTTCGCTCGGTTTGGCCATTAGTCTGAGGATGGAAGGCCAACGAAAAAGACAAATCAATGCCCATCTTAGCACAAAAAGTCCACCAAAACCTGGACACAAACTGGGATCCTCTATCAGACACAATATTTTCAGGAATGCCGTGCAAGCGAACCACATTCTGAAAAAATAGAGGAACCAAATCGGAGGAAGAAGGCAACTTAGGCAAGGGCACCAAATGGACCATCTTGGAAAAACGATCACACACCACCCAGATGACAGACATTTTCTGAGATACTGGAAGATCCGAAATAAAATAAATGGAAATGTGCGTCCAAGGCCTTTTCGGAATAGGCAAAGGCAAAAGCAAACCGCTAGCACGAGAACAGCAAGGCTTAGCCCGAGCACAAATCCCACAAGACTGCACAAAGGAACGCACATCCCGCGACAAGGAAGGCCACCAGAAGGACCTAGCCACCAAATCTCTGGTACCAAAAATCCCAGGATGACCCGCCAACACCGAAGAATGAACCTCGGAAATAACTCTGCTGGTCCATCTATCCGGGACAAACAGTCTCTCTGGTGGACAACGGTCAGGTCTATCCGCCTGAAATTTCTGCAGCACTTGTCGCAAATCTGGGGAAATGGCAGACAAAATCACTCCCTCTCTGAGAATACCAGCCGGCTCAGAAACTCCCGGAGAGTCAGGCACAAAACTCCTAGAAAGTGCATCAGCTTTCACGTTCTTCGAACCAGGCAGGTATGAGACCACGAAGTTGAAACGGGAGAAAAACAACGACCAACGAGCCTGTCTAGGATTCAGGCGCTTGGCAGATTCAAGGTAAATTAGATTTTTGTGATCAGTCAAGACCACCACACGATGTTTAGCTCCTTCGAGCCAATGTCGCCACTCCTCAAATGCCCACTTCATAGCCAACAACTCCCGATTACCAACATCATAATGCCGCTCGGCAGGCGAAAACTTTCTTGAAAAGAAAGCACATGGCTTCATCACAGAGCCATCAGAGCTTCTCTGTGACAAAACAGCCCCTGCTCCAATCTCAGAAGCATCAACCTCGACCTGGAAGGGGAGAGACACATCTGGCTGACATAAGACTGGAGCTGAAGAAAACCGGTGCTTCAGCTCCCGAAAGGCCTCCACGGCCGCAGGAGACCAATTAGTCACATCAGAACCCTTCTTGGTCAAATCCGTCAAAGGTTTAACCACGCTAGAAAAATTAGCGATGAAACGATGGTAAAAATGAAAATATTATAATAGTGGATCACAGGGGCGCTAGACACGCGTGCCTGAATCAAGCAGCAGCAGGCAAACAAGCCAGTAGGTGTGAGAAACTGCCCGAAAATAAATCAGAAATGAAAAAAAGGTTGCCGCGCTGCAAGGCACTTACTGGTTCATGCAGAGTCCTAAGTATTGCCACTTGTGCACCGAAAACTTCTCCACCGTCCGGTGGTCTCCACTGGAGGGAGCGTCCTCCCCAAGGATGCAGATCCCCTGTGAAAAACTCGTCGCCGCAGCTCAGCGGAAGCCTGGCAGCGGCGCCATCGGCCGAGGCACAGATGGTAAAAATTAGCAAAACCCAAGAACTTCTGAAGACTCTTAACAGACGTGGGCTGAGTCCAGTCATGAATAGCCTGGACCTTGACTGGGTCCATCTCCACAGTAGAAGGAGAAAAAATAAAACCCAAAAAGGAGACCTTCTGTACTCCGAAGAGGCATTTTGAGCCCTTCACAAATAAAGCATTAGCACGCAGGACCTGAAACACCATCCTGACCTGCTTCACATGGGACTCCCAATCATCAGAAAAGACCAAAATGTCATCCAGATAAACAATCATAAATTTATCCAGATATTCTCGGAAGATGTCATGCATGAAGGACTGAAACACAGAAGGAGCATTAGAGAGTCCAAAAGGCATCACCAAGTACTCAAAATGGCCTTCAGGCGTATTAAATGCTGTTTTCCATTCATCTCCCTGCTTAATGCGCACAAGGTTATACGCACCACGGAGATCTATTTTGGTGAACTAACTGGCACCCTTAATCCGAGCAAACAAATCAGACAATAGTGGTAAAGGATACTGAAATTTGACTGTGATTTTATTCAGAAGACGATAATCTATACAAGGTCTCAAAGAACCGTCCTTCTTGGCCACAAAAAAAAAATCCTGCACCAAGAGGGGAAGAGGATGGGCGAATATGTCCCGTCTCCAAAGACTCCTTTATATAACTCCGCATCGCGGCATGCTCTGGTATAGACAGATTAAAAAGTCGTCCCTTAGGGAATTTACTACCAGGAATTAAATTTATAGCACAGTCACAATCCCTATGAGGGGGCAGGGCACTGGACCTGGGCTCATCAAATACATCCTGGTAGTCAGACAAAAACTCAGGGACCTCAGAAGGAGTGGAAGAAGCAATAGACACCAACGGAGCATCGCCATGAATTCCCTGACAACCCCAACTTGACACAGACATAGCTTTCCAATCTAAAACTGGATTATGAGCCTGCAGCCATGGCAGACCCAAAACGACAACATCATGCAAATTATGCAGAACAAGAAAGCGAATCACCTCCTGATGTACGGGAGTCATGCACATGGTCATTTGCGTCCAATACTGAGGCTTATTCTCAGCCAATGGCGTAGCATCAATTCCCCTCAGAGGAATAGGAAATTCCAAAGGCTCCAGGACAAAACCACAGTGCCTGGCAAACAAAAAAATCCATCAGATTCAGGGCAGCACCCGAATCCACATAAGCCATAACCGGGTAGGACGACAAAGAACAAATCAAAGTAACAGACAAAATAAATTTAGGCTGCATAGTACCAATGGTGACAGGTTTAGCGATTTTTTTTAAGCGTTTAGAGCATGCTGAGATAACATGAGTAGAATCACCACAGTAAAAGCACAACCCATTTTGACGTCTATGACTTTGTCGCTCAATTCTGGTCAGAGTTCGGTCACATTGCATAGACTCAGGTCTCTGTTCAGAAAATACCGCCAAAGGATGAGCAGATTTGCGCTCCCGCAAACGCCGATCAACCTAAATGGCTAAAGCCATAGAATCACTCAGACTTGTAGGGGTGGGAAACCCCACCTTAACATTCTTAACAGCCTCAGAAAGACCCTCTCTGAAATTTGCAGCCAGGGCACACTCATTCCATTGAGTAAGCACCAACCATTTCCGAAATTTTTGACAATACACCTCTGCTTCATCCTGACCTTGAGAGATAGCCAGCAACGCTTTTTCTGCCTGATTCTCAAGATTAGGCTCCTCATAAAGCAGTCCAAGAGCCAGAAAAAATGCATCTACATTAAGCAATGCAGGATCTCCTGGCGCCAGAGAGAAAGCCCAATCTTGAGGGTCGCCACGCAATAAGGAGATAACAATTTTAACTTGCTGAGCGGAATCACCAGAGGAACGAGGTCTCAGAGATAGAAATAACTTACAATTATTCTTAAAATTTAGAAACCTAGATCTATCTCCAGAAAACAACTCAGGAATGGGTATCTTTGGTTCTGACATAGGGCTATGAATAACAAAATCCTGAATACTTTGCACCCGTGCAGCAAGATGATCCACACTAGAAGCCAGAGTCTGAACATTCATGTCTGCAGCTGAGCTCAAAACCACCCAGAGTTCAAGGGGATGAAAGAAGCTAAACAGACTGCAGCAAAGGAAAAGCGGGAGGAAAAAAAAAAAAAATGTACTCAGGTCTTCTTTTTATCCCACTTCTGCGATGCATTAAACACTTTTGGGCCTGCTCTACTGTTATGATCCTTAGTGGTTGAGGATCACAAAATACTCCGGCTAAGTAACAAAACATAGGACAAGCTCTAGGGAGGTGGTAAACTGGACTGACCGCAAATCTGAACCTATCCAACACACTAGAGGTAGCCGGTGAACGTGACTAAAATCCTAGACGTCTCGAGCCAGCCTGAGGAACTAACTACCCCTAGAGAGAAAGAAAGACCTCACTTGCCTCCAGAGAAATAATCCCCAAAGATATAGAAGCCCCCAACAAATAATAACGGTGAGGTAAGAGGAAGGCACATACACAGGGGTGAAAGCAGATTCAGCAAATGAGGCCCACTAATACTAGATAGCAGAAAATAGAAAAGGGGTCTGTGCGGTCAGTAAAAAACCCTTACAAAATATCCACACTGAGATTTCAAGAACCCCCGCACCAACTAACAGTGTGGGGGGAGAAACTCAGTCCCCTAGAGCAACCAGCAAGCGAGGAAATCACATTTTAGCAAGCTGGACAAGAAACATGATGAATGCTGATAATCAAAAAATAAACAAACAAAAACTTAGCTTGTCTTGGAGAGACTGGGAGCAAGGTAGTCACAAGGAATCTGAAGAGCACTGAATACATTGAGAGCAGGCAAGGAACTGAGTATCCAGGTGAGCTAAATAGGAAACCAACCAAGGATAACGAACCAGCTGATGCTGCCAACCTGCAAAAAGACAACACTACACAGTACCGCTTGTGACCACTAGAGGGAGCCCAAAAATAGAGTTCACAACACTTCTCCTCACTGCTGTCTCAGGCTGTGTAGTGATGTCAGCTACAAGTAGAGAGTGATTTCTGTGCTCTCTCCTGCACTGAAGTGATAGCGGAATAGGCGACCAATATCAGAAGTAAGGAACACGATGTGTCTTCTCACTCCTGCATGGAGGTGTATATTTAGATATTCAGACAGTGCCGGCTTAAGGCAAGTCAACGCTGTCAATTAACTGTGACAAAGTTACTGGTAAAGTGCTGGAGGGGAGATATGTTACACTATGCCTAATGGCGTCAGTGATATAAAACCCAGAGTTTTTCGTCCAGCACACTAAGTGTTGTGAGTAGTGTTGAGCATTCCGATACCGCAAGTATCGGGTATCGGCCGATACTTGCGGGTATCGGAATTCCGATACCGAGATCCGATACTTTTGTGGTATCGGGTATCGGTATCGAAACAACATTAATGTGTAAAATAAAGAATTAAAATAAAAAATATTGCTATACTCACCTCTCCGACGCAGCCTGGACCTCACCGAGGGAACCGGCAGCGTTCTTTGCTTAAAATGCGCGCGTTTACTGCCTTCCGTGACATCACGGCTTGCGATTGGTCGCGTGCCGCCCATGTGGCCGCGACGCGACCAATCACAGCAAGCCGTGACGTAATTTTCAGGTCCTCAATGCCTAATTCTAGGCATTGAGGATTTTAAAATTACGTTCCGGCTTGTGATTGGTCGCGTCGCGGTCACATGGGCGACGCGACCAATCACAAGCCGTGACGTCACGGGAGGCAGGAAACGCGCACATTTTAAAATTACGTCACGGCTTGTGATTGGTTGCGTGCCGCCCATGTGACCGCGACGCGACCAATCACAGCAAGCCGTGACGTAATTTCAGGTCCTGAATGCCTAATTCTGAATTCAGGACCTGAAAATTACGTCACGGCTTGCTGTGATTGGTCACGTCGCGGCCACATGGGCGGCACGCGACTAATCACAAGCCGTGACGTCACGGAAGGAAGTAAACGCGCGCATTTTAAGCAAAGAACGCTGCCGGTTCCCTCGGTGAGGTCCAGGCTGCGTCGGAGAGGTGAGTATAGCAATATTTTTTATTTTAATTCTTTATTTTACACATTAATATGGATCCCAGGGCCTGAAGGAGAGTTTCCTCTCCTTCAGACCCTGGGAACCATCAGGGATACCGTCCGATACTTGAGTCCCATTGACTTGTATTGGTATCGGGTATCGGTATCGGATTAGATCCGATACTTTGCCGGTATCGGCCGATACTTTCCGATACCGATACTTTCAAGTATCGGACGGTATCGCTCAACACTAGTTGTGAGGGGTTAAGCTAATTTTCATAATGGGTTGGCTTTTATGTGGACATCCATAGATGGGAGGTTGTGCACCTTATCTCCACCCCAGGGTGTGGTCTGGGGCTTAACTAGCTGGCCTTCAAAGGCAGCAGTGTTCAGTGTCTGGAGAGGAACACTCTAGAGAAGTGTTTTGTTTATGCCTGAACTGTGGGTTTTGCTAACCCTGAGAGGGCTGAACCCCGCTAATAAAAGAACTGTGCTTAGTGCTACCATTTTGGGTTTTTTTTGCTGTTTTTGCCCAGAGGGCTGTGTTTACTTTTTGCTACAGTTTGGTTTATGCCACCCCTGAATAAACCATGTACATTTCTAAAGCCATGGTGTTCCCGTGTCTACCTCCATGTACAACTGAGTGAGCCGCTCTACCACATAACATAGAAGCCGTAATCTAAATAAGACACAATTATAAGGTACAATCGAGCAGCAAGGCACTTAGCCACACCAAGAGTGCACTGAGCACATTGAATTGCATATTACAATACATTTTTTGGGGGGTTAAACAGAAGATCAGATTTAAAAACTAAAATAAACATTTTCATTATTTCCCCATTTCCTGTAAAGTGATGGTGGTTATTATGATGTGTACATTTGGAGTGACAGAATCATTTTAAGTATTTTTTGTGAACTTATGAATGAATAAATATGATATTTTTTGTATAATGAGGCATATTTCTCTTCTGGATGTGCTTTCATTTCTAAAATCTTGAAAAATGTATGTCAGTGTTGCCTTCACCAGCTGATATTTGACCAAGAAGGACAACCACAATCCTGCATCAAACCCCAGCATTGGAGCATACCTGGAACCTATTCATCACACCCTCTCTGCATTACAATCAGTACTAATCGTTGTACAAGGCAAAATACATTCCATGGGAAAGTAATATGCATCATATAAGTTTCTTCAGCCCATTGGTCTTTGTTTATAGGCTGCTGCAACAACAACATCATGACGCACTTAGCTTAGTGGCTCCTACTGCCTACCTTGGCAGAGCTGCTGAGCTCTGTAATCAGCTGCAGCGGTCACATGTGCAGCCTGTAAGCAAAGATCAGGGCATCAGCAGAGAGACATCACTAGACCCGGGGACAGTGATCGCCAGCTCTTTTTATTATTTTAACCAAGCGGTGAAGAAACTTATTTCAGGAAAACCCCTGCCAGCCCGAGTATTGTCATCACAGGGGTTAAAAAGATGTTCACATATAGCATTCTTCATGCTAAATTTAAAAGAGATTTAGTGGAGGAAATCTGAGGCTAACCTTCAGATTCATGACATGAATTTGCAGTTTGACGTGACTACACATCTCAAATATGGGACCTATTATGGCTTTCCAGTAATAAGGCCTCAGTACGCTCTTACAGATGTCTGTGCATTTTCTAGGCAGAGGCAATTATTTAATATTGTGTTGAAACAAGACACGACTTTATAGTTAAAAGCAATATTATTGAAATGCTGCTATTTTTTATTTAAGAATTGATAGTATTTAATTAGTATTCTGAATATTCATATGTCCAATTACTACTCTGCATTTATACCACTGGAATTTCTGTTCACTAATATTCATTCTACACCTGAGCCGCAGTATTATACAACATGAATGTGTCCTCTTATGACTGCAGCAGATATACTGCCTTCATTTTATTAGATTACCTACATCTGCGTTCCAGTATTATATTGCGTGTATCCTTGTTCAAGTGATACAGTATTATTCTGCCTGCACTTCATGTATTTTGCACATGCTCTTATTTATGTGCTGTTTTATCATGTGATATTCACTTGCAGTGTTGCTAAAGAATGCCAATGTGGAGAAATGCAGATGTACAGGTACAATAGAGTGTATAAATCTAACAGGCAGTTGATTCTTATGACCAGATGCATAGCACTGCGGAGGAAGTAGTCATTTAGTAAAAAAAGAATGCAAAGGAAAATAAGGGGTTAATTTTGCCTATATTCTGCAGACTGAACACTTGGTTTTCTGTGGGGGGTTTTATGCTCACCTCTCTGAGGCCTTCCAAAGCCAGAGAACGGAAGGACAAGATCACTCCAACAATGGTCATTCTTTTCAGCAAACTTTCTGGAGCTAAACACGTAAGGAGGCAAATAGGAAGCAGAATGGTTACACCATGGGATAACAGCATGCAATGCTCAGCAGGTTGTGCACATCGTAAAGTCGACTTATAATCTGGTCAAAAATGGCCAGTTAGTGCTCTTATGTTAGTTTTTCATATCCGCCATTTGGTTCCAGAGATATGGGCCATTTCAATGAGTGGTAATTTTTAAAATCTTTACTCCTAGCTCACAGGATTTTCTGGGACGTGTCTTTAGAATGTTCTGCATTATTAGTTTGTTAGCAACGCCACCCTTAGTAAAGACCATAAAAATTAGCCCCTATCAAAATCCCACCTCTACTGTTCCAATCACTGCCTTAATTCTGGAAAAACTGAAGATTAATCAAACATAATTAGTGATGAGAGAGTATACTCGTTGCTTGGGTTTTCCTGAGCACGCTCGAGTGACCTCCGGAGTATTTGTTATTGCTCGGAGATTTAGTTTTCATTGCCTCAGTTGCATGATTTACGGCTTCCAGATACTCTGAATACATGTGAGGAATGCCTGTTTGTTAGGGAATTCCCACACGTATTCAGCGTATCTGGAAGCCGTAAATCATACAACTGAAGCGATGAAAACTATATCTCTGAGCAATAACAAATACTCGGAGGTCACCCGAGCAACGAGTACACTCGCTCATCACTAAATATAATAACTAGGGTTCTTCACACTCCACTAGTTTTGCATGCCCCACCTACATCTTTGATGATTGACAGTGCCGGGTTGCCTGAGCCTTCCCTGCAGACAACGCTCAATCCAGACAAGTCAGCGCTGTCAATCACCAGTTAAGGAAGTGGGGCACTCAAAATGGTGCACTGAGTTGTTCCCTTTTGGCATGAGTGAACCAATCAGCCTAATTTGTTTTAACTTAATTTTCTACAGAACGGATGCAGCAATTAGGACACCAGAGAGACGATTTTTATAGATGCTACTACAAAATTTATGAGGTGGGTTTGGGCTGACAGCCTCCTTTTAACTTTGGAAAACAACAATTTTCATGCTAGTGAAAATCAGAGAATGGACTTATCCTGTGTCATTGGTTGCACACTTAAATAATACTAATTTAGAACCCATTTTGTTTTCAACTATTCAAATGCACATGTATACATTTTTGAGTTGTGGGTTTCTTGTGAGAAAACAACAGAAGTGGGACCATGACGTTGAGTTTCTGTAAAGTGACACTTTTCCATAAAGTCCTGTGATCTCTCTCTTACTATATGTCACAAAATTGAGCAGCACAGCCTTCGATCAATGGGGCTGGTCTGCTTGTAGTAAGAAGGATTGCTCAGTAATCTATCTTATAAATTGGAGGAAGTCCCAGCATTTCTTGATTCTGGATTACAGACTCTGTGAATCTGTATGTTTGCTATAAAAATTATGAGTTACGCTTAAACACCACATGTATGGTCATTTGAAAAATTATTTTTTTTGTGAAAATAGTGCAAAAAAACGTTTATAATAGAGATGATCTAATCTTTTGAAATTTGTATTCTCCAGGTTTTATGATAAAAAAATAAAACAGATATATAGTAAATCAATTTGTTGAGGATTGTAATACTGCAAAGTCTCCAATTGACCTGAAAAAAATGAATGTAACAACAACCCCTTGCAAGTCCTTTAAAACCAAAACGGCCTTGGTAATATCAAAGTGACCTCACCATAGAAACGGATAGTAATCCAGTAATAAGCAACGACCAATTTAATCATTCAAAAATGATCCCTTTCATTCATCTATGATCAGACAGAACGTTCTGTGCAGAACGCTCTCCTAAACTGGTAGTGTCGCTATCAGAGTTAACATCATCTTGCTGTGATTGAACAAGCAATATCCCATGTATTCTATAACGCTCTCCACACTAATATGTTGCCAGAGACAAAGAAGGCCAATTGTGACCTGTGTTTGATAGTACTACTGCCCAGATGGCTGTGTCTGTGGTAGTAGTGATGATTCTGCTGCTAGTGACGCCCACATTCTTAGCCGTAATACGTTTTTATTTTAGTTGGGGCCAATTCTCAATAAAGATATGAATCCTAGAGGTGGGACTCATATCTGCTATATATTAATGCCATATCCTGTACAAGATGAGAATATCCCTTTAAAGGGTACCACACATTATAAAAATAATGTATACCTGTAGCCATAGTGATTATCTCCACGTAAATAGCATTTTAAACATAGGCAAGTCTGACAGGCTGAGGCTGACATAAATTTTGGTTTTCACAAAGTTTGCTGCTTCAATGTTTTTAGATCTTTTAGTGAAATGTTTCTATGGTTACTGAAGTACAGTTCTAAGCATTGCATCATAATTTAAACTATTATTGACAAAGTATATACAAAAACGTATTAAATATAATTTGTATCGTAGGTACACTTCAGCTCACATTGTATGATTTTTAAGTAATTAGTTTGCATTTTATTGCATGAAATAAGTATTTGATATAATAGAAAACAGAACTTAATATTTGGTACAGAAACCTGTGTTTGCAATTACAAAGGTCAGACTTTTCCTGTAGTTCTTGACCAAGTTTGCACACACTGCAGCGGAGATTTTTGCCCACTGCTCCATACAGATCTTCTCCAGCTGGAGGACCTTGCGTGCCCTGCAGGAGTTTAATCCATGATGGCGTAGTGTGTTACTAACAGTAATGTTTAAGACAGAGGTCTCAACTCTCTTCAGGTCATTGACCAGGTCCTCCTGTGTAGTTCTGGGCTGATTCCTGACCTTTCTCAGAATCATCGTTACCCCACGAGGTGTTATACTGCATGGAGCCCCAAACCGAGGAAGATGGACAATCATCTTGTGTTTCTTCCATTTTCTAATTATTGCGCCAACAATTGTTCCCTTCTCACCAAGCTGCTTGCCTATTGTCCTATAGCCCATCCCAGCCTTGCGCAGGTCTACAATTCTGTCCCTGGTGTCCCTAGACAGCTCTTTGGTCTTGGCCGTGGTGGAGAGGTTGGAGTGTGATTGATTCAGTGTGTGGACAGGTGTCTTTTATACAGGTAAAGTGTTTAAACAGGTGAACTTAATACAGGTAATGAGTGCAGAGGAGGAGGGATTTTTAAAGAAAAACTAAGAGGTCTGTGATTGTCAGAATTCTTGTTGGTTGGTAGGTGACCAAATACCTATTTCATGCAATAAAATGCAATTTAATTATTTAAAAATAATACAATGTGATTTTCTGTTTTTTATTTTTAGATTCTGTGTCTCACAGCTGAAGTGTACCTACGTTAAAAAATTACAGACCTCTCCATTCTTTGTAGGTGGGAAAACTTGCAAAATTGGCAGCGTACCAAAAACTTACTTTCCTCACTTAATCCATAATGATCCAGCACATCTTCTTGATAATAAAAAAAACTTTTACTTTATTCAAATCCTCTTAAAAACATTTTTGGAGATCAAGACAGAATGGGATAGCTAGTTCCACATGATAATAAAACTTTACGCGTTTCGACCCATGTGTGGGTCTTAATCATTAAGATGTGCTGGATCACTATGAATTAACTTTGCATTCGGGCTTGAACACTATTCCATGAACCTTCATAGATAGCTGCACCTGCTGTGGACAATTCAAGGGTGAGCTTATTTCTTATATTTTATTTTCCTCACTGTATTCATAGAATACATATATGTATATATTATTACATAAATTTAACAATTTAAAGGGAACCTGTCACCCCCAAAATCGATGGTGAGGTAAGCTCACCGTCATCAGGGGCTTATCTACAGCATTCTGTAATGCTGTAGATAAGCCCCCGACGTTACCTGAAAGAGGAGAAAAATAGGTTATAATATACTTACCTGGGCGGTCCCGCTGCTGGTCCGCGGTCAAATGGGCGTCTCAGGTCCGCTCCGGCGCCTCCTATCTTCATTCCATGAGGTCCTCTTCTGGTCTCCGCGGCTTCGGCGCAGGCGTACTTTGTCTGCCCTGTTGAGGGCAGAGCAAAGTACTGCAGTGCACAGGCGCCAGGCCTCTCTGACCTTACCGGCACCTGCGCACTGCAGTACTTTGCTCTGCCCTCAACAGGGCAGACAAAGTATGCCTGCGCCGGAGTAGCGGCGCGAAGACCAGAAGAGGACGTCATGGAATGAAGATGGGAGGCCCCGGACTGGACCTGAGACGCCCATCGGTGCAGGACCGCCCCTGGGTGAGTATAATCTAACGTCTTTTTCTCCTCTTTCAGGTAACATCGGCGGCTGATCTACAGCATTACAGAATGCTATAGATAAGCCCCTGATGCCAGTGAGCTTACCTCACCATCGATTTTGGGGGTGACAGGTTCTCTTTAATATCTCTGCAATGGAGAGAAATTGTGGCCACAAGTATGCGGTCCTGTGCTGACTAGCTTCTCATCTACAGCTTTCAATAGAATATGACACAGGAAAAGTTGCTAGTCGGCAAGTGACTGACACTATGCAAATTATCTGCTGGCAGTCATGTCCAGAAGGTTGTAGCTGGTAATAGAGGGGATTCTGACAGTGAGCATATTGCACATTGTCAAGATTCTTCAATCTGCAGTCACATAGAGTGGCTGGAGAAATGTATGTTTAGCCTGGAAAACCCTTTTAACTCCCTGCACTATGAATGGGTCGATTACCCCTTTAACAGTCTAGAAATTGGATAGTCAAATAATACCGACTGAGGAATTGATTGTGCACTAGCTGTAACTAAAACAACTAAGCCGATGGGAGCTTGTTTGTTGTGCATTCTGCAGGAGACATATGTGATAATTACCTATTGATTACTGAGAATCTATCATGGCCTGCTCTTCCCTGGGTTACAATATGTACTTTCATCATTGCATCACTAAACTAAAACAACATCTACTGCAGCACATCTCTGTTAAGTGTCAACAGATTACAAGGTTTTACTGATAAAAAAAAAAGGTTATGCCAGGACAGGGTTGCAATATATAGCGCCATCTGTTGAGATAAGTCCCGTTTCACCAAGAACATCCAAGTACAATAGTGACTTACAGCTCAGCTTGGCTTGGAGAGATGGCATCAAGTCGGCATTGCTGAAGTTGGATCGGATTTGTACCAATGTGTCCATGTTCTCTAAAACAAGTTTCTGGAAGTGAAATAAGAGATTTACTCTGGAGACTTTCTTAATACATTTCTTACCAATCAGAGAAGTAAGGCTGCACACAATTCTAAGCACAAGACAACACAACAAGAGTGTCTTCATTTGCCAGGTAGAAATGGAATTGTTATATATTCATATGTTGCTCATTTGTTGCCGAAACGCCTTTGACTGCTCCATTTATCCGAATGTGATTTACAGATATATGGATTTTATTTTCTTTCACAGAAACTTTCACAATTAATCTGCAACATGTGAATGCCCATGGGTTGAGAAAAAAGCCTATGTTTACAGGTAGAAAGAAACAGTAAAAAAAAGCTAAAGAAAGAGAGAAAATAGCACTACATAGAGGGAGTCATTAATGGATGTCAAAGGAAAAATGGTGCTTTCCTAGGATGTAACAAATATAGGATTAATATGGAAAATACAGCTGATTTTTCCGGAGTCTTAGGTATTGGTAGTCAATATAGCCTGGGATATGTGGATCCAAAATATAAAGGTAAAACCGAAGGGAATGAAAAAACACAAAAAGGAAAAAGTAGAACAGCACAAATTAATGTACCGGTATTTTTTCTTAATGTGGAAAATAAATACGGTAGATTTACTACAAATGTATAGAAAAATGAAAATTTGCAGAATGATAAATATGAGGTAAAACAACAAAAATCATACTTCACACATTTTCATTAGTATGTACATTTGAAATAAACCTACTTGTTTTGGACATTAAGGATCAATGGATTTCTTTGTACTGTTTAATTTTTTCCTTGGACCAGTTTTGCCTTTATATTTTGAATGTATCTGTACACGGTTGGACTAGACTAATTTGAACCTTTTTAATTCCAGCATTTACACTGCTAGACCTCATAGGCCTTTTTATGGTTATGGTTCATTATTATGTCAAAGCCAGGAGCCATCAGATCTCAGAATTTACCGTTGTTATGCAGGTTCTTACACTCATTAGATGCACAGATTTTTTTTTTGAGAAGCCAACTACTACATAATTGAGAAATCACATATCGTATGGTTGTAGGCAATGCAAGAAACCAAAAAAACATAGCTCTGTACATTGAGTAGTGGTCGATGCAGTTTATTTTCCATTTACTTGTAGGAGCCAATATCAGCTGATCATGGAGGGGGGGGCAACAACTGGCACTTATCCTACAGATAGTCCCAGACAACTCCTTTAAAACCTTTGGATTTATTTTTTTGTTGAAGGCAATCTGTCACTTGGATTAACTTTCCTAAGCCATCTATATGGATAGGTAAGTCATAGGAATAAAATGATACCTTGATATGTGTGATCCTATGTCTTATTTCAGAAAAATGCATGTTTTTCTTAATATGTAATTGGGCTGTTCCAGGCTATGAGTTGGTTTATGATCTGCATGAAAATCTGCATGCATAGCTTATTTTAAATGAAAGAAGGTGTTACCAATGTGACACATATAATGACTGACAGTCTGTTCTCCTGATCTCCCTCCAGATCTGTGTGTGATTACAACCAACACAGTGCAGCAGAGTTAACAGTACAGCAGAATTAAACATTGTCTCATTACAAACATTTGCAGTAATACTTTATTTTATTTTTTATTTTTATTTTATTGCCCTCTTATAGTGCTGTCAGCTCTACTCCAGAGCTGTGCCCGATTATAACTAACACAATGCAGAAGAGTAGAACCTTGTCTCATTATAAACACATTTGCAGTTGTCCTTTCACAGTGCTGTCAGCTCTGTTGTACTGCCCCTCCACCTCATATTGGCTGCATGTGAGATTGAAGCTGAAGCACTATGAGAGGACAACTGCAACTGCAAATGTGATTGTAAATGAGACAAGCTTCACCTTTGGTGTACTGTTAGCATGTAAATAAATATGGTATCTGGAAAACATCTTGTCTCGCAAAAAACAAGCCATCATAAAGTTCCATTAGCGGAAGAATAAAAAAGTTATAGCTCTCAGAATAAATTTATGCAAAAATAATTATTTTTTCTATAAAATAGTTTTTATTGTGTAAATGGTCCAAAACATAAAAAAATTGCATAAATGTGGTATCTGTTGTGAATTCGACTTTTTGGCTCCCTCTTGTGGTTACTAGTGATATGACTCTGGGATTTTCTTCCCTCAGTTTGCACCCAGCTGGGTCGTTAGTTCAGGGGTGTTGCTATATAAACCTCCTGGATCCTTAGTCCAGTGCCTGGCATCGTTGTAATCAGACACATTCTGTTTGCTCCTATCTGCTGGTCCTGGTTCGTGCAAAATTAAGCTAAGTTCTGCTTCTTTGTTTTTTGGGTTATTTGCTTGCTCTCATTTTTGTCCAGCTTGTACTAAATGTGATTCCTGACCTTGCTGGAAGCTCTAGGGGGCTGGTGTTCTCCCCCCGGGCCGTTAGACGGTTCGGGGGTTCTTGAATTTCCAGTGTGGATATTTTTGATAGGGTTTTTGCTGACCATATAAGTTATCTTTCTTTATTCTGCTATTAGCTAGTGGGCCTCTCTTTGCTAAATACCTAGCTCATTCTTATGTTTGTCTTTTCCTCTTACCTCACCGTTATTATTTGTTGGGGGCTTGTATCCAACTTTTGGGGTCTATTCTCTGGAGGCAAGAAAGGTCTTTCTTTTTCCTTCTAGGGTTAGTTAGTTCTCCGGCTGGCGCGAGACGTCTAGAATCAACGTAGGCACGTTCCCCGGCTGCTGGTATTTGTGGTGCTAGGATTAGATATATGGTCAGCCCAGTTACCACTGCCCTATGAGCTGGTTATCTGTGTTTGCAGACTTAGCAATTATTCCTGAGACCCTCTGCCATTGGGGTCATAACAGTATGCCAGGCCAACATTGAATGTTTAATGCATTGCAGAAGTGGGATAATAAGAAAGGAAATTCTGAGTTTTTTTTTTTTCTTTCCTCTCTTCCTCCCCTTTACCTTTGAGTGGCTTGTGCTTGCTGCAGACATGAATGTCCAGACCTTGATTACAAGTGTAAACCAGCTGGCAGCTCGTGTGCAGGGCATACAAGATTTTGTTACCAGTAGTCCTATGTCTGAACCTAAAATACCTATTCCGGAATTATTTTCTGGAGACCGATTTAGGTTTAGGAATTTCATGAATAATTGTAAATTGTTTCTTTCTCTGAGACCCCGTTCATCTGGAGATTCAGCTCAGCAAGTTAAAATTGTTATTTCTTTTTTACGGGGCGACCCTCAGGATTGGGCTTTCTCCCTAGCGCCAGGAGATCCGGCATTGGCAAATATTGATGCATTTTTTCTGGCGCTCGGATTGCTTTACGAGGAACCCAATCTTGAAATTCAGGCAGAAAAAGCCTTGCTGGCTATTTCGCAGGGCCAGGATGAAGCTGAAGTGTATTGCCAAAAATTTCGGAAATGGTCCGTGCTTACTCAGTGGAATGAGTGTGCTCTGGCCGCAAATTTCAGAAATGGCCTTTCTGAGGCCATTAAGAATGTGATGGTGGGTTTCCCCATTCCTACAAATCTGAATGATTCTATGGCGCTGGCTATTCAAATTGACCGGCGTTTGCGGGAGCGCAAAACCGCTAATCCTCTGGAGGTGTTGTCTGAACAAACACCTGATTTAATGCAATGTGATAGAATTCAGACTAGAAATGAGCGGAAAAATCATAGACGTCAGAATGGGTTGTGTTTTTACTGTGGTGATTCTACACATGTTATATCAGCATGCTCTAGACGTCTAACAAGGGTTGTTAGTCCTGTCGCCATTGGTAATTTGCAACCTAAATTTATTTTGTCTGTGACTTTGATTTGCTCTTTGTCTTCTTACCCTGTTATGGCGTTTGTGGATTCAGGTGCTGCCCTGAGTCTTATGGATCTGTCATTTGCCAAGCGCTGTGGTTTTGTTCTTGAACCGTTGGTAAATCCTATTCCTCTTAGAGGTATTGATGCTACGCCATTGGCGGAAAATAAACCGCAGTTTTGGACGCAGGTGACCATGTGCATGACTCCTGAACATCGGGAGGTGATTCGTTTTCTTGTTCTGCATAAAATGCATGATTTGGTCGTTTTGGGTCTGCCATGGTTACAGACCCACAATCCAGTCTTGGATTGGAAGGCAATGTCTGTGTCAAGTTGGGGCTGTCAGGGAATTCATGCTGATTCCCCGCCGGTGTCTATTGCTTCCTCTACTCCTTCGGAAGTTCCTGAGTATTTGTCTGATTATCAGGATGTATTCAGCGAGTCCAGATCCAGTGCTCTGCCTCCTCATAGGGACTGTGACTGTGCCATAGATTTGATTCCAGGTAGTAAATTTCCCAAGGGAAGATTATTTAATCTGTCTGTACCTGAGCATGCCGCAATGCGTTCGTATATCAAGGAGTCTCTGGAGAAGGGGCATATCCGTCCTTCCTCTTCCCCTCTTGGTGCGGGATTCTTTTTTGTGGCCAAGAAGGACGGATCTTTGAGACCTTGTATTGACTATCGGCTTCTGAATAAAATCACTGTTAAATTTCAGTATCCTTTGCCTCTGTTGTCGGACTTGTTTGCCCGGATTAAAGGTGCCAAGTGGTTCACCAAGATAGATCTTCGTGGTGCGTACAACCTTGTGCGCATTAAGCAAGGAGATGAATGGAAGACTGCATTTAATACGCCCGAAGGTCATTTTGAGTACTTGGTGATGCCTTTTGGGCTCTCTAATGCTCCCTCAGTGTTTCAGTCCTTTATGCATGATATTTTCCGGAAGTATCTGGATAAATTTATGATTGTTTATCTGGATGATATTCTGGTTTTCTCTGAAGATTGGGACTCACATGTGGAGCAGGTCAGGATAATGTTTCAGGTTTTGCGTGAGAATGCTTTGTTTGTTAAAGGCTCAAAGTGTCTCTTTGGAGTACAGAAGGTTCCCTTTTTGGGGTTTATTTTTTCCCCTTCTGCTGTGGAGATGGACCCAGTCAAGGTCCGAGCTATTCATGAGTGGACTCAACCCACGTCAGTTAAGAGTCTTCAGAAGTTCTTGGGTTTTGCTAACTTCTACCGTCGTTTTATCGCTAATTTTTCTAGCGTTGTTAAACCTTTGACGGATATGACCAAGAAAGGTTCTGATGTTGCTAACTGGGCTCCTGCAGCCGTGGAGGCGTTCCAAGAGTTGAAGCGCCGGTTTACTTCGGCGCCTGTTTTGTGCCAGCCTGATGTCTCACTTCCCTTTCAGGTCAAAGTGGATGCTTCTGAGATTGGGGCAGGGGCCGTTTTGTCACAGAGAGGCCCTGGTTGCTCGGTAATGAGACCATGTGCTTTCTTCTCTAGGAAGTTTTCGCCTGCTGAGCGGAATTATGATGTTGGCAATCGGGAGTTACTGGCCATGAAGTGGGCATTTGAGGAGTGGCGTCATTGGCTCGAGGGTGCTAAGCATCGTGTGGTGGTCTTGACTGATCACAAAAATTTGATGTATCTCGAGTCTGCTAAACGCCTGAATCCTGGACAGGCCCACTGGTCATTGTTTTTCTCCCGTTTTGACTTTGTGGTCTCGTATTTACCAGGTTCAAAGAATGTGAAGGCTGATGCTCTTTCAAGGAGCTTTGTGCCTGACTCTCCTGGAGTCGCAGAACCTGTTGGTATTCTTATAGAGGGAGTTATTTTGTCAGCCATTTCTCCTGATTTGCGACGCGTGTTGCAGAGATTTCAGGCTGGTAAACCTGACTCTTATCCACCTGACAGACTGTTTGTTCCTGATAAGTGGACCAGCAGAGTCATTTCCGAGGTTCATTCCTCGGTGTTGGCAGGTCATCCGGGAATTTTTGGCACCAGAGATCTGGTGGCTAGGTCCTTTTGGTGGCCTTCCTTGTCACGGGATGTGCGGTCATTTGTGCAGTCCTGTGGGACTTGTGCTCGAGCTAAGCCTTGCTGTTCTCGTGCCAGCGGGTTGCTCTTGCCCTTGCCTGTCCCGAAGAGGCCTTGGACACACATTTCCATGGATTTCATTTCTGATCTCCCGGTGTCTCAGGGTATGTCTGTCATCTGGGTGGTATGTGATCGCTTCTCGAAAATGGTCCATTTGGTGCCTTTGCCTAAGCTGCCTTCCTCTTCCGATCTGGTTCCTGTGTTCCTTCAGAATGTGGTTCGTTTACACGGCATTCCTGAGAATATTGTGTCTGACAGAGGATCCCAGTTTGTTTCCAGGTTCTGGCGATCCTTTTGTGCTAGGATGGGCATTGATTTGTCGTTCTCGTCTGCCTTTCATCCTCAGACTAATGGACAAACGGAGCGAACTAATCAGACTCTGGAGGCTTATTTGAGGTGTTTTGTTTCGGCAGATCAGGATGATTGGGTGACCTTCTTGCCGTTGGCTGAGTTTGCCCTTAATAATCGGGCTAGTTCCGCTACTTTGGTTTCGCCATTTTTCTGAAACTCTGGTTTCCATCCTCGTTTTTCCTCGGGACATGTGGAGCCTTCTGACTGTCCTGGGGTAGATTCTGTGGTGGATAGGTTGCAGCAGATCTGGAATCATGTGGTGGACAACTTAAAATTGTCACAGGAGAAGGCTCAGCGTTTTGCCAACCGCCGCCGCGGTGTGGGTCCCCGACTTCGTGTTGGGGATTTGGTGTGGCTGTCTTCTCGATTTGTTCCTATGAAGGTCTCCTCTCCTAAATTTAAGCCTCGCTTCATCGGTCCTTACAAGATATTGGAAATCCTTAATCCAGTGTCCTTTCGCTTGGATCTTCCGGTTTCGTTTGCCATTCACAACGTGTTCCATAGGTCTTTATTGCAACGCTACGTTGTGCCTGTGGTTCCTTCTGCTGAGCCTCCTGCTCCGGTGTTGGTTGAGGGCGAGTTGGAGTACGTGGTTGAGAAGATCTTGGATTCTCGTCTCTCCAGACGGAGGCTTCAGTATTTGGTCAAGTGGAAGGGCTATGGTCAGGAGGATAATTCCTGGGTGGTTGCCTCTGATGTGCATGCGGCCGATTTAGTTCGTGCCTTTCATGCTGCTCATCCTGATCGCCCTGGTGGTCTTGGTGAGGGTTCGGTGACCCCTCCTTAAGGGGGGGGTACTGTTGTGAATTCGACTTTTTGGCTCCCTCTTGTGGTTACTAGTGATATGACTCTGGGATTTTCTTCCCTCAGTTTGCACCCAGCTGGGTCGTTAGTTCAGGGGTGTTGCTATATAAACCTCCTGGATCCTTAGTCCAGTGCCTGGCATCGTTGTAATCAGACACATTCTGTTTGCTCCTATCTGCTGGTCCTGGTTCGTGCAAAATTAAGCTAAGTCCTGCTTCTTTGTTTTTTGGGTTATTTGCTTGCTCTCATTTTTGTCCAGCTTGTACTAAATGTGATTCCTGACCTTGCTGGAAGCTCTAGGGGGCTGGTGTTCTCCCCCCGGGCCGTTAGACGGTTCGGGGGTTCTTGAATTTCCAGCGTGGATATTTTTGATAGGGTTTTTGCTGACCATATAAGTTATCTTACTATATTCTGCTATTAGCTAGTGGGCCTCTCTTTGCTAAATACCTAGCTCATTCTTATGTTTGTCTTTTCCTCTTACCTCACCGTTATTATTTGTTGGGGGCTTGTATCCAACTTTTGGGGTCTATTCTCTGGAGGCAAGAAAGGTCTTTCTTTTCCCTTCTAGGGTTAGTTAGTTCTCCGGCTGGCGCGAGACGTCTAGAATCAACGTAGGCACGTTCCCTGGCTGCTGGTATTTGTGGTGCTAGGATTAGATATATGGTCAGCCCAGTTACCACTGCCCTATGAGCTGGTTATCTGTGTTTGCAGACTGAGCAATTATTCCTGAGACCCTCTGCCATTGGGGTCATAACAGGTATCGCTGTAATCGTACTGCCCAGAAGAATAAAGCTGCCTGATCAATTTTACTATATGCGGAACAGCTTAAAAAAATTTCATTTAACAATTCCTGAATTGCTGGTTTTTGTTCAAATGCCTCTCAAAAATCGTTGGCTGAAATATGGAAAACTTATAGCTCTCAATATATGGCGATGCCTAGCTTTTGCCAAAACAAAGCATTTTTTAGTGTGTGACAGCAGCCAAACAGAAAAAAATAATATTAATCTGATATTGCTATAATCGCACCGACCCAAAGAATACAATCATCTAATCACTTATACAGCAGGAGAAACAGTGTAAAAAATAAAACCAATTCTTCACCTGTTACTAGTTTGTTCATTCTCCCTCCCAAATATCACAGTAAGGCTTTACTCACATTTAACCTGCATTCTACGCAAAGCGCTTACACCGTGATTTTAATGTAAATCTCTGAAATACATAATTCAGACAGAAACCCCAGCGGAAGATTCCCTATTATGAGGCAGAAGGAGGCGCTGTAGATGCTGTCTGGCCTAAGATCTGGTGGTGTGCATCTTTTTAAGCGTGCATAAAAGTGCGGTTTGCCACAGTTCTGTGCACTTCTAAAAAAAGGACAAGACTGAACATAAGCCAGACGGAGTCCAGAGTAACTCTGATGCCTCACTATAATGAGTGGCTACCTTGGTGGTTTCATTAGAATCACATCACTCGGAGATTTAGATGGAAACCCCAATATAAGTGGTCAGCGTAGAGTGTCAGATAAATGTGATCCAGAATGTTCCCAATAAAGGCTTCAATTCAGTCCACAAAAAAAGCAAGTCCGCTCTCAGGTCCGTCATCTGTTTAGTTACATATAGGGGGCTTCCAAGATACTTGTAGTACAAAGACTTTGGAAAAGAGAAATGGCTCCTCACCACCACAAAACAAATTCTGTGCTCTAAAGTCCAAATGCCCCCCTCCCTTCTGAGCATCACAGTGTGCCTAAACAGCAGTTAACATCCACATGTTTGGCATTTTGTAGCCAAGAAAGACCGGCTGATTAACAGGTGCATGAGCTGGGCATAATGTATGGGCACTACAACGCAATGGTCACTACAATGGCAGTTTGCAATTTTCACTCGTCAACATCCACTGCTGCTTGTTTCTGGAAAAAAATCGATGGAGATAAAATTGTCACTACACCTGTAGATAAATTCCAAAAGGGGGTATAATTTGCAAAATGTGGTCACTTGAGAGGGGATTCTGCTATGCTAGCACTTAGGGCCTCTGTATACGGAATCCGCAAACTATTCTAGGAAAGTCTTCTTCGATCACAAGTGGGGTATCGGCATACTCACGAGACATTGCACAACATATTTTGGGGTCCATTTTCTCTTATATTTGTGAAAATGATGAAATTTCAGGCTAAAGCATTTTTGTGGGAAAAAAATATATTCTAGCTTCCGAAATGGTGTAATTTGTGGGGGATTTCCACTGTTTAGGCACATCATGGGCTCTGCACACTCGACATGGCGTCCCTTAATTATTCCAGCAATTTTTTTTATTCAAAAAGTCAAATGGCGCTCCTTCCAAGCCTTGCTGTGCGCACAAACAGTAATTTTACTCCACATATTGGGTATTGGCGTACTCAAGAGAAATTGCACAACAAATTGTATGGTGCAATTTCTCCTGTTACCCTTGTGAAAATGCAAAATCTGGAGCTAAAAAAACATTTTTTGTTGGGAAAAATGTGATTTCTTTATTTTCATGGCTCAACTTTATAAACTTCTGTGAATCACCTAGGGATTCAAGGTTTTCACAACACATCTAGATAAGTTCCCTGAGGGGGTCAAGTTTCCAAAATGGTGTCAGGTGTGGGAAGTTTTGACTGTTTAGGTACATCAGGGGCTCTCCAAATGCGGCATGGCGTCCGCTAATTATTTCCGCAAATTTTACATTTAGAAAGTCAAATGGCACTACTTCCATTCTGAGCCCTGCCATGTGCCTAAACAGTGGCTTTCCCCCCACATTTGGGGTATCAGTGTGCTCAGGAGAAATCGCACAACAAATTTAATTTTGGGGTCCATTTTCTCCTGCTACCCTTGTGAAAATAAGAAAAAAAAGGGGCCTAAAGTAAAGTTTTGTGAAAAAAGTTAAATGTTAATTTTTTTTTTCACATATCATTGCCATATTTTTGGACTATAAGACGCACTTTTTTTCCTCCAAAAATGTGGAGGAAATGGGTGGTGCATCTTAAAGTCCAGATGTACTGGCTCTGGCTGTGGTAGGGAGGTGGAGGAGCGGCATCGGCGGAGTAGCGGGTCACAGAGACAGTAGCTGGCTGCTGAGTCTAACTCCTGTGCCCGCTGGCAAAGAGAAATGAATGTTCACTGCATTCCACACCCATGGAGGGCAATAAATATTAATTTATATTTAGCATCCTGGTATGATTAGCCCCCATCCCCGTCCTGGTATGCATGGCCCCATCCGTATCCTGGTATGATTGGCCCCCACCCCCATCCTGGTATGCATGGCCCCATCAGAAAATATTACAAAAACCATTAAACTTACCTTGCCGGCCCTCCTTCGCAGCATCCTGCTTCATTGCCAGCAGCTGCTTTATGCTTGTAAGCAGTGCATGGCAGGGACGTCATGCGCTGCTTGCAAGCCGAAGAGCAGCTGCTAGAATACTCACTGCTCTGCACACCAGGACTGTGTGCACAGAGAACAATGAGTATTCATTGCTCTTCAGTAGCACACACAGTGTCAGCCGGAGCCTTCCTGCAGCTGCTGGCGGTCAGGTGTCCCCGCTGCTAAAGAGAAATGAATATTCACCTCGCTCCATGCCCATGGCAGTGGAGCGAAGTGAATATTCATTTCTCTTAAGCAGTGGCTCACATGACCACCGGCAGCTGCAGGAAGGCTACAGCTGACACTGTGCATGCTACCAAAAAGCAATGAATACTCACTGCTCTCTGCGCACAGAGTCCCGGCATGCAGGGCAGTCAGTATTCCAATAGCTGCACTTCAGCTTGCAAGCAGCGCATGACGTCCATGCTATGTACTGCTTACAAGCATAAAGCAGCTGCTGACAACGGAGCAGGACGCTGTGAGGGAGCGTCAGGAAGGTAAGTGTAATGTTTTTTTTAATGTTTTCTGATGGGGCCATGCATACCAGGATGGGGGTGAGAGAAAATCATACCAGGATAAGGATGGGGACATGCATATCAGGAACGAAATGGGGGCCAATCATACTAGGTTAAGGATGAGGCCCTGCATACTAGGATAGGGATGGAGCCATGCATACTAGGACAAGATGGGGCCATGCATACCAGGATAGGGATGATGAGGCATGTATACCAGGATGGGGATGAGGGGGGACCATTCCTACCAGGATAGGGATGAGGGGGACCTGCCCACCAGGCTAGAGATAAGGGGGCATACATACAGGGCTAGGAATGAGGGAGCCATGCATTCTAGGATAGGGATAAGGGGGCATGCATACCAGGCTAGGGATGAGGTGGCCATGCATACAAGGATAGGGATGGGGAGCCATGCATACCACGATAGGGATGAGGAACCATGCATACCAGGATAGGCATAAGGGGGCCATGCATACCATGTTAGGGATAAGGGAGCCATGCATACCAGGCTAGGGATGAGCTTGCCATGCATACGAGGATAGGAATGAGGGGGCCATGTGTATAAGGATGGGGATGAGGAGACCATATATAAAAGGATAGGGGATATTAAGTACAGAATTGACCACATTTTTTACTTCAATTTTTTTTTCTTTATTTCCTCCTCTAAAACCTAGGTGCAGCTTATGGTCCGCTGCACATTAAAGTCCAAAAAATACGGTAGTTTTGTACGTGGGGATCCTGGCATTCGGTGATCCCAGCAATATGTCCACCACCTTCTAGCACTGACATTTTTATTGTCACAGGGTTTTTTCAGCAAAATCTTCTAATCTTTACACAAAATCTTGTACCTAAAAAGGGTTGTTTTGTTCAATCAATACGCATACTAATACCGGGTAACCTAGCAAAATTGTCTTTAATGCTTTGAATAGCTACTGGCTAGGCTTTACAAGCCGACGCTGTTCTTTAAGTAATACTTCTAAACAAACTGGAGGAACATTTACCTGCAGAGCTGAAATTTTATGTTCAGCAAAGTGTGTAACAAGCTCAATTCACCAATGTGTTTGTACTTTTATGTGGTTGAATTGAAGCTTCACACTGATTAAAACTGAGTGGGAAGTCTTTCATGAAGCTGCAATTACTTCTGCATATTTATCCAAACCTACACATTCTAAACATCCAGTTGTCTCCAACTCTGTATTATGAAGATGAAACTTCACTCTGTAGATTATCAGGTAACTGCTTACTGCCTGGTAAGAAATGGCATTTTGTAGAAAACAATATATAAACAACAGATCTGCACATCACAGAAATACATGGCAAGATACAATCATCACTACTAGGAATTGATGCACCCAGCTGTATGCGAAATAAGGTCAATAAAATCCACATTTCTTTTTTAAATTATTTAAAAAAGTACTAGCCAAGTGGTCATAAAGGAAAAAAAATCATCTTTCAGCAATTCTTTCTTGCCTTAATTAAATCTCTTATTGTCTACACATCACTCGATGTAGACATATGTGTCTCCATAGTTACAGACTACAAATAAATCCTATGCAGTCTGCCACTTTGGTCATTATCAACTTGTCCCCTACTTCTTACTCAACTACTAAATGTGTGTCAGCAAGCAGGAGGCAGGAGAAAAGAAGTATAATTACAGACTGAGCACTTGACCGATTGTCCTTAATGTAACCTAATGAAGGAAGATATGTACCTCGGCATCTGGACATGTGATGCAATGACAAACTACTGGAAATCTGTCATACAAGCCATAAAGTCTATGTGTAGGTAGGATCTACAATGGGCTCGACAATCTAGAGCGGTGCTTGAAAGTTTGTGAACTCTCTAGAATTTTATATATAAAAAAACTTCCTTCTCTCCCCCAATGGAGGTGGTCTTTATTTTTTTGTAATTTCTCATTCTCGGGCCCTCTATCAGAGGCCTGGGAGTTTGAGGGTTCTGCACAGCATCTTAATTGATCCTAGCATTGTGCTTTCCTGGACAGAGAGTTCAGATGCTGCTCCTGGGATCTGTTGTAGCCATTTTTCCAACTCAGGGGTCACTGCTCCAAGTGCTCCTATCACCACTGGAATCACTGTTGCCTTCACCTTACCCATCTTCTCCAGTTCTCCTTTGAGGCCATGGTATTTCTCCAGCTTCTCATATTCCTTTTTTCTGATGTTGCTGTTACTTGGCACTGCCACATCTATTATAATTGCTGTCTTCTGATCCTTTTCTACTATCACAATGACTGGTTAGTTAGCCAACACCTGCTTATCAGTCTGGATCTTGAAGTCCCACAAGATTTTAGCCCTTCCTTTCTCCACCTCTTTCTCTGGGGTCTCCCACCTGGACTTAGGTGGACTTAGCCTATGTGCCGTGTAGATGTTCCTGTATACAATTCCCGCTACTTGGTTGTGGCATTCGGTATACACTGTTCCTGCTTGCATTTTGAAACCTGCCACTATGTGTTGGACTGTTTCTGAGGTTTCTTTGCATAGTCTGCACCTTGGGTCTTGTCTTGTGTGGTATATTCCTGCTTCTATGGATCTGGTACTTAGTGCTTGCTCTTGTGCTGCTATGATTAGTGCCTCTGTACTGTTTCGGAGTCCAGCTTTCTCCAGCCATTGGTAGGATTTCTCCATGTCAGCCACATCCATTATCTGTTAATGGTACATCCCATGCAGCGGCTTGTCTTGCCACGGTGTTTCGTGTTCCTGTTCTTCCTTCCAGATCTGTTGTTGTTGCTAACTTAGGCTTTCTCTCAGCATCTCATCTTTTGGTGCCATTTTTCTGATGTATTCCTGGATACTCCTTCTTTCATCTGTGATGGTAGCTTGATTGCTTATCAAGCCTCGACCACCCTCCTTTCTGTTGGTATACAATCTTTTGGTGCTCGAATTAGGGTGAAGACCTCCATGCATTGTGAGAAGCTTTCGTGTTTTCACATCTGCAGCTTCCATCTCTTCTTTTGGCCAGCGCACTATGCCTGCACGGTATCTGATAACAGGCAGAGCATATGTATTGATGGCGCAGATATTATTCTTCCCATTAAGCTGGCTCTTCAGGACCTGTCTTACCCTTTGATGGTATTTGGATGTTGCTTTTCTTGCCTCCTCATCATAATTACTGTATCCCTGTGGGATGCCGAGGTACTTGTAGCATGTCTGTACATCTGCTATGTGTCCTGCTGGTAATTCCACTCCAGATACCTTGCCTATCTTTATTACTAACTGGCAGCACTTCTCCAGTCTGAAGGACATCCCGATGTCTTCGCTGTAGATCCTTGTCAGGTGGATCAGTGAATTGATGTCTTGTTTGTTTTTCGCATACAGCTTGATGTCATTCATGTAGAGGAGGTTGCTGATGGTGCTTCCACTCTTGAACTTGTATCCATAGCCAGACTCTGTAATTATCCGACTGAGGAGGTTCAAGCCTATGCAGAACAGCAATGGGGACAGTGCATCACCTTGGTATATGCCGCAGTTGATGGTCACTTGTGCTAGTTGTCTTGAGTTGACTTCCAATGTTGTTCTCTATAGCCCCATTAAGCTTCTGAGGAAGGTTCTTAATTACCTGTTTACATTGTAGAGAGCCAAATATTCACAGATCCAGGTGTGTGGCATTGAATCATAGGCTTTCCTGTAGTCAATCCAGGCTGTGCTGAGATTGGGCTGTCTAGATCTTGTGTCTTGAGCGTCTGCTCTATCTACTAGGAGCTGCTGATTAGAGCCTCTGGGGTTGGTCCCAATGCCTTTCTGAGCTGGATTCATGTATTGGTTCATATGTTTCTGTAGCTTGGTGGCTATGATGCCTGACAGGCATTTCCATGTGGTTGTAATGCAGGTTATTGGGCATAGTTGGATGGACCTGTTCCTTTGTGAGGATCCTTCATGATCAGCACTGTTCTTCCTTGTGTTACCCAAGCTGGGTGGTGGCCTGCTTTTAGCAGTTGTTTCATCTGCTTTGCCATGCGTTCATGTACATCTGTTACTTTCTTTAGCCAGTAGATGTGGATCATATCTGGGACCAGATGCTGTCCAGCTCTTCATGTTTTTGACTCGCTGTTGGATGTCTGCTTCTGTAATGGTGACTGGTTCTTGCTCTAGGTGGTTGCTGTGTTTCATTCTCAGATCTTGCAGCCACATTGCACTGGTGTTGTGTGTTTTTTCCTTCTGCTATATGTTTCTCCAGTATTGTTCAGTCTCTGTTATTGGTGGAGTTGCTGCCTTTGTGTTGTGACTGTAGTTTGGAGTACACCTTGGATGGTTCTTTGGTGAACAGGGAATTTATCTTCTTGGCCTCAGCTTCTCTAGTGTATCTCCCTAGTCTTGCAGCGAGTGCTGTGAGCCTTTTTTTAGCAGTCTCTAGGGCTTCAGTGGGGAGTCAGGCCTTTGTACTTGTCCAGCTTGGTCTTATTCTTGATCTTTACACCCTTCTCTATTTCTGTTAGTTGGCTGACTTCCTTTTGTGTCACCTTTATTTTTTTCTCCAGTCTTCTTTCCAAGGGGGGCACGTACTTCTGTTGTTCTTGCTGGTTGTATCATCAAGCATTTCCATGGTTGCTGAGGCAGTAGCATAGATCAGTTTGCATTATGGTATTGGTAGGCATTGATGTAAGTGCTCTATTGGCATCTTTTGGCATACTGTCTGGTGGTGTTTCTTTGCTGAGCCTTGGCAGTCAATCTCAGGCATTGAAGGTATTTACAAGAATTAAAATGGTGGCGCAAATTGTCACCGTTATTCCCCGTGCCTGCTGCACTACCAACCGGCCGGGGCAGCCACCCACCTATTCTAGATCCTGCTTGCCGAAAAACTTCTGGCGGAACTAATTTTGAAAACTGACATCCAGCAACGGAGGCAATAAGGTACTTTTTTAAATAACGTCCATTTCGCTTATTGAAGCGTATACATCGTGCCTCCATTAGGACCTATTTGAATGTGAGACCTATTTCAGGGATATGTGGTATTTTTAGTTATTTTAGAAAAAGGTTCTTTTAATTTCTTTACAACACCATTTAAGACTTTACCAGCAGTCCCGTTATCTGTGCCAGCGCATACCCATACACATCTTTGTGTATATATAATCATTGAAGGTATTTAGTTTATCTAAGAATTTCTGTTTCATATCAGCTGCAGTGCCCTCTAGTTGCAGGATTGGATCAGGATTTTCAGGGGGTTGCACATGTTCTTCCAGGTCTTCATGTGGGGTGGATCTGCAGTGCAGTTGATCCATCTCAAGTTGTGACAATAGCTTTCTCTTTATGACATTGAAACGTTGGGTAACTAGCTGTTTCTCAGTCAGTGGACATGCAGGTCTTGTATCCATCCAGAGTTTCTGTATACGCTTCATATATCCTCTCTCATTTGGTATGCTGTTATAGTAGCATTTCATCAGATCCAGGTTCTCTTGCCTTGTCCATATATAGTTTGTTCCAGTAGCCCATTTATCATCAGAATGTCCTGGTTCCGCGACATCTGATGCGGATCTTGTTAATCTGGACAACATCTGAGCCAGCATGACTCCCTTTGTCTGTGACACTCTCCTGTTTATTGAGGTAGGCACTATAATGTTAGTAGTTTTGCCCAAGGACCACTGCTGGTATATTACTAATCATTTTTACAAAAAATCTCCATTTCGATCTCATCAGTTCACAAAACCTTACTCCAATACTTTTTGGCTTGCCCAGTTGACCTTTAGCAAGCTGGAAATGGATTACAATGTTCTTTTTGGATACAATCTTGCATGCACACTAGTGTTGTCCTATGCTATTCTGATCATGAATATTAACATTAACTAATGTGAAAGATGCCTTTAGTTGCTTGAAGGTTACCTTGGGCTGTTTTGTGACCTTGGAGTCCAATATATGCCTTGCTCTTGGAGGAACCTTTGTTAGTTGGACACTACTTGGAAGGGTAATAATGGTTTTGGATTCCTAAAGTCCAAACTCTCTAGAGATCTTTTTGTAACCTTTTCCAGTCTTAAAAGCATTAATAACTAACTAACTGAGGTCCCCAGGAATATCTTTAGTTCCTCACACAACTTATTTCAACAAAAAATGAAAAAGTTACGGGTGTCAGAAAATGGTGACACAAGCAAAAAAATGTATATAATTTCGGAATTTGTTTTCATTACTTAAAAAAAAAAAAACTTATACAAATTTGGTATTCGTGTTGTAATCGTACTGAACTGGAGGATCATGTATGTTCACAAGTTATTTTTAACAAACATTGAAAACCGTATAAACAAAACAACAAATGCAAAATTGTGAGGGCTTTACTTTTATTTCACCAAACTTGGATTTATTTTCTCTCTCTCCAGTATATTGAATAATAAAAAGAATGGTCACAATTAAAACTACAACTCGTCCTACAAAAAATAAGCCTTCCTACGCTGAGTAGAAAGAAAAATGAAAACATTATGGTCATACTTAACAGAGTTCAAAGGGGAAGGGCTTTGTAGAGTGGTATTGTATATGTTTCCTTGTTATTTATAACAATAATGTATAATGTTTTAACTTGATTTTGGATTGTCCATGCTGTATTAATAATAACATAAAAAATTGTAAAATTAAAAATTAAAACTTACTATTTAAAAAGCAGACCCTAGGATAAAAACAAAATGAGCAAATACCCAGTAATTAAATAAATTATTAGCAATAGTACAAGGGCTTACAAAAGTATTTACCCCGTTCAACCACTTGGCTTTTTAAATTATAATTTTTATACATTACAACCTGTGTTTAAATATTTTTAGAATCTGTTTTGTGTGTGATGCATCAGCACTAAATAGTCTAAGTTGCTGAAGTGAAGTGAGAAAAATATGGGCATAAATTAAATTTATGGGATCAAGTAACTAAAAATTGGTATGTGCATATGTATTCACCCCATTTGATATGAAACCCCTAAAAATTTCAGGTGCAAGCAATTACCATCATAAGTCACATGCTTAGCAAAAGGAAGTCCACCTGCATGCAATCTAAGAAGACAAAACAGATCTATAAACATGTCAGGGACAATGTTGTTGAGAAATACAAGTCTGAGTTGGGTTATAAAAAAATATCCCAATCTCTGATGATCCCCTGGAGCACCATGTAATCCATTATCAAGTAGAAAGGACATGGTTCCAAAACAAACCTGCCAAGAGAGGGCTGTCCACCAAAACTCTTAGCCTGGGCAAGGAGGACACTAATCAAAGAGGCAGCGCAGAGACAAAAGGTAGCCCTGAAGGAGCTGCATAGTTCCCAGAGACTGGAATATCTGTCCATACGACCACAATAAGCTGTACACTCTATAAAAGTGGCATTGATGGAAGAGTGGGAAGAAAAAAGTCTTTAATTACACACAAAAATTGTAAGGCTTGTTTTGAATTTGCCAAAAGACATGTGGTAGACTCCCCAAATGTATGGAGGAAGATGCTGTGGTCAGATAAGACCAAAATTGAACATTTTGGCCACTAAAGGAAATGCTATGTCTGGTGCCAAACCAAAACATCTCATCATTCCAAGAACACCATCCCCACAGTGAAACTGTGGTGGCAGCATCATGCTGTGTCGATATTTTCTGGAAGCTGGGACAGAGAAAATGGTCCAAGTTGAGGGGAATATGGATGGTGCATAATGCAGGGATATTTTTGTGCAAACCCTGTTTCAGTCTGTCAGTGATTTGACACTGGGATATAGGTTCACCTTTCAATGGGACAATGAGCCAAAGCATACTGCTAACGCAACACTCAATTGGTTTAAAGGAAGCCTGTCTATTGAGTCATGGAGGTATGTTTTCTCCCCCTGACTCAACCGCCTCGCAGCTGTCCATCATCCCCCTCTGGCCTCAGGGCGCCGCCTCCTCTCTTTCTCATGACGTCACCGGCACCTGCGCTATGCAATGAGTTCTCGGGCATGCGCCATGCGCGCTGCCTGGGAACTTGCATCAGGTGATGTAAGGATCACCTGATGATGTATTCACACTGCGGGGCTGGGAATTTGGTGCCTACGCAGTAGAGCGGGTTACTGTGCTCCTCGATAGAAGTGCCTAAGCCTCGCGAGACTTCACAAATATCGCAAGACATTGGCACTATATTCAATAGAGCACAGTGACTCACGCCACTGCCCAGGCACCAGATTCCCAGCCCTGCAGTGTGAATACATCATAACACACTGCGGGATGGGATTGCGGGCCTCCGCTACATGCAGACACAATATCCTTACTTCACCTGATGTAAGTTCCCCGGCAGCGCGCATGTTTCATGCCCGAGAATTGATTGCAGATCGCAGGCGCCAGTGACATCACGAGGAAGAGAGGAGGCGGCGCCCGGAGACCAGAGGGGGATGATGGATGACTGCGAGGCGATTGTGTCAGGGGGAGAAAACATACCTCCCTGACTCAATAGAGGTATGGCGTGAAATTTCTAAAACTCATTATTTCAGCGTTCCTAGGGATAATAAACATAAGAGCCACCTTCACAGAATGTAGCCTTAGTTCTGCTGTAGGCGGCTCTTTTTCTTTAATAGCCCCTGGGGGGGTGACAGGTTCCCTTTAAGGCAAAATGTGTAAATGTTTCAGAGGGGCCAAGTGAAAGCCTAGACCTTAATCTAATTGAGAATCTGTGGTCAGACTTGCAGATTGCTGTTCACCAGAGGAAACCTTCTAACTTGAAGGAGACCTCAAGAAAAGGGCAAAAATCCCAGTAGCAAGACATGGAAAGCTCTTAGAGACTCATCCAAATGCACTTGTAACTGTAATTGCTGCAAAAGAAGTCTACAAAGTACTGACTTTAGGGGGGTTGAATCGTTATGCACACCGAAGATTTCAGTTATTTTGTCCTATCTGTTGTCTGCTTCACAATAAGAAAAGAAAACCAAATATACAAAATTGCAGGCATGTTCCTTACATGAACTTCTGTAATACCCTAAAAAATTGAAATTCCAGGTTGTGATTTAGTAGCAAAACACAAAAAATGCCAATGGCGGGGAATCATTTTAACCTCTTACCAATATCGGGAGTAACAGTACGCCAATGTCGGTATCCCTCCTTTTGATGTGGGCTCCGGCGGTGAGCCCACATCTTTCTGGGGACATGTCAGCTGTTTTGAACAGCTAACATGTGCCCGCAATAGCCGTGGGTGGAATCGTGATCCACCCGCGGCTATTAATCAGTTAAAAAGCGCTGTCAAACTCTGACAGCGGCATTTACATCGCGCTTCTGGCCATCGGGCCAGAAATATGTACACCGGTGACCCGCATCACATGATCGTGGGTAACCAGTGTGTTGGCATGACTACCTGAGGTCCCTTGGAGACCTCTATGGTTGTCAGTGCCGGCTTGCTGTGAGCGCCACCCAGTCAGTATATGTGCTATATGGAGGCGATCTGAACAACGCCTCTATGTAGCACAGCCGATCGGGTTGTGGCAGCTTCTAGTCTCCTATGGAGACTATTGAAGCATGCCAAAAGTAAAAAAAAATGTTTTTAAAAATATTAAAAATATATAAAAGTTCAAATCACCCACTTTCGCCCCATTCAAAATAAAGCAATACAAATAAAATCAAACATAAACATATTTGGTATCACCGCGTTCAGAATCGCCTGATCTATCAAGATAAACAAGAGTAACCTGATCGCTAAACGGCATAGCGAGAAAAAAGTCAAAGCCCAAAATTAAGGTTTTTTTGGTTGCCGCAACATTGCATTATAATGCAATAACGGGCGATCAAAAAATTGTATCTGCACCAAAATGGTATCTTTAAAAACAACAGCTCGGCACGCAAAAAATTAGCCCTAACCCAACCCCAGATCACGGAAAATGGAGACGCTAAGGGTATCGGAAAATGGCACATTTTTTTTTCTTTTAACAAAGTTTGGAATTATTTTTTACCACTTAGATAAAAAAGAACCTAGATATATTTGGTGTCTATGAACTCGTAATAACCTGGAGAATCATAATGGCAGGTCAGTTTTAGCATTTAGTGAACCTAGTAAGAAAGCCAAACAAAAAACAAGTGTGGGATTGCACTTTTTTGCAATTTCACGGCACTTGGATTTTTTTTCCCGTTTTCTAGTACACAACATGGTGAAACCAATGATTTTGTTCAAAAGTACAACTCGTCTCACAAAAAACAAGCCCTCACATGGCCATATTGATGGGAAAATAAAAAAGTAATGGCTCTGGGAAGAAGGGGAGTGTAAAACGAAAACTGAAAAAAGCTCCGCGGGTTATGGAGTTAAAAATGCAATTGCAAAAAATACTACAATTTCTCTCAGAAAGTATCAAATGGATAAGCTTTTCCAAAATTGCAGGCACATCTATAAATTTTCCTTTTCTACTCTTCGTATATTGAAGCAGTTTATTCATCTGTCATTAGTGATCAGTAGAGAAAGCATCAGCCACTGATGTTACACATTTTCACACTTTTTGTGCCAATCTTCATGGCATTTATAAAAAATTACACCTCCAAAGCTTTATGATTTTTAGTTGTGTTTTTTTATGTTGCCTGATGTTATATTAAATCCTATGCTCAAATATAAAAGCGATACATATTTCTTTTTTCAATAACTTTTTATTTCAAAATACAGTTTAGTACAAAATAACCTCTGGGTACTATAGTAACATAGAAGAGCTGTGAAAGCTCAGAGGTTTTACTTATTTTATCCCCCTACTTCTACTGCCTGCATGCAGTTTGGCAGACTGAAAGCAGGAGCATAAGCAAAGACCAGTTCCTATATAATCCAACTCGTGGTATCAACATTTAGATGCAGATTGCACTCAGCAACAGGCAATTGACAGAAAATTAGACCAAAGGGAAATATCTAGTAACCAGCACTTAGAATTGATTTTTTTTGGGGGGGGGTTGGGTAGTGTCAACCCACAAGTCAACTTGGCATATTGGGGAAAATTACTTAATTAAATGTGCCAGAATTCTGTCTAAAATTAAGCAAAACTTCAGGTGCAAATGCCATGTGCAATATTTTTAAAGCCCCCTTTGTACTTACTTAGACACTTACAGTTGTGCTCAAACGTTTACATACCCGGCAGAATTTTTGCTTTCTTGGCCTTTTTTCAGAGAATATGAATGATAACACCAAAATTTTTTCTCCACTCATGGTCAGTGTTTGGGTGAAGCCATTTATTGTCAAACTACTGGGTTTTCTCTTTATAAATCATAATGACAACCGAAAACATCCAAATGACCCTGATCAAAGGTTCACATACCCTGGTGATTTTGGCCTGATAATATGCACAGAAGTTAAAAGCTGAGTGAGTTTCTGGGATCCAGACAGACTCTTGTATCTTTCATCCAGCCATTGACATTTCTGGTTTGTGAGTCATGGGAAAAGCAAAGAATTGTCAACAGATCTATGGGAAAAGGTAGTTGAACTGTAAAAAACAAGAAAGGGATACAAAAAGATACCCAAGGAATTGATAATGCCAGTCAGCAGCATTCAAACTAACAAAAATGAAAATCAGGGGCTCTGTAAAAACAAAACCATGGACAGGTAGACCAACAACAATGTCGTCCACAACTGCCAGGAAAATTGCTCAGAATGGAAAGAAAAACCTACAAATAACATCAGCTGAAATACAGGATTCTCTGAAAACTAGCGGTGTGACTGTTTCAAGATGCACAATAAGGAAGCACTTGAAGAAAAATGGGCTGCATTGTCGAGTCACCAGAAGAACGCTATTAATGCGCAAATGCCACAAACTATCTCGCCTACAATACGCAAAACAGCAGAGAGACAAGCCTCAAAACTTCTAGAATAAGGTAATTTGGAGTGATGAGACCAAAATTAAACTTTTTGGCCACAACCATAAACATTACATTTGGAGAGAGCAAGGAGGTGGATCGCAGATGTTTTGGGGATGAGTGAGCTACAAAGGCACAGGAAGCTTGGTCAAAGTTGAAGGAAAGATGAATGCAGAATATTATCAGCAAATTCTGGAGGCAAATTTGCATTCATCAGCCTGAAAGCTGTGCATGGTACGTACTTGGACATTCCAACATGACAACGATCCAAAACACAAGGCCAAGTCGACCTGTCATTGGCTACAGCAGAACAAAGTGAAGGTTCTGGAGTGGCCATCTGTTGTGAATTTGCTTTTTGGCTCCCTCTAGTGGTTACTAGTGATTTGACTCTGGGTATGTCAGTCATCCCTTGTATGCTCACCTGGGCCGTTAGTTCAGGGGTGTTGCTATATAAGCTCCCTGGACCTTCAGTTCAATGCCTGGCAACGTTGTAATCAGAGCTAATCTGTTGTGCTCTTGTCTACTGATCCTGGTTCCTGCTAGATTAAGCTAAGTCTGCTTTCTTGCTTTTTGCTATTTGTTTTTGTTTGCATTTTTGTCCAGCTTGTACATTATCTGCATCCTAACCTTGCTGGAAGCTCTAGGGAGGCTGGAGTTCTCCCCCCGGGCCGTTAGACGGTTCGGGGGTTCTTGAATTTCCAGTGTGGATTTTTGATAGGGTTTTTGTTGACCGTATAAGTTATCTTACTACATTCTGCTATTAGTAAGTGGGCCTCTCTTTGCTAAACCTAGTTCATCTCTGTGTTTGTCATTTCCTCTTACCTCACCGTTATTATTTGTGGGGGGCTTGTATCCAACTTTTGGGGTCTATTCTCTGGAGGCAAGAGAGGTCTTTGTTTTCCTCTTCTAGGGGTAGTTAGTCCTCCGGCTGGCGCGAGACATCTAGCGACCAACGTAGGCATGTTCCCCGGCTACTTCTAGTGTTGGCGTTAGGAGTAGATATATGGTCAACCCAGTTACCACTGCCCTATGAGCTGGATTTTTGTACTTCGCAGACTTACTTGTTCCTCTGAGACCCTCGCCATTGGGGTCATAACAGCCATCTCAGTCTCCTGACCTCAATATCATTGAGTCACTTTGAGGTGATCTCATGCGTGCAGTTCATGCTAGACAGCCCAGGAATTTACAAGAACTGGAGGCTTTTTGCCAAGAAGAGTGGGCAGCTTTACAATTTGAGAAAATACAGAACCTCATCCACAACTACCACAAAAGACTTCAAGCTGTCATTGATGTAAGAGGGGGCAATACACACTATTAAGAAATGGGGTATGTGAACTTTTGATCGGGGTCATTTGGATGTTTTGGGTTCTCATTATGATTTAAAAAGAGAAAACACAGTAGTTTGACAATAAATGGCTTCACCCAACTACTAACCATGAGTGGAAAAAAAGTTTTGGTGTTATCATTCATATTCTCTGAAAAAAGGCCAAGAAAGCAAAAATTTTGCCGGGGTATGTAAACTTTTGAGCACAACTGTATAGCGTCCAGAAAATAAGAGTGTGGTTATGGGGGTTGTAAAATGTACCAAATAACTAGAGGTTTAATCAGGTTTAGTGATGAGCGAATATACTCGTTACTCGAGATTTCCCAAGCATGCTCGGGTGACCTCCGAGTATTTTTTAGTGCTCGGAGATTTAGTTTTCCTCACCTCAGCTGAATGATTTACATCTCTTAGCCAGCTTGATTACATGTGAGGATCCCCTAGCAACCAGGGAACCCCCAGATGTACTTTTGCTGGCTAACAGATGTAAATCATTCAGCTGCGGCGAAGAAAACTAAATCTCCGAGCACTAAAAAATGTACAATGTGCAATATTAGAGATTACGTACATTTTACAAACATTGATCTTGCTCTAACTCATCTAGTATACAAAAGATGCAACTTTCCAAATGTTCTTTTCTAAGTCCAAGTATATACCCCACATGCAGTCCTTTGTGTCTTCAATGTTGCATAAATCAAAGAAGCCATGTGTTTACTCTGCTGCATTGAGTATCTATGGGACTGACGCAGAAAGCCAAGTCCTCTACTTGTCAGCACTATGTCAGTCTTATAGACAATGAATGGAGCCGCAGCATGGATGTGCAGCTGTCGCTTCTTTTAATTGGGTATCTTGGATTCCCGTTCTTGTTATCAGTGGAAGTTCCAGTGGTGGGACCACTATAAATGACCAAGTATAATATTTGGACATTACCAGTTGAGTGAGCGTGCTACAGTGGTATTGAGAATCTACCCAAATTTAGAAGAAAATTACAACGGCACTTCAGGACATGAAATCAGAAAATCAAATTTAGGCTTTATTGTAATGTCAGCATAAAGCTCCAAAATGTATAAAGGCCAACGTTTTGGTCATCTGTGGACTTTGGTCACGGCCTGTCTTCATCAGGGACCATATCCTGCAGTGCTAAACATATGTATTGGGACCCCTATGATTCAAGCTCCTATCACCTATTCTGTAGGATAGGAGAGTTGTAATTGTTGGACAATTCCTTTAAGATACAATAATTGCAACAATAACCCAACCCCTAGAGCAATAAGCTTACATTGCATTTGGTCAAAATAAAAAATCTAGTTAGCTGCTGCTTACGAATAAATACTGTAGGTGACTATTGCTGTGACTATTCTAGCAGCATTCCTACAATATGATCAAAAAAACTTGGCACTCTATGGAATAGTGTTGAAAAGAAAAAGTTCCATTGTATTTTGCATACAGGGGTTTGAACGTTTTTGGTCTGAATTTAGACCTTCATCAGAAGCTGCATGCGATAGTGACAGGAAGCATGTGTCCTAGCAAAGTGTCCTATGCAAAATAAAATGGAACTTTTTCTTTTCAACACTATTCCATTGAGTTCCAAGTTATTTTGATCATACTGAGATTGGGCCGGATACCCTACTTGAGCGCCTACCCTCATGACTTTATGAGTGCCGTATATAATCTGTTGTAGCATTCCTTCAATGTCACATACAGTGTACTCATAGTTAGAGATGAGCGGATCATGTGAAATTTGAATTCGTCGGCTCTCCAAATTTTCCATAAAGATCAGATTCACAATGGAGAAATTTGCCACCAATCACAGTGCTGGAAAGCTTCAATTTGCTTGTAAATTACACTATCAACTTTTGTATGGAAGGAGAGATGCTCCAACATTGTGGGGAATGGTGCTGGCTGGGCAAGTTTTGTTTTTTTGGCGATCACCGCAAATTGTATTTCAAAGTGTTCAAATTCGTATAAAACCATGAATTTCAAGAATTTCAACTCAAACTCGATCCTCCGCAGATCGATCTGCTCATCTTTACTCTTAATGCCTAATTCCAAAAATTAGACACATTCAGAAACATTATATTTTACCTTTAACTCTGAAATCTGAGATGTCACATGCCACATAAGATTTTCACTCAGAAACTTCATCCCATATGGACCAATCATTTCAGCTAAAGCCTTTATCTCTACAAAAGAATGAAATAAAATCAATGGTAGGAAATATATATTATAAAATTCTGAAAGGTATGAATGACATTGTACCACTCACATAGGCCATGCTGACTGGTGTATGTAAAGGGGATTGATGGAATATTGGTGGACATAGGTGTTGTGAATTTGCTTTTTGCTCCCTCTAGTGGTTACTAGTTTTTTGACTCTGGTTTTTCTGTCATTCCTTTTATCCGCACCTGGGTCGTTAGTTAGGGGTGTTGCTATATAAGCTCCCTGGACCTTCAGTTCTATGCCTGGCAACGTAGTTATCAGAGCTAGTCTGCTGTGCTCTTGTCTACTGATCCTGGTTCCAGTTATATCAGCTAAGTCTGCCTTTTGCTTTTTGCTATTTGTTTTGGTTTTGTAATTTTGTCCAGCTTGTTGCAAATCTATATCCTGACCTTTGCTGGAAGCTCTAGGGGGCTGGTGTTCTCCCCCCGGACCGTTAGACGGTTCGGGGGTTCTTGAATTTCCAGTGTGGATTTTGATAGGGTTTTTGTTGACCATATAAGTTACCTTTCTTTATTCTGCTATCAGTAAGCGGGCCTCTCTGTGCTAAACCTGGTTCATTTCTGTGTTTGTCATTTCCTCTTACCTCACCGTCATTATTTGTGGGGGGCTTCTATCCAGCTTTGGGGTCCCCTTCTCTGGAGGCAAGAAAGGTCTTTGTTTTCCTCTACTAGGGGTAGCTAGATTCTCCGGCTGGCGCGTGTCATCTAGAATCAACGTAGGAATGATCCCCGGCTACTTCTAGTGTTGGCGTTAGGAGTAGATATATGGTCAACCCAGTTACCACTGCCCTATGAGCTGGATTTTTGTATTCTGCAGACTTCCACGTTCCTCTGAGACCCTCGCCATTGGGGTCATAACAGTTTGCCAGGCCAGTATTAAATGTTTAATGCATTGCAGAAGAGGGATTATAAGAAAGAAGATTCTGAGTTTTTTTTTTTTTTTTTTTTCTTCTTCCCCTTTACCTCAGAGTGGCTATGCTTGCTGCAGACATGAATGTCCAGACCTTGATTACAAGTGTTGACCAGCTGGCTACTCGTGTGCAGGGCATACAAGACTATGTTATCAGAAATCCTAGGTCAGAACCTAAAATACCGATTCCTGAACTGTTTTCCGGAGACAGGTTTAAGTTTAGGAATTTCGTGAATAATTGTAAATTGTTTTTGTCCCTGAGACCCTGTTCATCAGGAGATTCTGCTCAGCAAGTAAAAATTGTTATTTCGTTCTTACGGGGCGACCCTCAGGATTGGGCTTTTTCGCTGGCGCCAGGAGATCCGGCATTGGCTGATCTTGATGCGTTTTTTCTGGCGCTCGGTTTACTTTATGAGGAACCCAATCTTGAGATTCAGGCAGAAAAGGCCTTGCTGTCTATGTCTCAGGGGCAGGACGAGGCTGAAGTGTATTGCCAAAAATTTCGGAAATGGTCCGTGCTGACACATTGGAACGAGTGTGCACTGGCCGCTAATTTTAGAAATGGCCTTTCTGAAGCCATTAAGAATGTTATGGTGGGTTTTCCCATTCCCACAGGTCTGAATGATACTATGGCACTGGCTATTCAAATTGACCGGCGGTTGCGGGAGCGCAAAACCGCAAATTCCCTCATGGTGTTGTCTGAACAGACACCTAATTCGGTGCAATGTGATAGAAAAACCGCAAATTCCCTCATGGTGTTGTCTGAACAGACACCTGATTTAATGCAATGTGATAGAATCCTGACTAGAAATGAGCGGAAAATTCATAGACGCCGGAATGGCTTGTGCTACTACTGTGGTGATTCTACACATGTTATCTCAGCATGCTCTAAACGTATAGCTAAGGTTGTTAGTCCTGTCACCGTTGGTAATTTGCAACCTAAATTTATTCTGTCTGTAACTTTGATTTGCTCACTGTCATCTTATCCTGTCATGGCGTTTGTAGATTCAGGTGCTGCCCTGAGTCTCATGGATCTCTCATTTGCTAAGCGCTGTGGATTTACTCTTGAACCATTAGAAAATCCTATTCCTCTTAGGGGTATTGATGCTACACCATTGGCAGCAAATAAACCGCAGTATTGGACTCAGGTTACCATGTGCATGACTCCTGAACACCGCGAGGTGATACGTTTCCTGGTTTTACATAAAATGCATGATTTGGTCGTTTTAGGGCTGCCATGGTTACAGACCCATAATCCAGTCCTGGACTGGAAGGCTATGTCAGTCTCAAGTTGGGGCTGTCGTGGTATTCATGAGGATTCCCTGCCTGTGTCTATTGCTTCTTCTACGCCTTCGGAAGTTCCGGAGTATTTGTCTGATTATCAGGATGTCTTCAGTGAGTCTGAGTCCAGTGCACTGCCTCCTCATAGGGACTGTGACTGTGCTATAGATTTGATCCCAGGCAGTAAATTTCCTAAGGGAAGACTGTTTAATCTGTCGGTACCTGAACATACCGCTATGCGTTCATATATCAAGGAGTCTCTGGAAAAAGGACATATTCGTCCGTCTTCTTCCCCTCTTGGTGCGGGATTCTTTTTTGTGGCAAAAAAGGACGGATCTTTGAGACCTTGTATTGATTATCGGCTTTTAAATAAGATCACTGTCAAATTTCAGTATCCTTTACCGCTGTTGTCTGACTTGTTTGCCCGGATTAAGGGTGCCAAGTGGTTCACCAAGATAGACCTTCGTGGTGCGTACAACCTTGTGCGCATTAAGCAAGGTGATGAATGGAAAACCGCATTCAATACGCCCGAAGGTCATTTTGAGTACTTGGTGATGCCTTTTGGGCTCTCCAATGCGCCTTCAGTTTTTCAGTCCTTTATGCATGACATTTTCCGGAAGTATCTGGATAAATTTTTGATTGTTTATCTGGATGATATTTTGGTTTTTTCTGATAATTGGGATTCGCATGTGGAGCAGGTCAGGTTGGTCTTTAAAATTTTGCGTGAAAATTCTTTGTTTGTCAAGGGCTCAAAGTGTCTCTTTGGTGTACAGAAGGTTCCCTTTTTGGGGTTCATTTTTTCCCCTTCTGCTGTGGAGATGGACCCAGTCAAGGTCCGAGCTATTCTTGATTGGACTCAGCCCTCGTCAGTTAAGAGTCTTCAGAAGTTCTTGGGCTTCGCTAACTTCTACCGTCGTTTTATCGCTAATTTTTCTAGCATTGTGAAACCTTTGACGGATATGACCAAGAAGGGCTCCGATGTAGCTAACTGGGCTCCTGCTGCCGTGGAGGCTTTCCAGGAGTTGAAACGCCGGTTTACTTCGGCGCCTGTTTTGTGCCAGCCTGACGTCTCACTTCCCTTTCAGGTTGAGGTGGATGCTTCGGAGATTGGGGCAGGGGCCGTTTTGTCGCAGAGAGGCCCTGGTTGCTCTGTTATGAAACCTTGTGCCTTTTTCTCTAGGAAGTTTTCGCCTGCCGAGCGAAATTATGATGTGGGCAATCGGGAGTTGTTGGCCATGAAATGGGCATTTGAGCATTGGCGTCATTGGCTCGAGGGTGCTAAGCATCGTGTGGTGGTCTTGACTGATCACAAAAATCTGATGTATCTCGAGTCTGCTAAACGCCTTAATCCGAGACAGGCCCGCTGGTCATTGTTTTTCTCCCGCTTTGATTTTGTTGTCTCGTATTTACCAGGTTCAAAGAATGTGAAGGCCGATGCTCTTTCTAGGAGCTTTGTGCCTGATGCTCCTGGAGTCGCTGATCCTGTTGGTATTCTTAAAGATGGAGTTATCTTGTCAGCTATTTCTCCGGATCTGCGACGTGTGTTGCAGAGATTTCAGGCTGATAGGCCTGAGTCTTGTCCACCTGACAGACTGTTTGTCCCGGATAAGTGGACCAGCAGAGTCATTTCCGAGGTTCATTCCTCGGTATTGGCAGGTCACCCGGGAATTTTTGGCACCAGAGATCTGGTGGCCAGGTCCTTTTGGTGGCCTTCCTTGTCAAGGGATGTGCGGTCATTTGTGCAGTCCTGTGGGACTTGTGCTCGAGCTAAGCCTTGCTGTTCTCGTGCCAGCGGTTTGCTCTTGCCCTTGCCTGTCCCGAAGAGACCTTGGACACATATCTCCATGGATTTCATTTCTGATCTTCCGCTATCTCAGGGCATGTCCGTTATCTGGGTGATATGTGATCGCTTCTCCAAGATGGTCCATTTGGTTCCTTTGCCTAAGCTGCCTTCCTCTTCCGATCTGGTTCCTGTGTTTTTCCAGAACGTGGTTCGTTTGCACGGCATCCCTGAGAATATTGTGTCAGACAGAGGATCCCAGTTCGTTTCCAGGTTCTGGCGATCCTTTTGTAGTAGGATGGGCATTGATTTGTCGTTTTCGTCTGCTTTCCATCCTCAGACTAATGGACAGACGGAGCGAACCAATCAGACTTTGGAGGCTTATTTGAGGTGTTTTGTCTCTGCTGATCAGGACGATTGGGTGACATTCTTGCCGTTGGCTGAGTTTGCCCTTAATAATCGGGCTAGTTCCGCCACCTTGGTTTCGCCTTTTTTCTGCAACTCTGGTTTCCATCCTCGCTTTTCTTCGGGTCATGTGGAGCCTTCTGACTGTCCTGGGGTGGATTCTGTGGTGGATAGGTTGCAGCAGATCTGGAATCATGTGGTGGACAACTTGAAGTTGTCACAGGAGAAGGCTCAGCGCTTTGCCAACCGCCGCCGCGGTGTGGGTCCCCGACTACGCGTTGGGGATTTGGTGTGGCTTTCTTCCCGCTTTGTTCCTATGAAGGTCTCCTCTCCCAAATTTAAACCTCGTTTTATTGGGCCTTACAAGATATTGGAAATCCTTAATCCTGTATCTTTTCGTCTGGATCTTCCTGTGTCGTTTGCTATTCACAATGTATTTCATAGGTCCTTGTTGCGGCGGTACATTGTGCCTGTAGTTCCTTCTGCTGAGCCTCCTGCTCCGGTGTTGGTTGAGGGCGAGTTGGAGTACGTGGTGGAGAAGATCTTGGATTCTCGCCTCTCCAGGCGGAGGCTTCAGTACCTGGTCAAGTGGAAGGGCTATGGTCAGGAGGATAATTCCTGGGTGGTCGCCTCTGATGTTCATGCGGCCGATTTAGTTCGTGCCTTTCATGCCGCTCATCCTGATCGCCCTGGTGATCGTGGTGAGGGTTCGGTGACCCCTCACTAAGGGGGGGGTACTGTTGTGAATTTGCTTTTTGCTCCCTCTAGTGGTTACTAGTTTTTTGACTCTGGTTTTTCTGTCATTCCTTTTATCCGCACCTGGGTCGTTAGTTAGGGGTGTTGCTATATAAGCTCCCTGGACCTTCAGTTCTATGCCTGGCAACGTAGTTATCAGAGCTAGTCTGCTGTGCTCTTGTCTACTGATCCTGGTTCCAGTTATATCAGCTAAGTCTGCCTTTTGCTTTTTGCTATTTGTTTTGGTTTTGTAATTTTGTCCAGCTTGTTGCAAATCTATATCCTGACCTTTGCTGGAAGCTCTAGGGGGCTGGTGTTCTCCCCCCGGACCGTTAGACGGTTCGGGGGTTCTTGAATTTCCAGTGTGGATTTTGATAGGGTTTTTGTTGACCATATAAGTTACCTTTCTTTATTCTGCTATCAGTAAGCGGGCCTCTCTGTGCTAAACCTGGTTCATTTCTGTGTTTGTCATTTCCTCTTACCTCACCGTCATTATTTGTGGGGGGCTTCTATCCAGCTTTGGGGTCCCCTTCTCTGGAGGCAAGAAAGGTCTTTGTTTTCCTCTACTAGGGGTAGCTAGATTCTCCGGCTGGCGCGTGTCATCTAGAATCAACGTAGGAATGATCCCCGGCTACTTCTAGTGTTGGCGTTAGGAGTAGATATATGGTCAACCCAGTTACCACTGCCCTATGAGCTGGATTTTTGTATTCTGCAGACTTCCACGTTCCTCTGAGACCCTCGCCATTGGGGTCATAACACATAGGTGGGATCTGGCTCCTATGATCCAACTAAGGATGCAGCATCTACGCTGTTCTTTCTGTCTAGAGGAGAGGTCTGTCTACTGACACCTGGATATGTGATAATGGTTAAACTGATGTGGTTCAGGATCCCCATCTTTTGCCAGAATACTGACACTAAGAGGAGTTGAATGGTGCAGTTGGTCGCTTAGGTGCCCTGAAGCTCCACTCTATGTCTATGACACTGAAAATGATAGCTGAGAGTAGCACTGTGCTTTGCTTTTTTAGTGCCATAGGCAGAGCGAATGTGTGATCGGCCTCTGCTTTCAACTAATCCTGGCAACAGTTCTGCTGCTAAAGAAAAATTGCTAGAGAATGGTGGACACAAGTCCTAATGCCGAGAGACAAAGAAAACCCTATATTAAGGGTCACCAATCTAACCCAAGAGGAGGTGCGAAACCAACTAAATAAGATTTAAATAGATAAATCTCCAGGTCCTGGTGGCATACACCCACGAGTACTAAGAGAACTAAGTAATGTAAGTCAAACCATTATTTCTTATATTTAGGGACTCTATAGCGACGGGGTCTGTTCCACAGGACTGGTGCATAGCAAATGTGGTACCAATATTCAAAAAGGGCTCTAAAAGTGAACCTGGAAATTATAGGCCAGTAAGTCTAACCTCTATTGTTGGTAAAATATTTGAAGGGTTTCTGAGGGATGTTACTCTGGATTATCTCAATGAGAATAACTGCTTAACTCCATATCAGCATGGGTTTATAGACTGGACCACGGCGAGTCATTGGATGTGGTATATCTTGATTTTTCCAAAGCGTTTGATACTGTGCCACACAAGAGGTTGGTACACAAAATGAGAATGCTGGGTCTGGGGGAAAATGTGTGTACATGGGTAAGTAACTGGCTTAGTGTTAGAAAGTAGAGAGTGGTTATAAATGGTATATTCTCTAACTGGGTTGCTGTGACCAGTGGGGTACCGCAGGGGTCGGTGTTGGAACCTATTCCCTTCAACATATTTATTAACGATCTAGTAGAAGGTTTACACAGTAAAATATCAACATTTGCAGATGATACAAAACTATGTAAAGCAGTCAATACAAGAGAAGATAGTATTCTGCTACAGATGGATCTGGATCAGTTGGAAACTTGGGCCGAGAGGTGGCAGAAGTGGTTTAACAATGATAAATGTACACATGAGAAGAAGGAATCAATATCACCATTACACACTGAACGGGAAACCACTGGGTAAATCTGACATGGAGAAGGACTTGGGGATCCTAGTTAATGATAAACTTACCTGGTGTAGCCAGTGCCAGGCAGTAGCTGCCAAAGCAAACAGGATCATGGGGTGCATTAAAAGAGGTCTGGATACACATGATGAGAGCATTATACTGCCTCTGTACAAATCACTGGTTAGACCACACATGGAGTACTGTGTACAGCTTTGGGCACCGGTGCTCAGGAAGGATATACTGGGACTAGAGCGAGTTCAAAGGAGGGCAACAAAATTAATAAAGGTGATGGGGGAACTACAATACCCAGAGAGATTAGCAAAATTAGGATTATTTAGTCTACAAAAAAAGACGACTGAGGGGCGATTTAATAACCATGCATAAGTATATAAGGGGACAATGCAAATATCTCCCAAAAAAACCTGTTTATATCAAGGAAGGTTATGGTCACAAGGGGGCATTCTCTGCATCTGGAGGAGAGAAGGTTTTTCCACCAACATAGAAGAGGATTCTTTACTGTTAGGGCAGTGAGAATCTGGAATTCCTTGCCTGAGGAGGTGGTGATGGCGAACTCAGTCGAGGGGTTCAAGAGAGGCCTGGATGTCTTCCTGCAGCATAACAATATTGTATCTTACAGTTATTAGGATCTTTAGAAGGACGTAGATCTGGGGATTTATTCTGATGGAATATAGGCTGAACTGGATGGACAACTGTCTTTTTTTGGCCTTGCTAACTATGTTACTACTAGATGGTGGCCCGATTCTAACGCATCGGGTATTCTAGAATATATATGTATGTATGTATGTATATAGCAGCCACATAGTATACAGGTCCTTCTCAAAAAATTAGCATATAGTGTTAAATTTCATTATTTACCATAATGTAATGATTACAATTAAACTTTCATATATTATAGATTCATTATCCACCAACTGAAATTTGTCAGGTCTTTTATTGTTTTAATACTGATGATTTTGGCCTACAACTCCTGATAACCCAAAAAACCTGTCTCAATAAATTAGCATATCAAGAAAAGGTTCTCTAAATGACCTATTACCCTAATCTTCTGAATCAACTAATTAACTCTAAACACATGCAAAAGATACCTGAGGCTTTTAAAAACTCCCTGCCTGGTTCATTACTCAAAACCCCCATCATGGGTAAGACTAGCGACCTGACAGATGTCAAGAAGGCCATCATTGACACCCTCAAGCAAGAGGGTAAGACCCAGAAAGAAATTTCTCAACAAATAGGCTGTTCCCAGAGTGCTGTATCAAGGCACCTCAATGGTAAGTCTGTTGGAAGGAAACAATGTGGCAGAAAACGCTGTACAACGAGAAGAGGTGACCGGACCCTGAGGAAGATTGTGGAGAAGGACCGATTCCAGACCTTGGGGAACCTGAGGAAGCAGTGGACTGAGTCTGGTGTGGAAAGGCGTGTGCAGGAAATGGGCTACAGGTGCCGCATTCCCCAGGTAAAGCCACTTTTGAACCATAAACAGTGGCAGAAGCGCCTGACCTGGGCTACAGAGAAGCAGCACTGGACTGTTGCTAAGTGGTCCCAAGTACTTTTTTCTGATGAAAGCAAATTTTGCATGTCATTCGGAAATCAAGGTGCCAGATTCTGGAGGAAGACTGGGGAGAAGGAAATGCCAAAATGCCTGAAGTCCAGTGTCAAGTACCCACAGTCAGTGATGGTGTGGGGTGCCATGTCAGCTGCTGGTGTTGGTCCACTGTGTTTCATCAAGGGCAGGGTCAATGCAGCTAGCTATCAGGAGATTTTGGAGCACTTCATGCTTCCATCGGCTGAAATGCTTTATGGAGATGAAGATTTCATTTTTCAGCACGACCTGGCACCTGCTCACAGTGCCAAAACCACTGGTAAATGGTTTACTGACCATGGTATTACTGTGCTCAATTGGCCAGCCAACTCTCCTGACCTGAACCCCATAGAGAATCTGTGGGATATTGTGAAGAGAAAGTTAAGAGACGCAAGACCCAACACTCTGGATGAGCTTAAGGCCGCTATTGAAGCATCCTGGGCCTCTATAACATCTCAGCAGTGTCACAGGCTGATTGCCTCCATGCCACGCCGCATTGAAGCAGTCATTTCTGCCAAAGGATTCCCGACAAAGTATTGAGTGCATAACTGAACATTATTATTTGATGGTTTTTTTGTTTGTTATTAAAAAACACTTTTATTTGATTGGACGGGTGAAATATGCTAATTTATTGAGACAGGTTTTTTGGGTTATCAGGAGTTGTAGGCCAAAATCATCAGTATTAAAACAATAAAAGACCTGCCAAATTTCAGTTGGTGGATAATGAATCTATAATATATGAAAGTTTAATTGTAATCATTGCATTATGGTAAATAATGAAATTTAACACTATATGCTAATTTTTTGAGAAGGACCTGTATAGCACAGGCCACATAGTATATAGCAAATATTATGTGGGCTGTGCTATATACTATGTGGCTGCTATATACATACATACATATTGTAGAATACCCAATGCGTTAATACAGGCCACGCAGTATATAACAGTGGCCACGCAGTATATAACACAGCCCAAACAGAATATAACACAGGCCACGCGGTATATAGCAGCCACGCAGTATATAACACAGGTCACGTAGTATATAACACAGGCTACGCAGTATATCACACAGCCCACGAAGTATATAACACAGCCCACGTACTATATAACACAGCCCACGCAGTATATAGCAGCCACGCAGTATATAACAGGCCACGCAGTATATCACACAGCCCACGGAGTATATAACACAGCCCACGTACTATATAACACAGCCCACGCAGTATATAGCAGCCAAGCAGTATATAACACAGGCCATGTAGTATATAACACAGCCCACGCAGTATATCACACAGTCCACGGAGTATATAACCCAGCCCACGTACTATATAACACAGCCCACATACTATATAACACAGCCCACGTGTCATGTCGGACGCTGTTCATACCAGGGCGTTCGACAGACAGCGGTAATTCCGCTTTTGTCCACTATGTGCTCAGTGGCGTCGGCTAGATTTTATCTAGCTGATTCGGGGTTAATTTAGCTGGTGCTCGGATTGGAAGCTGGGCCACGCCCACTGCCTTTAAATAGTTCTTCTGAACATTGGGCGTCACCGATTATAGCTTCTGTCTAGTGCTTGGTTATCTCGGTCTGGAGTGGTGAGCTAGGAGATGGAGTATCGTATCTGGTGGTGTATTTCCCTTTGTCTTATTTACTCCTTCCTATATTTGTATTTATTTTGCCCTGCGCATTTATAGTGTATTCCTGAGTGACTGCGGCGTGGTGTATATTTTCCGTTATCCTTGTCTGTGCTAACTGTGGGTATTGGTGTATTATCACTTCACTGGGTGGTGGGTGGTGGTTTCAGCCTAGGGTTGAAACAGGAGACAGGGTGAGGGTCGAGGCCTAGACATGCACACCATCAGTGTAAACTCTAGGTAGAGGGTCAGTCAGGATTTCCCTAGTCTGAGGGAAATTGCAGGGGCCCGGGTTATTAGCTCTTGCCCACCTAGTCTTCCCGTGACACCACGCAGTATATAGCAGCCATGCAGTATATAACACAGGCAACGTAGTATATAACACAGCCCACGCAGTATATAACACAGCCCACGTAGTATATAGCACAGCCCACGCAGTATATAACACTGCCCACGCAGTATATAACACAGCCCATGCAGTATATAGCAGCCACGCAGTATATAACACAGGCCACGCAGTATATAACACAGGGCACGTAGTATATAGCACAGCCCACGCAGTATATCACACATCCCACGGAGTATATAACACTGCCCATGTAGTATATAGCAGTCACGCGGTGTATAACACAGCCCACGCAGTATATAGCAGTGTGGGCACCATATCCTTGTTAAAAAAAATAATTAAAATAACAAATAGTTCTATACTCACCCCCTGAGATCCAGCGAAGCGCGGCTGCCGCCATCTTCCGTTCCCAGGATGCATTACGAAATTACCCAGATGTCTTCTCTGGGAACGGCAGATGGCGGCCGGCGTGAGCGCATCCATTGGACTATGGAAGGTGAGAATAGCAGGTTTTTTGTTTTTTTATTATTTTTAACATTACATCTGTTTACTATTAAGGCTGCATAGGCAGCCTCAATAGTAAAAAGTCCCGCGGCAATGTCGCTGATTGGTCACGCCGGCTGGGCGCGACCAATCAGGGAAGTGGGATTTAAATCCCGCTGCAATGTCGCTGATTGGGCGCGACCAATCAACGAAGCGGGATTTAAATCCCACACCAATGTCGCTGATTGGTCGCGCGTGCCGGCTGGGCGCTACCAATCAGCGAAGCGGGATTTAAATCCCACGGCAATGTCGCTGATTGGTCGCGCTGTGTATTTCAGTCTCACGAGATGATGACGTAGTGGTCTCGCAAGACCGCCACGTCATCATCTCGCGAGACCGCAATGCATGGACCGGTCACCGGAGCATCGCGAGGAGCGGTAAATGCCGGTTCTGGATGCGGGGGCCGACGGACGGTGAGTATATAACGATTTTTTATTTTTTTTAATTATTTTTAACATTAGATCTTTTTACTATTGAGGCTGCATAGGCAGCCTCAATAGTAAAAAGTTGGAAACACAGGGTTAATAGCAGCGTTAAGGGAGTGCATTACACCGCGGCATAACGCGGTGTAACACAGCCATTAACCCTGTGTGAGCGCTGACTGGAGGGGAGTATGGAGTGGGCACTGACTGCGGGGAGGAAGGAGCGGCCATTTTTCTGCCGGACTGTGCCCGTCGCTGATTGGTCGTGGCTGTTTTGCCGCGACCAATCAGAGAGTTGGATTTCCGTGACAGACAGAGGCCGCGACCAATGAATATCCATGACAGACAGACAGAAAGAAAGACGGAAGTACCCCTTAGACAATTATATAGCAGATGTTACTATGTAAGTCCCCGCCCTGGAGATTATCAGGACCCAAACCAATCTAACAAATTGCACATATCTAGTGGGTAGGTGATAATTTCTGAACTCCAGAATACCCCTTTTAGTGATATCCATGACTTGTACACACAAATTTACACTTACACTTCTTCTTCAGGACACATCAGAGTGACAAGTGGATTACAGGTGCAGGTTTAAACATGTAATCTACTTGTAATTACTTGTCACTATGGTTTGCCTGAAGAAGAAGTGTGAAACTTTGAAACGTGTTGACAAATAAACCCGCATGGATCTACATTTTAGTCTCAGGCTTCAATGACTCCTTTGTCCAGGCAGAGCAAGATTAACCCATTCTTCCCCACTATTGTCATCTTGCCCTGAACCTTGTTATGCTTGCCATATGACAGTGGCAATACAAAAAATGCTGTATCCCTTTATATTTTTAATATAGCTCCGGTAGTTGTAAAGCAGACATTTTTAAACCTAGTTTTACATATTGCTACCATTGCATGATAATAGTGGCCTTGATCCAAGAACAATATTTTGTCAACATTTTTCTTTGTCTGGACTCGTTACAATATATTATACTTTATGACGTCCGTGGATTGTTACAGTATATTTGTAAGGTTTAGAAAAATTGCAGCCGATCAGATCTATCTGTCTGCACTAAATCAGCACTAGGTTCTGCTATTCCCAGCGCAAGGCCAAATAGTTTATTCTGGTCCTGTGCTCTGAATAATGGCTTATACAGAGGATTTAGATTAGAACAGAGGGACACAGCACAAAAGACAATTAAATCAAAGCAAATGCATTTCCCGTCAGGACTGGGTGTATACATGTGGTTACAATGTGACAGCTGTAATGAGTATTTGTACGCGAGGTCAATATTGAGCCGCACCATTCTCAGTAAAAGGAGGAGGCCACGGTATTTCAGCAGCAAAGACATTAAAGGGCATCGCTGGAAGGTTCTGTCTGACTTTGTACGATCAGAAAGCTGAGATGCTTCTTCACAATTTAATGGCATACATGACGGCAATAGCCACACAAAATATGGGTTTGATGAACCAAAAATTATTGGACGTTATTTTATGAACAACACATGCAGAGATGACAGAGCAGAGTTGTCATATTCAAGGGTAACTGAATACATACTGTATATCGAAAGATGGAAAGACTGAATTATTGTGAAGATGCCACAATAATCCTTCTGCACATATTTGATGGCCTTCATTATAGTGTATAGTGATTTCTACTTATAGGCTGTGTTCTGTTGTGATGATGTCATATGATATGATGTGTGTATTTACAGACTGGTCTGTATCATGATGATATTGCAACAGTTTTTACATATTTATTATTGTGTTCTAATGTGATGTTACACACGTCTTTAAAGGGAATCTGTCACCCCAATTTTCGCTTATAAGATGCGGCCACCACCATCAGGGGCTTATCTACAGCATTCTGTAATGCTGCAGATAAGCCCCCCGATGTAACCTGCAAGATAAGAAAAACAGGTTATATTATACTCACCCAGGGGCGGTCCCAATTCGGTCCGGTCCCATGGGCGTTGCAGGTCCAGGTCCGGCGCCTCCCATCTTCATACGATGATGTCCTCTTCTTTGCTTCCTGCCACGGCTCCTGCACAGGCGTACTTTATCTGAGCTGTTGAGGGCAGAGCGAAATACTGCAGTACCAGGCGCTGGGCCTCTCTGACCTTTCGCAGCGCCTGTGCTCTGCAGTACTTTGCTCTGCCCTCAACAGCTCAGATAAAGTACGCCTGTGCAGGAGCCGTGGCAGGAAGCAAAGAAGAGGACGACATTGCATGAACATGGGAGGCGCCGGACCCGGACCGCGACGCCCATCGGACAGGACTGCACCGGACCACCCCTGGGTGAGTATAATATAACCTGTTTTTCTTATCTTGCAGGTTTCATCAGGGGCTTATCTACAGCATTACAGAATGCTGTAAATAAGCCCCTGATGGCGGTGGCCGCATCTTATAGGCGAAAATTGGGGTGACAGATTCCCTTTAAATTTTTCTCACTTTTCTTCAAGACTGCTGATCTTCATCAGCAGGATTCGGCACCCATACTATAAGGCTGATCCAAGCATCAATAATAATAAAGGACTTGGTAGAACATATAGGCAGTTAGCAATTATCTACCTGTTAGTTAGGCCCATAGTAAGAATATAAATTAGTCCAGGAAAATCCCTAACAGCACGCAAAGATTAATCTGAGAGGCCCAGCGTCACTCTTCTCCCATGAAGCAGCGGCCGCCCCTTTTAAAACAGTTGTGCCAAGTTTTGTATTTATCCCCTAATAATCGGATAGGGGATAGCTTCCTGATGTCTGGGAGAATGACCACTGGACCCCCACCAATCCTGAGAACTGTGCTGTAAAGAGCCCCATCTGAGTGGAGCAGAGGTCTAGCATGCGCACTTTCACTCCATTCATTCTGAATCCGAGTGCCAAGGGTAGCAACGCACTTTTTCTAAATTATCTATTTTTTTATTATCTTTGTTTCTGGGTAAATGACCAACTAAAACTTTTTTTTTGCACTGTGCATCATGCAGGGGTGATAATGTATGTGGGCTGTTATGGGTTTGTATGCTAGGGCAGCTTCTTAGTCCCAGTCTGACCCTGAATTGTTTCCATACTGTATGTGTTTGTAGCTGTGCGTCTGTGTGCGTGTAACTGTAAGAGGGTGGTGCTGTTATGCACAGTAAGGAACACGCTGTCACTTTAAGAGACTGCACCCCCTTGTCTGGTGTGAGATGGAATGTTCTGCTTTTCCCCCTGCTTTAGGCTGTGAAGTTGAACTGCCCTAGCTTGAGGGGAGGAGTTGAGCCTGGACTGCGTAGAGAGAGAGAAGTTTCCAGAGGGAACTGTGTGAACTGTGTGCTGGTCTGTCTGCAAGGAAGATTTCACAGCTTGAGACGAACTGCGTTTGGTAAAGAGACTTTCCCGGATACAGCAAAGGGTGGCTGTTCTGCGCTGGTTTGTGAAGCCACGAAGATACTTGGAAGGGGACTTACGGTCTCCAGGAGCAAGGAGAAGACCACGCTTAGCAGAGCTGATAGGAATCCGTGCGCACCACCGTTGTGGACTTTTGGGGGCCCCCTGGGACTGGACCTGTGTCCCCAACATCACCGTGAGTCTGTTCCTGCCTGGTGCACCAGTTAGGGTCTAGTGCAGGCTTCAGTAGCTAGAGCACGGTAGCCGTGAGGCCTGAGTAGTAAAGGCCAGGGAGGCTATGTACAGAGTAGCATCGATATATGTTTCATTGTGTACAGTGGCTGGTGAGATAGATTTTGAGTTTGTAATTGTTGAAGTACCGTGCTGTTTTACAGACAAGTTGATTCATGTGCATTATCTTTTGCTATTGTAAATCCCTGTTTACACGTTCCATGTCCCTTCCATTCCCTGTCTCCCAATAAATCTATCCTTTGTTGTTTGCACCTCGTCTTGTGTACAGTAGTCTCCTGCACCGTGGTGGTCCCTCGGGCCATCGCTTCAAGTGGCGCTGCGAGCAGGGTACTGTCATCAAGATGGAGGCAGCAGACAGCAATGGCGGGAATGCTAACATTAATGGGGATGCTGTTGGCATTGGTGGAACCCCTGCAAGGACACTCCCTATGGGCACCATATTTAGTGTGCTCCCAAAATTTGACGGCAAGAATATGCCACTGTCCGACTGGGTGTCCCGGCTGCAATGCACCCTGAAGATTTATAACATAAGCCCAGACCTTGAAGTGGACATTGCTTTAACTGCCCTAGAGGGGGAAGCCCACAGAAACGTCTGCCTACAACCAGAACTCACCCGCAGTACCCTGAAGGAGCTAGTGAAGTTCCTGGAAGAGATCTACGGCGAGACTGCTAGCGCGGGACATCTTCGCGCCAAATTTTTCTCTAAGCTGCAGCGGGAAGAAGAAGGAATTTCTCAGTATGCAACAGCACTGCAAGAAGTGTTCGAAGAGGTGCAAAGAAAGGAGGCAGATGGACTTGGCGGCATGGGCTCTAAGGACCGGATACTCCGGGAGCAATTCATTCTGGGACTACACAGCACATCCTTGAGGCAAGCACTGTCAGAACGGGTCCGGGCAGATCCAGCCCTTACGTTTCGACAAGTCATGGCGGAAACAGTGGCCCGAAGTAAAGAAGAAAGCTATGCGTCTGGAGTGATACGTGTCCAGGGCGCCAATTTCAGAGGGGACCCAAACCATCAAGAAGTGCTGGTTCAGGTAGTGCAAGATTTGCAGCGGTCCCTTGTTAACGTGCAAGAGAAACTGACCCAGATGGAGCGGAGAGTGGGGGAACTACAAGGAACTGACCCACCATACTCATACAACCATTCTTCGGCCCGATCGACAAAGGATCAGTGGGAACAGGCCCCCTCCCGTCAGGCATCGGCGGCACGAGGACAGGCTCGAAGTACCCCTCGGCGAGGAGGAGGCATGCAATGCTGGGAGTGTGGAGGACTGGGGCACCTTGCCAGAGACTGTCGGAACTATACTCAAGGCCAGTGGAAGCCGCCGTTAAACTACCAACCCCCGCAGTAGTGCGGCACTCTGCGGGGGAGGCGAGAAGAGAGGCCGCTCCATATCATAATGAACACTTGATCGCTGGGAGCCCCATCCTACGTGCTAAATTTGAAGGAGTTCTGGTGGATTGCCTGGTAGATACCGGGTCACAAGTGACAATGATGTCAGAAGCGTGCTTCAAGCAGCATTTCCAGAACCTGGCCAAGCCAGAAAAGGAGACATTGATTCGCTTGTTTGCTGCCAACCAACAACCGATTCCGGTCACAGGGGTCGTGTGGATGAATATTCGAATCTGTGGACAAGTAGTTGGAAGAAAAGGGATCCTACTAGTCCCTGAGCCTGTCAAGAAAGATGTGCCTGTAGTACTGGGAATGAATATCCTACGTGAACTCGATCAGATTATGTTTACCAAACGGTGGATGGCATTGTTTTGCAATAGTTACCTCATATATAATCTGACATACTATACGCTCATATGTTGTTATTGATCTCCTACTGCTTTTGCACCAAACTGGTTGACTGAGAGCCAGCAGGAGGGTGTATACTGCAGGGGAGGAGCTAACTTTTTTGTATCACTTAGTGTCAGCCTCCTAGTGGCAGCAGCATACACCCACGGTCTGTGTCCCCCAATGAATGGCTCGGAGAAAAGGATTTTACGGTGAGTACACAAAAATCCCTATTTTTTTCACGAATACAACACGTACCCATAATCATTTATGTTGCTATTCACATGTCCGTTTTTTTCCACACACCATTGTCCATTCAAATCTCATGGAGACATGTTTATACTTCTCAGATCAAAAGTGCTAATACAAATCTATGGATCCTTGAAAAACACACAGCACATGGATGGCAGCAGTGTACAGTCCATGAGCTGCACGTATTTAACATTCTAAAGAATAGGAGATGCTTTGTAATTTATCCATAGATGAAAAACCCTGATGACCCACTGAAGGTAAAAAAAAACGTACACAAGGACCACAAACTGATGACACACTGATCCAAAACACTGATGACTCATGGTAAAAAGGGACACAGATTGTACACTTATGCAAAACATTGCTGACACCGGTACCATATTTTCACATATGGGTTTACACAGGGACGTGTAAATGAGGCCTTGGGGAATTCCATTTGTTTTTTCTTTTTTAGGAACAGACAAGTGGAATTAATGGACAAAACCAATGCTTTGTATAACTGGTGCAAATGGAAGCTGTGGAGTTTTCACTTTTGCACATTAATTCCACCGGTCTGTTCCCAAAATAAGAAAGACATTATGATGTCGCTTTGGCTGAACATGTATATTTCAAACCTCCAAATGAGGTATTCAGAGGCAGAGCTATATTTCAAACAGGTTATATAGTCAACGCGTTTCGAAGTCATGCAGCAACTCTTCCTCAGGACAAAACCTGCACCCCATGTTTTAAGACCCTATTTGCGCTTTTATTGCTCTCCATATTTTCCACTTCCATATTGACTGTGATGGTCAGGCATAGTGCTCACATGCTTATGTTTGACTCTACTTACGCCAGGTCAGAGGCGTATCTGGGGGGGGGGGAGTGGGGCATCTGCCCCGGGCGAAGTGCTCCAGTGGTAAGTGCACCTGTGGAGCTGAAGACACAGAAGATTTATTGTAATGGGGGTGGAGGGAGAACAAGAAATAGGATTTGAGGACACAGTTTGGGAGGGCATAATATAGAGACTGGGCCCTATAGGGTGGACACAGAGTGAAAGTACAGTGTGTAGAGGGGGTCCAGTATGGAAAGGAGAGAGCTATGAGGAGAGCATGTACTATAAGAGGGACAGTGTGGGGGTCATATTTTGTGCAGGGCAAATAGTGAGGGGCAATTGTTTATTCAGGAGCTCAGCGTAGGGAGATATTTTTTTCATGAGCACTGTAGTACGGCGGTGTTCACACTGTGCGGTAATGAGGCAGAGACCAAGTAAAGTTCAAAGCAAATGTCTTTAATGTAAAAAAACCCTCACAAATGAAAAACAAACGGTATCCTCCAGATCGCAGCCTGGGCGTCAAGTCAGTTTGTATCCGAGACCGGTTGCCCACCACGTCATGCCGATGGGCGCCAGGCGTTTTGCTTTCCTTGGCTCTGTGTTCACTTCACACAAGCCAGATGTTGCTCTGCAGCTTGGAAACTGAAACACTGATGTCGTTTATTAATGTTTTTGTATTCGTGTAATGTTGCTGTATTGTTTTCGTAACGTAATACGTATATATGTGTTTTGCATAGAAGAAGGGATAGAATAGAAGATAACATAGAACCATAGTGGGATTAGATTAGTGGGGGTACATTAGTGATAGAGAATCAGAGTTTAGAGTAGGTATAGTGAGCATTAAGGGTTTGCCAGTTGGGAGGAGCTACAGGGTAGTGAAGCACAAAGCAGTGGCACTTCCTGGTTGGGAGTCAGTCAGGATGCAGCAGTGAAGAGAGACAGTCTGACAGCCGTGGGGATAAGGCTCCTATGGCAGGAAGGGGCCCCAGGCTGAGTGGCGTGCAGGTGGTCACCAGTTTGAATGTAAACCAACTTGAAGAGGATCCGGGATCTATGACCGAGCCAGGTGAAGCCGAAACTGTGAGCCTGGCACCTTTTCTTTTTGAAGCCAGACAAGGGAATGGTAGGAAGCTGGAGGGCCTAAAAGCATGAACAGGACAGAGATGGTCCAGAAGCGAGGCAGGGATTGCCAGACGCGAGGCAGGGACAGCCAGAAGGAACAAAGGTTGGCGGGAAGGCAGGGAAAGCTGGAGAGATGCCACTCTGTGTACACTGTACTGCATATATGATTGATGCCTTACTGTTCAGTAAAGTTGAACTGTTGGAAAAAGACATTGTCTCTGAAAGGGTTTGTGGAGCTCGGGGATGCGGAGCCGGAGCGGCAGAAGCCAAGGGGACTCTAACAGTGAATGTGAGTGTACTGTTGTGCACGCTGCATATGCAGCAGAAAGGACATTGTCTTTCATCTGTGGGGCACCATGGTGTGGGAACAATACAGCTCGTTGCCACAATTACCGAATGGCCGTCTTACAGATGTGCTGCAGAAGACTGGAGAAGATGGAAGTCTGCAGAGATGGGCTGTTGATGAGAAAAGTCATCATGGAGTCAGGACAAGATGAAGAAAAGAAATAGAATGACTACAATCAGACAGTGTCATCTATCAGGTACCTGGATGCAAATTTTTTTGTGATACTGACTGATTCTCATATTTTTATTTATGTTAGGAGCATTAAAGGGGTTGTCCAAGTTTGTGATGAGTCTGCAGGTAGCCACCAGGTACCACTCCTAGGCAGATCCCAGTACTGCAGCTGCGAACCCCAGGGGTCAGGTTTGCAGACACTGATTAAGGACTAGGGCTCCGTTCAGAATAGTAAGTTCTAGCACCTCTACAGAATGGTTACTGACACAGACTCGGGCTATGGTCAGACTTGGATTCGGAGACGAGGTTTCAGGCAATGGCCACACATGAGCCAGGGGAGCAGGTTCAGAATATTGGCCGTGCACAGACCAGGAGTTGAGGTTCAGCAGACTGGCCACACCAGGACCAGTGGACCTCACAATTCACTGGTAGGAGAAACTTCACACTGATGAATATTGATGCTTTAGCGACTCCAAAAGGGGAAGAGAGTCTTTTGTGCTTAATGTAAACTCAAGTTCTGAGTTTCTGAATGGGTTGGCAATTATTATTTTTCTTCATTTTAAAAGCTTTGAAATTGTAAATTGATTTTGGAAAACCCATTTAGCTATATTATTTGAAAAAAAAAAAAACACACATGGTTACTGCTGATAAGCTGACAGTATTAAGGAAACATAAACTTCTACTATAGTTTAATAATTTCATATAAAGGCATCCATAAATCAATAATTAAAATGAGTGTTGGGGGAACTCAGTGGTTGGCGATCCCTGAAACGCAATTCCCAGCTCTGTAATAGATTAGCAGGAATTACTGCTCCTCCATCACATGTAAGAGTCTAATAGCATTTGACAAGAATTAAAACTCAGAAAAAGATGGGATGGCCAAGACATTGCCATGGCAACAAGCTTCGGGGGAAGTTGCTCACATACACGACTGCAGCATCCCAAGTTTTGCCTTCTACGGTTGTTTATCAAAAGTGGGGGTAGGGAGATGTCTGAGAGCGTTACGTTCTGCAGTACTGTGTTACACACTGTCCCAGATGCTAATGGGTTAACAAAGTCTTAAGACAACACTTAATTTTCTATCTTAATGATTTCACTGGCAATTTTGTGCCGTTGACATTGATTGACCTATTGTTTACCAGAAGTATCACTGAAGAAATATAAAAAGTCAGTTTTAAGAAGGATGGCCATGTTTTCGTGTTTCTCTCCATTCATTTGTATGGGAATTCCAACCACGGTTGCCAACCATCCAGAATTGCCATAAAAGTAAGGCTTTTGTTTCCACTATCCGTAAATAAAATTTGATGTGTTCATGATTTTTAGAAACCCAAGAAACTTCTGCAGATTATAATGGTTTTAATTATCATCATTTTGCAATTCTCAGTGAATGCTATTAATGTATTTGCATCAGTATTATTGGATGGAGGCAAATATCTCTGAACATCAAATCTTAAAGGGAATCTGTCAGTGGGATCAACCCTCCTTAGCCATAGATATGGTCATAAGAAGCTGAATAGAATGATACCTTGATATCTGCCATCTGATGTCTTATTTTAGAGAAATCCAAGTTTTTATTATATGTAAATGGGATGTTCAGGCCTATGGGCCGGACACTGATCTGCATGAGAATCTGCCTCCTGAGATTATTTTAAATAAAGGGCGAGTTACCAGTGTGATGTGTGATGGCCGCTCTCTGCTCTCCTGATTTCACTGCAGAGCTGTGTGTGATTATACCTGACACTTCTGCAGGTTCCTCTCAGCTTCCATCTCACAGGCAGTCAGGGTTACAATACAGAAGAGTTGTGAGAGCTGCAGCAAGTGTGTTTGTAAGGAGATAAAGTTCAGTTCTACTGTTCTGTGTTAGGGGGCATTACCAGTGTGAGACATTTTACTTTTATTAAAAATAAGCACTGGTGGCAGATTCTCATGCAGATCAGTGTCAATTCCATAGTGTTTAACAGCTCATTAAAATATAAGAAAAACGTGGATGTCTCTGGAATAAGACTAAGATATCAAGGTATAATTTTATTAAGCTAACTATGACCTACATGCCCATATAGACGGTTTAGAAGGGTTAACCCTATTGACAGATCCCCTTCAATATTTAATTATCATTTTCCAACATGTCCATAAAAATGTTGACACTATGATTTTTTTTTTATTCCAAAACTTGGCCATCATGCTTGCTCAGCAATTTTGTATACTCAAGTTGAACTGAGGTAGATCGTGCATCACAACCATTCTATCTGCAATCTGCAGGATGATAGAATCCTTTTCTCAATATAGTTTTGTGTCCCAGAAGTGAGACCTGCATATACGAGGCATGTGGCATATTCTAAGACCGTGGAGAGCGCAAGGCAAAACACCTAACAGTCTGTTATGTTAGAGGTAAATTTTAAGTTTCGAAAAACAGTGTGGATTTGATATAGACATAAAATGGTCATCACCAGTTGATTACAGTATGTGGCTGGTCAGCAGCCTCGTTCAAAAAGTACAGATTTAATTATTATTTTTTTGTTGCATGGATTTTTGCATACACAAGGCGTGTATTGTATCGTAAACTGTCACAGAATTTGCACTGAATATTTGTGACAAATCTGTCATGTAGAAATATGAGCTAAGATAAGTGAAATATTCTGCGATTTATCCTAAGGAGAGACCATCAAGGTAAATACTTATAAATCTTCATAAACCTGACAAGTGAGCAATATGGCATGAAATTACTAAAACACATAGAGAACACGGCCATTAGATGGATTCTACATCCACGCACCTAAGGAATCCGTGTATTCATCAGCATTGAGCCCTTGTTCTCCACTCATCTCTGTGGGTATATCGATGAAGCATTTCATTGATGGAGAATACAATACTAACCCCGCACTCGCCTGACGAAGCAGACATTCCAAGTACCTTGACACAAGATAAAAAATATATAAATATAAGTACATATGAAGGCTTCATTCAATCTGATACATTTCCTTGAACGGCGCTGATCAGCAGATATGTGTTTTTCAATTGAATCTTTACTTTAAGACAGGAGTTACATTTGCGAGTGTGATGCGAGAAACTCGCGTTAATCTCTCGCATCAATACCCGGTACTGCCGCAGGCACTTGGGGCCGGAGTGTACAGATGCATAGAAATATGTGTAGCCGCACACTCCGGTCCCAAGTGCCGACGGCAGTGCCGGGTATTGATGCGCGAGTTTCTCGCATCACACTCGCAAGTGTAACCCCGACCTAACAGCAATTATGGCTTCAATCTGACAGTGTAGCGTGTATGTAGGAGAGGAAGAAAATAATCTGCGCCCACACACATGCGTTTTCAGTCAACCAAAACTCACTGATCTCGGCAGGTTAGTGATTGTCGAGATCATTGTCAGGGTTTCTAACCACCTACAAATTTTGGGACAGTCTGTAAAAATAAGACAGTTTCTCAATTTGTCTATAAAAAAATAAAATGATGAGTCTGTGATTTTGATTTTTTTTAAGCTGGATAAGCCTCTATGGCTTTATATGACTATAATTATCATTACATTAGAATTTACACTGAAAACTGTTAGTCTGTTCATAGCACTATTTATTATAGTTCTACAATGTATCTGTAAAACATATTTCATCTATGATTTTTGGATAAATTGTTCAGAAAATGTTTGCCATTTTCTTGCCAGTTTGGCTTCTCTCCACCACAATGGGCTGAGCTGAGAAGGGATGGGGGCCTGGAGCCACAGCTCGTCTAATTCATGATAAGCTACTGTGTTCCTTGACCCAGAAATCTTACTTCAGTACCTGACTGGAGGTAGATTTTTGGCAAGGCGCATAAAGGAGCATTCGACTCTTAATCAGTCAGGAGTGTCGGACTTGATGAATCGGGACCCAAGTCTTAGTCAACAAACCCACTGACTATGTCAGGACCAGCCAAATATCTAATATGTGTTCTTACTGTCAGTATTTCAGCATGCTTGATCCTTTGTTTCAGTGAGAAATAAGTTTCTGCCTGATGGGCCTGACAGTAGCCTCATGCACCAGGGCCCGGTGGGCCCTTGGCCAGATTGCCCTTATGTGCAGCGGGAAGAGAAAATGGCAGTGGAGCAGAGCTGCAGGGAATGTATCCATCCTATTTTCTGCCCACGCTTCCTGTCTCACACGGAAGCGGCTGAATGACATCATCATTCAGTGCCGTGGCTGTGCGAAACAGGAAGTTGCCGGCGATGGTGTGGCTTCAGGATACCGTGCGCAGAGGTGAGGTGTGTGTGTGTATGTGTGTATGCAGAGAAGTGAATGGTGCAGTGTGTGTCTGTGTGTGTGTAGGTAGAGGAGAAGGCATTGATGGGGGTGATGGGGCTGAAGGCAATGATTGGGTTGATGGAGAGGGCAATGATAGGGGTGGTGGGGGAGAAAGCAATGATGGGGTGGTGGAAAGGGCAATAATGAGGGTGGTGGGGGAGGAGGAAATGATGGAGGCGATGTAATGGGCAATGATGAGGGTGGTGGGGGAGGAGGAAATGATGGAGGTTGTGGAATGGATAATGAAGGATGAGAAGACAATGATGATGCTAGATGGCAGTGGAAAGGACAATGATGGGGTGGTGGGGAGGAGGCAATGATGGAGGTGGTGGAATGGGTAATGATGGGGGTGGTGGGGAGGATGAAATGATGGAGGTCGTGGAATAGTATACATTACAAAATCCAAACCATGAGGCAACACCCCCACACCTAAATCACTGAACAACACCCCTCATCATTAATGAAGGGAAAATTAGAGGCAACAGCCAAAATTACGGGTATATTATAAAATTTATTAATTTATTTCATACACAAAAATTAAAATTGACAAGAGAACATCACCAGAAGTTCCGAGGATAGTACAAAAATTATATGTATTGAGGAAAAAAGGACTCACCTAATGTAATAAAGCAATGCTAAAATGCCCGATTAGCCTGATAAATGGTTGCCTATAAACCAGGGTAGAAAACTACTAAATAGCAGAATGCTATACCTAAAGTGACCGTGCAAAAGACATATAACGGGCAAAAATAGAGCTGTGTGTCTATGTGCCAAATAACTCTCAATAGAAGCTGCTCAATGTCAGAGTCCTAGTTAAAAATGGCAAAAAACATATAAAGAACAAAAGCAAAGCTGTATGTCTGTGTGCCAAATAACTCTCAATAGAAACTGCTCAATGTCAGAATCCTAGTTATAGGATGGCCATGCTGATTGCAAAAAATACCGACATACAGCAGCCTATATCAGATACACAATATTAAGGCATGCTACTTACATGTGACTTTTAAACCTTTAAACCTCGTATGTACTACCACGGACACCCCGACAGCGCCGTTTCGCCATGTGGCTTCCTCAACAGGGGGCATATGCCTCATGCACCAGGGCCCGGTGGGCCCTTGGCCAGATTGCCCTTATGTGCAGCAGGAAGAGAAAATGGCAGTGGAGCAGAGCTGCAGGGAATGTATCCATCCTATTTTCTGCCCACGCTTCCTGTCTCACACGGAAGCGGCTGAATGACATCATCATTCAGTGCCGCGGCTGTGTGAAACAGGAAGTTGCCGGCGATGGTGCGGCTTCAGGATACCGTGCGCAGAGGTGAGGTGTGTGTGTGTATGTGTGTATGCAGAGAAGTGAATGGTGCAGTGTGTGTCTGTGTGTGTGTAGGTAGAGGAGAAGGCATTGATGGGGGTGATGGGGCTGAAGGCAATGATTGGGTTGATGGAGAGGGCAATGATAGGGGTGGTGGGGGAGAAAGCAATGATGGGGTGGTGGAAAGGGCAATAATGAGGGTGGTGGGGGAGGAGGAAATGATGGAGGCGATGTAATGGGCAATGATGAGGGTGGTGGGGGAGGAGGAAATGATGGAGGTTGTGGAATGGATAATGAAGGATGAGAAGACAATGATGATGCTAGATGGCAGTGGAAAGGACAATGATGGGGTGGTGGGGAGGAGGCAATGATGGAGGTGGTGGAATGGGTAATGATGGGGGTGGTGGGGAGGATGAAATGATGGAGGTCGTGGAATAGGTAATGATGGGGTGGTGGGGGAGAAGACAATGATGATACCGAAGAAAGGACAATGGTGGGGGTGGTGGGGGAGGAGGAAATGATGGAGGTGGTGGAATGGGTAATGATGGGGAGAAGACAATGATGATGGCAGTGGAAAGGACAATGATGGGGTGGTGGGGAGGAGGTAATGATGGAGGTGGTGGAATGGGTAATGATGGGGGTGGTGGGGAGGAGGAAATGATTGAGGTCGTGGAATGGGTAATGATGGGGTGGTGGGGAGGAGGCATTGGTGGTGGTGGTGGAATGAGCAATAATGGGGTGGTGGGGAGAAAACAATGATGGAGGTGGTGAACAGGGCAATCATGGGGGTGGGGAGAGGGCAATAATGGGATGTGGGGGAGGAGGACAATGAGGGGTGTGGGATTGGGATGGGAGGAAGGGGGATTTATAATGGATTTAGGAACAGGGATAGGTGGAGGAAGACGTTATTATCTATTATTATGTCTAACATAGTCCCTTAGTATAAAGTGTGCTCACTTATTATGTATAGCATAGTCCCTTAGTATATAGTGTACTCACTTATATATAGCACAGTCCCTTAGTGTATAGTGTACTCACTTATTATATATAACACCATCATTAGTTACATAGTTTCCTCTTTTGTTATGTATAACATTGTCCCTTATTACGTACCATCCTCTCTAGTTATATGTGATGCCCTCCCTTATTATATAGCTTCCTCTGCTGTTATGTACAGTGCTGTCTCTTACATAGTGTATTCTTGTTATTTTTGTTATTCACAGCGCCTTTTTTATTGCATAGTCCCCTCTCTTGTTAGATATAAAATGACTACTGATAGAGGAGCCGGTGACCAGACTATCAGTCCATCAGCTCCTCCTTTAGAAAAGAAGCTTTCCCATGCTCCATCAGCCATCATTACATTATACAGCTAAGAAGACAGGACGGTATGTAATAAAAACAGGGCTCTATAAAATCCAATATGTAAGGGACGGTGCTGTACATAACAAGAGAGGGCACTGTATAATAAGGGATGGCAATATACATAATAAAGGAGACTGTAATTTATACATGTATATTCGTGTGGTGATAAATATATATATATATATATATATATATATATATATATATATATATATGTAGCTTTGTCGTGCCTTAAAAAGAGGGGGGCCCAGACACATTTCCTGCACAGGTGCCCCAAGCTGTCTGTGTCCACCCCTGAGGAGGCTAGTCCCCTTTCCAAACTAAAAAAATATGCGTGACCAAGCAAAGCATGTACGATAATTAGATGAAAATGTCTAAGATGGACACATTTAGTTTAGGGAACTGCACTAAACAATCTGGCTTCATTTATCACAGCTGAAGAAGAGAACATTACTGTACAGCTCTTGTAAATCTTGAGTGTCCGATAAAATGCCACTTACCAGTTGGTATAAAGTGCAGTAATGGTTTGCTCTCCACTTGCGTCCACTGCCTGTGTTTGTTGCAGGAGGGTATTCCGGATAGCCCGGGTGATATCAATATTTACGACGTGGGCAATGGACTGTAAGGTGCTGAGAAAAGATCGCATCGCACTCAGAACTTCGGAAGGACGCTGGATCTCCCGAGTATTTGGTTTCCAATTCACCAATGAAACTAAGGCTCTAAAACATACATTAGTTAAATGTTTTAATGTATACTTCTGTTGTAATGTTTCAGGCATAAATCAGTAACACGAGCGAGTATCTGAAGCTTTGCAGTATAATTTATTAAGGAAAAGTGGCATTTCCTAAGATATTGGCAGTTTTCCGTTTCATTTTTTCTTGCCTGTAGCCTGCTTAGAAATATTCAGAAACCTGCTTAAAAGGTTTGTCCATTTCTCAGACAACTCTTTCTTAATTTCTATATTCCGCCATGATAAATAAAAACAGTCTACCCTCACCTCCGATGCCGGAGCCTTTCCAGCGACGTTAACACCGGATCTGTCGGGATTTGCATGACACTGTTATGTGACGTGCATCCTGTGGCCAATCAGCGGCTGCTAGTGGGCTGCTTCACTCTCATTTCCTTCCGTTGACGTCCATAGTAAGTCAGAACAGCTGCAGTTCTGTCACTTCCTCCAGATCTCAGTTTCATTTGAAGGAAGTTAGAGGGAGACCTGGTGGCAGTGTCACCAGAACGTCACCAGCATTGGAAATGGCAGAATATGGTTGGCAACACATCGAATTGCTACTGGCCACTATGTGTTCATAAGTGAATTTGTCAGGTGATACATGCTGCCCAATCAAAGATTAGGATTGTCTCAATGGGTACACTTTGTGGTGGTGGGATGGCTTTTATGCTTTTTTGTTTAGCAAAATAGTGTACACTAGGTACCCTGTTATTTACATGTACATGTACTATCACTATTTATTTATTTACTTGCTATAGGGTATATGTTAATTTTGAGTTTTTTTTGGTTTTGATTTTCTATGGTTTTGTCAGTGTCTGACACTTGCTGCCCATTGCTGAATTGTGCAGCACGCACCAGGTGTTAGGTTCACTAGCGTTGTGTTTCTTTTAGGCTGGTTTCATACATGCGTACGGGAGGGCTGCGGATGGCAGTGTACTTCCTCCCTTCTTCCTCCATGAAACCATGCCTACTTTCCGCCTACTTCTTGCGTCCTGCGGTGCTCTGCGTACCTATCTTTAACATTGGGTACGCAGGGATGTACGCTGTATGCAGATGCCTCTGCATGCGCCATTTGGACCCTGCCCCGAACGCAACATGTTGCATTTTGCTGCAGTCGGCGCAGCATCCAAACAGTACCGATTATAGGCTCACTCGCACAACCTTATAAATCATATGAGTACTACCCGATGTTTAGCGGACAGCACTTGGACTAATGTTATTTTATGGGGCAGTGCTGATCAGAGTTTTTTTTTTCATGCCAATTTGGAATGAGAAATGAATAGCAGAATGCTGCGAGTTGCTACTCAAATTGGACCGTACGCAACCATTCAGGGCTATGGTGAAAGGAAAACATCGGGCTGCACTCAGATCTGATGAAAAATGGAGAAATGTTGTTCTCCACCTTCTCCTCATTTGTGCTAAGATTCGCTCATTGGAGAGAATGGGATCACACTAAGCTGACACTCTGAATAAACTCTGATCATTTACATAATCTGACCAGTTTTCTCACAAGAGAGAATCAAGGCTCCTGTGACCCCGGCCAATATGTGTCATTTGTCTACAGTACATGTTTTTAAAAAGTTACCGTAGTTTAATTCACAAAAAAAGCAGCAAAAATACATGTTTTTTTTGCACTCTCATTGCTTACTATGGTGAAAAAATTCTGAAAAAACACTTAAAGAAGTGACATGCTGCATTTTTCAAAAGAGTACTAATTTTCCAATTCAGTCAAAAAAAGCAAGAACTGTCATGGCCCAGGGATTACTGAAGCTTGTGCTGGTACTGTGAAAAGCAAGGTGTGAATTTACCCTCAAGCAAATGTCTTAATGTAGCAATGTCATAATCACTAATACATACCGGCTAAATTTCTTCTCTATGTTGGAGCTCAGGTACTCCGCTGGAGTCACCACATGGTCAAATATTATGATTTTCTGCATATGATTTAAAGACATGCAGAGTTCACAAAGTGATAGGTGAAGTTTGTCCATGCTGAAGAAAGAAGAAAAAAATTACACTGATAAACCAAACTTATTTATAAATGAAGTAACGAAGCTCCATCCTGAACGGAGAATCAATAATAAGACACGTGTGCATTATATAGTTACAGAGTTACAGGGAATCTGTCACCACATTTGAGCAATCTAAACTATTAATATGGGCGCTCAGGTTATAAACTGCTGAAAACAGTCCTCCCTGTGTGCCTCATATCAGATGCCTCGTTGCTGAGAAACCATCTTTTATCACTTTATATAAATGACCTCTTCCAGGCTCTGGGGTGGAGGATGCCTGGAGATAACTCTGCCTCCAGAGATTATTCTACACTAGAAATAGGCCAGATGCTATCGAATCGGGAATGCGGTAAAATTAATATCTGTATATTAGAGCGTGCAATTTTGGCTGTTACTGCGCCTGAGTGGGAATAGCAGAGACGTGTATGTCACTTGCGCAGGCGCAGTTCGTGGCCTTGCATAAGTGATACTGCCGCGGTGCCTTATAGGATTCGGGGACAGCGGCTGGAAGTCCAACTGGTGATTATATATGTAGATGAAGGGAAGTTTTCCTAGATAGGTCAAATGTGTTGACAGATTCCCTTTAATAGGGTTGAAAAAAGGACACATATCTATTAAGTTTCCAGATTTCACATACAAAAATGTTCCCGTTTTTGTAAATGAAAATTAACCCCTTCCTTCTGCATACATTTGTTAATCAGAACATTTTCTATGCCTTTATTTATCTCTACTCTATACCCTGCCTCTAACCCGAACCTTAAAGGGAATCTGTCACCAGAAATAACGCTATTTACCTGCAGATATAGGGTTAATCTGCAGGCTAATAGCATTATTAACCTGCCCAGCGCTTGCACTTAGCCAAATGCAGCAGGGAGAAAATTACGTTTATTCTACCCGGCAGTATTTAGTTTCAGTCATGGGGGCGGCACCAGCATTGGTTCTATCACGGCGGAGTATACAGAGCGGCAGCTGTAACTGCACCTCCGGCACTGACTGACACTGGTTCTGCATTAGGGCCACTGTCAGTCAGGGCAAGGAGCACGGTTACAGCCATCAAACCAGTGCCGCCGATGCCCCCATGACGGAACCAAATGCTAACGGGGTGAATGAAGTTTATTTTCTCACCATTACATTTGGCTATGTGCATGCATCAGGCTGCATAATAACGCTGTTAACCCACATCTGCAGGTTAATAGTATTATTTCTGGTGACAGGTCCCCTTTAAACCTTTAGTTAGAGTCAGAAAAAGTATAGAAATGTGAAATTTATTATAATGTGTATTTTCTTTTTACAGGGGACAGTTTCTTATACTTGGGACATCTCTCAGGAGTTCCCTATATCTCATTCCTCATTCACACCTGATTGCCCTTAGCTGGGGATATATTCAGACCCAGGAGTCTGATCAAGACTTTAGTCTGATCCATGTATCTTTTAAATTACATCTTTCAAATTACATATCTCTAATTACTATACTTTGAATTAGACTTGAATTCTAGAATGCATTTAGTCACTCATCACTGCTATAATATTATCATCATCATCATCTGTACCATCTAATCGAGCTGTTCTCCTCTTCCCACAGGGAAGCAATGACTATCCCCAACTCTCCCTGGATCCTGAATGTCTCTGTATATTGCATTGATTTTCTATGGTATGCACTGACTTTCCCCAACTCTTGCTGGATCCTGAATGTCTCTGTATATTGCATTGATTTTCTATGGTATGCACTGACTTTCCCCAACTCTCCCTGGATCCTGAATGTCTCTGTATATTGCATTGATTTTCTATGGTATGCACTGACTTTCCCCAACTATCCCTGAATCCTGAATGTCTCTGTATATTGCATTGATTTTCTATGGTATGCACTGACTTTCCCCAATTCTCCCTGGATCCTGAATGTCTCTGTATATTGCATTGATTTTCTATGGTAGTGCAGCGCCCCAGAGTCCTGGTCGTTGCAGTACTGTGGCTCCGCCACTATGGGGAGCTACGGTGCGTCCGATGGCACTGAAGGAGTTCATCTGATCAGGTATCACAGACACCAATACATTTCACAGCTGGGCCTCCGGGGGGAGCTAAGGGTGCTATTCATTAGGCCACTCCCCACCATAGTGGGTAAACTGGGGGTCAGGCAGGAAGTTAGATCAGAAAGCTGACTGGATTGGACGAAGCAACACCTAGTGGCAGAGGGTGTTGTGGAGGAAGAGACAGTAGGGTCTCTGTCAGGGGTGGGATCCTGACAGAGGCTTGGCATTGGAAAGAACGTAACGGGTCCGCGCCAGCTCCGGGAAGCGGCGGGGCCCCAAGAAAGGACTAGAAGTGAGATAGATTGTGCTGAGTGAGAAACGAGATCAAGCGATAGGAGAATTCCAGTAGGGGTCGTGCTGTAAGACCGGAGCAACACCCTACTGAGGCGCACTACCAGTGGCCGGAACACCGAGGGAGTATTATAACATTCAGCTTCAAGCAATACTCTAAACAGCGGCAGGACAGTCAGTTTAAGGCGGGCTGTCTAACACATATCACCTATGAAGTCTTGGGAGGCAATTGCGGGAGAGGGGCGTCTCTAGGGTCCCGGAAGAACTCCAGGCCTACCCGACAAACGGGTGCCGTTCTAACTGTAACATCAGGAAGGGACGGACGATTAGAAGAACATCATTTAATCGAGTTGTGAGGGAACTTAAGAAACAGACACAACAGTTGTGGGGTACTTTCCGTAAGCACAGCAGGGAAGGACTACAACACATAGCGCTAAGAAGGAAGGCACTGATTTCCACCTGTGAAGAGAACTCTGGAGGTGCCATTGGACCGGCCGGACTTGCGCAGCTTGGTGAACCGTATTCTGGACTGAGGACTCAGAGATCTCCAGTAAAGAGGTAAAGAGACTGCAACCTGGTGTCCTCGTTATTTACCGCGACCTGCACCCCACAACTGCACCGTTACAACACCACTTACTGCACCGGACGTCCCCCACTGACAGACAGGGCCACGGACCGGGTCTAGCCACCGTGACAACTCCAGGACTGAGACCCAGAGGCCCGGCTCCGGGTACCCCTAGGCCCTGCGGCGGTGTGGGGGCGCTCTAACTTGGCGTCACGAACAGGATCTACTTAAGCCTGAAGAATCAGGTCATGTGTGCCTAGGAACTGTGATTTACTGTGCTTGGACTGTACTTTGTTGCAAAGACTGTGTTGCGCCATTTACCGCCAAAAGTTCCCGCCAAAAATCCGCCGCCATTACAGCGCTGAAGAGAGCGTAAGAAGAGAAGAGGGGCGTGAAGTGGGCGTAGACGAGCTGGAGAGCGCGAACAGCGATGGCCGCCCAGTCTAAGTATTTCTGTGTCCTGAGGACGTGCCCGTTAACAGCCGAGGTCCGCCTCCTGATCTTGGTTGGAGGGTGGAGACCATGGGGACGGGGCCGCCCATGAAAGAGACCGCGGGAAGAAGACATTGGAAGAAAGGCAAAGATGGCGACACCAGGAGCACCACGTGGGGCCGACCCAGCCCGGCCGGAGGCTGTGCAACCTGACATAGCCCCAGAAGCGCCAACGCTGCGGGGTCTGACCCTCACAGGGCCACCAATGGGCCGACCCCCTTTGCCGCTGTCGGAGGAATGTGTGGCTGCAGCCGAGGCCCGACAGCTAGCCCGCCGGCTGGAGGCCGATGCCCGCGCGCTCACTCGGCTAGGCCAGCCCACGGAGATCCGTCTGGCCCCAGTGTCCCCTGTTCCCTCCCACTTGGCCGCGGCTGGAAATACGCTACCGATGCCGGGCCTCAAGATCATGCCGGACGCCGAGCATTTACGGCGTCTGATGGCAGCATGGCGGAGCCGAACCCAGCCTGCAACGCAGATTGATCTGGTCAGAGCCCCGGAGATCCCGCCATCACACTGGGGTGTGGTAATCTCATTCAACCCCCGATATGGACGCGGGGTTATCCAGGAAATTGGGGAGCCACTGCAAATCCACGTGGAACGGGAAGAAGTGGAGCCCTGCAGCGGAAGATTCCCCCGCGACCTGGAGCCAGGTGATGCGGTGACGTACACCCGATGGAGGAGGGCTACGGGAGAAGCTGGCTGGATGGCGCGAGGCGTACAGCGGTGTACTGCCTTCCAAGCTGCTGCCGGAACACCGGAAGAGGGTGACCCCGTGGGGAAAGCAGCGGAGCCCGGCCCCGCGGAACCACGAGAAGCCCGGCCTCGCCGTGCCCTGGAGGGACGTGTGCGCCTGCCAGTAAGAAGGGCCTCCCGGCGAGGGATTTTATCGCTGCTGGGACCGGAGCCGCGTCCTGGCTCGCCAGTGCGACCCGTTGGCCTGGTGAGGCCAGATCGGAGACCACCACAGTAAGATTTTACTGTACTTTCTTACTTGTAAATAGTTACTGTTTTATTGCTTTTATGTTGCTGCTAAACCCGTTCAGGGTTAACTCTAAAGGGGATCCTTCTATGGACCTGGGATCCCTATTGTTTTGTTTTCTTGTTTGTCTTTCAAGTTTTTGCACAAAAGTTTACAGAACTGCTGAAATCATGAACAGTGCATGATCCGAACTTTTTGTATATAGTTTGCACCTTATTAAAGGCGCTCCCTACTGGTTTTACTTAAAGAAAGACTCTTTGCGAAGATACCGCACTGGAACCTTTGTTGAGTATGGACTGGTAGCTTGAGAAGATACGCTACCTCATAGAGACTTGGTCCTCTCTTAAAGGGGATGTTCATTTGTCACGCTTCGATAGTAATATTGCTTAAGATGAGTAGCAATAATGTCTTGACCAAAGGAAATGATGATAATGTTTATATGAGAAAAGTTATATGTGTTTAACTGGTTAAATGTGAAGAAATATTGATAATGTGCTTTGAGAAGTAAAAGATAGAAGAAGGATGCAGTGGACCCGTAGAGATAGACGTGGTGTCCAGCATGCATAGTAGACAGAAAGATAATGAGAAGGCTAATGTTCGATAGAAAATGTTTTTGATAATGCTGATGGATAATTAATGGGGATAGAAGGTAAACCCTGAGTTCTCATAGGAGTCAAGAAGAGATGGCTCAGTGCTCTAAAACTGAAAGTAATGTTATGTTCTATACTGTGTATAGTAGTTGAAAAGGCAGTAGGCCCTGGCTGAACGGGGCGGTCCTGTAACTGAAAGGAGAGGCAGTAGGTCTGGTGCCGATAGGACAGGCGGTCCTGCAGATTTAAAGAAGGAGAATGAGAAAGTTAAAATGCCTTATAATGTGATTATAGGAAGGTCTTTAGTGGATTAAGAGTGTATGTCCTTAAAGGCAAAGTTAAATTATTGTTCAACAATCTTGCACTTAGTAGAATACCCGGTTGGGTAACGGGAGTTATTTATAACCTGTAATTTATAATGTTAACTATGTTTGTAACGTTCAAGTGTCCTCACCTCCCATAAAGGGAAGCTCTGTTCAAATATGCTTATTGTTATTGCACTCAACAAAATTGTATGTCTTTTTGCTAACTTGTATTGTTGTTTTCTTCCCAGTCCCGGAGTACTGTGTTTAACCAGGGGGGAGTGCAGCGCCCCAGAGTCCTGGTCGTTGCAGTACTGTGGCTCCGCCACTATGGGGAGCTACGGTGCGTCCGATGGCACTGAAGGAGTTCATCTGATCAGGTATCACAGACACCAATACATTTCACAGCTGGGCCTCCGGGGGGAGCTAAGGGTGCTATTCATTAGGCCACTCCCCACCATAGTGGGTAAACTGGGGGTCAGGCAGGAAGTTAGATCAGAAAGCTGACTGGATTGGACGAAGCAACACCTAGTGGCAGAGGGTGTTGTGGAGGAAGAGACAGTAGGGTCTCTGTCAGGGGTGGGATCCTGACAGAGGCTTGGCATTGGAAAGAACGTAACGGGTCCGCGCCAACTCCGGGAAGCGGCGGGGCCCCAAGAAAGGACTAGAAGCGAGATAGATTGTGCTGAGTGAGAAACGAGATCAAGCGATAGGAGAATTCCAGTAGGGGTCGTGCTGTAAGACCGGAGCAACACCCTACTGAGGCGCACTACCGGTGGCCGGAACGCCGAGGGAGTATTATAACATTCAGCTTCAAGCAATACTCTAAACAGCGGCAGGACAGTCAGTTTAAGGCGGGCTGTCTAACACATATCACCTATGAAGTCTTGGGAGGCAATTGCGGGAGAGGGGCGTCTCTAGGGTCCCGGAAGAACTCCAGGCCTACCCGACAAACGGGTGCCGTTCTAACTGTAACATCAGGAAGGGACGGACGATTAGAAGAACATCATTTAATCGAGTTGTGAGGGAACTTAAGAAACAGACACAACAGTTGTGGGGTACTTTCCGTAAGCACAGCAGGGAAGGACTACAACACATAGCGCTAAGAAGGAAGGCACCGATTTCCACCTGTGAAGAGAACTCTGGAGGTGCCATAGGACCGGCCGGACTTGCGCAGCTTGGTGAACCGTATTCTGGACTGAGGACTCAGAGATCTCCAGTAAAGAGGTAAAGAGACTGCAACCTGGTGTCCTCGTTATTTACCGCGACCTGCACCCCACAACTGCACCGTTACAACACCACTTACTGCACCGGACGTCCCCCACTGACAGACAGGGCCACGGACCGGGTCTAGCCACCGAGACAACTCCAGGACTGAGACCCAGAGGCCCGGCTCCGGGTACCCCTAGGCCCTGCGGCGGTGTGGGGGCGCTCTAGTATGCACTGACTTTCCCCAACTTTCCCTGGATCCTGAATGTCTCTGTATATTGCATTGATTTTCTATGGTATGCACTGACTTTCCCCAACTTTCCCTGGATCCTGAATGTCTCTGTATATTGCATTGATTTTCTATGGTATTCACTGACTTTCCCCAACTCTCCCTGGATCCTGAATGTCTTTGTATATTGCATTGATTTTCTATGGTAGGCACTGACTTTCCCGAACTCTCCCTGGATCCTGAATGTATCTGTATATTGCATTGATTTTCTATGGTATGCACTGACTTTCCCCAATTCTCCCTGGATCCTGAATGTCTCTGTATATTGCATTGATTTTCTATGGTATGCACTGACTTTCCCCAACTTTCCCTGGATCCTGAATGTCTCTGTATATTGCATTGATTTTCTATGGTATGCACTGACTTTCCCCAACTCTCCCTGGATCCTGAATGTCTCTGTATATTGCATTGATTTTCTATGGTAGGCACTGACTTTCCCGAACTCTCCCTGGATCCTGAATGTATCTGTATATTGCATTGATTTTCTAAGGTATGCACTGACTTTCCCCAACTCTCCCTGGATCCTGAATGTCTCTGTATATTGCATTGATTTTCTATGCTTTCCCTGCCATCTGAGTCTCTATGTGCGGTGCATATAATCATTTTCTGCTATGCTTCTTACCTATCATCTTGCTTCCATGACCGGTTTCATGTCTCTCATTATGTTATTCTGGCATATCTTTGAGCAGTCACTCCAACCTCTCCCTCTCTTTATGACCTTTGCTTAACTCTCTACATCTGGTCTCGCCATACCCACCCACCTCCTCATTCACACCTGATTGCCCTTAGCTGCGGATACATTCAGACCCAGGAGTCTGATTAAGACTTTAGTCTGATTCATGTATCTTTCAAATTACAGAGTTCAAATTACAGATTTCTAATTACTATACTTTACTATACTTTGAATTAGACTTGAATTTGACTCTAAGGTAATGGAATATCAAACCACTACAATGTTTCGATTTCTTTTCTCTTTCACACCTATACTACTCTATTTTTCCCTACCTCCTGTAATCCCCTCACCTAGTAAGGAACTAGTAATTTCACCCTCCATCCTCCCCAGCCATCTCACCTTCTCCTCACAGCTGTTCATCCACATACAATCCTCTTTCTCCAGACACACACGGCCGCATCATGTCCTATCCTGCTCCCACCTTCTAACGCTCTGTCCGCTACTCCTCATTGCTGGCGACATATCCCCTAATCCTGGCCCTCCTCAACACATCCCCACACTCATTTCTAACCCCCTGCCACGATCCTCTACACGTTTTCCCAACCATGATAAACTCATACTCATTCATCCATCCCCCACTCCCCCTGTCCCTCTACCTGGAGCCCTATGGAACGCACGCTCCGTCTGCAACAACCTGCCATTTATCCATGACCTCTTCATCACCAACTAACTCTCCTTCCTCGGCATTACTGAAACCTGGCTCACCCCCTCTGACTCAGCCTCTCCGGCTGCACTTTCCTATGGTGGATTCCACCTCTCTCACACCCCTTGCCCCACCACAAAACATGGTGGAGGAGCTGGCTTGCTCCTGTCCACCACCTTCTCCTTTACTCCATTCCCACTACCACCCTCCGCTACTCTTCCTTCGCTTGAGGTGCACTCCGTCTACATCTATTCCTCCTCCAGCTGGCTGCCATCTACCGCCCCCCCAGAACTAGCCATCTCCACCTTTCTTGACCACTTCACCACCTGGCTACTTCATTTCCTCTCTGCTGACATCCCCACTATCATCATGGGTGACTTCAATATCCCCATTGACACTCCCACCTCAGCTGCCTCTAAACTTTTATCGCTTACTGCCTCCTTCGGCCTCACTCAGTGGTCTTCTGCAGCCACTCACAAAGATGGTGACACGCTAGACCTTATCTTTACCCACTTCTGTTCCCTTACTAATCTCATTAACTCACCCCTTCCCCTGTCTGACCACAACCTACTGACATTCTCTTCACTCTCCTCTCCTAGTGCGCAACCCCCACTCCACAAACTCACTCACCCTCTCAGAAACCTCAAACACCTCAATTTACATTCACTCTCTGAGTCCCTTCTCCATCTTACAGACATAGCTTCCCTTCATGACATAGATTCTGCTGCCACTTTTTATAACACCATAATAACAGCAACACTCATTTCGGCCACCCCCCTCATGCAGTGCAAAACTCGTACAATCAACAGACAGCCCTGGCTGAGCAAAGAACTGAGACGGGCTTCCAGGGTCACTGAGCGGAGATAGAAGAGATCCCATTCTGCCGAGCACTTCATCGCATAAAAGCAGTCCCTTGCCAGCTTCAAGTCCATGCTCACTGCCGCAAAACAAACTTATTTCTCATCTCTCATATCCTCCCTGTCTCACAACCCTAAACAGCTTTTCAACACTTTCAATTCTCTACTCTGTCCCCCAGAACCTCCTCCCTTCCCTCTCATTTCTGCTGAAGACTTAGCCTCTTTCTTTAAACAGAAGATCGATACGATCAGAGAAAGCTTTGGCCCGCAGCACCCAATGCCACTCTTAGCTGTTTAACCCTGTTCCTCCAAAACCAGCTTCTCCAACATGACAGAAGATCAGCTCTCCACCCTCCTGTCAAGATCACATCTCACCACTTGCACGCTTGATCCGATCCCGTCCCACCTCATCCCTAACCTCACCACAGTCTTCATCCCAACCCTAACAAACCTCCTCAACCTCTCACTCACAACTGGTGTCTTCCCTCATCCTTATACATGCCAAGAGCACACCCATCCTAAAAAAGCCCTCCCTCGACCCATCCTCTGTGTCTAGCTATTGCCCAATATCTCTTCTCCCTTATGCCTCAAAACTACTGGAACAGCATGTCCATCTTGAACTGTCATCCCACCTCTCCTCCTGCTCCTTTTGGAACAGTTATAATCTGGCTTCCGACCCCATCACTCAACTGAAACTGCCCTTACTAAAGTCACCAATGACCAACTAACTGCCAAGAGCAAGCGACACTACTCTGTCCTCCTGGTCCTGTCTTCTGCCTTTGACACTGTGGACCATTCCCTCCTGCTGCAGATTCTATCATCTCTTGGCATCACAGACTTGGCCCTATTCTGGATCTCCTCATGTCTAACAGACCGAACTTTCAGTGTCTCCTGTTGTGAATTCCGTTCTTGGGCTCCCTCCTGTGGTTATGAATGGTACTTTTGTGAGTTCTGCCCTTGGGCTCCCTCTGGTGGTTTCGAGTGGAACTGCTGCTCCTTGAGGTTCTGCAGCAGCTGCTTTCACTAATCGGCTCCACTGGCCTTGCTATTTAACTTGGCTCTGGTCTGTAGTCCATGTCAGCTGTCAATGTTCTCTGGGTTGGATTCAGATCTCTACTTGGATTTCTCTGATGGCCTGTCCATTTCAGCATAAGATAAGTTCTTGCTAGTTCTTTGGTTGTCCATTTGCTTTGGACCTTACTGCTCAGTTAAGTTATGTTTCTTTTGTCCAGCTTGTCATTATGAAATATTCAGGCTAGCTGGAAGCTCTGGGGAAACAGATTTGCCCCTCCACACCGTGAGTCGGTGTGGAGATCATTTTTGTAAACTCTGCGTGGATTTTTAGTTTTTAATACTGACCGCACAGTATCCTTTCCTATTTTCTGTCTATCTAGATTAGAATTGGCCTCCTTTGCTAAAATCTGATTTCATTTCTGTGTATGTCATTTCCCTCTCTACTGACAGTCAATACATGTGGGGGGCTATCTTTCCTTTTGGGAATTTCTCTGAGGCAAGATAGTTTTCTGTTTCCATCTTAAGGGGTAGTTAGTTCTTAGGCCGTGACGAGGCGTCTAGGGAGAGTTAGGAACGTCCCACGGCTATTTCTAGTGTTGGTGTTAGGAGTAGGGTATGCGGTCAGTAAAGTTACCACCTCCTCAGAGCTTGTCCCATGACTCATTTTACCCACCAGGTCATATCAGTGCTTCTCCGTAACCACCAGCTCATAACAGTCTCCCTCTCCTACACCACCTCCTCACCTCGCCCCTTGTCTGTCGGTGTCTCTCAAGGCTCAGTTCTAGGACCTACACTTCTCTATCTACACCTTCGGCCTGGGGCAGCTCATAGAATCCCACAATTTGCAGTATCATTTCTACGCCGATGACACGCAGATCTACCTATCCGGACCTGACCTCACCTCCTTACTCACCAAAATCCCACACTGTGTCTGCTATCTCAGCCTTCTTTTCTGCTCGCTTTCTAAAACTGAACATGGACAAAACAGAATTCATCATCTTTCTCCATCTCACTCTACCCCTCCACCAGACCTATCTATGAAGGTCAATGGCAGCTCACTTTCCCCAGTCCTGCATGCTCGGTGCCTCAGGGTGATCCTTGACTCTGCCCTCTCTCGGTCAAGCCACATATCCAAGCCCTTGCCTCCTCCTGCCATCTCAAACTCAAAAATATTTCCCAGATCCGCACTCTCCTTGACCATGAAACCACAAAAACACTAGTGCATGCCCTTATCATCTCCCGCCATGACTACTGCAACTTCCTACTCTCTGACCTCCCCTCTAGCACTCTGGCACCATTCCAATCCATCCTACACTCTGCTGCCCAACTAATCTACCTGTCTCCCCGCTACTCTCCAGCCTCTCCCCTATGCCAAGCCCTTCACTGGCTTCCTATCATCCAGAGACTCCAGTTCAAAACCCGTACTATGACTTACAAAGCCATCCACAACCAATCTCCTCCATACATCTGTGACATGGTCTCCCAGTACTTATCTACACGCAACCTTCGATCCTCACCAAATCTCCTTCTCTACTCCCCTCTTATCTCTTCTCCCCACAACCGCATCCAAGACTTCTCCTGTGCTTCCCCCATACTCTGGAACTCTCTACCCCAACACATCAGACTCTCGCCTACCATAGAAACCTTCAAAAAGAACCTGAAGACTCACATCTTCTGACAAGCCTACAGCCTGCAGTGATCCTCAACCTACTGAACCGCCACACAACCAGCTCTACCCTCTCTGAGTGAATCCTAACCCATCCCCTGCAGACTGTGAGCCCTCGTGGGCAGGGTCCTCCCTCTTTCTGTACCTGTTAGTGCCTTCTTTTTCGCTCATATTTATTGTATGTCTATATTTGCCCCTTTTCACATGTAAAGCACCATGGAATAAATGGCGCTTTAGAAATGTATAATAATAATAATAATAATAATAATATCTCCTGTAACAAAATTCCAAGTTAGAGTAACCAGGCTTCATAGAATGCTTTAATATATACAGATATCTGACCAATTTCTGTCCAGTCAGAACCAAATTGGGGTACATAAATGCCTATTTCATCTGATTGAAATCTGTCTCATTTGCATTTGGCTTGTTCATCGAGTGATCGGCAGTGAACGAGCTCCCCAAGGAACACTCCCTCCCAATAATCGTGCAGTGTAAATGCACTTTAACTCAGACAAACGGTAGATCTCTGACAAATCAGACCACTCTTTCAGATTATGTGGGTGTAAACGCAGCCTATTACTGTCAGCCAGGCTGTGAACACTGTGATAGGGCTATGACGGTGATGACAGCGGTGATAAGCTTCAATAACAAAATGGCGGCTGACAGCACTACTGCAGAAAATGGTTGCCTGTCCTAGCTCCACAGGATCCAAATGGAGAAGTACATACCAAAAGTTCAAAGTGAAGGACAGCATCCAATCCAGGTGAAGATCATAAACACTTTATTGTGCCATAAGTGCAACGTTTCAACCTCAAAGGGTCTTTGTCAAGCATACATAACAATCAAAATGGCGGCCTTAAATAGGAAGTGGACAACCACCGCCTAATAGGTCCGCCCATAAAATTTACATACAAATCATCAGGTGATCTTAATTACAAGAAAAACATATAAACAGTGAAACATATACAATTAAAAACACATCATAATGTCAGTAGGAAACCCAAATATTGATAATTCCATTCATGATCATATTAATGGACACATGTATCAAATCAAAACATAAACAAACAAAGCTGGCTGTCAGATCTAAACCTATCAGAATATACATAAGTCCAAACGAACCGCCAATCACTGCGCTTGTATCTTAACCCCTAATAACCTCACCAATCAGCACCTATAATGCAGGAAGACCAATCATGTGCCTCAATACATGCCCAAGGTTTATGCAGTAGAGCCAATCCAGGCTCAATATCTATGTCTATCATGCCGCCCACAAAGCCTGCTATCCGTGACAGCCAGTACAAACATGACTCACCGGATAGGGTAGAAGACCCCATGTCTCGTGCGCATGCCCGCCGGCTCCATAGCAACGCTGCATGTAAACAACATGCAGCGCCGCCACGGCCAGCCGAAGGACACGCCCACCGGCAACAACAGATTGGCTATTCCCAACAGCAGAGCCAATCCAGGCTCTATGCTTACTCGTAATGAATCGCCGGCCACAGTACTCACATGACCTGCTGCCCGTGATATCAGACGCCCATCCGGCTCACCGGGCAGAGTAAGGGTTCCAGACCTAGTGCGCATGCCCGCCGGCTACATGGCAATGAAACACACAAAACCAGCATGCAACGTCACCCCGGACTGCCGAAGGACACGCCCATCGGCGGAGCCAATCCAGGCTCCATACACAACAAGCCACCCCCATCAATAGTCATGTGTTTAATCATCAGTGACAACAGAGGTTCATCCAGGATGCCACATAGGGAAAAGTCCCAGGCACAGTGTGCATGTACGTCGGCTCCATGACAACGCGCCACAGAAACAGTACCGCGCTGCCACGGACCGCCGCACAGCACAACCAACGGCTCATAGAAGTGCCCCTATGTCCAAATAATACAGAACTCATGTATGGAAGCATCATCCTTACAGATCTCACGTGCTATCATCCCCATAATTGTCAGAAAGGGATACCCTATATCTAACAAAGCACCCATTCTGAAGAATGAAAAAAAAGGGGGGGGGGAAAGGGGTGAAGGAGGAGAAGGGGGAGGGGAAAAAACAACATGGTCAATTAACTATATAGCAACTAACATTGCCCGTAAGAATCATCACAGGGGACAAGAAATATAACCAACCACCATTTAAAAACATATCCCCACGAATGTGAACCACACGAACCATATATGCTGACCAAGATATACATAATAAGAGATTATAGTCAACATTAAACCCACCGGGCTGACGAGAGCCCAACCTATAAACCCATCTGAGCTCTTTCTTTTTTAATAGTTTTACCCTATCCCCACCCCTACGAAGAGGAGGTACACTATCAATTACTCTAAATCGTAGCTGGCTAACTGAATGTCCACACTCTACAAAATGTTTGGGTACCGGTAAATCCACTTTTTTAGTTCTAATAGTACTTTTATGCTTGCTGATACGAGACTTTATCTCTATAGTGGTCTCACCCACATAAGTGAGTCCACAAGGACAAACAATTAAGTAGACAACAAAACTTGAAGTACACCTGTATCTCTCCCTGATTGAAAATTTCTGACCTGTGCGAGGATGGCTGAAAAAATCCCCCTTAATCATATTCCCACAGCACGCGCATCCCAAACAGGGAAAATTACCAAACTTCGGAGCACCCAAAAACCTCTGCAGGCTACCTGTCGTTGGTCCAATATCCGATTTGACCAATTTGTCTTTTAGATTACGACCTCTCTTGTAGGATAAAATCGGTGGCAGGGTAAATTCATCGATTTCAAGTAAACCTTGGTGTAGAGTATGCCAATGCTTCAAAATCATGTTTTTCACATGCCCGCTGGCTGTGCTAAAGGTAGATACAAAGGGAATCCGCTTTTCCCTGACCCTAACTCTCTTTTCCCTCACAAAAGTTCTCGGTGTCTCCTCAGCCCTATCCAAAAATTTTCTAACATCGCTCACAGGGTAGCATCTATTTAAAAATTTGTTACACATCTCGTCCAATCTACTGTCCAGGCGTGAGTCGTCAGAGACTATTTTCCTCACTCTGAGCATCTGGCTCCAAGGTAACGACTCTAACATATTCTTCGGATGATGACTATTAAACTGTAATAGGCTATTCCTATCAGTCTTCTTCACGTGTAGATCTGTCTTTAAAAAGGACCCATCCTTGTACACCAATGTGTCTAGAAATTGAACCTGTTCCTGAGAATATGTAATTGTGAAGCTGAGTTCTGGAAATATGTCATTTAACTCATTGTGAAAATCCAAGAGTTCCTTAAGTTGTCCCTCCCAAACAACAAACACATCATCAATGTAGCGCCACCAGGCCCGGACCCGGGGCCAAAACCGGGAGACAAAACCCGATCAGCATATATGGTTCGTGTGGTTCGTATTCATGGGGATATGTTTTTAAATGGTGGTTGGTTATATTTCTTGTCCCCTGTGATGATTCTTACGGGCAATGTTAGTTGCTATATAGTTAATTGACCATGTTGTTTTTTCCCCTCCCCCTTCTCCTCCTTCACCCCTTTCCCCCCCCCCTTTTTTTTCATTCTTCAGAATGGGTGCTTTGTTAGATATAGGGCATCCCTTTCTGACAATTATGGGGATGATAGCACGTGAGATCTGTAAGGATGATGCTTCCATACATGAGTTCTGTATTATTTGGACATAGGGGCACTTCTATGAGCCGTTGGTTGTGCTGTGCGGTGGTCCGTGGCAGCGCGGTACTGTTTCTGTGGCGCTTTGTCATGGAGCCGACGTACATGCACACTGTGCCTGGGACTTTTCCCTATGTGGCATCCTGGATGAACCTCTGTTGTCACTGATGATTAAACACATGACTATTGATGGGGGTGGCTTGTTGTGTATGGAGCCTGGATTGGCTCCGCCGATGGGCGTGTCCTTCGGCAGTCCGGGGTGACGTTGCATGCTGGTTTTGTGTGTTTCGTTGCCATGTAGCCGGCGGGCATGCGCACTAGGTCTGGAACCCTTACTCTGCCCGGTGAGCCGGATGGGCGTCTGATATCACGGGCAGCAGGTCATGTGAGTACTGTGGCCGGCGATTCATTACGAGTAAGCATAGAGCCTGGATTGGCTCTGCTGCTGGGAATAGCCAATCTGTTGTTGCCGGTGGGCGTGTCCTTCGGCTGGCCGTGGCGGCGCTGCATGTTGTTTACGTGCAGCGTTGCTATGGAGCCGGCGGGCATGCGCACGAGACATGGGGTCTTCTACCCTATCCGGTGAGTCATGTTTGTACTGGCTGTCACGGATAGCAGGCTTTGTGGGCGGCATGATAGACATAGATATTGAGCCTGGATTGGCTCTACTGCATAAACCTTGGGCATGTATTGAGGCACATGATTGGTCTTCCTGCATTATAGGTGCTGATTGGTGAGGTTATTAGGGGTTAAGATACAAGCGCAGTGATTGGCGGTTCGTTTGGACTTATGTATATTCTGATAGGTTTAGATCTGACAGCCAGCTTTGTTTGTTTATGTTTTGATTTGATACATGTGTCCATTAATATGATCATGAATGGAATTATCAATATTTGGGTTTCCTACTGACATTATGATGTGTTTTTAATTGTATATGTATATGTGTTTCACTGTTTATATGTTTTTCTTGTAATTAAGATCACCTGATGATTTGTATGTAAATTTTATGGGCGGACCTATTAGGCGGTGGTTGTCCACTTCCTATTTAAGGCCGCCATTTTGACTGTTATGTATGCTTGACAAAGACCCTTTGAGGTTGAAACGTTGCACTTATGGCACAATAAAGTGTTTATGATCTTCACCTGGATTGGATGCTGTCCTTCACTTTGAACTTTTAGCGGTGATAAGCTTATCACATCTTTCATCCATGCTCCGCTATCTTATTCTGAAGTGCCACTGTAATAAGGTTGTCAAGCAGTTAAACGAGCATTGTGATTATACCAAATTCAATGTTATTCTCTGTACAATGAAAAGTTAACGCAACAATATTTGTTGGGGGCTTTTCCCGCAATGGACCCAAAGAGCAGAATCTGATCTAAGCTTTGCAACTTCGCTAGGAATATTAACCAGGCACTAACAGATGTTATCTCCTGTCTCAGTCACAGACGCAGTCTCATTATTTGCAGTTAAGTAGCCTACTTTGCTTATTTTTAGGGGCTTTGCAAATTAGCTCTATTCTATAAAAAAAAAAAAAAGCTAAATCACTAGTGCCTTCCAGTAATGGTAGCTATCCTATAAGTCACTGCCTAGTTTTTTAATGATCATTGTTTCATGACTAAGGGTTCATGTATAATGGTTGACTGCCGGCATAAAAATGAACGCTGATCAGCTACATGTTTGCTCATTAACGGTTATTTAATAGCCTGTTAACACAAGCTGACCCGGCGTCAGAGGCACACTGATTATGTGCAATAGATCTTTCAGTGCACATAGGCCGCCATTGTTCTTGGCAATGTGAGCCTTGTTTACACAGGACGATGCGCTGCCAAGAATGATGATTTTGTTGTACGGCCCAAACGATCATTTCACCCAACGCACAAGCATTTTTCTCATTTTTCAGGTGATCGGCAGCCTGTTTACACTACAAGATTATTATGAAACCAGCCCAGGAACTTATGATGATCTTGCATTATAAATGGATTTTAAAGGTATTCACCTAAAGAGACACGTAGTTACAGAAAGCTAAGAAAAAAGCAGGCCTGGCAGCAACCATTATGTCCTTTTTTTAGCTTTGAAGGAGGGCTGACTTTCCTTTTAGGGGTCTGGTCATATAATATTGATAACTTATAACTGGGATGGGTCATCAATCTGAGATCGCCGGGGGTCTGACAGCCAGGAATTGCACCAATTAGCTCCAGCAGAAGCCAGATGTAAGCATGGAAGGAAGCAGCACTGCGTGGCACTATTCATTGTGCAGCGGTCAATGTTGAGCACTGCCCAACAGTTCCTATTTAGTAGAGCTAATACAGCTGATCAGTTGGGGTGCTGGGTGTCGAACGACCACTGATCTGATACCAATATCAAATGCCTTTTGAACCCAAACATAGCAGCTGTGTATGGGATCTTTTCTGCAATGTTTCAAGTATGTAAATTAGATCTCTCACTAAGAGATTAAACTATCTTTAGTGCTTTTAGAGGATATCCAGTTTTCCCCTTTAAATTACATCAGTGGAGTCTTATTCAGTCAGCCAAACTCGGCTTGACACTGATGGTAGGTCAGTTACCCAGCTGTCTGTCGATGGGTGTCTGGTTTGGCATGAATACCTAGTTGTGTTGCAAGGTTCATTTAAAGGCTGAATATCAGCTTATAGGGTAGCTACTGACCAAAAGGTGACACTAACGCAATTGTTTCCTCTCTGTGTGTCACCCACATGACCTGGACAGATTTATATCCACTTGATGTAAATGATGACGGTCAGTAGTTATTACAGCAACCAGAGATTTTGAAAGCTATGGGGGATACACCGAGGTACTCTTATCAAAGCTGACTGAAACAAAACAAACGGAATTTGTTACCAATAGCAACCAATTAGAGCTCAGCTTTTACTTCTTAAACTGCTGTATTTAAAGGAGTTGTCCACTTTCTCTTGTTAGTGCAACTTTCCTCACAAACTGACCAAACAATGGCTGCTGGTGGAGAAGGTTGTGACCAGACCTGTCCATCAGCCTCCTCCAATTGTCATCCCACATGTGAAAGCTGCTTTTCTGTTGGAGTAGGTTTAATTGACAGATCTGGTCACATGCTCCTCCATCAGTAGCCATTTTGTGGACATAACGTCTGGTCAGTTTGTGAGGAAAGGTGCACTAACAAGAGAAAGTCAATCTAGATTATCTGGAGCGCACACAATGAAGTAGAATTGGAGGTTCAGGCAGATGAGGGGGCTCCCTGAATAGTAGATCGATAATATCCCCACACACTCCTGTTGGATGCTGATATAAGGTTTCAATCCGTTCTCTTTGCACTTATGTGGACTGCGATCACAATCACTGAATATAGTACTGTATAAACGCCTGTATTCTCACTAACGATGAGAGCAGGATACAACCACACTACAAGTCACAATAAATGACTGTGCTCTCAGAAAGCTATTGTATAATTGATATTGCAATGCCCTGTTATTTGAATTTGTGTATTATTATTTCCTATGCTCTTTAGCACTTCAGTAGTACACCACATTCTGATTTCTATCCCTATCTGTAATGATGAATGGTGCATCCTAACCCCATATTCCTGTAAAACCCTAAAATGGTCGCTATTGTTCCTGACCACATCTTATATAGTGTGCCTATGAAAGTATTTTGGAAAATTAAAATGAATAATGTGTAATGAAAATTTCTGCAACTTCCTATTATACTTTTAGCTAGTAGTCGATGTAAAAAAAAAGTTCTTACATCTGCTTTTTGGATTGGCACAAGTAATGAGCGAATGTGCTTGGATAAGGTGTTATCTGACTCATGCTAAGGTGCTAACCGAGAGTCTTTGGCGTGCTCGAAAAATATGTTCGAGTCCCCGTGCCTGCATGTCTCGCTGCAACAAACGCATGGATTGCGTGATTTTTAGCCGTAGAAGACACTCGGTTAGCACATGCATGCTCAGATAACACATTATTCAAGCACGTTCGCTCAACACTAGTTGGCACAGATACAGTCACATCTTGGATGCTATGTGGCTGTAAGGTGTGAGCCCAGCCTGAGGGTTTCTTCACAGGTTAATCAATTACAGTTGCAATTTTTTCCATAGTTTTTCAGTTAAACATGTCAACAGCTGCAACTCATGTTCATTGAAGCAGATTTTCAACTACCTTAGGGCTCGTGCACATGACCACATTTTCAGTCCGAGTGCAATCTGAGAAAACATCAGATCGCACTCGTGCCCAATTGTTTCCTCGGACCAAGCTGGTCCCAGAAAAAAGTTGCAGTGTGCCCAAGTTGGAATCAATTATCGGATCCACTCGCTATTCAAGTCAATGAGTCCATAGACAAAAATTGGACTGTACACGGATGACATCTGAATGCAGTCGAATTTTCAGGGACTGAGAATGGAGAAGATGGAGAATTTTTTTTCTTTTTCTCCTCATCCAAGAAAATTGGATGACACTATGATCATACTCTGATCAAACTCTGATCAGAGTTTGATCAGAGTTTGATTTCCAAACTGACCAGATTCTCTCGAATGAGAGAATATAAGCTCTTGTGAACCTAGCCTTAGGCTGCATTCACACGGTCAGCATTTGGTCAGATCGCATCTTCAAGCACCAAGATCAGTAAAAAGAAAAAGAAAAAAGTATTAAAAAAATAAAAAAACTAAAAGTGCAAATCAACCCCTATTTTCCCCTATTGAAAATAAAGATATTAAAAAGATAAAAAAATACACATGTGGTATTACCATGTTCAAGAAGTTCAACCTATCAAATTATAAAAACAATTAAGCTGTTAATGGAAAATATTCAAGATCGCACAAATTAAGGTGTTTTTTTTTGTCACAGCAATTCCCCAAAAAATTCTGTAAGGCTATGTGCCCACGTTGCAGAATAGAAGCAGAATTTTTCAATTCTGCATACCCTTGGCAGGAAAAACGCATGCGGATTTAGACGCGGTTTATACACGTTTTTACTGTGTATTTACCGTGTTTTCCATACTTTTTTCAAGCATTTTGTAAGTGGATTTCTAATGCATGTCTATGTGTGCGGAATTGCCGCGATTCCGCAAAAATAATGGAAATGCTGTGTTTTTTACAGCGATGCGTTTCCGCCGCAGAAAAAATTCATCATGGGCACAACATTTGCGGAATGCATTAGAAATTAATGGGATGCTGTTTGTAAGCGTTTTTTAAGCATTTCCACTGCGGAAAATCGCGGCAAAAAAGGCTTAAAAAATGCAAAATGGGCACATAGCCTTACAAGCGATCAAAAAGGAACATCTATCTCAAAATAGAACTAATAAAAAAGCTGTCTCGCCCCACAAAAACTAAGCTATCACAGAGCTAGATCGCACAAAAAGAAACGCAAAAATGGAAATTGGCTGCGAGGTGAAAGAGTTAAAAGGCTTTCGGAGCGGGAGTCACTGTAGATTGCTGGACCACTTGTAAAACCCAATGTGAGCACAGCAAAGCAGGATGGCTATGGCTAGTTGAATTTGGCACATTTTTCAGCAGCGGTGCACCAGTCAGGGACTAGAGTACATTTCTGTTGGAATTTTTTTAATGTAAATTAAGATGGATTTACTGGCTGTGCTCGGCCATGCTTCCTTCCAGAGAAGCTTACCTACTTTGATAAAAGTCTGCAGAACTGGCTGTGACTTGCATAAAAACCGTCAAAAGTTGCCAAATTTTTGTGCAACTACAAGTTGCACATTGTGACATTTCAATAAGTTTTATGTCATGATTAGGGCAAAAACTGATGAATTGGGGCCATAGTCGCTAAACTTTGCATTATGCAATAAATAAAAGTTATTGACATAAAATGAAGCTCCCTCATTAAATTGGTATATAAAGTGATGTAAGTAGATTGCTCGGTAAAGATAATGAATACACACTTTGTGGTTACACTGCGGTCTTTACGTTGACTTTCGGCTCCTGGCTTTTCTCTTTCGGGTTCTGTTTTCTTAGGATGTGCTTTTTTCAGTCTCTTGTTTCTGGCTTTGGTGATTGTTGCTGCACTATGTTTTGGTAGCAACTGGAAAATAAAACATCTGGTATTATTCCGCATCATTTCACTAATAGTTACAAGATATTACCTTAGACCCTTGACGCATCGATAATAAAAAAAAACAACTAATTACATTTATAAAGATAGAATTTTAAAGGAGTTTCCATAAATTAGAAATAAGGACTTGTTCCTTTCTAAATATAACAGTACATCTGTCTGTGAGCTTCATCTCTTATCGAAGTTCGGCCCCAATCATCTGGGTATAGCTGTACTTTAAAACCTGACTTAGCCTTTGAACAGAAGTGTCACTGTTTCTAAAAAAAAAATCAAACCTTTTTTTCAACCACAGGGACAACCCATTTAACTACAATATGTGGCAATCCCTAGAATTTTCTCAGTCTTAAAAAATTCAGAAGAATTGGATTTGTTGGCTTATAGGACTAATAAGGTCTAACTTAAAGAGGCATTTTAATGCAGTCCACTTTAAGGTAGTTACATATAATACAGACGTTTCATCATCATCCGTTGTGTGCAAAGTGTATTCAATACTATATTACAGTTTGGGAACCTACTTGTGCACCGATCTCAGTATTGCTAACGGTTTAAACTCAAATAACTTAAAGAGGCATTCTCAAGCTGTCTCTTAGGCTACTTTCACACTGGCGTTTACTGCAATACGTCGCAATGCGTCGTTTTGCCGAAAAAACGCATCCTGCAAAAGTGCTTGCAGGATGCGTTTTTTTTTGCATTGACTTACATTAGCGACGCATTTGCGACGCATTGCCACACGTCGCAACCGTCGTGCGATGGTTTTTCCGACCGCTTTTTCCGACTGCGCATGCGCGGCCGGAACTCCGCCCCCACCTCCCCGCACTTCCCCGCACCTCACAATGGGGCAGCGGATGCGCTGGAAAAATGCATCCGCTGCCCCCGTTGTGCGGCGGAGACAGCGCTAGCGTCTGGGACCTCGGCCCGACGCACTGCGACGGACCGAGCCCGACGCTAGTGTGAAAGAAGCCTTAAGCAGCTCAAAGCTATGCAGTCTACTTACTTCCTGATTGTTTGGGAGGTGGATGCTCCTTTTTAAGTGACAGTTCTGGTGAGAAGTTTCATTGAACTATGGGCTCACTCCCACATCACCACGTGCACATAAATTGGACGAGTGCAATGCGAGAAAATATCAAATTGCACTTTGACCAATCTTAGTAAATGAGTCAGTGTTCATCTGTGAGTTTTTTCTCAGCTCGGATTAGCCTGAGAATAAAATCTCAGCATGATGCGATTGTCTGTAAGAATCAGATCACACTCGCCAATGCAAGTCAATGAATGCAAGAAGAAATTATACAGCACCCATCTCAAGGGTAACCCGACATTTCATCAGCCAAGTACAGTAAATTCACAGCCTGAAACATCAGAAAATAATAGATGGAATAGATATATAGATAGAATAGATAGAAATATGTCAGTGAGATATATCAAAAGTGCAGTGCATGTGTAGTTTACTGTAAATGTATTTTGCTAATAAATATAAAAATAAATTAAAAACATTACATGGGTTTCCCCTTATTTTTAATAACCAGCTGAGGGAAAACAGACAGCTGGGGGCTGGTGTTATAATTCTGGGAAGGAGGCAATAAACATGTAGCTTCCCAGGCTATTAAGTTAATCTCACAGCTGTCTGCTTTGCCTTTACTGGTTATTAAAAAGGGGAACCCCAAAAAATGACATGAGGTCCCGCATTTTTAATGACCAGCAAAGGCTAAGCAGACAGCTGACAGCTGATATTAAAAGGCTGGAAAGGGGCCATGGATATTGGCCCTCTCCCAGACTAATAACACCAGCCCTCAGCCACCCCAGAAATGGCGTCTCCATTAGATGCACCAATTCTGGCACTTAGCCTCAGCTCTTTCTAATTGCCCTGGTGTGTTGGCAATCAGGGTAATTTGTTTGGGGTTAATGTCACTTGTGTAATGTCCGCTGACATCAAGCCCAGGGGTTAGTAATGAAGAGGCACCTATAAGACACCCTCATAACTAATCCCATAGTCAAAAGAAATAAACACACATACAGAGAAAAGTCCTTTAATTGTAAAAAGCACTTTAATTCTAAAAAGCACTCCCTTTACTGATATCAATGCTTGCAGTGTGAACACCGACAGTAAGTTCACAAGCTACGAGCAATAACGTCAGTAAGGTTACACAGTTCAGCGGTTGTTAAAGGGCCACTGTCAACCCCCTCCAGCCGTTATAAACTAAAAGCCACCTTGTGCAGCAGTAATGCTGCATTCTAACAAGGTGGCTCTTTTAGTTTTAGGTGGCTGGCCGCAATGCCCGCGCAGGCGCAGTGTGCAAGCCTGGCTGGGACATCAGACGGCGCTTACTGCGTCTGCGCAGGACACCAGTACACAGCGCAGGTGCCGGTTTTGAAACGATAACAGCGCTGAGGGGGCGACGCCGAAATCACCTGAAGATTGGAGTGACGGCAGAGGAGCTGGCCAAGCTGGGGAGTGAGGACCCGCCTCCCTGGCTAGAGACAGGAATTGTGGCTAAGTACAAAAACGCTTTATTTGGGGTATACTTGAACCTAAAACTAAAAGAGCCACCTTGTTTGAATGCAGCATTACTGCTGCACAAGGTGGCTCTTTTAGTTTATAATGGCTGGAGGGGGTGACAGTGGCCCTTTAACTGCGATAACCTTACTGACATCAGCACTCATCACACGCTACTCTCAGTGTGTTCAGGTGGCCATGCCGAGTGGTCGCATTACTGATGTCACCGCTCAGCATATCCTGCAGATCTAATAGAGTCGGGGATCGTCATGGGACCTCCTTTTTATGGATTTACGGTGGACCCCTTTGGATTATTTTATTTTTAAAGATTTTATTTGGGTAAAAGAGTTGGGGAGTCCATTTTATGTGGTTAGTAATGGGGGTGTCTTATAGACGCCTCTCCAATACCAACTTCTGGGCTTGATGTCAGCGGACATCAACCCCAAAACCCTGCTTGCCAATGCAACAGAACAATTGGGAAGAGCCGAGAGTAAGCGCCAGAATTGGAGCATCTAATAGATGTGCCATTTCTGGGGTGGCTGATGGCTATTGTTGTTAGCCCCTTACCAGCCTATTAATATCAACCCTCAGCTGTCTGCTTAGCCTTTGCTAGTTATTAAAAATAGGACAAAAACCCACATAATTTTTTTTGGGTAGGGTCCCCATTTTTAATAACTAGTAAGGGCTACGCTGACAGCTATGAGCTGATATTAATAGGCTGGGAAGATCTATGGATAGTTGCCCCCTCCCAGAATAATAACAACAGTCCCCAACTGTCTGCTTTCCCTTAGCTGGTTGTTAAAAATAGGGGTGATTCCACACCATTTATTCCAACTTATTTTTTTAATAGGTTTAATAAAGCTAAGCACCCCTTAGTGCCACGTGAAAGACACTAAAGGGTGATAGGTTATTATATGTAGGGGGATGGTGATCTATATATATAATTGTCTAAGGGGTACTTCCGTCTGTTTGTCTGTAACGGAAATCCCGGGTCGCTGATTGGTCACGGCCGGCTGGCCACAACCAATCAGCAAGAGGCACAGTCCGGCCACGAATTGGCCCCTCCCTACTTCCATCCAGTCAGTGCCCCCTCCATACTCCCCTCCAGTCAGCGCCCACATAGTGTTTTAGGACTGCATTACACCGTGGCATAACGTGGTGTAACGCAGTCCGTTAACGCTGCCATTAACCGTGTAAGTGTGTCCAACTTTTTACTATTGATGCTGCCTATGCAGCACCAATAGTAAAAACATAATGTTAAAAATAATAATAATAATTAAAAAAAATTATATTCTCACCTTCCGCGCCAGCCTTTCCCGATCCTTGCGACGCTCCGGTTCCAAGAATGCATTGCGGCAATGGCCAGACATTACAGGGAACGGCGTGTCACGACGAGCATCGGTAAAGGCCTGGGCTGGATCTGGGGGCCGCCGGAAGGTGAGTATATAACTATTTTTTACTTTAATTCTTTTTTTTTTAACAGGGATATGTGTTGTGAATTCCGTACTGGAGCTCCCTCCTGTGGTTGCTAATGGTATTTTTGTGAGTTCTGCCCTTGGGCTCCCTCTGGTGGTTTCGAGTGGAACTGCTGCTCCGTTAGGTAGCTGCAGCAGCTGCCATCACTGATCGCCTTGCCTGGGTTTGTTATTTAAACCTGCTCTGGGCTTTAGTTCATGCCAGCTGTCAATGTCTTAGGTTGGATTTGGTTCTCTCCTTGGATTTCTCATATGGCCTGTCCTTGTCAGCAAAAGATAAGTTCTGCTAGTTCTTGTTTGTCCATTTGCTTTGGACATTATTGCTTTGCAAATATGTCTCTTTTTGTCCAGCTTGTCACTATGTCATATTCAGGCTAGCTGGAAGCTCTGGGAAGCAGATTTGCCCCTCCACACCGTGAGTCGGTGTGGAGTTCATTTTTGTAAACTCTGCGTGGATTTTTGTAGTTTTTAATACTGACCGCACAGTATCCTTTTCTCTCTGTATATCAAGTTTAGTATTGGCCTCCTTTGCTGAAAACTGATTTCATTTCTGTGTATGTCATTTCCCTCTCCACTCACAGTCAATATTTGTGGGGGGCTATCTTTCCTTTTGGGGTTTTCTCTGAGGCAAGATAGCTTTCTATTTCCTTTTTTAGGGGTAGTTAATTCTTAGGCTGTGAAGAGGTGTCTAGGGAGAGTCAGGAACATCCCACGGCTATTACTAGTGTTGTTGTTAGGATTAGGGACTGCGGTCAGTAGAGATACCACCTCCTCAGAGCTCGTCCCATGTTGCGTTTTAGCCACCAGGTCATATTGGTGTGGCCTCTTAACCACCAGGTCATAACAGTACAGCTGGCCCACAATGTGTTAAATGCATCTCAAAAGAGGGAAAAGAAAGTTCTGAGTCATTTTTTTTTCCTTTGTAGCTTGTTTTGTCTTTTTTTTCCCCTTAATCTCTGGGTGGTTCAGGATTTTGGTGCTGATATGGAGGTTCAGGGTCTGTCCTTGCGCGTGGATCAACTCGCTGCAAGGGTACAGAGTATCCAAGATTATGTTGTCCAGACTCCGGTATTAGAGCCTAGAATTCCTATTCCTGATTTATTTTCTGGGGATAGATCGAAATTTTTGAACTTTAAAAATAATTGCAGATTGTTTTTTGCTCTGAGACCCCGTTCCTCTGGTGACCCCATTCAGCAGGTGAAGATTGTTATTTCTTTGCTGCGTGGCGACCCGCAGGACTGGGCATTCTCCCTTGAGCGAGGAAATCCTGCATTGCTCAATATTGATGCATTTTTTCAAGAGCTCGGATTGCTGTATGACGAGCCTAATTCTGTGGATCAGGCAGAAAAAACTTTGCTGGCTCTGTCAGGGCCAGGAAGCAGCAGAAGTATACTGTCAGAAATTTAGAAAGTGGTCTGTGCTCACAAAATGGAATGAGTATGCCCTGGCAGCGATTTTCAGAAATGGTCTTTCTGAAGCCCTTAAAGATGTTATGGTGGGGTTTCCCACGCCTGCTGGTCTGAATGAGTCAATGTCTTTGGCCATTCAGATTGATCGGCGCCTGCGCGAGCGCAAGGTTGTGCACCATATGGCAGTGTCCTCTGAGCAGAGTCCTGAGCCTATGCAATGTGATAGGATTTTGACTAGAGCAGAAAGGCAGAAATTCAGACGTCAGAATGGCCTGTGTTTTTACTGTGGTGATTCTGCTCATGTTATTGCCCTAAGCGTACTAAGAGGGTCCCTAGGTCTGTTACCATTAGTACTGTACAGCCTAAATTTCTTTTGTCTGTTACCCTGATTTGCTCATTGTCGTCCTTTTCTGTTATGGCATTTGTGGATTCTGGCGCTGCCCTGAACTTAATGGACTTAGAATTTGCCAAGCGCTGTGGTTTTTCCTTGGAGCCTTTGCGGAGTCCTATTCCCTTAAGGGGGATTGATGCTACGCCATTGGCCAAGAATAAACCCCAGTACTGGACACAGTTGACCATGTACATGGCTCCAGCACATCAGGAAAAAATTCGCTTTTTGGTGTTGCATAATTTGGATGATGTTGTTGTGCTGGGTTTTCCATGGTTACAGGTACATAATCCAGTGCTGGATTGGAGATCTATGTCTGTAACTGGTTGGGGTTGTCAGGGGATACATAGTGATATTCCATTGATGTCCATTTCCTCGTCCCCTTCTTCTGATGTTCCTGAGTTTTTGTCGGATTTCCAGGATATATTTGATGAGCCCAAGTCCAGTTCCCTGCCTCCTCATAGGGACTGCGATTGTGCCATTAATTTGATTCCTGGCTGTAAGTTCCCTAAAGGCCGACTTTTCAATGTGTCTGTGCCAGAGATGCCGCTATGCGGAGTTATGTAAAGGAGTCCTTGGAGAAGGGGCATATTCGCCCGTCTTCGTCACCATTGGGAGCGGGATTTTTTTTTGTTGCCAAGAAGGATGGTTCCTTGAGACCCTGTATAGATTATCGCCTTCTCAATAAGATCACGGTCAAATTCCAGTACCCTTTACCTTTGCTTTCTGATTTGTTTGCTCGGATTAAGGGTGCCAGTTGGTTTACTAAAATCGACCTTCGAGGGGCGTATAATCTCGTGCGTATTAAACAAGGTGATGAATGGAAAACAGCATTTAATACGCCCGAAGGCCATTTTGAATATCTTGTGATGCCATTCGGGCTCTCTAATGCTCCATCGGTATTTCAGTCCTTTATGCATGATATCTTCTGGAATTATCTGGATAAATTCATGATTGTGTATTTGGATGATATTTTGGTTTTTTCCGATGATTGGGAGTCTCATGTGAAGCAGGTTAGGATGGTATTTCAGGTCCTTCGTGCTAATGCGTTGTTTGTGAAAGGGTCTAAGTGCCTCTTTGGAGTTCAGAAAATTTCTTTTTTGGGTTTCATTTTTTCTCCCTCGGCTATTGAAATGGACCCTGTTAAAGTCCAGGCCATTCATGATTGGACTCAACCCACATCTGTAAAGAGCTTTCAAAAATTTTTGGGCTTTGCTAATTTTTATCGCCGCTTTATTGCTAATTTTTCTAGTGTGGTGAAGCCTTTGACCGATTTAACGAAGAAAGGCGCTGATGTGATGAATTGGTCCTCTGCGGCTGTTGAGGCCTTTCAGGAGCTTAAACGTCGTTTTACTTCTGCCCCTGTGTTGCGTCAGCCAGATGTTTCTCTCCCTTTTCAGGTTGAGGTTGATGCTTCTGAGATTGGGGCAGGGGCCGTTTTGTCTCAGAGAAATTCTGATGGCTCTTTGATGAAGCCATGTGCTTTCTTCTCCAGAAAGTTTTCGCCTGCTGAGCGTAATTATGATGTCGGCAATCGGGAGTTGTTGGCTATGAAGTGGGCATTTGAAGAGTGGCGACATTGGCTTGAGGGAGCCAAGCATCGCGTGGTGGTCTTGACTGATCATAAAAATTTGATTTACCTCGAGTCTGCTAAGTGGTTGAATCCTAGACAAGCTCGGTGGTCTCTGTTTTTCCCCCGTTTTGATTTTGTGGTCTCGTATATTCCGGGATCTAAGAATGTGAAGGCTGATGCCCTTTCTAGGAGTTTTTTGCCTGATTCTCCGGGAGTTCTTGAGCCGGCTGGGATTCTCAAGGAGGGGGTGATTCTTTCTGCCATCTCCCCTGATTTGCGGCGGGTACTTCAGGAGTTTCAGGCTGATAAACCTGACCGCTATCCAGTGGGGAAACTGTTTGTTCCTGATAGATGGACTAGCAGGGTAATTTCTGAGGTTCATTGTTCAGTGTTGGCTGGTCACCCTGGGATTTTCAGTACCAGAGATTTGGTGGCTAGGTCCTTTTGGTGGCCTTCCTTGTCGCGGGATGTGCGTTCGTTTGTGCAGTCCTGTGGGACCTGTGCTCGGGCTAAGCCTTGCTGTTCCCGTGCCAGTGGGTTGCTTTTGCCTTTGCCTATTCCTGAGAGGCCCTGGATGCATATTTCCATGGATTTTATTTCTGATCTTCCTGTTTCTCAGAAGATGTCTGTCATCTGGGTGGTTTGTGACCGGTTTTCTAAGATGGTCCATTTGGTACCGTTGCCTAAGTTGCCTTCCTCCTCTGATTTGGTTCCTCTATTTTTTCAGCATGTGGTTCGTTTGCATGGTATTCCGGAGAATATTGTGTCCGACAGAGGTTCCCAGTTCGTTTCTAGGTTTTGGCAGTCCTTTTGTGCTAGAATGGGCATTGATTTGTCTTTTTCTTCAGCATTCCATCCTCAGACAAATGGCCAAACAGAGCGAACCAATCAGACCTTGGAAACCTATTTGAGATGCTTCGTGTCCGCTGATTAGGATGATTGGGTGACTTTTTTGCCATTGGCCGAGTTTGCCCTTAATAATCGGGCTAGTTCTGCTACTTTGGTTTCGCCTTTTTTCTGCAATTCTGGTTTCCATCCTCGTTTTTCCTCGGGTCAGGTTGAGCCTTCTGACTGTCCTGGGGTGGATTCTGTGGTGGATAGGTTGCAGCAGATTTGGAACCATGTGGTGGACAATTTGAGGTTGTCACAGGAGAAGGCTCAGCGCTTTGCCAACCGCCGCTGCGGTGTGGGTCCCCGACTTCGTGTTGGGGATTTGGTGTGGCTGTCTTCTCGGTATGTTCCTATGAAGGTCTCCTCTCCTAAATTCAAGCCTCGCTTCATCGGTCCTTATAAGATCTTGGAAATCCTTAACCCGGTGTCTTTTCGTTTGGATCTCCCAGCATCGTTTGCCATTCATAATGTGTTCCAAAGGTCTTTGTTGCGGAGGTATGTGGTACCTGTGGTTCCTTCTGTTGAGCCTCCTGCTCCGGTGCTGGTCGAGGGCGAATTGGAGTATGTGGTGGAGAAGATTTTGGATTCTCGTATCTCTAGACGGAGGCTTCAGTATTTGGTTAAGTGGAAGGGCTATGGTCAGGAGGATAATTCCTGGGTTGTCGCCTCTGATGTTCATGCGGCCGATTTTGGTTCGTGCCTTCCACGCGGCTCATCCTGATTGCCCTGGGAGTCTTGATGAGGGTTCAGTGACCCCTCCTCAAGGGGGGGGTACTGTTGTGAACTCTATTTTTGGGCTCCCTCTAGTGGTCACAAGCGGTACTGTGTAGTTTTGTCTTTCTGCAGGTTGGCAGCATCAGCTGGTTCGTTATCCTTGGTTGGTTTCCTATTTAGCTCACCTGGATACTCAGTTCCTTGCCTGCTATCAATGTATTCAGTGCTCTTCAGATTCCTTGTGACTGCCTTGCTCCCAGTCTCTCCAAGACAAGCTAAGTTTTTGTTTGTTCATTTTTGATTATCAGCATTCATCATGTTTCTTGTCCAGCTTGCTAAAATGTGATTTCCTCGCTTGCTGGTTGCTCTAGGGGACTGAGTTTCTCCCCCCACACCGTTAGTTGGTGCGGGGGTTCTTGAAATCTCAGAGTGGATATTTTGTAAGGGTTTTTTACTGACCGCATAGATTCCCTTTTCTATTTTCTGCTATCTAGTATTAGTGGGCCTCATTTGCTGAATCTGTTTTCACCCCTGTGTATGTGCCTTCCTCTTACCTCACCGTTATTATTTGTTGGGGGCTTCTATATCTTTGGGGATTATTTCTCTGGAGGCAAGAGAGGTCTTTCTTTCTCTCTAGGGGTAGTTAGTTCCTCAGGCTGGCTCGAGACGTCTAGGATTTTAGTCACGTTCACCGGCTACCTCTAGTGTGTTGGATAGGTTCAGATTTGCGGCCAGTCCAGTTTACCACCTTCCTAGAGCTTGTCCTATGTTTGTTACTTAGCTGGAGTAATTTGTGATCCTCAACCACTAAGGATCATAACAGTAGCTGCAGCAGCTGCCATCACTGATCGCCTTGCCTGGGTTTGTTATTTAAACCTGCTCTGGGCTTTAGTTCATGCCAGTTGTCAATGTCTTAGGTTGGATTTGGTTCTCTCCTTGGATTTCTCATATGGCCTGTCCTTGTCAGCAAAAGATAAGTTCTGCTAGTTCTTGTTTGTCCATTTGCTTTGGACATTATTGCTTTGCAAATATGTCTCTTTTTGTCCAGCTTGTCACTATGTCATATTCAGGCTAGCTGGAAGCTCTGGGAAGCAGATTTGCCCCTCCACACCGTGAGTCGGTGTGGAGTTCATTTTTGTAAACTCTGCGTGGATTTTTGTAGTTTTTAATACTGACCGCACAGTATCCTTTTCTCTCTGTCTATCAAGTTTAGTATTGGCCTCCTTTGCTGAAAACTGATTTCATTTCTGCGTATGTCATTTCCCTCTCCACTCACAGTCAATATTCGTGGGGGGCTATCTTTCCTTTTGGGGTTTTCTCTGAGGCAAGATAGCTTTCTATTTCCTTCTTTAGGGGTAGTTAATTCTTAGGCTGTGAAGAGGTGTCTAGGGAGAGTCAGGAACATCCCACGGCTATTACTAGTGTTGTTGTTAGGATTAGGGACTGCGGTCAGTAGAGATACCACCTCCTCAGAGCTCGTCCCATGTTGCGTTTTAGCCACCAGGTCATATCGGTGTGGCCTCTTAACCACCAGGTCATAACAGATATGGTGCCCACATTGCTATATACTACGTGGGCTGTGTTATATACTATGTGGGCTGTGTTATATACTGCGTGGGCTGTGTTATATACTGCATGGGCTGTGTAATATACTACGTGGCTGTGCAAAATACTAGGTGGGCTGTGTTATATACTGCGTGGGCTGTGCTGTATACTACATGGCTGTGCAATATAGTACATGGGCTGTCCTATATACTACATACATATCCTAGAATACCCGATGCGTTAGAATCGGGCCACCATCTAGTATTAAATATCTACACTGAAGAAAAATCATGGCACTCCTGAATTGGTGCTCAAGTAGGAACCAAAACCAATTAAATATGTCAAAAACTAGGCAGTGTGTACTACGAAATAAATAAAAGGATATTTTTCAATAATCATATCAGATAAATAACATTCAGTATGTCAACAATATCATATGGAAATAAGCTTATACCTCCCCTCCAAAAGAAAAATTACAATATCATCTGTAGAATAAAACAACATATATCATATGAAACACAATGAACCTACTCGACTGCATAAGTAAAGGGAAAGAAAAAGTGGGCACTTTAGATCTCCTTATGACGTGCACAGAACAAGTGATGGATACCGTATTCACCACGCTGCCTTCAATTCTGACCTTTTCCAGTAAGCTAGGTATGTTGTTTCACCATGATCTGGGCTTTGCTTTGTCTAGCTATATACACCTCCAGTGAACTATATTCTAATTCCTACCCATTCATCTTATAGAATACCTACTCTGTGGGACACTGTGCCCACTTTTTCTTTTCCTTTACCTATGCAGTCCTTTTGTCTTTCATATGCTATATGCTGTATTTTATTATTCCACAGATGATATTGTATTTTTTTTTTTTTGGGGGGGGGGATGTATACGCATATTTCCATATGAAATTATTGACCTGTGTTATTTATCTGATATGTTTATTAAAAAATATCCATTTATTTATTTATTTTGTAGTACACTGATGAAGGTCGTTTGACACAGAAACGTCTGCGTTTATTTATGGACGGCAATTAAAATCAAGAAATTTGTTCCAAAATTCCACTGCGTGCCTAGTTTTTGATATATTAAATATCTACAGGACATCTATCCTATTCTATTTATCTGTCTATCTATCTCTGTTTATAAAATTGCTTTATTATTTTGTAAACTACCATTAAATGACATGGAGAATTACTGTATGTAAAATTTAAAAACTAATTGCATACAGATGTCTTACGGATTTCATAAAGATGCTAGGTGAGAAAAATTGCATTGTACTTGCATGTGCTGTATAGAAATCAATGGACTAGAGAAAGCTGGCTGGGATGTTAGGAGTCAACCCCTCTCCTGGAATGTAACTATTGCGCATACTGGAATGGAGTCTGAGCAGGCACTAATGTGTGAGCGCCATGGAAAACAACCTGCACATTATGCAAATTAAAAGCTCTCATTGTAAGAGGGTGACAGCAGATAGCAAAAGCTAACTTGCTTGTTTTCATGCTGTCTAACTAACTAAAGCAATTTAATAAGGTTTTTTTTCTAACAATAAAAGGCAACTAACTGAATGTAAAGACATGGATCTGAAGGGTTGAAATATATTTTCAAATGAGATACCTTTTCACTGAGGTTAGACTGCTCAGCACAGATGTCCATAATATAGCTACTGGCCTGCTTGCTGATTTCATCCAGAAAGTTGTTACACAGCCCTAGGCTGCAATTCAGCAGATGAGGAACCTGCAATTAATTAATAAAATACATTAATTTATAACATAACACATAACTGAGATTATTTACAGTATAACTTGAAGTTCTTGACCCCTGGACAAAATCCGAGGCTCCCAACTTCACATAAAATTTACTAAACTTGCACATGATATGCACCTCAGGCAGAATGAAAAAAAAAATATATATATACAGTACAGACCAAAAGTTTGGACACACCTTCTCATTTAAAGATTTTTCTGTATTTTCATGACAATGAAAATTGTACATTCACACTGATGGCGTCAAAACTATGAATTAACAGATGAGGAATTATATACTTAACAAAAAAGTGTGAAACAACTGAAAATATGTCTTATATTCTAGGTTCTTCAAAGTAGCCACCTTTTGCTTTGATGACTGATTTGCACACTCTTGGCATTCTCTTGATGAGCTTCAAGAGATAGTCACCGCAAATGGTCTTCCAACCATCTTGAAGGAGTTCCCAGAGATGCTTAGCACTTGTTGGCCCTTTTGCCTTCACACTACGGTCCAGCTCACCCCAAACTATCTCGATTGGGTTCAGATCTGGTGACTGTGGAGGCCAGGTCATCTGGCGTAGCACCCCATCACTCTCCTTCTTGGTCAAATACCCTTACACAGCCTGGAGGTGTGTTTGGTGTCATTGTCCTGTTGAAAAATAAAGGATGGTCCAACTAAACGCAAACCAGATGGAATAGCATGCCTCTGCTAGATGCTGTGGTAGCCATGCTGGTTCAGTATGCCTTCAATTTTGAATAAATCCCCAACAGTGTCACCAGCAAAGCACCCCCACACCATCACACCTCCTCCTCCATGCTTCATGGTGGGAACCAGGCATGTAGGGTCCATCCGTTCACCTTTTCTGCGTCGCATAAAGACATGGTGGTTGGAACCAAATATCTCAAATTTGGACTCATCAGACCAAAGTACAGATTTCCACTCGTCTAATGTCCATTCCATGTGTTCTTTAGCCCAAACAAGTCTCTTCTGCTTGTTGCCTGTCCTTAGCAGTGGTTTCCTAGCAGCTATTTTACCATGAAGGCCTGCTGCACAAAGTCTCCTCTTAACAGTTGTTGTAGAGATGTGTCTGCTTCTAGAACTCTGTGCGGCATTGACCTGGTCTCTAATCTGAGCTGCTGTTAACCTGCGACTTCTGAGGCTGGTGACTCGGATAAACTTATCCTCAGAAGCAGAGGTGACTCTTGGTCTTCCTTTGCTGGGGCGGTCCTCATGTCAGCCAGTTTCTTTGTAGCGCTTGATGGTTTTTGCAACTGCACTTGGGGACACTTTCAAAGTTTTCCCAATTTTTCAGACTGACTGACCTTCATTTCTTAAAGTAATGATGGCCACTTGTTTTTCTTAGCTGCTTTTTTCTTGCCATAATACAAATTCTAACAGTCTATTCAGTAGGACTATCAGCTGTGTATCCACCAGACTTCTGCACAACACAACTGATGGTCCCAACCCCATTTATAAGGCAAAAAATACCACTTATTAAACCTGACAGGGCACACCTGTGAAGTGAAAACCATTTCTGGTGACTACCTCTTGAAGCTCATCAAGAGAATGCCAAGAGTGTGCAATGCAGTCATCAAAGCAAAAGGTGGCTACTTTGAAGAACCTAGAATATATTTTCAGTTGTTTCACACTTTTTTGTTAAGTATATAATTCCACATGTGTTAACTCATAGTTTTGATGCCTTCAGTGTGAATTTACAATTTTGATAGTCATGAAAATACAGAAAAATCTTTAAATGAGAAGGCGTGTCCAAACTTTTGGTCTGTACTGTATATATATATATATATATATATATATATATATATATATATATATGGTGCCTTACGAAAGTATTCGGCTCCCTGGAAATTTTGAACCTTTTCCCACATATCATGCTTCAAACATAAAGATACCACATGTAAATTTTTGGTGAAGAATCAACAACAAGTGGAACACAATTGTGAAGTTGAGCGAAATTTATTGGTTATTTAAAAGTTTTGTGGAAATTCAAAAACTGAAAAGTGGGGCGTGCAATATCATTCCGCCCCTTTAACTTAATACTTTGCTATGCCACCTTTTGGTGCGATTACAGCTGCAAGTCGCTTGGGGTATGTCTCCATCAGTTTTGTACATCGAGAGACTGAAATTCTTGCCCATTCTTCCTTGGCAAACAGCTCGAGCTCATTGAGGTTTGATGGAGATCGTTTGTGAACAGCAGTTTTCAGCTCTTTCCACAGATTCTTGATTGGATTGAGGTCTGGAATTTGACTTGGCCATTCTAACACCTGGATACATTTATTTGTGAACTATTCCATTGTAGATTTTGCTTTATGTTTGGGATCACTGTCTTGTTGGAAGACAAATCTCCGTCCCAGTCTCAGGTCCTTTGCAGACTCCAACAGGTTTTCTTCAAGAATGGTCCTGTATTTGACTCCATCCATCTTCCCATCAATTTTAACCATCTTCCCTGTCCCTGCTGGAGAAAAGCAGGCCCAAACCATGATGCTGCCATGACCATATTTGACAGTGGGGATGGTGTGTTCAGGGTGATGAGCTGTGTTGCCTTTACGCTAAATATATCGTTTGGCATTGTTGCCAAAAAGTTCGATTTTGGTTTCATCTGACCAGAGCACCTTCTTCCACATGTTTGGTGTGTCTCCCAGGTGGCTTGTTGCAAACTTTAAATTACACTTTTTATGGATATCATTGAGAAATGGCATTCTTCTTGCCACTCTTCTATAAAGGCCAGATTTGTGCAGCGTACGACTGATTGTTGTCCTATGGACAGACTGTCCCACCTCAGCTGTAGATCTCTGCAGTTCATCCAGAGTGATCATGGGCCTCTTGGCTGCATCTCTGATCAGTCTTCTCCTTGTTTGAGATGAAAGTTTAGAGGGACGGCCGTGTCTTGGTGGATTTGCAGTGGTATGATACTCCTTCCATTTCAATATGATCGCTTGCACAGTGCTCCTTGGGATGTTTAAAGTTTTGGAAATCATTTTGTATCCAAATCTAGCTTTAAACTTCTCCACAACAGTATCACGGACCTGCCTGTTGTGTTCCTTGGTCTTCATGATGCTCTCTGTGCTTCAAACAGAACCCTGAGAATATCACAGAGCAGGTGTATTTATACAGAGACTTGATTACACACAGGTGGATTATATTTATCATCATTAGGCATTTAGGATGACATTGGATCATTCAGAGATCCACAATGAACTTCTGGAGTGAGATTGCTGCACTGAAAGTAAAGGGGCCGAATAATATTGCACGCCCCACTTTTCAGTTTTTGAATTTCCACAAAAATTTTAAATAACCAATAAATTTCATTCAACTTCACAATTGTGTTCCACTTGTTGTGATTTTTCACCAAAAATTTATGTTTGGTATCTTTATGTTTGAAGCATGATATGTGGGAAAAGGTTGAAAAAGTTCCAGGGAGCCGAATACTTTCACAAGGCACTGTGTATATATATATATATATATATATATATATATATATATATATATATATATATATATATATTTATGTATATATATATATAAGAGTAGAAAAAACAGCACAGTTAGAAATAGGGTGCAAACGCCACACAGGTACATACCAGTCCTTGTGAATAGTTTCAAAAAAAGGTTGAGACAGCACACCATGTCCAAAGTTACAAAGTGCTCCTTAACCCCTTTCTGTCATTGGACGTACTATTCCGTCCATGTGGGGTGGGCCCTACTTCCCAAGGACGGAATAGTACGTCCAGCGCGATCAGCCGCGCTCACGGGGGGAGCGTGGCCGATCGCGGCCGGGTGTCAGCTGACTAACGCAGCTGACATCCGGCACTATGTGCCAGGAGCGGTCAAGGACTGCCCCCGGCACATTAACCCCCGGCACACTGCGATCAAACATGATCGCAGTGTTCCGGCGGTACAGGGAAGCATCGCGCAGGGAGGGGGCTCCCTGCGTGCTTCCCTGAGACGATCGGTACAAGGCGATGTGCTCACCTTGTACTTAGCGTCTCCTCCCTGCAAGCCCCGGATCCAAAATGGCTGCGGGGCTGCATCCGGGTCCTGCAGGGAGGTGGCTTCACTGCGCCTGCTCAGAGCAGGCGCCGGGAATTCTCCCTACTGTGCACGTCAGATCGCCGATCTGATACAGTGCACAGCAAAATGTCAGATCGGCGATCTGTCACTTTACTGTGATGCCCCCCCCCCTGGGGCAAAGTAAAAATGTAAATAAAAAAAAATTACATGTGCAAAAAAAAATAATTCCTAAATAAATAATTAAAAAAAAAGAATATTGTTCTAATAAATACATTCCTTTAGCTAAATAAAAAAAAACAATAAAAGTACACATATTTAGTATCGCTGCGCCCGTAACAACCCGACCTATAAAACTGTCCCACAAGTCAACCCCTTCAGTGAACACCGTAAAAAAACAAAAAACAAAACGAGGCAAAAAACAACTTTATTATCATACCGCCAAACAAAAAGTGGAATAACACGCGATCAAAAAGACGGATATAAATAATCATGGTACCACTGAAAACGTCATCTTGTCCCACAAAAAACGAGCCACCATACAGCATCATCAGCAAAAAAATAAAAAAGTTATAGTCCTCAGAATAAAGCGATGCAAAAATAATTATTTTTTCTATAAAATAGTTGTTATCGCATAAAAGCGCCAAAACATAAAAAATGATATAAATGAGGTATCGCTGTAATCAAACTGACCCGAAGAATAAAACTGCTTTATCCATTTTACCAAACGCGGAACGGTATAAACGCCCCCCCCGCTCCAAAAGAAATTCATGAATAGCTGGTTTTTGGTCATTCTGCCTCACAAAAATCGGAATAAAAAGCGCTCAAAAAATGTCACGTTCCCGAAAATGTTACCAATAAAAATTTCAACTCGTCCCGCAAAAAACAAGACCTCACATGACTCTGTGGACCAAAATATGGAAAAATTATAGCACTCAAAATGTGGTAACGCAAAAAACATTTTTTGCAATAAAAAGCATCTTTTAGTGTGTGACGGCTGCCAATCAAAAATCCGCTAGAAAATGTGCTATAAATAGTAAATCAAACCCCCCTTCATCACCCCCTTAGTTACGAAAAATTAAAAAATTAAAAAAATGTATTTATTTCCATTTTCCCATTAGGGTTAGGGCTAGGGTTAAGGTTTGGACTAGGGTTAGGGTTTGGGCTAGGGTTAGGGCTAGGGTTAGGGCTAGGGTTAGGGTTAGGGCTAGGGTTAGGGCTAGGACTAGGGCTAGGTTTAGGGTTAGGGTTGGGGCTAGGTTTAGGGCTACAGTTAGGGTTAGGGTTGGGGCTAAAATTAGGGTTGGGGCTAAAGTTAGGGTTAGGGCTAAAGTTAGGGTTGGGGTTTGGATTACATTTACGGTTGGGAATAGGGTTGGGATTAGGGTTAGGGGTGTGTCAGGGTTCGGGGTGTGGTTAGGGTTACAGTTGAGATTAGGGTTAGGGGTGTGTTTGAATTAGGGTTTCAGTTAGAATTGGGGGTTTCCACTGTTTAGGCACATCAGGGGCTCTCCAAATGCGACATTGCGTCCAATCTCAATTCCAGCCAATTCTGCGTTGAAAAAGTAAAACAGTGCTCCTTCCCTTCCAAGCTCTCCCGTGCGCACAAACAGGGGTTTACCCCAACATATTGGGTATCAGCGTACTCAGAACAAATTGGACAACAACTTTTGGAGTCCAATTTCTTCTCTGACCCTTGGGAAAATAAAAAATTGGGGGCAAAAAGATCATTTTTGTGAAAAAATATGATTGTTTTATTTTTACGGCTCTGCATTATAAACTTCTGTGAATCACTTAATGGTTCAAAGTGCTCACCACACATCTAGATAAGTTCCTTAGGGGGTCCACTTTCCAAAATGGTGTCACTTGTGGGGGGTTTCAATGTTTAGGCACATCAGGGGCTCTCCAAACGCAACATGGCGTCCCATCTCAATTCCAGTCAATTTTGCATTGAAAAGTCAAATGGCGCTCCTTCCCTTCCGAGCTCTGCCATGCGCCCAAACAGTGGTTTACCCCCACATATGGGGTATCGGCGTACTCAGTACAAATTGTACAACAACTTTTGGGGTCCATTTTCTCCTGTTACCCTTGGTAAAATAAAACAAATTGGAGCTGAAGTAAATTTTTTGTGTAAAAAAGTTAAATGTTAATTTTTATTTAAACATTCCAAAAATTCCTGTGAAACACCTGAAGGGTTAATAAACTTCTTGAATGTGGTTTTGAGCACCTTGAGGGGTGCAGTTTTTAGAATGGTGTCACACTTGGGTATTTTTCATCATATAGACCCCTCAAAATGACTTCAAATGAGATGTGGTCCCTAAAAAAAAATGGTGTTGTAAAAATGAGAAATTGCTGGTCAACTTTTAACCCTTATAACTCCCTAACAAAAAAAATTTTGGTTCCAAAATTGTGCTGATGTAAAGTAGACATGTGGGAAATGTTACTTATTAAGTATTTTGTGTGATATATCTCTGTGATTTAATTGTATAAAAATTCAAATTTGGAAAATTGCGAAATTTTCAAAATTTTCGCCAAATTTCCATTTTTTTTCACAAATAAACGCAGGTAATATCAAAGAAATGTTACCACTGTCATGAAGTACAATATGTCACGAGAAAACAATGTCAGAATCACCTTGATCTGTTGAAGCGTTCCAGAGTTATAACCTCATAAAGGGACATTGGTCAGAATTGTAAAAATTGGCCCGGTCATTAATGTGCAAACCACCCTTGGGGGTAAAGAGGTTAATAGCCACATGGGCTATTAAAGAGCACTTTGTAACTTTGGACATGGTGTGCTGTCTCAACTTTTTTTGAAGCTATATATATATATATATATATATATATATATATATATATATATATATATCTTTATGAAAGAGGCCTCTTCATAAGAAAAAGAGGACTGGAACTCTATTGTCACATATTGGAAATAGCAGTCCTAAATTGCAGTGTAAGATTTAGGATAATAAGCCAAACCAGACAGTGTGGAGGGTGGTGCATTACAGCAGAGGTGGCAGTGCTATGAGAAGAGGAAAGCTGATAGAAGGGTTTGTAATGTGGCACAGCTAATCTCAGCTGCACTAGCCATCCTTCCCACACTGGGAGGTATTGGTCATCTGTGCTCTACTTTCTAATAAGGGGCAAGGATATACCAGGAGATCAGGGCTATGTGTCATTACATCCTCACACATTGTGAAACCAGCTGTAACTTATGTTGGAGGTTTGTTCTTTTTCTGCAGTGTGTTGCTGCCTGTTTATGAGTGGGCAGTGTCAATCAAGAGGAAGAAGTACATTTCCCCAGTGAAAACCATCAAACAGGCTTAACAAAGATTAACTCATTATGTGAGTTGATTGCTAATACGTCTGCAAAGAGAGGAATGAAAAAAAAGTTTTATTCCACTCTGCAGTCACTATCACATTGTTTGTCCAGATCAACATGAAAAATGTAAGGAAAGGCCCTCTTTATATATAACATGTCATTGTACAAGACAATTATTGGCTCAATAAACATGCAGAGTTTATAATTTTAACATTTGCTATTTCACATGGGTGAATTCAATTGCACAGCAAAGTAATGTTCCTTCCCTTTCTTGGGTCCTTATTACTCCCTAGTGAACTTCATTATTAAATAAAACAAATCAACAGCTAATGTTTTCATCATAGGACCACAAGCAGCATTGTTACGGGTTATCAGAGAACTGAACAGGCTCTTTTAAAAGAACTGAAATCCAATTCAGTCCACAGCCGTCAGAAACCAAAGGGGTTTATCTATAATTAATAAGATAAGTGGGCTTGAACAAGAACATGTGGGGCTGAACACAGTGTGGTCTCTAAATAACAGAAGACAATGCAGAGTTCAATAGGGCTATTTTGTTACTTTCAGTGTTATGTTCTTTCTTACCTCCTCTGGGCACATTTCATGAGTGCTATTTAAGAAGTGTGCACAGGCCAATGGAAAGGAAATGGAGTAGCGCATGGCTGAGTGCTCATCCAATGTTAGCAGGAACATCTTCTCAAAAGTGCGAACATGAAAACTACAACAAAAGCAAGATAATATGTAAAGAATAGATGCATGAATGGCATAATAACAATATACTATGTATATAATATACTATAGCAAAATACCCATGGCAGGTATATATGTGTCTGTATAATAATGTGGAAATTAACTGAAATATAGATATAGGCCCTGATTCATCAAGACTGGAGTTGGAGCATCTAAAAAGTGGACTTGGTGCTCTTTGCAATAAATCTTACACCACTGGGGACTGGAGTAGGATATATGGCGTAGGGTACGCCGCAGTTTGTCACTAATTAAACGATTGGGCGTTGTCACGCTCCGTTGCACCCCAGTTCCACCCCAGCTCTGCCTTTTTTGGTGGAGCTGTCCAAAACTGGCAGAAAATGGCAAAAGTTGAAAAATATTTTCGCAGCCTTCCGTTGTGCAAAAATGTTGTGATTTTGCAAAGCAACTACTGTCTATCACACTGTAGAATCCATTTATACTTGATGTATTCCTCTCTATGGCAGCATACAGCTGAAGGATCTCTAAGGGCAGCTATTGGGTGCCTCTGTGTAGCACATAATTGCCAAATTTTCAGTTTAGTTTCTCAGAGATGAGGGATTATGAATAGTGTTGAGCATTCCGATACCGCAAGTATCGGGTATCGGCCGATACTTGCAGTATCGGAATTCCGATACCGGGATTCCGATACTTGCCGCGTATCGGATACCGGAATCGGAAGTTCCCAGATTCAAAATGCACAAATTCAGCCAATGAGAATGATTTCAAGTGTGGGCACATCCTGTTCAGCATGGAGGGCATGAAACTACTGGCAAGGCTGTGATTGGCTGCTGAAATGATGTCATGATGCAGTTTAAAAGTCGCTGGCGCCATTTTGCGATCACTCTGCTGTGAATTCAGTTAGTGACAGGACGCTGTTTGCTGACTGAGGGCCAGTTTAGAGATAGCGATTTGCTTCTTTGTGCTTTCCAAAGGCTAATTTAGCAACCGCTGTGTTCACCTACTATTCACCTTGCTTTTGCCTTGTAGCGCTGTTTTCACAGCGATCTGCAAGGTCTGTGTGTGTGTGTGAGTGCAGCCCACTCTCTAGTCTGAGTGCAGCCACATAGGCCATCCATAGCTGGTTGTATTCAGTTCAGAGAGGGTGGTTCATTGCCTCATACTGTTCTTTTTTTTTTTTTTTTTTTTCCAAGTAGTGTAGTCTGCTGCTAATTTTTAACAAAAAATCCTATTAGTGTCTTTCCACCCGTCTCCAGCTAATTTGTGGAAAAACACTACATAGGATAACGTAGAGGAGGGTTTTTGGGCCTTGCAGCGCCGTTTACGGCTGTCTGCACGGTCTCCGTGTGACTGCAGCTCGCCCTGTAGTCTGTGAGCAGCCATAGCCTGGTTGTCTCCAGCTCAGGATTGTTCACTGCGTCATACCGCAAAATCAATTTTCATTTTGTTTTAAGTAGTGCAGGCTGCTGCACATTTTTTCAAAAAATTCCTATTAGTGTCTTTCCACCCGTCTCCAGCTAATTTGTGGAAAAACACTACATAGGATAACGTAGAGGAGGGTTTTTGGGCCTTGCAGCGCTGTTTACGGCTGTCTGCACGGTCTCCGTGTGACTGCAGCTCGCCCTGTAGTCTGTGAGCAGCCATAGCCTGGTTGTCTCCAGCTCAGGGTTGTTCACTGCGTCATACCGCAAAATCAATTTTCATTTTGTTTTAAGTAGTGCAGGCTGCTGCACATTTTTTCAAAAAATTCCTATTAGTGTCTTTCCACCCGTCTCCAGCTAATTTGTGGAAAAACACTACATAGGATAACGTAGAGGAGGGTTTTTGGGCCTTGCAGCGCTGTTTACGGCTGTCTGCACAGTCTCCGTGTGACTGCAGCTCGCCCTGTAGTCTGTGAGCAGCCATAGCCTGGTTGTCTCCAGCTCAGGGTTCTTCACTGCGTCATACCGCAAAATCAATTTTCATTTTGTTTTAAGTAGTGCAGGCTGCTGCACATTTTTTCAAAAAATTCCTATTAGTGTCTTTCCACCCGTCTCCAGCTAACTTGTGGAAAAACACTACATAGGATAACGTAGAGGAGGGTTTTTGGGCCTTGCAGCGCCGTTTACGGCTGTCTGCATGGTCTCCGTGTGACTGCAGCTCTCTCTGTTGTCAGTTCAGCCCCCAAAAAATAAATAAATAATAAAGTTCACCAAACACACCGGTGACACCACTTTACATTTCTGTAGGCCACATTAGCTCATATTAAAGTCTAGTCCACACTTTAGAAAATTAGTGTTTCTTATACCTGTTAGGAGGAGTTGTTCAGGAATAAGCACACAAAGCCGTTAGTACTTTTCTGCTTATCTTTATCAGTCACCCAAGATGAAGAAGGCAGTGAGTAAGGCACGTGGGCGTGGGCGTGGGCGCGGAGCAGGGAGGGGACGTGGGGATTCTGTGCCCGCTGCGGGCACCGGTGACTCATCAGCACCCACTTTCACAAGGGAACAGTCATTCATGCGCAGCTTTGTCGCAGAGCGCCGTACACCGCTGCTGCGTGAAGACCAAATTGAAGCCGTTGTCGGATGGATGGCAGCTAATGCATCAACTTCAATTAGTGCCACATCCTCTCAGACACAGAGCACTGGAGAGCAGCCATCTGTCTCTTCACCACCTGCCAAATTGCCCAGGCAGACAGAGAGCCCAGGACAGGAGCCATCTCTACTTCTGTTCTCTGAATCTCTTGGCTTGGAAACAGGGGGCCAGCCAAGCAGCATTGGAGAAATGGAAGAAGAGGCAGGGTGCAGTGATGCCCAACAGCTTTTTCTCTCTGAGTTTGAAGAGGCGGGTGGGCCAGTGCCTCCGGTCACCACATCGCAGGCCGCATCCGCTGATGATGACACTCAGGTGCCACTTACTGGTGCGTGCTCTGCTGCTGAGACTACCCAGGAGGAGCAGTTGGGGGCAGAGGGTAGTGTAGATGATGAGGTCCTTGACCCATCTTGGCGTGAGGGACAGGAAGGTGGTGGGAGCAGCTCTGAGGAAGAGATTCCCTGTACGGCCCAAAGAGGGAGAGGGAGGGGGAAGACTGCGGATCCTGCAGCCTCCGCTTTGGCACCCGTTAGGAGCATGTCTCTTCCAAAAGCCAAAAAGGGCGCTCCCAAGACTTGCAGTGCCTGGGCCTTTTTTGACACAGTTGCAGATGACATTTGCTATGTCAAATGCAAGGTGTGTCATCACAAAGTCAAAAGAGGTCGAAATGTCAGCAGCCTCAATACCTCCAACATGTGGAAACATGTGCGGACCAGGCACGCGGCGTTGTTAGAAAGACACACTGAAGAGCTAGGCCAACCAACAGCGGCAGCTACCACCTCTTCAGCTCATGTTGCCTCTTCCTCCAGCTCACACGCAGCTGGTTCGGCTTCCTCCCAGGATCGCCGTGGAAGAACCTCTGGCCCTGTTGTCCAGAGACCCGCTGTAATTCCACCCGCAGCACCACTTTCCCAGTCATCCACACACTCCCAGCCCAGTCTACAGCCATCGGTAGTACAGGCATGGGAGAAAAGGCGGCCTTTCTCGTCAAACCACCCACGAGCACAGGCTCTGACTGCAGGCATTGCCAAACTTCTGTCACTGGAAATGCTGTCATTCAGGCTGGTGGAGACTGACAGCTTCCGTGACTTGATGTCATTGGCAGTCCCACAGTACAATGTGCCCAGCCGCTTTTACTTCAGCAGGCAAGCCGTCCCTGCCCTGCACAAGCATGTGGAGGGACACATAAAACACGCGCTACGGAACGCCGTCAGTAGCAAGGTCCACCTCACCACCGATGCGTGGACCAGTCAACATGGACAGGGGCGATACCTTTCCCTCACTGCCCATTGGGTTAATGTCGTTGAGCCGGGTACAGACCGTGCGAGTGGCGCAGGACGTGTCCTGCCCACTCCAAGGATTGCAGGAATCCATTCTGTACGCATTGACTCCTCCTCCTACACCAGTTCCTCAGAATCATCGCTGCAGGAGCCGTCACAGTCCACCTCCACATGGACCCGTGATGAACGTGTACCTGTTACGACCGACATGAGCACAGCCGTGGCCAAACGTCAACAGGCCGTCTTGAAATTAATTTCTTTGGGGAATCGAAGCCACACAGCGCAGGAGCTCTGGAATGCCATCAAGCAGGAGAGCGATGTGTGGTTTGTGCCAGCGAATCTCCAGCCAGGCATGGTAGTGTGTGATAATGGCCGAAATCTGGTGGCAGCTCTGGGCCTCGGCAACCTCACTCACATCCCATGTCTGGCACATGTGCTCAATTTGGTCGTGCAGAGTTTTCTGAGGGACTATCCGGATCTTGATGCACTGCTGCACAAGGTCCGCCTAGAGTGTGCTCACTTGCGGCGTTCCAGCACGGCAAAAGCGCGCATTGCGGCTCTGCAGCGCCGACACCGCCTGCCGGAACATCGCATCATATGTGACCTACCTACCAGGTGGAATTCCACGTTACATATGTTGGAGCGGTTGTGTGAGCAGCAGCAAGCTGTAATGGAGTACCAGCTGCTTCAGGCGCAAAGAAGTCGCAGTCAGCGCCGTACAAACTTCACAACCACAGAGTGGGCCACTATGAATGACGTCTACCAGGTTTTGCGTCCCTTTGATTATTCCACGCGGATGGCGAGAGCAGATGATGCACTAGTCAGCATGACTGTCCCCCTTATCTGCCTGCTTGAAAAATCACTGCAAGCGCTAAGGGATGATGTTGTGGAAGAGGTGGAGGATGAGGATTCAGCATTTCCATCATCTTCTGGACAGTCAGCGCCACGTGGTTCCTCACAAACGCGTAGGCAGGGGACAGTTTGTGAGGAGGATGAGGAGGAGTCAATGGAGGAGGAAGACATCCGTCCAGAGGAGGGAGTTACACAATTGTCCAGTAGTCAGTGTGTACAGCGAGGGTGGGGTGATGACGAGCGGGCAGAGATCACGCCTCCAGCAGGGGACAGCGTTTCTTGGGCAGTTGGCAGTCTGCAGCACATGGTGGATTACATGCTGCAGTGCCTGAGAAACGACCGCCGCATCGCCCACATTCTCAACATGTCTGATTATTGGGTGTTCACCCTCCTCGATCCTCGCTACCGGGACAACGTAGAAAGCCTCATCACACCGTTGAACCGGGAGCGAAAAATGCGGGAGTACCAAGACACACTGGTGAATTCCATCATCTTCTCCATTCCAAGTGAGAGAAGTGCTGCTAGTGCATTCCAAAGCAGCTCAGTGCGTCCAGGCAGTGGTGGAGGCTCTGCACAAAGAGGGAGCAGAAGCCGTGCCTCTGCCCAAGGCAAGAGCAGTATGGCCCAACTGTGGCACAGTTTTCTGTGCCCGCCACAAAAGTCTACACCATCACAGACGGCTCCAGTCAGCAGGAGGCAACGGTTCCGTCAGATGGTGACAGACTACATGTCTTGCTCTCTTGCTGTACTCCCAGACGGCTCTTCCCCTTTCAAGTTTTGGGTCTCAAAGCTGGATACATGGCCAGAGCTAAGCCAGTATGCATTGGAGGTGCTGTCTTGCCCTGCGGCCAGTGTATTATCGGAACGTGTCTTTAGTGCTGCAGGTGGTGTACTAACTGACCGTCGCATGCGACTATCCTCCGATAACGTTGACCGGCTTACTTTCCTGAAAATGAACAAGGCCTGGATCTCGCAGGAATTTGCCACTCCTCTTCCTGATTAAATAATTAGGTGACTGTCTACAGTATCCAGGTCTCCTGTTGTGTTCATCTTTCTACCACCCGAACTTAAATTCCTGGGCTCCAACACCGCCAGTTGAGGCTCAGAAGTGCCGTCTGCACAGTCAAAACATACGACTCAGTGTTATTGGGTTTCAGTAACGTCAGCTGATCCCCAGCTGTGTAGCCGGCAATGTGTCCTGCGACCGCCACGCTGACACAACAACTGAAATGTAAGGGAACCTGTCCCCCCCCCCCAAGGCGTTTGTTACTGAAAGAGCCACCTTGTGCAGCAGTAATGCTGCACAAGGAAAAGGTAGCTATTTTTGTTTAGCTCCTTGCACACGCAGAACTTAACACTTATAAAATGTGTCCACTGATACCGTAAAACCGTCCCGGAGGTGGGACTTTCCTTCGTAATATGACGCAGCACAGCCGTCATTCCTACCCCCTTGGCGCCGTGCCCCGGCTCCTCAGCGTTGTTTGATTCCGTCCCGGAGCCTGCGCTGTTATGTTATCCCTTGGCCAGGCACACTTAGCGCTGCCCGTCTTCTGACATCATTTGGTGTCAGGATGGCTGCGCCTGTGCGGCCGCGCTGGCCGAGAGCCCGCCTCGCAGTGTCTTCTGATTTAATCCCACTGGGGGCCTGAGATCCATGGACATGCGCAGTGCATATCTGAACCTCCACCTCTCACTCATCTCCCTACGGCTTCTTCAGACTGTGCGGTGTCAGCTGGTCCCTAATAGCATGCTACGGCCGTGACACCGCACAGTCTTAAGAAGCCGTAGGGAGGGGAGTGAGAGGCGAGGATATGCACTGCGCATGGCCACGGATCCCAGGCCCGCGGTGGGATTACATTAGACGACACTGCGAGGCGGGCTCTTGGCCAGCGCGGCCACACAGGCGCAGCCAGCCTGACACCAAATGATGTCAGAAGATGGGCAGCGCTAAGTGTGCCTGGCCAAGGGATAACATAACAGCGCAGGCTCCGGGACGGAATCAAACAACGCTGAGGAGCCGGGGAACAGCGCCAAGGAGGTAGGAATGACGGCTGTGCTGCGTCATATTACGAAGTTAAGTCCCACCACCGGGACGGTCACACGGTATCAGGGGACACATTTTATAAGTGTTTAGTTCTGTGTTTGCAAGGAGCATCATGAAAAGAGCCACCTTTTCCTTTTGCATCTTTTTTGCTGCACAAGCTGGCTCTTTCAGCTACAAATGCCTTGGGGGGGGGGTTAAAGGTTCCCTTTCGATTTTCTCCAATCAGGCTTCGGCCTACATTGTGTTCCTCTGCTTCTCCTCCTGTCCCTGGGCTCCAGCACAGCTAGTTGTTGCCTGGTAGTGCTGTACGCACAGTCAACAGTCCCTCCTCTGTTATTGGGGTTCAGTAACGTCAGCTGTTCCCCTGCTGTGTGTGTGGCAATCCCTCCTACCTCCTCCTACCTCCTCCACCTCCTCCACCTTTCCCTGGGCTCCAACACCGCTAGTTGTTGCCTGGTAGTGCTGTACGCACAGTCAACAGTCCCTCCTCTGTTATTGGGGTTCAGTAACGTCAGCTGTTCCCCTGCTGTGTGTGTGGCAATCCCTCCTACCTCCTCCTACCTCCTCCACCTCCTCCTCCTCCACCTGTCCCTGGGCTCCAACACCGCTAGTTGTTGCCTGGTAGTGCTGTACGCACAGTCAACAGTCCCTCCTCTGTTATTGGGGTTCAGTAACGTCAGCTGTTCCCCTGCTGTGTGTGTGGCAATCCCTCCTACCTCCTCCTACCTCCTCCACCTTCTCCACCTGTCCCTGGGCTCCAACACCGCTAGTTGTTGCCTGGTAGTGCTGTACGCACAGTCAACAGTCCCTCCTCTGTTATTGGGGTTCAGTAACGTCAGCTGTTCCCCTGCTGTGTGTGTGGCAATCCCTCCTACCTCCTCCTACCTCCTCCACCTCCTCCTCCTCCACCTGTCCCTGGGCTCCAACACCGCTAGTTGTTGCCTGGTAGTGCTGTACGCACAGTCAACAGTCCCTCCTCTGTTATTGGGGTTCAGTAACGTCAGCTGTTCCCCTGCTGTGTGTGTGGCAATCCCTCCTACCTCCTCCTACCTCCTCCACCTCCTCCACCTGTCCCTGGGCTCCAACACCGCTAGTTGTTGCCTGGTAGTGCTGTACGCACAGTCAACAGTCCCTCCTCTGTTATTGGGGTTCAGTAACGTCAGCTGTTCCCCTGCTGTGTGTGTGGCAATCCCTCCTACCTCCTCCTACCTCCTCCACCTCCTCCTCCTCCACCTGTCCCTGGGCTCCAACACCGCTAGTTGTTGCCTGGTAGTGCTGTACGCACAGTCAACAGTCCCTCCTCTGTTATTGGGGTTCAGTAACGTCAGCTGTTCCCCTGCTGTGTGTGTGTGGCAATCCCTCCTACCTCCTCCTACCTCCTCCACCTGTCCCTGGGCTCCAACACCGCTAGTTGTTGCCTGGTAGTGCTGTACGCACAGTCAACAGTCCCTCCTCTGTTATTGGGGTTCAGTAACGTCAGCTGTTCCCCTGCTGTGTGTGTGGCAATCCCTCCTACCTCCTCCTACCTCCTCCACCTCCTCCTCCTCCACCTGTCCCTGGGCTCCAACACCGCTAGTTGTTGCCTGGTAGTGCTGTACGCACAGTCAACAGTCCCTCCTCTGTTATTGGGGTTCAGTAACGTCAGCTGTTCCCCTGCTGTGTGTGTGGCAATCTCTCCTACCTCCTCCTACCTCCTCCACCTCCTCCACCTGTCCCTGGGCTCCAACACCGCTGGTTGTTGCCTGGTAGTGCTGTACGCACAGTCAACAGTCCCTCCTCTGTTATTGGGGTTCAGTCACGTCAGCTGTTCCCCTGCTGTGTGTGTGGAAATCCCTCCTACCTCCTCCTACCTCCTCCACCTCCTCCTCCTCCACCTGTCCCTGGGCTCCAACACCGCTAGTTGTTGCCTGGTAGTGCTGTACGCACAGTCAACAGTCCCTCCTCTGTTATTGGGGTTCAGTAACGTCAGCTGTTCCCCTGCTGTGTGTGTGGCAATCCCTCCTACCTCCTCCACCTCCTCCACCTGTCCCTGGGCTCCAACACCGCTAGTTGTTGCCTGGTAGTGCTGTACGCACAGTCAACAGTCCCTCCTCTGTTATTGGGGTTCAGTAACGTCAGCTGTTCCCCTGCTGTGTGTGTGGCAATCCCTCCTACCTCCTCCTACCTCCTCCACCTCCACCTCCTCCACCTGTCCCTGGGCTCCAACACCGCTAGTTGTTGCCTGGTAGTGCTGTACGCACAGTCAACAGTCCCTCCTCTGTTATTGGGGTTCAATAACGTCAGCTGTTCCCCTGCTGTGTGTGTGGCAATCCCTCCTACCTCCTCCTACCTCCTCCACCTCCTCCACCTGTCCCTGGGCTCCAACACCGCTAGTTGTTGCCTGGTAGTGCTGTACGCACAGTCAACAGTCCCTCCTCTGTTATTGGGGTTCAGTAACGTCAGCTGTTCCCCTGCTGTGTGTGTGGCAATCCCTCCTACCTCCTCCTACCTCCTCCACCTCCTCCTCCTCCACCTGTCCCTGGGCTCCAACACCGCTAGTTGCCGTCCAGAAGTGCTGTCCGCACAGAGCCAAACACCTCGCCAATGTGTTAGTGGGGTTCAGTAACGTCAGCTGTTCCCCTGCTGTGTATACGGCAACGTGTACTGCGACCGCCACGCAGGCACAACAAGTTAAATTTAAGGGAACCTGTCCCCCCCCCAGGCGTTTGTTACTGAAGGAGCCACCTTGTGCAGCAGTAATGATGCAAAGGGAAAAAGTGCCTCTTTTCATGGTGCTCCTTGCACATGCTGAACCTAACACTTATGAAAAGTGTCCCCTCCTACCGTGATACCGTCCGGTAGGTGGAACTTTCCTTTGTGATGTGACGCAGCACAGCCGTCATTCTTATCCCCTTGGCGCCGTGCGCCGCCTCCTCAGCGTTGTTTGAATCAGTCCCGGAGCCTGCGCTGTTAGGTTAGCCCTTGGCCATGCACACATTTTGCGCTGCCCGTCTTCTGACATCATTTGGTGTCAGGCTGGCTGCGCCTGTGCGGCCGCGCTGGCCGAGATCCCGCCTCGTACTGTCTTCTGATTTCATCCCACTGGGGGCCTGAGATCCATGGACATGCGCAGTGCATATCTGAACCTCCACCTCTCACTCATCTCCCTACGGCTTCTTCAAACTGTGCGGTGTCAGCTGGTCCCTAATAGCATGCCACGGCCGTGACACCGCACAGTCTGAAGAAGCCGTAGGGAGGGGAGTGAGAGGCGAGGATATGCACTGCGCATGGCCACGGATCTCAGGCCCCCAGTGGGATTAAATCAGAAGACAGTACGAGGCGGGATCTCGGCCAGCGCGGCCGCACAGGCGCAGCCAGCCTGACACCAAATGATGTCAGAAGACGGGCAGCGCAAAATGTGTGCATGGCCAAGGGCTAACCTAACAGCGCAGGCTCCGGGACTGATTCAAACAACGCTGAGGAGGCGGCGCACGGCGCCAAGGGGGTAAGAATGACGGCTGTGCTGCGTCACATCACAAAGGAAAGTTCCACCTACCGGACGGTATCACGGTAGGAGGAGACACTTTTCATAAGTGTTAGGTTCAGCATGTGCAAAGACCATAATTAAAAGAGCTAAGTTTACCTTTTCCAGCATTAGTGCTGTACAAGATGGCTCTTTCAGCTACAAACGCCTGGGGGGGGGGGTTAAAGTTTCCCTTTCAACTTGCTCCAGTGCAGGCTTCGGCCTACACTCTGCTCCCTCTCCTCCTCCTGCTGACCCTGGGCTCTAACACCGCCAGTTGGGGCCCAGATGTGCTAGCTGCACAGAGAAAAACACCAGCCAATGTGTCAGTGGGGTTCAGCACCGCCAGCTGTTCCCCTGCTGTGCAGCCAGCAACGTGTCCTGCAACAGCCACGCAGACACAAGAACTGGAATTGAAGGAAACCTGTCCCCCCTCCCCCAGGTGTTTCTACGTTTTACAGCCACCTTGTACGACAGTAATGCTGCATGTGTGCAAGGTGGCTCAGAAACTTATTCTCCTTGCCCATGTTGAACTGAACACGTCTAAAATGAGTCCTCTGCGACCATTAAAACGTCCCTCAGGTGTGATTTTCCTTTGTATTGACACGCAACAAGCTCCTTGGTAGCGCTGCCCGTCTTCTGGCATCATTGTTTGGCTGCCTGCGCCTCTGCGGCCGCCTTGCCCCACACAACGCCCCTCGGTGTCTTATTTATTTGTACTGCGAGGGTGTGATTGATGGGCATGAACGGTGCATTTCTTCGCCTATCCCTCATCTCCTTCCGCCTTCTTCGGACTGTGCGGCTTCATGGCCGTGGCATGCGATAAGGGATCAGCTGACGCCGCACAGTCTGAAGCGGGTGTAAGGACCCGAGTGCGAGAGGCGAACATATGTACTGCGCCAGGCCATGAATCCCAGCCCCGCAGTGTTTTAACTATGTAAAGACACTGCGTGGGTCGGATTCATGGTCATCGCAAACCGCAACAGCCGACATGAAATGATGTCAGAAGATGGGCAGCGCTAACAGCGCAAGGCCAAGGGATAACACGACAGCGCAGACTCCTGTGCAACAAATAACGAAGGTCAGGAGGCCGCGCAAAGCACCAAGGTGGCATTTTTGTCAGCTGTGCTGCGTCTCATTACGAAGGGAACTCACGCCTCCAACACAGTTTGACTGTATAAAGGGCTAAATGTTATACGTGTTTCATTCGGCGTGTGCAAGGAGAAAAATTAAAAGAGCAACCTTTGACTTGTGCGGCACTACTGCTGCATAAGCTGTGGCTCTTCTAGTTTGTAACCCCTGAGGGGGGGTTAAAGGTTACCTTTGAAATCGGTTCAATTAGGCTTCGGCCTACACTCTGCTCCACCGGCAGAGCCCGGGCTCCAACACCGCTAGTTGCTGTCCGGAAGTGCTGGCTGCACAGAGCCAAACACCTCGCCAATGTGTCAGTGGGGTTCAGCACCGCCAGCTGTTCCCCTGCTGTGTAGCCGGCAACGTGTCCTGCGACCGCCACGCAGGCACAACAGACCCAAAGCTGCCGCCAGTGCAGGCTTCGCCTACACTCCCCTCCCCCTGCTCCTCCTCCTGCTCCTCCTCCTGCTGACCCTGGGCTCTAACACCGCCAGTTGGGGCCCGGTACTGCTAGCTGCACAGAGAAAAACACCAGCCAATGTGTCAGTGGGGTCCAGCACCGCCAGCTGTTCCCCTGCTGTGTAGCCGGCAACGTGTCCTGCGACCGCCACGCAGACACAAGAACTGAAATTGAAGGGAACCTGTCCCCCCTCCCCCAGGTGTTTCTATGTTTTACAGCCACCTTGTACAGCAGTAATGCTGCATGTGTGCAAGGTGGCTCGGAAACTTATTCTCCTTGCCCATGGGGAACTGAACACGTCTAAAATGAGTCCTCTGAGACCATTAAAACGTCCCTCAGGTGTGATTTTCCTTTGTATTGACACGCAACAAGCTCCTTGGTAGCGCTGCCCGTCTTCTGGCCTCATTGTTTGGCTGGCTGCGCCTATACCGCCGCCTTGCCCCACACAACGCCCCTCGGTGTCTTATTTATTTTGACTGCGAGGGTGTGATTGACGGGCATGAACGCTGCATTTCTTCGCCTATCCCTCATCTCCTTCCGCCTTCTTCGGACTGTGCGGCTTCATGGCCGTGGCATGCGATAAGGGATCATCTGACGCCGCACAGTCTGAAGCGGGTGTAAGGACCCGAGTGCGAGAGGCGAACATATGTACTGCGCCAGGCCATGAATCCCAGCCCCGCAGTGTATTAACTATGTAAAGACACTGCGTGGGTCGGATTCATGGTCATCGCAAACCGCAATAGCCGACATGAAATGATGTCAGAAGATGGGCAGCGCTAACAGCGCAAGGCCAAGGGATAACACGACAGCGCAGACTCCTGTGCAACAAATAACGAAGCTCAGGAGGCCGCGCAAAGCACCAAGGTGGCATTTTTGTCAGCTGTGCTGCGTCTCATTACGAAGGGAACTCACGCCTCCAACACAGTTTGACTGTATAAAGGGCTAAATGTTATACGTGTTTCATTCGGCGTGTGCAAGGAGAAAAATTAAAAGAGCAACCTTTGACTTGTGCGGCACTACTGCTGCATAAGCTGTGGCTCTTCTAGTTTGTAACCCCTGAGGGGGGGTTAAAGGTTACCTTTGAAATCGGTTCAATTAGGCTTCGGCCTACACTCTGCTCCACCGGCAGAGCCCGGGCTCCAACACCGCTAGTTGCTGTCCGGAAGTGCTGGCTGCACAGAGCCAAACACCTCGCCAATGTGTCAGTGGGGTTCAGCACCGCCAGCTGTTCCCCTGCTGTGTAGCCGGCAACGTGTCCTGCGACCGCCACGCAGGCACAACAGACCCAAAGCTGCCGCCAGTGCAGGCTTCGGCCTACACTCCCCTCCCCCTGCTCCTCCTCCTGCTCCTCCTCCTGCTGACCCTGGGCTCTAACACCGCCAGTTGGGGCCCGGTACTGCTAGCTGCACAGAGAAAAACACCAGCCAATGTGTCAGTGGGGTCCAGCACCGCCAGCTGTTCCCCTGCTGTGTAGCCGGCAACGTGTCCTGCGACAGCCACGCAGACACAAGAACTGAAATTGAAGGGAACCTGTCCCCCCTCCCCCAGGTGTTTCTATGTTTTACAGCCACCTTGTACAGCAGTAATGCTGCATGTGTGCAAGGTGGCTCGGAAACTTATTCTCCTTGCCCATGGGGAACTGAAAACGTCTAAAATGAGTCCTCTGAGACCATTAAAACGTCCCTCAGGTGTGATTTTCCTTTGTATTGACACGCAACAAGCTCCTTGGTAGCGCTGCCCGTCTTCTGGCCTCATTGTTTGGCTGGCTGCGCCTATGCCGCCGCCTTGCCCCACACAACGCCCCTCGGTGTCTTATTTATTTTGACTGCGAGGGTGTGATTGACGGGCATGAACGCTGCATTTCTTCGCCTATCCCTCATCTCCTTCCGCCTTCTTCGGACTGTGCGGCTTCATGGCCGTGGCATGCGATAAGGGATCAGCTGACGCCGCACAGTCTGAAGCGGGTGTAAGGACCCGAGTGCGAGAGGCGAACATATGTACTGCGCCAGGCCATGAATCCCAGCCCCGCAGTGTTTTAACTATGTAAAGACACTGCGTGGGTCGGATTCATGGTCATCGCAAACCGCAACAGCCGACATGAAATGATGTTAGAAGATGGGCAGCGCTAACAGCGCAAGGCCAAGGGATAACACGACAGCGCAGACTCCTGTGCAACAAATAACGAAGCTCAGGAGGCCGCGCAAAGCACCAAGGTGGCATTTTTGTCAGCTGTGCTGCGTCTCATTACGAAGGGAACTCACGCCTCCAACACAGTTTGACTGTATAAAGGGCTAAATGTTATACGTGTTTCATTCGGCGTGTGCAAGGAGAAAAATTAAAAGAGCAACCTTTGACTTGTGTGGCACTACTGCTGCATAAGCTGTGGCTCTTCTAGTTTGTAACCCCTGAGGGGGGGTTAAAGGTTGCCTTTGAAATCGGTTCAATTAGGCTTCGGCCTACACTCTGCTCCACCGGCAGAGCCCGGGCTCCAACACCGCTAGTTGCTGTCCGGAAGTGCTGGCTGCACAGAGCCAAACACCTCGCCAATGTGTCAGTGGGGTTCAGCACCTCCAGCTGTTCCCCTGCTGTGTAGCCAGCAACGTGTCCTGCGACCGCCACGCAGGCACAACAGACCCAAAGCTGCCGCCAGTGCAGGCTTCGGCCTGCACTCCCCTCCCCCTGCTCCTCCTTCTGCTGACCCTGGGCTCTAACACCGCCAGTTGGGGCTCTAGGAAGACAAGCTTGAATAGGTCCCCATCCTGGTTCCAGTACCGTCAGCTGGTTCCGGGCAGAGCCTTTGGCTTAGGTGCCTCCCTCTGGGTATCCGAGTTCCACCAACGTCAGGTGGTCCTTGGTAGTGCTTTCAGGCACGGGTACCTCCTGCTTAGTAACCGGGTTCCAGTAACGTCAGCTGGTCCTCGGTAGTTCCATTGGCTCTTGGACCTTCGGCTACCCATCCGGGTTCCAGTACCGTCAGCTGGTTCTCGGCAGTGTCTTTTGCTCTTGTACCTTCTGCTCCCCATCCTGGTTCCAGTACCGTCAGCTGGTTCCGGGCAGAGCCTTTGGCTTAGGTGCCTCCCTCTGGGTATCCGAGTTCCACCAACGTCAGGTGGTCCTTGGTAGTGCTTTCAGGCACGGGTACCTCCTGCTTAGTAACCGGGTTCCAGTAACGTCAGCTGGTCCTCGGTAGTTCCATTGGCTCTTGGACCTTCGGCTACCCATCCGGGTTCCAGTACCGTCAGCTGGTTCTCGGCAGTGTCTTTTTCTCTTGTACCTTCTGCTCCCCATCCTGGTTCCAGTACCGTCAGCTGGTTCCGGGCAGAGCCTTTGGCTTAGGTGCCTCCCTCTGGGTATCCGAGTTCCACCAACGTCAGGTGGTCCTTGGTAGTGCTTTCAGGCACGGGTACCTCCTGCTTAGTAACCGGGTTCCAGTAACGTCAGCTGGTCCACGGTAGTTCCATCGGCTCTTGGACCTTCGGGTAGCCATCCGAGTTCCAGTTCCATCAGCTGTTTCTCTGCATTTTCTCAGCCTTCTTGTACCTTCTGCTACATTTCCAAGTTCAAGACCCTAAAGACGATGACCCGGAAGACCACCCCTAAGATGATGACGACACCAGAGACGACAACCACCGAGATGACGACGACCCTGGAGACGATGACCCTGAAGACGACCCCGATGACGACGACCCCGATGACGACGACCCCGGAGACGACGACCCTGGAGACGACGACGACATGGGAGACCGAGAAGCAGAAGAACAAGAGGCTGCAGAACAAAGAGCAGAAGAACATTAAGCATAAGACTAAATATCAGAGCAAAAGATATTATCTAAATTATAAGCAGAAGAAGACTAAGCAGTGTATGGGGGTGAGTCCGTTCCTCCTCGTGGTGCCCCTGGATAAAGCCTGATGCTGCAGGCCAAACTGAACGCGGACAAATGTAACTCTTTTGTGACAGGCAGAACGGAAGGTGTAATCTTCAAACTTTTATAGATAACAACTACGGGAATGCCTGTCACAAATAAGAATATGATGAAGAAGTTGAATATGAAAAAGATAATAGTTAAATAAAAATATGAACAATGTAAAAAAAAAAAATTAGAGGTAGAATAAGATGAATAAGGTGAAGATAGTTGATGTCAAAGAAGCTGATGATGAGGATAATGAAGAAGAAAGTGTGGGAGAAGTAAAAAAGAAGGTGAAGGACGTGGAAGAAGTGAAACATCAATATCTGACAAAATAAAAAAAAAAATAGTCAAAATCTTTCTAACGCCGAACGTCATAAAAAAAAACAAAAAAACCTGCTATTCTATTTGTTTGGGCTAAACCTCTGTGCCTTTAATGTCTCCGCCACCTCCCCCAATACATCCTACATTATTCTTAGTTGTTTTCCTTCATGTAGAATTAACCTACAAGGAAAGAAAGGGTTTATTTTAATTCCAATATTTTCGTCCCATTGACTTGCATTGGGATTGGGTATCGGTATCGGATTAGATCCGATATTTTGACGGTATCGGCCGATACTTTCCGATACCGATACTTTCCGATATCGGAAGGTATCGCTCAACACTAATTATGAAGCAACAAATGCCACAACATTTATATTTCTATAACCCTTATGTTCTTTGGATTTTAGAGTTTTCAGGCATCCAGGAGGTCTGCCTTTTTTTCTAGGTGCTTGAGGATGTTCTTGAGGAACTAGAAAGTATGGTGTAGCATCATACTGACCCTTTATACAGCATGTATGTTTCTCACAGAATATGTATGGTTCTTTATTAAATCATAGGCACCCGGAGATAGATGCATGAGGCCCTCACTGGATAGATACTACAAGGGTATGTGCCCACAATCAATAATTACTCCGGGTTCGACGCAGCAGCCAGCTGTGACAGCGTAGTGGATGGGATTTCTAGAAATCCCATGTCCACTATACGTACATAGTTGCCTGCGGATCACCCGCGGACACTGACATGCAGTGCGTCAAGACCGCAGCATGTCAATCTCTCTTGATGCGCTGCTTGTTCCGGATCATGGGCACATGGCCCAATGGATGGCTATGCCTGGGCAGGGTGAACTAACATGCTGCAGATTTGTTGCAAAAATTTCTGGACCTCAAAGTAATCTACCCGATTTAACATTAAAAGGGGTTTGCCGGCCCAAGACCATTTTTTTTAGCCTTTTTTCCTCAATAGGAGCTGCAGAGACCCTAATCGGCACGTGAACGCAAATGTGTAAATTGCATAAATGTGTCACAAGACTGTCCACTCACACTGGGAATACAGAGGAATCCTGACAGTGCATGCATTGCACACTCACAATTCAGCAATCTGCAGCCACAGAGTGACTGCAAAAATGTATCAGCTGCCTGGAAAACCCCTTTAATTAGGTGTGCAGAGATTCATGCTGCAGAAACAACTTAATTTAGTTGTAAAGCATTGTTTTACAGTTCCAGCAATATCTACAACTACTCTACTCCAGATGAACAAATCATAAAATAGTGTAACAGTATTGAGAATTTTGATCCAAAACTGCTATCCCCACTCATCGTTCTTTGTAGGATATTCCCATATAGTGTTCCATTATGAAATTATGGGTTTATTTTCTTACGACTCCTGAACTCTATCAAGATAAATTCATGATAAAAATACCATGGCACTAACCAGAAGATGGAAAGGTCAGAGGTCTCCGTGATCAGCTCCTCTACGGAATCCAGCATCCAGGTGTGAAACATTATCAGATTCATTACTTTGCCCAGGTCTTGGTTTTCACGTAGAGACAGTGAGGCCTTTGCTACGCTGGTATAAGCCTGAAGCAGGAGACAAAGCAGTCCAGAATGAGCAGTATTTCTCAATTCAGTGCTCAAGGAACCCTAGCGGATCGCGTATTGCACATTTCCTAAGGTTTAAATCTGTTGTTTTCCAATTTTGAGCCCCAATGGGGGACAGTGATGGTAATGTCTGTAAAGCGCTGTGGAATATGATGACGCTATACAAGCAAAACATAAGAAATAATAAATCTTCAGAATAAACCTTTGTGTGTATATGAGAAGCACTATTTCTGACCAGTATATGGCTTGTATCAGCAACTTTCCCTTTATTGATAATTATCAATTTTGTCTGAACTCAGCTTTACAGTGGGTGGATACTAGTTGATATGATGTCTCCAAAACACATAGAAACGAGGAGCTCCTGCTCCCCTATCTATCTATCTATCTATCTATCTATCTATCTATCTATCTATCTATCTATCTATCTATCTATCTATCTATCGTCTATCTATAATCTATCTATATATCTACAGCTCTGGCAAAAATTAAGAGACCACTGCAAAATGTTCAGTTTGTCTGATTTTTCTCTTTACAGGTATATTTTTGAGTAAAATGTAAATTTTTCATTTATTCTATAAACTTCTGACAAGATGTCTCCAAATTTCCAAGCAATAAATTTTGTATTTTTTTTTCTGAAAAGGAGAAATGGTCAAAATAAAAAAAAACAGTGTTTTCAGACCTCAAATAATTCAAAGAAAACAAGTTCATAATCATTTAGAAACAACAATACTAATGTTTTAACTCAGGAAGAGTTCAGAAATCAATATTTTGTGGAATAACCATGATTTTTAATCACAGCTTTCATGGGTCTTGACATGCTTTCCACCAGTCTTTCACACTGCTTCTGGTTCTAAAATGTAAGTAGTTCTTCTTTGTTTGATGGTTTGTGACTATCCATCATCTTCTCGATTACATTCCAGAGGTTATCAATGGGGTCTATCTATCTATGTATCTATCACACAAAAGCAGCAGCATATTCACGCCTTATGCACAGTACTGAGCAGTGTAGCTGTAGCATTGTTATCTGTCTGTGTCTCTCTCGTTGTCCAGCCGCTCTCTCTTCCTCATTTCTCTCCCCTCTCAATAAACTTCAATGGCGAATAACTGTAACCCCAGTAAAAATCTCTCATTTTTGATTTACATAATTTTCAGCAGTGATTTATGAGCGAATGTGAAAAAGACCAAAGGATAAAAAGACGCCTGATGTGGAGAAAGAAGTTTTTTTTTTGTATCGAAAAATATATTACAAAGTTTATTATCTTTGCTTGTATTGTGCTCATCTATGTAGAGTTTCTTGAAACTAAAATATTTTGAAAACACAATAGCATTTGTAACTGTCTATAAAAGGTTTGAAAAATAACCAAAACACAGGTGATGCATAACAATAACAACATAATTTATAACACCCAGTATATTCCCTATTACAGGACAACACTGAAAGACTGTACAGATCACAAAAGCTGTAGATTTATAGAGCAAGTATAGTAGGTGTTAACTATCTGCATGTTCAACCCAGCACTGACCCAGAGTGGTCACAGACAGCTCCTGGTGACGGTTCAGCTGCTCCACATCAACAGAGCAGCTCTTCTTCTTGTGGGCTGCTCTCTTAACAGGGAGTGACTGCAGACATCATGCTGGTTGACAGCGGACTCCTTGCAGTTAGGCAGTCAATCAGCATGACAACGGCAGTCAATCAGCATGACAATGGCAGTCAATCAGCATGACAATGGCAGTCAGGCACTGTGAAGAGAGCAGAGTGGAAAAAAGCTGCTCTGTTGACATCAGCGGAAGCTGCTGAACTGCCAACAAGAGCAGTCCGCAATTTCTCTGTTTCGGCAGAGACCGGTGCCAGGCACAACAGGCAGGTAGGTTTAACCTACTTGCATGTAAGTTTTTATGCTCATAGTAAAAAAAATTGTCTTGAATAAACACATTAAAGAGGTTTTACCAGGAACAAAGTACAGTTTAATCAATAGATCCTAGAATAAAAGTAAGTTCCACAATTGGATGTGTTGAAAAAAAATGTCATGTGCTGAGATCTACTATATAATTGTCTAAGGGTCACTTCCGTCTGTCTGTCCTTCTGTCTGTCACGAATATTCATTGGTCGAGGCCTCTGTCTGTCATGGAATCCAAGTCACTGATTGGTCAAGGCAAAACGCCCACGACCATTGCCACGACCAATCAGCAATGGCCACAGTCCGGCGGCAAAATGGTCGCTCTTTCCTCCCCGCAGTCAGTGCCCGCTCCATAATCCCCTCCAGTCATCCAGTCAGCCCTCACACAGGGTTAATGCCAGTGTTACCAGAGCGCGGTGTAACGCACTCCGGTTACGCAGCTATTAACCCTGTGTGACCAAATTTTTACTATTGATGCTGCATATGCAGCATCAATAGTAAAAAGATCTAATGTTACAAATAAGAATAATTTAAAAAAATGGTTATTCTCACCTTCCGTCGCGGCTGTCCTCGGCAGTGCAAGCGGCAGGTTCCGGTGCCAAGGATGCTATGCGAGGACATGACGTCACAGTCATGTGACCGCGACATCATCACAGGTCCTGCGCTCTTACCGACCCTGGGACCAGAAGCTGCCGCGTGCACCGCACACAGGGCCAGAACTTCAAGGGGCCTTCGGAAGGTGAGTATATGTTTATCTTTTATTTTAAGTTTTTTCTAACCACGCATATAGTGCCCACATTGCTATATACTACGTGGGCTGTGTTACATACTGCGTGGGCTCTGCTATATACTACATCTCTGTGCTGTATACTAACGTGGCTATGTTATATACTGTGTGGGCTGTGTTATATGTTACGTGGCCAGTGTTACATACTGCGGGGGCTGTGCTATATACTGCGTGGCTGCTATGTACTGCGTGGGCTGTGCTAGTTACTGCGTGGCTGCTATGTACTGCGTGGGCTGTGCGCGGGCTGTGTTATATATTACGTGGCCAGTGTTATATACTGCGGGAGCTATGCTATATACTGCGTGGTTGCTATGTACTGCGTGGGCTGTGCGTGGGCTGTGTTATATATTACGTGGCCAGTGTTATATACTGTGGGGGCTGTGCTATATGCTGCGTGGCTGCTATGTACTGCGTGGGCTGTGATCTATATTACGTGGCCAGTGTGATATACTGCGGGGGCTGTGCTATATACTGCGTGGCTGCTATATACTGCGTGGGCTGTGCTATATATTACGTGGCCAGTGTTATATACTACGTCGCCTGTGTTATATACTGCATGGCTGCTATATACTGCGTGGGCTGTGTTATATAGTATGTGGGCTGTGTTATATACTGCGTGGCCACTGTTATACACTGCGTGGCCTGTATTAACGCAGCAGGTATTCTACAATATTTATGTATGTATGTATATAGCAGCCACATAGTATATAGCACAGGCCACATAGTATTTGCTACATACTACATGGCTCCTATATACTACGTGGCCTGTGCTATATACTATGTGGCTGCTATATACATACATAAATATTGTAGAATACCCGCTGCATTAGAATCGGGCCACCATCTAGTAATCTTATAAATGTATCCTGCTGTGTACTGTGTAATGGATGTGTCTGACTGTACAGGGACATGGTCTGATCATACCACATCTCATGGGCAGGGGAAGACACAAAAGAGAGGATACAGACAGGACATCATGGGATCACAGCTGCTGCTTTCTGTAAAGAAAAATATTTCCCTGCCTGTTTAAAAACGTGCTATATCAGAGAAAACATCACAGCTTTCCCATGCTGTCCTGTCTGTATACTCTCTTTTGCCTCCTCCCCGGCCTAGGAGCTGTGGTATATCTGACCATATTCCTGCATGGTCAAGAACATCCATTACTCAGGGGTACATTTATAAGATGACCTCGGGACAGGAAAATAAAATTTTCAACACATCCAATTGTGTAACTAATTTTTTTAATAAGATCTATTAATTAAAATGTACTTTGCTTGTGGGACAACCCCTTTAAGAATGTGTTATTTTGTCACGCTAAGGCCGGGAGCACACTTGTGAGTGCAATGCGAGAAATTCGCACAAGTCTCTTGCATCAATACCCGGCACTGCCGCTGGCACTTGGACCGGAGCATTCAGCTGCATAGAAATACATCCAGCCGCACGCTCCGGTCCCGAGTGCCGGCGGCAGTGCCGGGTATTGATACGAGAGACTCGTGACCCCGGCCTAATGCATACACTGCTGTTTAGATTTTTTTTTTTACTTTTTGGAGAGCCTCTGTAACAAAAAAAGTAAAAGAATTCTGGTGGCATTGGATGCCATTAACTGTAAATTATATCGATTACTTAGGATATCGCATTCATAATCAACAATTGGAGGGTCCATGTTATTATTTTTATAGTTTTCACTCTGGGAGCTAAGCCTTAAAAAGAGCTGACACTTCCAGTTCTGTAATGATCACTCAGTTATCATTATCACAGGGAGGATTACAATCTAAGGTAACACCCACGTAAAGATAACACAAGATCCCACCGTTCACAATTGGCAGTGGTCACCTCCTACTTCGCCCTGCACAAACACCTCTGCACAGGTCACATAGTGTGAAAGTTCTCCCATAGAGGTCGATGGGCCTTTTTCTGACTGAGGTTTGTAAAGGTTCATGTGGCTGCTGTAAAGCAAAGCTCCGAACTGATGACAGAGCAGAGCAACAACTCAGGGAAGACGACTACCCACATAATCAGGTATGAAAAACGAAAGAAAGGAATCTGCAACGAGAACGAAAATGAGAAAAATACCAAAATGTATGTGTCACTCTCTGGTTTTAATGAGTATTTAAAATGATAGGTGACACAGTCTCATTAATAATGCATGGGTGTTTTAATTAGCATCGCTAAATCAGCAGAAGCACATTATTTCTCTATGGGAAATTGCAAGACATTACTTATTTCAGGTTTCCTGGGGGACTGGATTGGAAAACACCGAAATGAATGAAAAAAAAATAACAGTTACTTGAAAATTACATAAAAGCCTAGAATCCAAGTGCTAAAGAAAACTACTACTATCCTACCTGCAACGTACATCTGAAGGTTACACCCTGTACCCTAACGTGCAGACAGGAGTTCCCATAAGGCACGTATGTGTATGGGCGTGTGCACACAGTCAGTATGTGCAGCAGAAAAGTCAGTGTACAGCGAGCAGCGACTACAATCACGCCCCCTGTGGCTGCCAGGAGGTATAAGGGTCATTTCCTCCAAGCAGTGGGGCTCTCAGTGCCGGCGCTGGGGAGATTCAGAATGCTATTAGGCTACGTGCACACGTTGTGGAAAGTCTTGCGGATTTTTCTGGACTGATTTTGGTAAATCTGCAGGAAATCCGCACTGCGCGTTTTTTTTTGCAGATGTTGTGCGGATTCCACCTGCAGTTTTACACCTGCGGATTCCTATTATGGAGCAGGTGTAAACCACTGCGGAATCCGCACAAAGAATTGACATGCTGCGGAATAAACATCGCAGCATTTCCGCGCGTTTTTTTCCGCAGCATGTGCATTGCGGATTTTGCTTTCCATAGGTTTACATGGTACTGAAAACGCATGGAAAACTGCTGCGAATCTGCAGCGGCCAATCTGTGTGCACATACCCTTTACCTGCAGATTAACCCCATATCTGCAGGTTAGTAGCATTTTTTCACAGGACAGATTAACTTTAAAGATCAAAAGGAATGTGGGTCTGAAATCAGACATGCCAGATCCTTATCTCCGCAGACAATCATCTGTGGGGGCCCTTATACATATTACGCTGTCGGCTGAAACTGTTCATTTTGGCGGGTTCGACCGTTAATCTAACATATAAGGAGGCCTTAGGGGGCAACATACAAGACAAGTAAGCAGTAACCTTTTTTTTCTCGTTAATATATTCGAAAAACTACGGTACATTTCAGCATTAACAAGATCTGATCATTAATAACTACGGTAAATGGCCAAATATTCCAGCTTATTGGATTCGCATATAATTAGTTATGTCTGTTTTGCTTTCTGGGTTTCCAGGTCTGGACTCCTGGATGCAGAAGAAGAATTTTATTGTGTTCTGTAGGTAATAAAGGCAGATAGCAGAACAGGATCCATCAGAACTAAGTGGCCGCTTCATCCTAAGCAGCAGCCGGACTCCTCTCACAACAGTAGTTTCCAGCCTTATTCCAGACCTGACTTGTCACAATCTGTCTCTATACTTTGGGGACTGGAATTGATAAGCCAAATGCATTAATATATGTTTCATCTATTTCCATTATGGGAGCACAGCACGTTTTCAATCTTAATGACAGTTGTGGTGATGACGCCCAAGACTGCGGCAGAGCTGTTTAATTGAAATATTGCACATTATTTATTTATATTTCCTATTACAAAGCAGAATATTAAAATCAGATGAAGCATCATTGCAAAACACAAGGAACCATGTGGTCGCAAGTCACTAAAAATATCATCTGTTCTATTGCAGTGACATCTAGTGTTGGGCATTATTATTGCACATTGAAATGAAAATAACCCAGTATACCGTTTACCCCAGTAATTTTTGTAACAAGTTGATTGCAGTTTTATGTTTTACACTGAATTATATAGTTTTTTTTCTGCATTTTAGGCCTCATTCAGATGTTCGTAAATCACGTAAGTGTTATATCCATGTTATCCATGGATAGAACACATGATAGCGTATGTAACCGATATTAATCTGAGTCATGGTTAAGAATCACCCATACAATTCTATGGATCTGTGAAAATAACAGACAGCCCAAGGATGCCTTCAATGTACAATCTGTGTGTTGTCTATTATTAACACATCGGAAAAGTTTTGTAACTAAATTATCTGTTTACTCATACGAGAAAATCACTGATTAAAATGACACCCTGACAAAACACTGATGAAACTTGTATCGTTTTTTTGAGTACCGGAAAAATCTCTGACAACTGAATGAGGCCTTAGAGTAAAATAAATCAGTGATATTGGAGTGGTCAGGTACGTTTCTCAGCTTCATTACCTGTAGCCGAAACCAGTCAAGCCTTAAAGCTCGAAAATCAAATTGCTCCTTGCTTTCAACTGCAGAAAAGAAAAATTACAAAACTTTAAATGGTGTCTTTAAGGTCTTAGGAGAACCTGGCTCTAATGACTTTAGTTTATATACAGCGCGTGAAATAAGTATTGAACACTTCACCAATTTACTAAGTAAATATATTTCTAAAGGTGCTATTGACATGAAATTCTCACCAGTTGTCGGCAACAACCCATCCAATCCACACAGGCAAGCAAATCAATTCATAGATGTCCATAAATTAAGTTGTGCAATAATGAGAAATGACATAGGGAAAAAGTATTGAACATGTGAAGAGAGGTGTAAACAGCCACAATAAGTCAAAACAGCAACTGAAATCTATCAGTAATTAGAAAGCAATCCTGCCACTTAGTGAAAAATGATATCAGATAGTTCAACTGATGGCCTATAAAAAGGTACCTTATTACCAAGGTGCCGTACAAGAAACATCTCATGATGGGTAAAAACAGAGAGCTGTCTCAGGACCTTTGCAACCTTATTGTTGCAGAACATGCTGATGGCATTGGTTATAGAAGAATTGCTAAACTACTGAAGGTTCCAGTGAGCACTGTTGGGGCCACAATCCAGAAGTGGAAATAGCATCATTTCACCATAAACCAGCAGTGACCAGGTGCTGCCCTCAAGATTTCAGATATAGGAGCAAAAATAATTATCAGAAGAGTTGTCCAAGGACCACCTGAGGAGAGCTCCAGAAAGACATTGAATCAGCAGGCACATAACTAGACATAAAGCACTCAACTTATATGGTCTGTATGCATGGACACCATGCAAGACTGTATTGCTGAACAAACAGCATGTTTAAGTGCATTCAAAATTTGCTCAACAACATTTAGGCAAGCCTGTGAAATACTGGGAGAATATAGTCTGGTCAGATAGGACAAAAAATGAACTCTTTGGATGCCATAATACACACCATGTTTGAAAGCCAAACGGCACTGCATATCACCCAAAAACACCACACTAACAGTGAAAATTGAAGGTGGGAACATCATGGTTGGGGCTGTTTTTCAGCATACGTCACTAACAAACTTCATGTGATTGAAGGAAGGATGAATGAACAAATGTACTGAAACATTCTTGATAAAAATCTGCTGCCATCTACCAGGATAATAAATATTAAACAAGGGTGGACATTTCAGCAAGACAATGATCCCAAACACAAAATAAAGGAAACTCTCAATTGGTTTCAGAGAAAGAAAATAAAGCTGCTTTTTCACAAAGCAATAAAGTGAACCTTTCACCAGGTTTGGCCGATAAGAGATACAGCCATCACCTTTCAAGGTTGATATACAGCATTCTTATAGTCACCTGCAGGGCGGTCCGGTCCGAGGGGTGTCACTGGTCTTTGTGCAGCGCCTCCCATCCTCTTATGATCCCCATCCTCCTGCTTGCTTCGTGCGGATGACGCATCCCTTCATCATCCACACAGTCTCCTCTGCACAGTGCTCCTGCGCAGGCGTACCTCTTTGCCCTATCGAGGGCAGAGCAAAGTACTGCAATGTGCATGCACCGGGGCTCTTTGACCTCTCCCGGCACCTGCGCACTGCAGTGCTTTGCTCTGCCCACAACAGGGCAGAAAAGTACGCCTGCGCCGGACTGCGATGCCGAGGAGACAAGTCATCCACACGAAGCAAGCAGGAGGGCAGCATTGCAAGAAGAAGGGAGGCGCCGGACCAAGAAGAGCAACACCCATTGGACCAGACCGCCCCGCAGGTGAGTGTAATAAAAGTTATTTTTCTTCACTTGCAGGTCGGCTTGGGGGCAGATATACATCATTATAGAATGCTGTATATCAGCTCTGAAATGTGATGGCCGTATCTCTTATCGGCCAAACCTGGTGACAGGTTCCCTTTAAATACATTTCAGGAAGGGCGTACAATGTTTTTTCACAGTGTTATTTCTCATTATTACACATAACTTAATTTATGGACAAATATGGTTTGATTTCTCTGCCTGTATCGATTGGACAGATAGTTACCGACAACTGATGTGAATTTCATGTCAACAGCACCTTTAGAAATATGCTTAGGCTAGGTCAGCATTGCGTTTGGGCAACCCGTTTAACGGATCCGTTTGTAAGCATCACCAACGCAATGCAACGGACACGTTAATGCACCCATAGACTTGCATTATTGTAACCGATCCTAACACATGTCAAAATCGGCATGCGTTTGCAACGGTCCGTTAGTTCGTGACACACAGTGAACGGAAGCGTTCGTTCTGCATTGAACGCTATTGCAAACGCAGGCAGACGCGCAGCCACATGCGTTAACACGATGACAAAAATATAAGACAATTTGGGCTCATTTTTAGCACATCCGTTTAACAGATCCATTAAACGGATTGCCCTAAAGCAATGTGGACCTAGCCTTACTTAGAAAATTGGTGACATGTTCAGTACTTATTTCACCAGTATCAGTCACAGTTACTTGTAAGGACATTGTTCTTACTGAATAGTAAATTCTGCTATTCAACAAGGAACATATCCCGCATACCTCTGGGACATTTTTATTTAAATATATGTATTTTTGTCTTTAAAAAAATGTACTTTTGACTTAGTTTTTCATCAGTGGCAAAACTCGAAGCTCGTGGGCCCCAATGCAAGAGCTCCAACGGGCTCCCAATTATTACAAGTCTTTAATAGTATTGGTCTTTTCATATCGCCCAAAGAAACTTTTTGGGCCCTTTAGGCTCCAGGGCCCAGGTGCAATTGCAACCTCTGCACTTATTGTAGTTAGGCCCCTGGTTTTCATTTTGAATTTTAAACTTTCTCTACTACAGCCTCTGTGTATCACGGTACATAGCAAACTGCAGAATGAGGAATGACTGAATCCATCAGTGAGCTTGTCCCATCAGTTTGTAAGCCCTATCTGTCATCTCCTAAATTGTAGAAATTAACTTAAAACATAGTTCAGGAGGAAAAAAAAAAAGGGCAAACCCTCATTTTCAGAATTAGCTTAGCTGATAGCTCATTCTGCAATCTTATGTACAATGATACATAGAGGCAGTAGAAGCCAAGGAGTAGAGCATTTTAATGACAACCTATTGTAAAATCTACATGCTTTAAAGACTCTCGTGCTTTACAGCCTCTTGTAAGTGGTACTACGGTAGATATACTTACAGGACATAATATAATGCTCATCTAAACTTGAGATAGCATACAGTTGTTTTATTAAATATAATCATACGCCAGACGCCTTAACTGAATCTAGTGAGGCTTATTTAATGCATGCATTTTTTTCAGTACAATCCTAATCAGAACCCCTCTGGTCAGGTTAAGACTATGTGCTTGTCGATTTTCTGGGAATTATTAGGGTGAGGTCAAGCACTGATTAATTGTCACAATTTTTTGGTTTGGACTCTGGACTGAAAATGTACAAAAGTTTACAATATGATAAATCTTGATGGGGGTTCAAAAATGTGAGGATCGGCATCTGGAGGTGGAAATGTCTCAGATCTCAACCACAGATTTTGCATTTCATGGAAAAAATTCTACTATGTGTGGTTTTAAGCATGTAGTAATGAGACAGGATTTCTCACAGGTAACCCTTGCAGTCATTATAGGGTCTATAAGAGGAGCGGGACAGGCAAAAAGTATTGCCACTGTTGCGGAACGGAGGACTGTAATGGCATATTCAAGCAAGAAAAGGGGACAGTTTTATTTTTTCCATTTCCATGGGACCCTCTTTATACCTGCTTCTTCTTCATTACCTTTAATGCATGAAAGGGTAACCAAATTTCGAACAGTTTTGTGTAAGAAGTGTATTACCTTGCTTTACGTTGAGAGCAGACAATGTGCTGACGAATGATGACATGATCACGGATTCCTCTTCTGGACAAACAGTCAAATTCTAGAAGTATATTTTCAGGGATTATTATGATCTATTCAGAATCGTAGTGAGTCATTGGCATTAGTGATGAGCGAACGTGCTGAGATAAGGTGTTATCTGAGCATGCTCAGGTGCTAACCAAGTGCCTTCGGCGTGCTTGAAAAATATGGTTGAGTCAATGCAACTGCATGTCACATGGCTGTTCAACAGCGCAACATATGTGAAGATTGCATGTTTGGTAGGTAATCCCTGCATGTGTTGCAGCTGTTAAACAGCCGCGAGGAATGTAGGCACGGGGAATGGAACATATTATTCGAGCACGCCGAAGACACTCGGCTAGCACCCGAGCATGCTCAGATAACACCTTATCCCAGCATGTTCACTCATCACTAAGGCGATGTTCACATTGCGTCAATGGCAATACGCTGACGACATCCGTTACACAGCAGCACTAACGCTATGTAACAGATGCATTAGCGCACCCATTGACTGCCATTATGTAGCGCATCGCTATCGCATGTCATTATCGGCATGTGTTAGCGATGTGCCGTCATTCTGTGACGGACCCTCGGACGGTTTCCGGGTCCGTCACCGATAGCGTAGGTGGAGCATCTGCGCTATTGCGATCACATAACGCGATCCTTAAAAGGCACTAGCGTTGGTGCAGTCCATTTAACGCATGCATTGAACGGACTGCACCAGCGCAATGTGAACCCAGCCAGATTGGCATCTTAGAATTAGGCCTGGATTAGGTCTGGTAAATACATTGCATGAGAGGGTATGCAAAAAATAGTACATTCATGCACGTCAACCATTTTATATACGAATATATACTGTGTCACTTACCTGTATAATGTCACTGAGAATCAAAGCATCAAATTTTGCCAGATACTGTAGATAATAACGCTGAATTATAGGAAGGTTATTCCTCACAAGCGCCCGGACCTCTTCAATTAAAAACATCAACTCAGCTATGTGTCTGGTGGGAAAACATGCAAAAAAGATTATAATTAAGGTGACAAATTTTTGTGCATTACTATTCCCATTGGGGCTCCGTCACATATCCATGATTCTTGTACGCGTGGTATCCAATTTTTTTATGAATCTCACACATACCCATTGTAAGCACATATTCGTGCTTTTACACTTCATTTCGGATATGGTGTACTTGGCAATTGCTCATGACTAGTGTTGAGCATTCCGATACCGCAAGTATCGGGTATCGGCCGATATTTGCGGTATCGGAATTCCGATACCGAGATCCGATACTTTTGTGATATCGGGAATCGGTATCGGGATCGATATTAATGTGTAAAATAAAGAATAAAAATAAAAAATATTGATATACTCACCCCTCCGGCGCAGCCTGGACCTTACCGATGTAACCGGCAGCTTCCGTTCCTAAGAATGAGCGCTTGAAAGACCTTAGATGACGTTGCGGCTTGTGATTGGTCGCGTGGCGGTCGCGTGACCGCTCACGCGACCAATCACAAGCTGCGACGTCATCTAAGGTCTTTCAAGCGCTCATTCTTAGGAACGGAAGCTGCCGGTTACATCGGTAAGGTCCAGGCTGCGTCGGAGAGGTGAGTATATCAATATTTTTTATTTTTATTCTTTATTTTACACATTAATATGGATCCCAGGGCCTGAAGGAGAGTTTCCTCTCCTTCAGACCCTGGGAACCATACAGGATACCTTCCGATACTTGGTGTCCCATTGACTTGTATTGGTATCGGGTATCGGTATCGGCGATATCCGATACTTTTCGGGTATCGGCCGATACTATCCGATACCGATACTTTCAACTATCGGACGGTATCGCTCAACATTACTCATGACCCTGCTTCTTATCAGAACCTCTTTGACAGAAAATGAATCATCTGATAAATACCATAAAATGAGAGGTTTGTGCTTATCTTACACATCTACGTAGTCTTCTGGTGTCTTGGTTTTGGTGACGTTCTCAGCATGACGTACTAGCCAGTTAATCTCATCACGACACAAGGATAAAGCCATAAATGCGAACAAAGCCTGAAAGACATAATCTAATTTTATCAGAAGTTATAAATGATATTTATTATAGTGTTTATTGTTTACTAGCTGAAGAGCCCGGCGTTGCCCAGGCATAGTAACTAACTGTACTGTAATTATAATGATAGCTGATGTCTGAGTGGTAGCAAAATGCAAAGTATTTCAAATTTCCAACTTTTTCCTGTGTCCTGGTGGAAGCAGTTGCGATTCTCATGTCTGTAAGTCTTGCTTCTCTCTGCTGAGACGTTTCAGTGCCCTTTGAGGAAGCAGCTTTTGTTCTCATGTCTGCAAGTGGGGCTATGTGAAGTGGGCATGGCTTGATACACACACACACACACACACACACACACACACACACACACACACACACACACACACACACACACACACACACACACACACACACATATCTACACTCAGCTTTATATATATAGATGATAATATGACAGCACAGTGGTTTAGTGGTTAGCCATGCAGCCTTACAGCGCTGGGGTCCTGGGTTCAAATCCCACCAAAGATAACATCTGCAAGGAGTTTGTATGTTCTCCCCGTGTTTGCATGTGTTTCCTTCGGGTTTTCCGTTTTCCTCCCGCACTCCAAAGACATACTGATAGGCAATTTAGATTGTGAGCCCCATTGGGGACAGTGATGATAATGTATGTAAAGTACTGTGGAATAAGGTAGCGCTATATAAGCAAAGCATAATAAATAGTGTAAATTCCTGACATGATGTGCTGGATTTATTACCTTAGGACCCAGAAGACCTGGCTCATCAGCTAAAATCGTCTGCAGTTCCTTCACTGTCACTCTGAGGAACATACGTCTTGCACGGTGAAATTGGCCACTTTGTAGATAAGAAATTCATTACTAGTCACATAAACCCTTATATACTACACATAATAACGATGAGTAGTAACGATAGTGTTGTGCCCATTTCTATGCACCTTTCTACCTCTTGTGGATTTAGGAGGTAAAGTCTCCAACTACACTAGTGTTTTCAGCATTTAGCTGGTTAGTAGTAACTTTAATACTTTTACTAATCACTAAGTAGTTAGTGATGTCTACTGAAGGGTGAAGTAGTCATTATGTCTACGTTACAGAGATTTAAACAAAATAACCCTTTTTACTCAATGCATTTATGACTGTAAAAAATCTACTGAAATGTATTCCAATAATATTGCACTAGTTGGACTGACCTGTGTGTCATGAAGTTTTCTTTGCATTCCTTCACATCCGCTACTCGTTTTCCATACCTTATCACAAAAGATGACACAAAAGATAGTGAAGTACATAAGCATTGTACATTGGATATATACACAGCTCTGTTGTGTCCAGGGTGATGACCTTGGGCATTATAAATAGCAGGGTAGACGGTTTGCAGCGCCTGGTGGGTGAGTATCCCTATCTTTGTTCACACTACATACCTGATGTACTTTGCTATTCATTATATTGGGGGTTCTATACCCTTTTAAATAATGATTCCTATATATTTTATGTACTCAGTAATATGATATATATATATACTTGCATAATTGTGGGATGTATTTTATACTCCTTGATGCGTTTTAATTCACCCTTCTAGTACCCTGATGATTCAGAGATGCGGTATTAACAGGTGACACAGGAATGTGATATTTTAAGTATAAAGAAAAATCTCCAAAATAACTAATCCAATAGTTACCCACAATTCAATTGGGATTTCTCACCTTTTTCTTTTTTGTGTATATTTGTATTTAATAAAATGAATATATGTATTTGTAAACTTCAGAATTTTGGTCCTGGCACATTTCTTTTTCGGTATTGCTACTTGCTGTGAGTGCATTACAGGACATATCACCCTTACCGGGATCTACAAGCTTATGAAGCTAAAAAGAAGTGACCAGTCCATTTCTCGGGCGGCTTCCGTTTGTAAGTTGCTCACATGTTGATATATGCAGTTAAAAAAAAAAGAAGGACATGGATGGCGAAAGCGCCACAAAAGTGATGAGAAAGATGCCAAAGAAGAGGCTTCAGTGAAAACATAGCCAGTGTTTTCCTTTAGTGTCTTCAAAAACTCTGCTGCAAAAATCCAGCGGGTTTGCTGGATTGTAAAAGATGCAGTGTGCACTTGCACTTATATGTAATCCAGAAGGCAATGAAAAAGTTTCCCTCCACTATATAAGGGGTTAAAAAAAAATATCCTATGAAAAGAATTGGATATAACTTGCTGATCTCAAGAACTGGGCTCAGGAGCCTCGAAAACGTTCTCAGAAGCCCCCAGAACGGGTCTCTGCAACCCCAGTTAGAAAGGAGTGAAAGCGGTCCTGCTTGACTTCTGCTTCATTCATTGTTAATGGGACTGCTTGAGAACAATGCTCGGCTTTCTCTGACACTCCCATAGCCCAGTTCGCAGGATTGCTAGAGTCCCAGTGGTTGGACCCCAAATGATTAACAAGTTACTTGTTTTTTTGGGAAAAAACATTTCAAGCATTTAAAATGTCTACATCAAGCTTTCAGTGTTACAGTGTTACAGTTAGCCATTAAAAGGTATCAACCACTGAGGACTCTCAATTCTAAATATTTTTCTATCTACTGGCTAACACGGTACCAAGATATATATCTTTCCTGTACATCAAGCTTGTATAACTGAGAGCCTGTGGTGGTCAAAGTATGTGAAAAATGTTATTTATGGTTTGCATATTTTGAGAAGTACCATCTGAGAATGTAGTCATTGGAACAAAATAGTTTACATTTCCGTGAATGTGACACGACAACAAAATACTGACAAAGTCTATGTAATATTAGAAGTAGTTGTCCCCAAATAGTTCTCAGATTGTGTAAGGTCACTTTAAAGAAAGAAGAAAGAATAGCTTCCCTTAGCAATTACAACTCTATAACCTAACTTTGTGTATTATTTGTAACATACCCTTTTAAGCTGCCAAAGAAATCCTCGGTAACACGGTGAATTAGCAGAACGTCATCCCGGATCAGTGTGATACATTGGGAACCCTGAAGAGCCGATTTCCAAAGCTCCAAGCTTCCCTGGTGTAAGTTCAGGGCACTGTGTGACAGCAGAAATCCAACTAGAAGCAGAGGCATAAAAATAATAACAGGGATACCTTAAAAGTCAAAAAACTAAACCAAAAAACTAATTTATATTAACTTTATTTCAAATATAGGAATAACAAACCAACACAACCCCTAAAAAAACCTTTTCTATATAAGAATAGGTTAAAATTGGCCTATTTGTTCATGGGCACCTACAACCAGGCACAGCATATCTCCGATGTGATTGCATCACACGGCTCTTTTTCCCATATGCCTCCTGAGGAACCACATCATGGGGGGGAAACGCGTAGAGGCGAGACCTGAACACAGATAAGTGTATCAGGTTTTTTATTTGTATTTTTGATCTTTCACTATGTGTGCACTCTGCAAAAATCCATATCGGTGAAAATGAGTTGTATTAGTGTATAAGAAATGATCTCATTTATTTTTTATTTTTTTGTGTGCGTCCTTATAGCCACCAATGGAGCCATTGTATGATATATAGATACTGTGGCTGGTTCATCTGTGTAATTTCTGTTGAGGTCACTACATATTTATATTTCCATGGTAGCCCACTAGTACAGCTCCATAGGCATTTCCCTACAGAATCATCCTTTGGTGTAGGGGTTGGCCTAGGGCTACAAGGGACAGCCGCCGAGGAGCGGGGGCGCCATTTTGCGCTCAAGAGGGTGCCAACCTCCGCTGTCAGGCAGGGCAGTCCTGGTAGGGAGGTGTAAGGGCCTAATAGCCAGTGAAGGAGGCTTAGAGCACACGGGTAGGGGTGCCACAGGTTGCTTCATCAAGTCCTTTGAGGCACTTTGTTTAACTTCATTGTTGAGGCACCATAGTGGAAGATCATTTGGCATTTTTTATTTGTTCATGTATAGGTCTGCCCTAGGTGTGGGCAACTGTGATGTGTCCTTAATATCCAATTACTAGGGACCCGCAGGGCATCCAGGGACAGCCGCCGAGGAGCGGGGGCGCCACATTGCGTCCAAGAGGGTGCCAACCTCCGCAGATAGGCAGGGAGTACCGTAGGGACGCGTAGTGATCAGAGTATAGTCGGGTACCCCCTAACCTTCTGTTTTTGCCCATGAACAAATAGGCCAATTTTAACCTATTCTTATATAGAAAAGGTTTTTTTAGGGGTTGTGTTGGTTTGTTATTCCTATATTTGAAATAAAGTTAATATAAATTAGTTTTTTGGTTTAGTTTTTTGTTTAATACTAATTTTGCATTATCATTCAAAAGTTTTTCTATACCTTAAAAGTCCCCACTGAAACAAACAAATGTCCCTAACATCTCGTAAGCCTACTTTTCATTTATCGTATTAGGCTTCCTAGGATCGATTCGAAAATACCCTACTAGTACATACTGTGTTAACAGAGGAGGGGACTTCATATAGGACCTCCATCTTTTAAAAAGATTCATTCGTAAGAAGATTTATTCTCTTGCCAAAAATAAATTGTCACAATCACACAGTATATTTTGGACTAGATGGTGATAAGAAGGAGATAGATATGTTATAGGGTCTGGGTTTTCCTAGCTTATGAAAATAACGTGGCTGGCCATATCTTGTTTTTTTAAAATATGGTTAACTAGATCAAATTAATAAAGAATATCCTTAAACGTTGTAGATGTTTTATTAATGCACAAAGGTGGGAGATTTCTGATATCTGGTGATCCAACTAGTCTGACACCCAGAGCTGACGATGGGATCCTTAGTGATCAGGAAATTATCACCTGATCTGTGGTAAGTACATTCCAGAAATAAATTGCATAATAGTCATCCACTTATAGAAATATGTACTGTATACGGTTAAATCTTAAAGCTGTATACATACATATACAATCAGAATGTGTGCCGATGACATAGAAGATATGACAATACTATAGAATGACATTACACATTGTAATATTTGTCATTAGGAAATGATGACAGATGTTGTTTGGTTCATCAGGGAAGCTAATCCAATAAATCCCATAGGATGTGTAAATATATTCAGGAATTAAGTCGCAAAAGTACAGACTACAAATGTAGAGATTTATATACAGCTCTGGCAAAAATTAAGGGACCACAGCAAAATGTTCAGTTTGTCCGATTTTTCTCTTTATAGGTATATTTTTGAGTAAAATGTAAATTGTTCATTTATTCTATAAACTTCTGACAACATGTCTCCGAATTTCCAAAGGTTTTCAATGGGGTTGAGATCTGGAGATTGGGCTGGCCATGACAGAGGTCTCTTCATTTTTGACAGAGCTGTATTTATATATGTCATCTAATTCATGCTGCCTGAACCACCAGCATGAATCAGATTCTGGCTGCATTATATGCATGCTTTACTCTGAAATATTGAGATATTTCAGAGAAACAAGCTTTGGAAAGCTGGCCTGGGAAAAAAACATTTCAGGTGACTAGTCCAAGAGGCAGGTTCTCAGGAGCTTTTCCCTACCTTGCTCCCCTAGACTGACAGGTCTCTTCTTATACAGATAAATAGCAAGAGATCTGCCAGTCTAGAGGAGCGGGGTGGGGGGAGAAGCTATTGGGAACCTGCCTTGAACTAGTCATGAATCTCCTCGTAGGTTCAATTTAACTGTATTTTGTATAATATAGATCATATATGTGAGAATGTTCCCATGTGTGTTCATATACTTGACAAGATAGACCAATGTGTTGTGGAGAAGGTAGATGGAAGTATCTGATAGGAGCTGATGATATACAGATAAATGGATGTCCCCATGTCAGAAGGACTATATGTGAGCCCCCAGCCTTGGACTATGGGTGCATACACCAAGCCTGGGTGCTGCAGATACAGGTCTTCTGACATGGAAAAGTGTCTACATGAAGGGTGACGCTTTCAATATTCAAACTGCTACTTCACTGATGTTGTTCTGTCTAAGGAGGTAGTAGAAACCAAGAAGAAATGTGCTTCAGTAAGTTGTCAATTAGAAAAGTGGCCTTCCGTGTCTGTGGCTCGCTCCACTGTAGGAAGCACAGTCCAGCCATGAAGTCACCCCTCCCTACTTCTGTCCAGTCAGTGCCCGCTCCATACTCCAGTCAGCGCTCACACAGGGTTAACGACAGCGTTAAGAGACCGCGTTATGCCGCGGTGTAACGCATTCCGTTAACGCTGCTATTAACCCTGTGTGACCAACTTTTTACTATTGATGCTGCCTATGTAGCATCAATAGTAAAAGATCTAATGTTAAAAATAATAATTAAAAAAAATCATTATTCTCACCTTCAGACATCCACCAACGCGCGCGATGCTGCGGCCAGCTTCCGTTCCCAGAGATGCATTGCGAAATTACCCTGATGACATAGCGGTCTCTGGGAGCGGAAGCTGGCGGCAGCATCGCGCGCATCGGCACAGCTTCGCTGGACGCCGGAGGGTGAGTATATAACTATTTTTTATTTTAATGTTTTTTTAACAGGGATATGGTGCCCACACTGCTATATACTACGTGGGCTGTGTTATATACTGTGTGGGCTGTGCTATATATTACGTGGGCTGTGCTATAAATTACGTGGGCTGTGCTATATATTACGTGGGCTGCTATATACTACGTGGCTGTGCTATATGCTACGTGGCTGTCTGTGTTACATGGGCTGTGTTATATACTGCGTGGGCTGTGCTATATACTGCATGGGCTGTGTTATATACTACGTGGGCTGTGTTATATACTACGTGGCTGCTATATACTACATGGCTGCTATATACTACGTGGCTGTGCTATATACTACGTTGCTGTGCTATATACTATGTGGCTGTGCTATATACTACGTGGCTGATATATACTACGTGGGCTGTGTTATATACTATGGAGCTGTGCTATATACTACGTGGCTGTGTTATATACTACGTGGATGCTATATACTACGTGGCTCTTATATACTACGTGGCTTTGCAATATACTATATGGCTGTCTGTGTTACGTGGGCTGTGCTATATACTATGTGGCTGCTACATACATACATATTCTAGAATACCCAATGCGTTAGAATTGGGCCACCATCTAGTTGTACATATAAAATGTTAGGCAGTAAGCACAAAACTCGTAACAAAATCCTTGTGTGTTCAAGACTTTTTCCTCATTAGGGTATATTCACATAGTTTATTATGAGGATTTAGAAGTGGATTTTCCTACAAAATATATGTAAAAAATTGCTTCCTATTGATTTTAATGGTAAATGGTCAAAATAAGGAGAGAAAAACAGCATTTTGTGCACCACAGGAGCTTTTTCATATTAAAGTCAATCAGAAGCTTATTTATAGATTTTTAAAGGTGTGTTTCATGTCAATTTCAGTGTAGAATCTATTTCTAAATCCTTGTAAAAAAAAAAAAAAGCTCAGTGTGAATGTTCTATTAGAGTGCTGATTGGTGGAGTTAGGACTCCTGTATAGAGAATTTCCACCTATCAAACATCTATGGTGAAAACTTTCGATTCACCATCAATGTTACAGAAGGTAATACCCCCTTTAATTTCAACTGCAGCCCTTGGGATTGGTTCAGTATGACAACGTGGCCACTGGACCAAGGAAGGTTGTGCACCCCTGATATAGATAGTGCAGAGTAGTGGAATGTTTTTGTGTCATGGGAAATAATAAACATCCAAAAGATCACCCTGATATCAATTACTGAAGAATCTGTCTCTGATCATATTCGCAGGTTTCCAGACATCACTCTGACTCTACAGGACCAGAGATTGAATGACATTCTTTGAATGAACAGACATGACACTTACTCAGGATCCATCGTTCCATTATCTCAACAGATAAATATTCACAAGGCATCTGAAATAGACATACCGGTGTTTAGACACGACAATCTAGGCTTGCTTGGAAATTGCCAGAAGCTTCTAACTAAAAATATATTCTATTTTTTTGCACAAATAATACAAGGAAAAATAAAGTCAAATATACGTTATATGGAGAGCTATGTGATATTTGTTTAAGACAAAAAATAAAAGTGATTGTGTGTATTATCCCCTTAACGATAAGCTATATTTTTTTTCCTCCTTTTCTTCCAAGAGCCATAACTTTTTTATTTTCTGTCGACATAGCGATATTATTGTCCTATACCCTGATGACGCCGCAACTGCGGTGAAACATGTTGGGGGAACGTGTGTGCTAAATATATGTCCTGTTCTGATAGATAGTTATGACAATCCAGGTTGGTCCTTTCAATTCAAAATGTATTAAAAACAGATTATCCTTCATATTGCTATGTAAGGATACAGAGGGGAGAACCCCAAATTTAATCGATCTCTAAGAAGCCATAAAACCTAACCGTTATAAGTATTATTATTATTATTATTATTATTATATTAAGCAGGGTAATAATATGAAATTATTGTTATAAAATATCTAATTATGATTAGATATTTTATAACAATAATTTCATATTATTACCCTGCTTAATATAATAATAATAACAATAATACTTATAAAGGTTAGTTTTTATGGCTTCTTAGAGATCGATTAAATTTGGGGTTCTCCCCTCTGTATCCTTACATAGCAATATGAAGGCTTATTTTTTATGGGACGTATTGTTTTAATGAACAATGTAAAAAAATCCAAGTGTGATGTCTAAAAAGCTGTAATTCTGGTATTTTGATTTTGTTTTTCTCTTTACAATGTACCGGTATACTACATGGGTTAATTATTTTTATATATTGATAGACAGAACTTTAACGAATGCAAAGATACCAGATTTTTCTTTGTTTGTTTTAAATTTCTTAATTTTTTCATGAGGAAAAAGTGGGTGATTTAAATTTTTATATATTTTTTTTACTTTTAATACCTTTTTGTCTTCTTTAATCTTATTTTTTAGTCCTCTCAGGGAACTGATTGCTTGTAAGGGGGGAATGTGGCCCTGACCACCTTACTGATGAGTCAAAAAGTGTGTGCACCAGAGTTCTTTACAATAAACGTCATTCTCAAGATGGACTCCACCGTGTCACGATGAAGCTGGGGACTCTTCGCATTATTGAAGAACAAAGAAAACACCTTTAGAAAAATAAACTCTTCTTTACTAGGTGTTGGAACTACTGTATATACAAATGGTAGCAGGTACAGTTCTTGGATACAGTTTCTTCTGTGACACATGACAGAGGCACCTGCATGGTAGTTTTATACGATGGGACAATTCTTGTGGAGGACATTTCTATGGTACAGCTGGTTGAGCATCGCGATCTTCTTGGTACATGACTACCCGAGTCAATGTGATATGTGATAGCCACTATTCCCAATGCTGCAATCTATGAACTCTGTAAGGGAGCTCTCACTAGCTACCACTGTTATGTCCCATGAATGAGACATTTTACAGACTGTCCTGTACATTTTACATGCTGTATGGCAGTCTCTCATATTGTTTATTGTTGCTATGTGTTCCTGTGTTTTAGATAGCTGAAATCCTCCCTTTCCATGAAGTTTGTCCCTTCTGTCTCCCTCTGCTGGGTGTCATGTCACTTCCTTCTTCTTCTCCCTGTGTCTCAGTCTCCATCCTGGCTTCATTAGAGGCACATGTGCTTTCAGCTAGTCTTAAGAAAGTCTTTTTTACCAGCTGCTGTTTGCATGCATTCAACAAGAATTCTTAAGGAAATCAAAGTCTCTTCTGGATTCATCATAACATGTGTGCCTGCAGCTGAGGTAAGCTATCTGCGACCGTCGCCAATTGTAAGTAAGGTGAAGTGATTCAGCATCTCACAGAGCCATATTTGCAGCCAGAGGCCTCGGGGACAGAATAACCACCTTACTGACATGCTCCAGCCTTGTTGATCCTGTATTCTATACTGCAAACCTCCAACTCTGGTTAACACTTTACTTGCACTCTAAACCTCCTCTATTAGGTTCCTCAACTAGCCTGCCGAGAGGAGATTCTGCCACCCCTGTTGTTTTTCTGCAGTAAGGCTTGCTACTTTTTTGCATTACTGGCTTTCTTCAGCATACACCCAAATACTTCCCTCTGAGAGTCCTCCTTCCTCTTATCAGAACTTAGTCTCTGAAAAACAGGAAGTAACTCCTCATGCCAAATTATTTTTCCCCACTGTGGGCTATCCTACAGATAACCCTGACTAAACAGGAAAACTGTAACCTTTAAGGATAAAACATGTAATACAATATACAATATTTCACACAAATATAACCACGGGAGTCTTCAGGGAGGGTGTTAGCCAACTTCTCCACCTTTTCATACTTATGCTACAAACTGCAATACCATGGCTGTGCTGTATAGGAGTGCCAAGATGGCAGCAATGAAGGGCCTTTCAGCAGAACATGGTATTACTTCAATGGAAGCTGGTGCAACGGCAAAAATGCCACTTACTTGCTGTTGTCAGAGATGCACTGTGGCATCTCAACGGTTAACAGCTGCAGTCTGAATTTATCTCTCACTGTGGCTGTTTGACAGAGATGTCGGCTATTTAATTTAGCCAGAATCAACCACGTGTGAAACGGATTCATCTCAAGAGCCTGCTCCATACATCAATACTCACTCCATGATGCATACAGTATATAATTCTTGGGGCATTATATGAGAATCTGTCAGCAAGTTTTGTTATGTAGTCTGACAGCAGTATGACGTAGAGACAGATACCGTGAATTCAGTGATGTATCACTTAGTATACTGAGTGCAGAAGTTATGATAAATTCAGTTTTCTCTGTTGCAGGTTTAGGAGCTGAAATATTGAGCTGTGTATAACTCCCCCACACACACACTCACACATTGTGCTGCTCTCAGATTACATAGCAATTACCTGGTGACAGATTCCCTATAAGGGATGCATTTATCTTAAATGTATTCCTTATCAAGGCTGAAATGAAAAGTCTGCAGTCACGCTATGTGATTCCCCTGTATGCCTTGTGCGAGCGGGTGGTCACGTGATCGCATGTACGGTGGTCACATACTGCGCAACCTTCTACACTTCAGTTGTCTTCAATTGAGTGAAATCAGATTAGACTAATCAGCAAGTGAGCACTCACACTGGTATATCTGGTGTTTCAGAGGGAATATAATTTGAAAAGCCCAACCCTGCTCAAGATAATTGACAGGTTTCTTACTAAGCATACACATGGTATAGACCTGTGAATCAAATAAAGCAGTGGGTGAAGAAGCCAAGCTTGGGTGGCTCTGGACTAGTCAAGTCTTTGCCTATGGTACTAGGTAGAGAAGATCGAATCAATGTGACTCACAATTCAATTCTCGTTGAATGTGTAATTCGATTTGCGCAAATCGCTCATAAACGTTTGTCACAATTTTACAAATTGCAGTAGATTGTTACTGTCAAATAATGCTACATGGGCTTCCCCAAAATACAGTACCTCACAATTCCTGGAAATAGCTTCTCATTTTTTCTCTGCACTCCAGATTTTTGTTCCACATTCAACGTTAATTTACTTCATCCATTTTGTCGGCGCTTATATCCCACTTATCATTTCACTTACAGCTAATTTTACATTATAGAAAATGTTACTGTTTTACATAATGAAAATTGTGAACAGGTACAGAATTCACACAAACAAAGAGAGAGAAGTGTTCACATCAGTGCACCAGATCCAGACAAGAAATCCACAATGGGTGCGATGCACGAAAGAAACCTTGGACCGGCTCCCATTTGAAAAATGAGTGTTCAACGCTCAAAACGCATGGACCACGTGTTTCATATTTTAACCCTTTTTAAGAGTATACCAATAAAATATTGTTTTTATATTAAAAAAAAAAACATTTTTCTAGGGGAGCTGGATATTTTCTCTCTACAAGTAACAGAACTCATATGTCCATAACAAGCATCATGACTAACACATTGTCCTTTGCCAAACTCTGCCATCTCTCTTTCTTTTGCATCTCATTTCCAATGTACTAGTGCCTCTTAAAAACGTTAAAATAAGCAACATACTCTACTGGGAAACTTCACACTGTTCGTCACATCATTTCAGCACAATTAAACTAAATGCAACTTTCGGAAAATTTATTTGCTGCCAAACAAATTTTGGGGAAAAATTTGCCAAACTTGGCGAATTTGGACAACAAAATATTCGATCACCTCCTGTTCTCAGTCCAACTATATTTTGCCTGAAAAAGCCAGAATGTTTTAGAGAAAAACATATCTGGTGGCAACTGTGCAGCCAGGCTCTGATTCATGCCGTCTCCAAAAGGAAGACACCTCCACATGCACACAGATTTTGGGATTATCGTCTCTTGTCCGTGGAAAATAGTATTCTGATTGGCTGATACCCAAAGTGCTAAGAATAGAAAAAAGAACTCTCTCTGTCTCATATGGAGAGGCAATGGGGAGGCACAAGGTTTAATATGCAAGGTTCTTGCCCTTAATTAGTTTACAGTCCATTTACAACACAGCAATTTTAATATACCAGTCTAGGCCATCCTGGAAACACAAACCCAGGGTCAGGTATAAAAAAGATGGGATAAACAAAAAAAAGTGGTTCACATGTGGGGGTCTGCCTATGCTGGTTGTGATCCATGATTCATTTTCTCCCCTACCTACAAGGAAGCAGAAGAACAACTAGGTATTTTCTGTTATTTCTCCCTTTTTATTTTACAACTGTTTTTTCATATTTGTGTGTTGTTTTGTTTTTATCTTTTTATATATTTTCTTGTAACCATTGTATTTTTATATTAAGGCTTACAAATTTTAATAAGTCTGGTCTTTCTATGCTCTAAAGAATCAATATCTTTTCAGAGAGTGTCTGACAGTTACATATTATTTGCGGACTCATCGCCCCATGGGTTTGATGAGTGGTGGCAGCATGTTGTGTATCCAATGTGTGTAGTCTGTGTCGGTGTGTGATTTATGCTCACTTTATAGCCTTTAACAGAGGTAGAGTGCTGGATTGAGTGAGAGGAGATAAATTAACCCTTGCAGGTGCACCCACATCACGTGCTGAGAAGTGTGAACGTGACATCAAGCGACAGGTCCTCTCGGATGATTAGCTGGCTTGGCCACACACTAGCGATTTAGATGACAGTGTGGAGAATGAGTTGTCTTACAGATGATCTGTAATAGTTGTTGTTTTGAAAGACAGCTCCATAGATCACACTGAAAAATTACTGACAAAGTACAGATCTGTATCAGTTTTGTAGCTGGGGTGGAAGCAATGAATATTGATGAAGTCACAATAGTCGGTGCATGATCATTGCTCCCAGACTGAAGTCTGTCAAAAATGTTTTAATAATATCAATGGCTGCATTTGACAACAGCCAAAAAAAGGCAGCACAATGATCTATACCATCTGTCAGCATCTGCCAGACACTTTTGTGTAACAGAAAGGAAGGCACTAACAGTAGGTAGCAAATCGAAATTTGCATGTTTCAGCCCCTAAAATCACTAGTACAGTATTTGGGCGGATCGGCCGCGGATCGGCAGCGGATCGGCCGCGGATCGGCAGCGGATCGGCAGCAGATCGGCCGCGGATCCGCAGCGGATCGGCCGCGGATCCGCAGCGGATTGGCCGCGGATCCGCAGCGGATTGGCAGCGGATTGTCCGCGGATCCGCAGCGGATTGGCCGCTGCGAATTCGAAGCAGTTTTCCATCAGGTTTACAGTGCCATGTACACCTAAGGAAAACCAAATCCGCTGTGCCCATGGTGCGGAAAATTCCGTGCAGAAACGCTGCATTGTATTTTCCGCAGCATGTCAATTCTTTGTGCGGATTCCGCAGCGTTTTACACCTGTTCCTCAATAGGAATCCGCAGGTGAAATCCGCACAAAAAAAACACTGGAAATCTGCTGTAAATCCGCAGGCAAAACGCAGTGCCTTTTACCTGCAGATTTTTCCAAAATCGTGCGGAAAAATCTCACACGAATCTGCAACGTGGGCACATAGCCTTAGGGTTAGGGTTGGAATTAGGGCTAGGGTTTGAAATAGGGTTAAGATTAGGCTTGTGGTTAGGGTTACGGATAGGGTTAGGGGTGTGTTGGGGTTACAGTTGTGGTTAGGGTTGGGATTAGGGTTACGGTTGGGATTAGGGTTAGGATTAGGGTTGGAATTAGGGTTACGGTTGTGTTGCGGTTAGGGTTGTGGTTAGGGGTGTGTTGGGGTTAGGGTTGTGATTAGGGTTATGGCTACAGTTGGGATTAGGATTAGGGGTGTGTTGGGGTTAGTGTTGAAGTTAGAATTGAGGGGTTTCCACTGTTTAGGCACATCAGGGATCTCCAAACGCAACATGGCGCCACCATTGATTCCAGCCAATCTTGCGTTCAAAAAGTCAAATGGTGCTCCCTCCCTTCCAAGCCCCGACGTGCGCCCAAACAGTGGTTTACCCCCACATTTGGGGTACCAGCGTACTCAGGACAAACTGGGCAACAACTGTTGGGGTCCAATTTCTCCTGTTACCCTTGCAAAAATAGAAAATTACTTGCTAAAACATAATTTTTGAGGAAAGAACAATTATTTTTTATTTTCACGGCTCTGCGTTATAAACTTCTGTGAAGCACTTGGGGGTTGAAAGTGCTCACCACACATCTAGATAAGTTCCTTCGGGGGTCTAGTTTCCAAAATGGGGTCACTTGTGGGGTGTTTCTACTGTTTAGGCACATCAGGGGCTCTGCAAATGCAATGTGACGCCCGCAGACCATTCCATCAAAGTCTGCATTTCAAATGTCACTACTTCCCTTCCGAGCCCTGACGTGTGCCCAAACAGTGGTTTACCCCCACATATGGGGTATCAGCGTACTCACAACAAACTGGGCAACAAATATTGGGGTCCAAATTCTCTTGTTACCCTTGTGAAAATAAAAAATTGCTTGCTAAAACATCTTTTTTGAGGAAAGAAAAATGATTTTTTATTTTCACGGCTCTGCGTTGTAAACTTCCGTGAAGCACTTGGGGGTTGAACGTGCTCACCACACATCTAGATAAGTTCCCTTGGGGGTCTAGTTTCCAAAATGGAGTCAATTGTGGGGAGTTCCTACTGTTTAGGCACATCAGGGGCTCTGCAAACGCAACCTGACGCCCGCAGAGCATTCCATTAAAGTCTGCATTTCAAAACGTCACTACTTCCCTTCCGAACCCTGACGTGTGCCAAAACAGTGGTTTACCCCCACATATGGGGTATCAGCGTACTCAGGAGAAACTGGACAACAACTTTTGGTGTCCAATTTCTCCTGTTACCCTTGGGAAAATAAAAAATTGTGGGCTAAAAAATCATTTTTGAGAAAAGAAAAATTATTTTTTATTTTCATGGCTCTGCGTTATAAACTTCTGTGAAGCACTTGGGGGTTCAAAGTGCTCACCACACATCTAGATTAGTTCCTTGGGAGGTCTAGTTTCCAAAATGGGGTCACTTGTGTGGGAGCTCCAATGTTTAGGCACACAGGGGCTCTCCAAACGCGACATGGTGTCCGCTAATGATTGGAGCTAATTTTCCATTCAAAAAGCCAAATGGCGTGCCTTCCCTTCCGAGCCCTGCCGTGCGCCCAAACAGTGGTTTACCCCCACATATGGGGTATCATCGTACTCAGGACAAACTGGACAACAACATTTGGGGTCCAATTTCTCCTATTACCCTTGGGAAAATAAAAAATTCTGGGCTAAAAATCATTTTTGAGGAAAGAAAAATTATTTTTTTATTTTCACGGCTCTGCGTTATAAAATTCTGTGAAGCACCTGGGGGTTATAAGTGCTCACTATGCATCTAGATAAGTTCCTTGGGGGGTCTAGTTTCCAAAATGGGGTCACTTGTAGGGGAGCTCCAATGTTTAGGCACACAGGGGCTCTCCAAACGCGACATGGTGTCCGCTAACGATTGGAGCTAATTTTCCATTCAAAAAGTCAAATGGCACGCCTCCCCTTCCGAGCCTTGCCGTGCACCCAAACAGTGGTTTACCCCCACATATGAGGTATCAGCATACTCAGGAGAAATTGCCCAACAAATTTTAGGATCCATTTTATCCTGTTGCCCATGTGAAAATGAAAGAATTGAGGCTAAAAGAAATTTTGTGTGAAAAAAAAGTACTTTTTCATTTTTGTGGATCAATTTGTGAAGCACCTGGGGGTTTAAAGTGCTCACTATGCTTCTAGATAAGTTCCTTGGGGGGTCTAGTTTCCAAAATGGGGTCACTTGTGGAGGAGCTCCAATGTTTAGGCACACAGGGGCTTTCCAAACGCGACATGGTGTCCGCTAACGATGGAGATAATTTTTCATTCAAAAAGTCAAATGGCGCTCCTTCCCTTCCGAGCCTTACCATGTGCCCAAACAGTGGTTTACCCCCACATGTGAGGTATTGGTGTACTCAGGAGAAATTGCCCAACAAAATTTAGGATCCATTTTATCCTGTTGCCCATGTGAAAATGAAAAAATTGAGGCTAAAATAATTTTTTTGTGAAAAAAAAGTACTGTTTCATTTTTACGGATCAATTTGTGAAGCACCTGGGGGTTTAAAGTGCTCACTATGCTTCTAGATAAGTTCCTTGGGGGGTCTAGTTTCCAAAATGGGTCACTTGTGGGGGAGCTCCAATGTTTAGGCACACGGGGGCTCTCCAAACGCGACATGGTGTCCGCTAAAGATTGGAGCCAATTTTTCATTCAAAAAGTCAAATGGCGCTCCTTCCCTTCCGAGCCCTGCCGTGCGCCCAAACAGTGGTTTACCCCCACATATGAGGTATCAGCGTACTCAGGACAAATTGGACAACAACATCCATCATCCAGTTTCTCCTTTTACCCTTGGGAAAATAAAAAATTGTTGCTAAAAGATCATTTTTGTGACTAAAAAGTTAAATGTTCATTTTTTACTTCCATGTTGCTTCTGCTGCTGTGAAACACCTGAAGGGTTAATAAACTTCTTGAATGTGGTTTTGAGCACCTTGAGGGGTGCAGTTTTTAGAATGGTGTCACTTTTGGGTATTTTCAGCCATATAGAACCCTCAAACTGACTTCAAATGTGAGGTGGTCCCTAAAAAAAATGGTTTTGTAAATTTTGTTGTAAAAATGAGAAATCACTGGTCAAATTTTAACCCTTATAACTTCCTAGCAAAAAAAAAATTTGTTTCCAAAATTGTGCTGATGTAAAGTATACATGTGGGAAATGTTATTTATTAACTATTTTGTGTCACATAACTCTCTGGTTTAACAGAATAAAAATTCAAAATGTGAAAATTGCGAAATTTTCAAAATTTTTGCCAAATTTCCGTTTTTTTCACAAATAAACTCAGAAATTATCGACCTAAATTTACCACTAACATGAAGCCCAATATGTCACGAAAAAACAATCTCAGAATCGCTAGGATCCGTTGAAGCGTTCCTGAGTTATTACCTCATAAAGGGACACTGGTCAGAATTGCAAAAAACGGCAAGGTCATGAAGGGGTTAACAGTATATTCATTTTTTCATTTGCGCCTCTTTTTAAGTCACTTTATGTGTTCATCTAGATTTTTTTTTATTTTGACAAAGGTTTCCAAATAATTTTGCCTGATTCATAATTTTCAACTTTTTGAATAGTCGTAAACATTTTTGGAAATGTACTCTAGTTTTCCTCCAGTGTGATTTCATGAATTACAGAAATCCTCCCCCCACACCCACCTCCTATAACCCCTTCCACAAATCTTGCAATATTTTGCAAAATGTGCAACTCTTTGTACTAAAAAGGCACGAAAAATGTAAAGTAAAAAATAAAGACAATTTTTGTCTTTGCACAATATCCATGAATTGTGTGCACCAAGTTGAAGAATCAGGCACAAGAAACAGCAACGAATACCCCAAGACAAGATGAAAAGTGATTTTAAAAAGAATGCAAATGAAGACTAGGGCTATATGGTTCCAATTAAATATTCCTGATATATAATGACAACTAAAATAAAACACTAAAGGTCCGATTTATTAAGGTGGTTATGCAAGAATTCTGGCATAAACAACTTAATAAGTGGCAATATTTTTGCGCAACTCAGAAGTTACAAAAAAACATATTGTGACATTTGATGCTAGTTTTGTCCATATATTCTAATATGGGACAAGCATGGGTTTAACAGGGCATGGCTATGCCCACCAGTCACACATTATGCCCTTAGAGATTCACCCACTCTGGTAGGTATTAGGTACTAAGTGTAGAATACATAAAGAACACAGAGTTTAAATACCAAAACACAAAATACGGATGCACCACAAAGTGAGCTAAAATAATAGTTAATCAACAAAGACAAATTCCATAAAATTACAAACTGTCTTTATTATATATCAAAAATACAACAAACCATATGTACAATAAAAGGCATTGCCCCACAAGGAAGCAACAGTGAAACGTGCGTCGGGGCACCTGCGCATTGGTTGGGCATTAGCATGGGTAAGATGATCTGGTGTTACCGTCCTTAGTGCTTGTGTAGCAATTAACTGGCCATTATTACTTGCTTGAGCTATCTTAGCTTTGTCATATGATGTTATATGATTGGTTAGGTATAACAATGCCTGGCACTGTATATTCAGTGTTCTGCTGCCCTGCCTTTTTGTGACATGTGGTGGTGCCTCAATACATGCATTTATATGTTATGCACTTTATTTATGAATAGCTTTAAGTTATGCATGTCTGGGGTTCCCCAATATGTTCACATTGTACCCTCCATTGCTTTCATGGTTAACATTGCTGCACGCCTGCTCTTTTACTAACTGATTTCCAATATGGATCTAATCTTTTATTGTACATGTCGTTTGTTGTATTTTTGATAAATAATAAAGACAGTTTGTAATTTTACGGAATTTGTCTTTGTTGATTAACTATTAATTTAGCACACTTTGTGGTGCATCCATATTTTGTGTTTTGGTATTTAAACTCTCTGTGTTCTTTATGTATTCTATACTATTTATTTGAGAGTACCTTCCTTAGGAATATGTATTTTATACTTCATTGATTCTGGTATGTTCTCATTAAGTACAAAGTGTTAGGTAGAGTTCACACAGGCAATATAGTTTTGGTCCAAACACGTGCAGTTTTTATTGGTTTCCACAGGTTGCACAGCACTGAAACAAGTTCACAAACATAAATCCTTAGCCTTGTCGAGGCCATAACTAAACAGAACAGACCCTAACTACTCATACTTGGCTTAACTAGCCCCAGCTTGATCTAACAAAACAGCTATAGTACATAGCAACAATTGATACATGCTGTTCTATGCACAAGGCCTGTGCAAACTCTTCTCAGAGAGAGATTTAGCTCCAAGACATGTCCAGTCTGGTCAGCTTCCCTGAGCTGACTCCCCAGCCAGCATATTTGCCTCTGCTACATCCAGCAGAGTAACTCCCCAGTCACTCCATTCAGAGAGAGACTCTGGCATGTCTCTCTCTCAGCTACAGTTCATATCTTAGCTGGTCCCACAATGAATCTACTTTCTGCTTCTTAAAGAAATCATGCAGGTGCTTCTAATCAAACACTGCAGAGCTGGGATTTAACCCTGTTCTTCCCAGCAATGCTGCATATCCCCCCTCTGTCCAAAGCCGAGAGCAGTATACCATCTGCCAACCCATAGTGCCAACAGGGGGTCATTCTATCAAAAATTGATTATTGTCTCCCAGCTTCCTGGGAATACCATTCACACAGGGCTCTGCCATTCCACTGAGACTGCCCTGACCAAAATTACTAATGACTTTTTTACAGCCAAAGCTAACAGACAATTCTCTATACTCCTCCTCCTAGACCTGTCCTCTGCCTTTGACACAGTTGACCACTGCCTCCTACTACAGATCCTCTCTTCCTTTGGGGTCAAAGACCTCGCCCTATCCTGGATCTCCTCATACCTTGCCAACCGCACATTTAGCGTTTCCTACTCCCATACTACCTCTTCATCTCGCCCCCTCTTTGTTGGTGTCCCTCAAGGCTCTGTCCTAGGACCCTTACTCTTCTCAATCTATACACTCGGCCTGGGACAACTCATAAGGTCCTATGGCTTCCAGTACCATCTATATGCCGATGACACTCAGATCTACCTCTCTGGCCCAGATGTCACCTCTCTGATCTCCAGAATCCCAGAGTGTCTATCAGCCATATCCTCCTTCTTCTCCTCTCGCTTCCTCAAGCTCAATGTGGACAAATCTGAACTAATTATCTTTCCTCCATCTCGCATATCTTCCCTACCTCATCTATCTATCAAAATAAATGAAATCACACTTTCCCCTGCCCCCAAAATCCGCTGCCTCGGAGTAACCCTACACTCTGCCCTGTCCTTCAAACCGCACATCCAAGCTCTCTCCACCTCCTGTCACCTCCAGCTCAAAAATATTTCCAGAATCCGTCCTTTCCTCAACCCACACTCTACCAAAATGCTCGTGCATGCCCTAATCATCTCCCGCCTCGACTACTGCAACATACTCCTCTGTGGCCTACCTTCTAACACTCTCACACCCCTCCAGTCCATCCTTAACTCTGCTGCCCAACTAATTAATCTCTCTCCTCGCTACACTCCTGCTTCCCCTCTTTGCAAATCCCTTCACTATCTCCCAATTTCTCAGCGTATCCAGTTTAAATTACTAACACTGACCTACAAAGCCATCCATAATCTTTCTCCTCCGTATATTTCCACACTAATCTCTCAATATCTTCCCTCACGTAATCTCCGGTCCTCCCAAGACCTCCTCCTCTCCTCCACGCTTATTCGCTCCTCACCCAATCGCATCCAAGACTTTTCCCGAATATCACCCATCCTCTGGAATTCAGTGCCCCAACACATCCGGTTATCCACTACTTTTGGATCCTTCAAAAGAAACCTGAAAACCCATCTCTTCAAAGAAGCTTACAGCCTGTAAAGACCACACAGCCAACTCAACACCATTGAAGCTACTGCAACCCTCGACCTACTGTCTCCTTCCCCATAATCCTATAGAATGTAAGCCCGCAAGGGCAGGGTCCTCGGCCCTCTGTACCAGTCAGTCATTGTTAGTTTTGTTTACTGTAATTGATATTTGTATTTTGATGTAACCCCTTCTTATGTACAGCACCATGGAATTAATGGTGCTATATAAATAAATATTAATAATAATAATAATAATAATAATCTACAGATTATATCACTCACAAAGGCTCTGCCTCCTGCACATCAACATACTGCTCAGCAGACCCACAACCTCACACACAGTGCACACAGCACTACTAATGCATACACATAATAAGCATGCAAACTCATTGCACACAGTCCTATACACTGCACACACTACACTAGCCTGAGCTCAGTACACAACATCCTCTTCTTTCATCAAGAGCAAAAAAAATCTTCACATTATGTGATCCTGTCAACACACATCATGTGTTCATCTCTGCAGATCATGTGTACATCACCACAACAGACTCCTGGCGGCATATCTGATTACTGAGCACTACCACTTCAGTGCACAAGTCCCATAGCATACAAGTCCTTGAGCACTCGTACTTTGTGGGGTATGGAACCACAGTCTGTGCATATGTCGACCTGGGCCATGGGATAGTTCTTGGCATTGCCATCGATACACCTTACACCCACCCCATGGACTAGTGGACTAGCACATGTGGAAATGTGGTCCTTTCCAGGGTCATAAAACTCCCATCAGTTTTCATTGGTTTTCATCGGTTGCATGGCACCAAAACAAACTCATAAACATAAATCCCTAGCCTTGTCCAGGTGCTAACTAAACAGAACAGAAAACAAAACAACTATTGTTCATAGCAACCACTCATACTTGTGGTTCTCTGCACACGGACTGTGCAGACTGTTCTTAAAGAGAAATTGAGCTCTGAAACACATCCACTCTGATCAGCTTCCCTGAACTGACTCCACAGCTAGCACAATAGTCGCTGCTACTGTACATCGAGCAGAGTGACTCCTCAGTAACTCCATTCAGAGAGTGACCCCAGCATGTTTCTCTCTCATCTACAGCTCACATCTTGGCTGGTTCTACAATTAATCTACTTCCTGCTTTTTAGAGAAACCATGCAGATGCTTCTAATCAAATACTGCAGAGCTTGGGTTTAACACTGTCCTTCCCAGCTATGCTACAGCCAGAAACTTACTCCGGAAATGTACTCCAGTCTTTCATGGAGCACATTTCTGAAAGCGGTGCACACCATTTAATAGATGCGCCAGTGACAAGAGCCACTTAATGAATTTGATGTATTCTATTCCAGCAAGCCCCTTCCAGGGAGGTCCATTTAGGTGGTTTATGCCAAACTTTTGGCATGGAAAACCCTGAAATGTTACAAGTAGGTAGAATGAGACTTAGCATGGAAAAGTTTGCCTGACAAATTCTTCAAAGTTTACGCCACTTTAATGGCAAAGGTTCATGGATGAGATAGGCGAATGTTAATCCTGCTTGCCTTAAGGTTGGTGTCCTATCACTTCCTTATCTTACCGTGTCTGATGTGCATGGAGAAATCATTGCTGCAGGATTGCTGAGGAGGCTTAATAACTGGGCCCCTCTCCATTGCTCTGCTGAATGGGACCTCAGACAGAACAAGAAGTGGAGGGACATCAAGGCATCAGTAACCGTCTAAAGAGAAAAAGAAGGAGGAAAAGAACAAACATACTTGTAAACAGAGTGTATATAGCATTTTATTTTGGAAAGTTGTATACTGCAGTAATCACATGATAATTAATGCATCATGATAAATGGTTTTATAGGTAAGAAAACATTACAAATTGCAAAACCGTTTCCTCAAAAACCTTTATATAATATTGTTTAGCCACAAGGAGAAAGTACATATGATGATGCCAATCAAGGTCCAGTGTGGGTCTTACAACTATATATTGCTAGAATTCACTGGAAATTTTACTTTTTGCAGTATAAATCTGGTACTTTCCATCAACTATTAAAAAATATTAGCAATTTCTAAATATGTAACATGAATAACATTTACATAGCATGAATATGTTAGGGAAAATGCTCAGGACTTCACTTTTGTTTTCTCTTTTTGTTTACTAGCTGCAGATTCCATCATATGGCAACAGTCAACGTAATAAAGACTTACAGAGCCGATGTGAATTATCATCAATTTAATGGCAGCCTGTAGTCAGTAATGTAGTTTTGACCACAGACTGGTAAGGGATCAGTGCTTGAAACTTGAAATTCTGCTGTTCAAAACTTCATTTTTACCCGGGGGTATAAAAAGAAGAGCCTGGGACACCCAACGCAACTTTAATTGGGGCCCCCTGAACAACATCAAGTGGCCTTCCTGCTGTGCTGCCCACTATGACAGAAGCACATTAACACCCCCTGCATGTTACTACCAGGCCGTCCTCCAGTGCTGCATGCAGTCGGCACTGTAATAAGATGAGTTAGGCCTAGTGATGGGCGGGCCCATGGATGTTCTGGTCCATCGTGTTCGGCCAAACGTTTAAAAAAAAAGTTTGGTTTGAGTACTGGAAAGGTACAGTGCTGTGCAAATTAATTGGGACAAAGCAAAAAAATAAAATGTTATAATGCACTGTTACATATTAATTCTGAAAATTACCTTTTTCCACTGGCTAGTTGACCAAGATTAATTTATTATATATTAAAACTGTTTTGAATCACTGAGTGGTAACCAACTTACAATTTTACTTAAAAAATGCTTTGTCCCAATTAATTTCCACAGCACTGTACTTGAACTCGGATCCCATTCAAATAAATGAGGGGCCCGAGCATCTGGCGTTTCCCAGCTTTGATGGGTGGTAAGTTCGTTCCCATGCTGTCACACAGATGACTGCATGTGAGCCAGCAGCTGTAACTGGCAGTAAAAGGGTTACCGTTGGTCACAGGAATCGGCTGATAAGAGTACTAGTCTCATCATCATACACCTGGTCTCACTCATGGAAGCTAGAGCAGATGTACGATGATGAGAGTATTCACAAGCCGGAGCCTGTGCAATAAATAAATAAAATACAAAAATGGCGTGGTGTCCCCCCATTTTTGACAACTTGCCAAGCTAAAGAACACAGCAGGAGGCTGGTATTCTCAGACTGGTAAGGGGCCATGGATATTCGCCCTCCTCAGACTCAAAATAGCAGCCCACAACAATCCCAGAAAAGGTGTATCTATTAGATTTTGATCCAATTCTGGCTCTTTGAATGGCTCTTCCCACTTTCCCTGGTGCAAGTGGGGTAATAGACTTGGGGTTGATGTCAGCTGTGTAATATTAGCTGACATCAATCCCTGGGGTTAGACAAGGAGAAGTGTCTACCAGGCGCCCCCATTACTAACCCCCTAGTCAAATGTAATAAAAGCAGAGACAGAGTAAAGTCCTTTAATTGAAATAAGAACAAAGACTCCTCTATTTGAAATAAAAACTCCCAACACTCTTTTACTGACTGAGCAGAGCATGAGAAACTCTCCCTGAGACCGGCGGTAACCTTAATGACATCACCGCCGATCACAAGCAAAGCTTCTCATGCTCTGCTCAGTGTGAGTCGGCCGGCCTTTAGAACAGTCACATTACTGATGTGACCGCTCTCCAAACCATCTGGATCGTCGTTGGACATGACCATTAGTGGAATATTGGCAGAAAGGTGAGTATAACTTTGTTTTTTTATTTAAATATTTTGGGTGATTAAATGGGTAAAAGAGGGTTGTGAAGTTTTTTATTTTAAATAAAGGAGCATGTGTGTTTATTTCAAATAAGGGACTTTACTCTGTCTCTGTCTTTATTACATGTGGCTATGATGTTAGTAATTGGGGTATCTTACTAATCCATCCAAAACTATTACCCCACTTGCTACCACACCAGGGCAAGTGGGAAGAGCAAGGCTAAATACCAGAATTGGTGCATCGTAGGGATGTGACATTTCAGGGGTGGCTGAGGGCTTATGTTCTTAGTCTGGGAGACTGCCAATACCAATGGCCTCTTCCTAAGCTATTAATATCAGCTTGCAGCTGTCTTCATAGTATTTGCTGGTTAGTAAATATAGGGAGGACTCCACATCATTTTTTTGGGAGTCTCCTATATAATAACCAGTAAAGGCTAAGCAAACAGCTGTGGACTCATATTAATATTCTGGGAAGCTTTATAGCTATTGGCCCCTTCCCAGAATATTAACATCATGAACGTTATGAAAATAACGGTGAACCCAATGCCATTTTTTTTCTTTATTTATTCACAAGTACAGTAAAATACACACCTAAGATAACTTTAGTTTACAGCGTCCAGGTGTTCCTGCAGCTGGAAACAAGTAATCTTAAAGTGTCTCTCAAAGTTTCCCATGAGGATTATGGGCCTCGCAGCTGCTGGGAGACCCGGTGACTGTGAACTCTGGTGGTTACCTGAGTTCACAGCCACAGGGTTTCGCAGTATCTCAAGTGCCGGACTGATTAATGCTGGAGTGTCAAGTGCCAGACTTATGGTCGTTCGTCAGTCCGGCACTGGTCTATGCAGCATGAGAACCAGTTGCTATGAACTCAGGTCAACTTACAGTAAGGTTATTTCAGTTCACAGTGGCCCTGCCCTAATGAGAACTAGGCGCTGTGAACTGAGATAACCTTACTGATGTCACCTCAGTTCCCAGCAGCCATGTCTCACAGAGCACAGCTCCAGTTTAGTTAAATATATAATTTTAAAAAATGGTGTTGGCTCCCCCTCATCTTTAACACCCAGCCAATTTAAAACAGACAGCTGCTAGCTGCATCCCTCAGCTGTCAACTTTATTTTGGCTGGTTATGAAAAATAGAGGGGTCTCCACTCGTTTTTTTATAATTATTTAAATAAATAATTTCAAAAACAGCGTGGGATTCCCCCCCATTTTTGAAAGCCAGCCAAGCTAAAGTAGACAGCTGAGGGATGGTATTCTCAGACTCAGAAGGTACTATGGATATCGGCCCTTGCCAGACTAAAAATAGCAGCCTGCAGCTGCCCCAAAAAAGGCGCATCTATTAGATGCACCAGTTCTAGTGCTTTGCCCAGCTCTTCCCTCTTGCCCTGATGCAGTAGCAAGTGGCATAATAGTATTGGGGTTGATGTCAGATTTGTAACATCAGCTGACATCAAGCCCAGGGGTGGGTTAGTAATGGATAGGCGTCTATCGGACGCCCCCATTACTAACCCCGTATGTTTAAGTTAAAAAAGCACACACAGAGTAAAGTCCTTTATTTGAAATAAAAACTCCCCAACCCTCTTTTACCCGTTTATTTTCCCCAAAAAATAAAAAAAACACAATTTTCATCACCTAACTGCAGATAATTAACTGGATTATAATCCATATGTCCCAGAACAAGGTCCAACTCTGCTACATATGAATGCATTGCTGAGCAATGGCATGATGCAATCACTCAGCCCTGCATCTAGGATGCACTGAGCTGAGCATGAGAACGCGGGTGCCTGTGACAGGCAGTGACGTCATTAAGGTTACCGCCAATTGCAGACAGAACGTCTCACGCTCTGCTTAGTGTGTTCCGACTGCTGTAGAGAGTGGTCAGTTCACTGATGTGACTGCTCTTCCATCAATCCAGATTGTCATGGGATATGGCTATTAACCCCTTCACCCCTGGGCCCTTTTTCATTTTTGTGTTTCTGTTTTTTGCTCCCCTTTTTCCCAGAGCCATAACTTTTTTATTTTTCTGTCAATATGGCCATGTGGGGCTTGTTTTAGGCGGAACAAGTTGTACTTTTGAATGACACCATTGGTTTTACCATATTGTGTAAAATGGGGGAAAAAATTCAAGTGTGGTGAAATTGCAAAAAAAGTGCAATTCCACAACTTTTTTTTTTTTTTTTTACCATGTTCACCAAGTGCTAAAACTGATCTGCCTTTATGATTCTCCAGGTCATTATGAGTTCGTAGATACAAACATCTATAGGTTCTTTTTTATTTAAATGGTGAAAAAAAAAATCCAAAGTTTCTTAAAATAGTTACCATTTTCTGATACCCGTAGCTAGGGTTGAGCGAAACGGGTCGTTCATTTTCAAAAGTCGCCGACTTTTGGCTAAGTCGGCGTCTCATGAAACCCGATCCGACCCCTGTGCTTGTCGGCCATGCGGTACGCGACTTTCGCGCCAAAGTCGCGTTTCAATGACGCGAAAAGCGCCATTTCTCAGCCAATGAAGGTGAACGCAGAGTGTGGGCAGCGTGATGACATAGGTCCTGGTCCCCACCATCTTAGAGAAGGGCATTGCAGTGATTGGCTTGCTGTCTGCGGCGTCACAGGGGCTATAAAGGGGCGTTCCCGCCGACCGCCATCTCACTGCTGCTGATCTGAGCTTAGGGAGAGGTTGCTGCCGCTTCGTCAGAAGCAGGGAGAGCGTTAGGCAGGGTCCACTAACCACCAAACCGCTTGTGCTGTAGCGATTTCCACTGTCCAACACCACCTTCGGTGTGCAGGGACACTGGAAGCTACATTTTTTTTTTTTCTCTCAGCGCTGTAGCTCATTGGGCTGCCCTAGAAGGCTCCGTGATAGCTGTATTGCTGTGTGTACGCCACTGTGCAAACCAACTGCTTTTTTCAAAGCACATATCCTCTTGTTCCTTCCTTTCTGCACAGCTATCTTTTTTGTTTGTCCACACTTTTTATTTAATTTGTGCATCAGTCCACTCCTATTGCTGCCTGCCATACCTGGCTTACAATACTGCAGGGAGATAGTAATTGTAGGACAGTCCCTGTTTTTTTTTTTTTGTGGAAGATTAAGATTGGCATTTCTGCTACAGTGCCATCCCTGTGTGTGCCATCTCTCACTGAGTGGGCCATAGAAAGCCTATTTATTTTTTTTCTTGATTTGTGTTCTAAAATCTACCTCAACACAAAAACACTACATCAATCAGTGGGAGAAAAATATTGGCCTCAGTCAGGGCTTGTGTGCCACCTCTCATTCAGTGGGCCATACAAAGCCTATTTATTTTTTTTAATATTATTGGGTTTCTAAAGTCTCCGTAAAAAAAAAAAAAATACATAAAAAAACAGTGGGAGAGTAATATTGCCCTTTCAGCTTGTGTGCCAGTCTTGACTCCTGGGTGTGCCACCTCTCTCTCTCTAATTGTGGGCCATAGAAAGACTATTTATTTTTTTGCTTTTTTTAATATTATTTGGTTTCTAAAGTCTCCCTGAAAAAAAAATACATAAAAAAACAGTGGGAGAGTAATATTGCCCTTTCAGCTTGTGTGCCAGTCTTGACTCCTGGGTGTGCCACCTCTCTCTCTCTAATTGTGGGCCATAGAAAGCCTATTTATTTTTTTGCTTTGTTTAATATTATTTGGTTTCTAAAGTCTCCCTGAAAAAAAAAAATACATAAAAAAACAGTGGGAGAGTAATATTGCCCTTTCAGCTTGTGTGCCAGTCTTGACTCCTGGGTGTGCCACCTCTCTCTCTCTAATTGTGGGCCATAGAAAGCCTATTTATTTTTTTGCTTTGTTTAATATTATTTGGTTTCTAAAGTCTCCCTGAAAAAAAAAATACATAAAAAAACAGTGGGAGAGTAATATTGCCCTTTCAGCTTGTGTGCCAGTCTTGACTCCTGGGTGTGCCACCTCTCTCTCTCTAATTGTGGGCCATAGAAAGCCTATTTATTTTTTTGCTTTTTTTAATATTATTTGGTTTCTAAAGTCTCCCTGAAAAAAAAAAATACATAAAAAAACAGTGGGAGAGTAATATTGCCCTTTCAGCTTGTGTGCCAGTCTTGACTCCTGGGTGTGCCACCTCTCTCTCTCTCTAATTGTGGGCCATAGAAAGCCTATTTATTTTTTTGCTTTGTTTAATATTATTTGGTTTCTAAAGTCTCCCTGAAAAAAAAAAATACATAAAAAAACAGTGGGAGAGTAATATTGCCCTTTCAGCTTGTGTGCCAGTCTTGACTCCTGGGTGTGCCACCTCTCTCTAATTGTGGGCCATAGAAAGCCTATTTATTTTTTTTGCTTTTTTTAATATTATTTGGTTTCTAAAGTCTCCCTGAAAAAAAAAAATACATAAAAAAACAGTGGGAGAGTAATATTGCCCTTTCAGCTTGTGTGCCAGTCTTGACTCCTGGGTGTGCCACCTCTCTCTCTCTAATTGTGGGCCATAGAAAGCCTATTTATTTTTTTGCTTTGTTTAATATTATTTGGTTTCTAAAGTCTCCCTGAAAAAAAAAAATAGATAAAAAAACAGTGGGAGAGTAATATTGCCCTTTCAGCTTGTGTGCCAGTCTTGACTCCTGGGTGTGCTGTTGTGAATTTGGATTCTGGGCTCCCCCGGTGGCCGCTTGTGGAATTGGACTTGTCATCCTCTTTCCTGTTTCACCTGTTCCATCAGTAGTGGGTGTCGCTATTTAAGCTCATTTCTCTGGTGGTTTCTTGCCGGTCAACAATGTTATCTGATGCCTCTCAGTGCTTGTTCCTGCTTCTGACAACTACTAGATAAGTTGGACTTTTGTCCATGTTTCGTTTTGCCTATTTGTTCCAGTTCACAGCTGAAGTTTTGTTACTGTGTCTGGAAAGCTCTCGTTGATCAGGGATTGCTACTCTGGCGTTATGAGTTAATGCCAGAGTTTAAGGTAATCTCTGGATGGTGTTTTGTTAGTGTTTTTCTGCTGACCATGAAAGTATACTATCTGTCTTCTGCTTTCTAGTAAGCGGACCTCAAATTTGCTAAGACTATTTTCCTGCTGCGTTTGTTGTTTCATCTGAACTCACCGTCATTATATGTGGGGGGCTACTGTCTTCTTTGGAATATTTCTCTAGAGGTGAGCCAGGTCTTATATTTCCCTCTGCTAGCTATTTAGGTCTTAGGCCAGAGCTGGGCATCTAGCGATAAATAGGAAATGCTACCTGGCTATTTCTAGTTGCGCGGCAGGCTTAGTTCATGGTCAGTATAGTTCCATCTTCCGAGAGCTTGTCCCTCTATAGGCTTGCTATGATCTCTGCCTGCAGAGATCATGACAGTTTGACCGGCCAATAAAGTGTTAAAGACCCAGGTTGAGAAAGGAGAGTTATAAGAAGTCTGCTGGAATTTTTTTTTTTTTTTTTTTTTTTTTTTCCTCCAGTTTGCCTTGCTGCAGTCTTTTTTCTCTCTCTCCTCCTAATCTCTGTATGGCTCTGTGTGCACCTGACAATAATGGATCTTCAGAGTGTAACTGCGGGTTTGAATAATCTCATCACGAAAGTACAAAATTTACAAGATTTTGTGGTACATGCTCCAGTATCTGAGCCGAGAATTCCTTTGCCGGAGTTCTTCACAGGGAATAGAGCTAGCTTCCAGAATTTCCGAAATAATTGTAAGCTTTATTTGTCCCTGAAGTCTCGTTCAGCTGGAGACCCTGCTCAGCAGGTTAGGATTGTGATTTCCTTGCTCAGGGGTGACCCTCAAGATTGGGCCTTCTCATTGCCAGCAGGGGATCCTGCGTTACGCGATGTGGATGCGTTTTTTCTGGCCTTGGGCTTGCTTTATGAGGAACCTCATTTGGAACTTCAGGCAGAAAAAACTTTGATGGCACTATCTCAGGGGCAAGACGAAGCTGAGGTTTACTGCCAAAAATTCCGTAAATGGTCTGTGCTTACTCAGTGGAATGAGTGCGCCTTGGCGGCAACTTTCAGAGAAGGTCTCTCTGATGCCGTTAAGGATGTTATGGTGGGGTTCCCTGTGCCTGCAGGTCTGAATGAGTCCATGACAATGGCTATTCAGATTGATAGGCGTCTGCGGGAGCGCAAACCGGTGCACCATCTGGCGGTGTCTATGGAAAAGACGCCAGAAAGTATGCAGTGTGATAGAATTCTGTCCAGGAGCGAGCGACAGAATTTTAGACGGAAGAATGGATTGTGCTTCTATTGTGGGGATTCTACTCATGTTATATCAGCATGCTCTAGGCGTACAAAGAAGCTTGATAAGTCTGTTTCCATTGGCACCATTCAGTCTAAGTTTATTTTGTCTGTAACCCTGATTTGCTCTTTGTCATCCATTGCCACGGACGCCTATGTTGACTCTGGCGCCGCTCTGAGTCTTATGGATTGGTCCTTTGCCAATCGTTGTGGTTTTGATTTAGAGCCTTTGGAGACTCTTATTCCTCTGAAGGGGATTGACTCCACCCCATTGGCTAATAATAAACCACAATACTGGACACAAGTAACCATGCGTATCAATCCGGATCACCAGGAGATTATTCGTTTCCTGGTGCTGTATAATTTACATGACGATTTGGTACTGGGATTGCCATGGTTGCAGTCTCACAATCCAGTCTTGGACTGGAGAGCAATGTCTGTGTTGAGCTGGGGATGTAAGGGTATTCATGGGGACTTACCTTTGGTTTCTATTTCGTCGTCCATTCCCTCTGAAGTTCCTGAGTTCCTCTCTGATTATCAAGACGTCTTTGACGAACCCAAGCTTGGGTCGTTACCTCCGCACCGTGAGTGCGATTGTGCCATAGATTTGATACCGGGTTGCAAATATCCAAAGGGTCGTTTGTTTAATCTGTCTGTGCCGGAACATGCTGCTATGCGGGAATATATAAAGGAGTCTTTGGAAAAGGGACATATTCGTCCATCTTCTTCTCCCTTGGGAGCTGGGTTTTTCTTTGTCTCAAAAAAGGACGGCTCTTTGAGACCATGTATTGATTATCGGCTTCTGAATAAGATCACTGTTAAGTACCAATACCCATTGCCATTGCTTACTGATTTGTTTGCTCGTATAGAGGGTGCTAAGTGGTTCTCTAAAATTGATCTTCGTGGGGCGTATAATTTGGTGCGGATCAGGCAGGGGGATGAGTGGAAGACCGCATTTAATACGCCCGAGGGCCACTTTGAGTATTTGGTCATGCCTTTTGGTCTTTCTAATGCCCCTTCAGTTTTCCAGTCTTTTATGCATGATATTTTCCGCGATTTTCTGGATAAATTTATGATAATATATCTGGATGATATTCTGATTTTTTCTGATGACTGGGACTCTCATGTCCAGCAGGTCAGGAGAGTTTTTCAGGTTCTGCGGTCTAATTCTTTATGTGTGAAGGGGTCTAAGTGCGTTTTTGGGGTCCAGAAAATTTCCTTTTTGGGGTATATTTTTTCTCCCTCTTCCATTGAGATGGATCCCGTCAAGGTGCAAGCTATTTGTGACTGGACTCAGCCCTCCTCTCTTAAGGGTCTTCAGAGATTTTTGGGCTTTGCCAATTTTTACCGCCGATTTATTGCTGGTTTTTCGGATGTCGTTAAACCACTGACTGATTTGACCAGACATGGCGCTGATGTTGCTAATTGGTCCCCTCATGCTGTAGAGGCCTTTCAGGAGCTTAAGCACCGTTTTGCCTCTGCCCCTGTGTTACGTCAGCCTGATGTGAATCTGCCTTTTCAGGTTGAGGTTGACGCTTCGGAGATCGGAGCTGGGGCAGTGTTGTCGCAGAAAGGTTCCGACTGCTCCGTCATTAGGCCTTGTGCCTTCTTTTCTCGCAAATTTTCGCCCGCAGAGCGGAATTATGATGTTGGGAATAGGGAGCTTTTGGCCATGAAGTGGGCGTTTGAGGAGTGGCGCCATTGGCTAGAGGGGGCTAAGCATCAGGTGGTGGTATTGACTGACCACAAAAATTTGATTTATCTTGAGACTGCCAGGCGCCTGAATCCTAGACAGGCGCGCTGGTCTTTATTTTTTTCTCGCTTTAATTTTGTGGTGTCATACCTACCGGGTTCTAAGAATGTTAAGGCAGATGCCCTTTCTAGGAGTTTTGACCCGGACTCTCCTGGTAATGCTGAACCCACAGGTATCCTTAGGGAGGGAGTAATTTTGTCGGCCGTTTCTCCTGATCTGCGGCGGTCCTTGCAAGAGTTTCAGGCGGATAGACCGGATCGTTGTCCGCCTGATAGACTGTTTGTTCCGGATGATTGGACCAGTAGAGTCATCTCTGAGGTACATTCTTCTGCATTGGCAGGTCATCCCGGAATTTTTGGTACCAGGGATTTGGTGGCAAGATCCTTCTGGTGGCCTTCCCTGTCACGAGATGTGCGAGTCTTTGTGCAGTCATGTGACATTTGTGCTCGGGCCAAGTCTTGTAGTTCTCGGGCTAGCGGACTGCTGTTGCCCTTGCCTATTCCTAAGAGGCCTTGGACACACATCTCGATGGATTTTATTTCAGATCTGCCTGTTTCCCAGAAGATGTCTGTCATCTGGGTGGTCTGTGACCGTTTCTCTAAAATGGTCCATTTGGTTCCTCTGCCCAAGTTGCCTTCTTCTTCTGAGTTGGTTCCTCTGTTTTTTCAGAATGTTGTCCGATTGCACGGTATTCCTGAGAATATTGTTTCTGACAGAGGTACCCAATTTGTGTCTAGATTTTGGCGGGCATTCTGTGCTAGGATGGGCATAGATTTGTCTTTTTCATCTGCTTTTCACCCTCAGACTAATGGCCAGACCGAGCGGACTAATCAGACCCTGGAGACATATCTGAGGTGTTTTGTCTCTGCTGACCAGGATGATTGGGTTGCTTTTTTGCCATTGGCAGAGTTCGCCCTCAATAATCGGGCCAGCTCTTCCACCTTGGTGTCCCCGTTTTTCTGTAATTCGGGGTTTCACCCTCGATTTTCCTCCGGTCAGGTGGAATCCTCGGATTGTCCTGGAGTGGATGCGGTGGTGGAGAGATTGCATCACATCTGGGGGCAGGTTATGGACAATTTGAAGTTGTCCCAGGAGAAGACTCAGCGTTTTGCCAACCGTCATCGTCGTGTTGGTTCTCGGCTTTGTGTTGGAGATTTGGTGTGGTTGTCTTCTCGTTTTGTCCCTATGAGGGTCTCTTCTCCTAAGTTTAAACCTCGGTTCATCGGCCCTTATAGAATATTGGAGATTCTTAATCCTGTTTCTTTCCGTTTGGACCTCCCTGCGTCCTTTTCCATTCATAACGTTTTTCATCGGTCGTTATTGCGCAGGTATGAGGTACCTGTTGTACCTTCAGTTGAGCCTCCTGCTCCGGTGTTGGTTGAGGGTGAGTTGGAGTACGTTGTGGAGAAAATTTTGGACTCTCGTGTTTCCAGACGGAGACTCCAGTATCTGGTCAACTGGAAGGGTTACGGCCAGGAGGATAATTCTTGGGTCAATGCATCTGATGTTCATGCTTCTGATCTTGTTCGTGCCTTCCATAGGGCTCATCCTGGTCGCCCTGGTGGATCTGGTGAGGGTTCGGTGCCCCCTCCTTGAGGGGGGGGTACTGTTGTGAATTTGGATTCTGGGCTCCCCCGGTGGCCGCTTGTGGAATTGGACTTGTCATCCTCTTTCCTGTTTCACCTGTTCCATCAGTAGTGGGTGTCGCTATTTAAGCTCATTTCTCTGGTGGTTTCTTGCCGGTCAACAATGTTATCTGATGCCTCTCAGTGCTTGTTCCTGCTTCTGACAACTACTAGATAAGTTGGACTTTTGTCCATGTTTCGTTTTGCCTATTTGTTCCAGTTCACAGCTGAAGTTTTGTTACTGTGTCTGGAAAGCTCTCGTTGATCAGGGATTGCTACTCTGGCGTTATGAGTTAATGCCAGAGTTTAAGGTAATCTCTGGATGGTGTTTTGTTAGTGTTTTTCTGCTGACCATGAAAGTATACTATCTGTCTTCTGCTTTCTAGTAAGCGGACCTCAAATTTGCTAAGACTATTTTCCTGCTGCGTTTGTTGTTTCATCTGAACTCACCGTCATTATATGTGGGGGGCTACTGTCTTCTTTGGAATATTTCTCTAGAGGTGAGCCAGGTCTTATATTTCCCTCTGCTAGCTATTTAGGTCTTAGGCCAGAGCTGGGCATCTAGCGATAAATAGGAAATGCTACCTGGCTATTTCTAGTTGCGCGGCAGGCTTAGTTCATGGTCAGTATAGTTCCATCTTCCGAGAGCTTGTCCCTCTATAGGCTTGCTATGATCTCTGCCTGCAGAGATCATGACAGTGTGCCACCTCTCTCTCTCTAATTGTGGGCCATAGAAAGCCTATTTATTTTTTTGCTTTTTTTAATATTATTTGGTTTCTAAAGTCTCCCTGAAAAAAAAAATACATAAAAAAACAGTGCGAGAGTAATATTGCCCTTTCAGCTTGTGTGCCAGTCTTGACTCCTGGGTGTGCCACCTCTCTCTCTCTAATTGTGGGCCATAGAAAGCCTATTTATTTTTTTGCTTTGTTTAATATTATTTGGTTTCTAAAGTCTCCCTGAAAAAAAAAATACATAAAAAAACAGTGGGAGAGTAATATTGCCCTTTCAGCTTGTGTGCCAGTCTTGACTCCTGGGTGTGCCACCTCTCTCTCTCTAATTGTGGGCCATAGAAAGCCTATTTATTTTTTTGCTTTTTTTAATATTATTTGGTTTCTAAAGTCTCCCTGAAAAAAAAATACATAAAAAAACAGTGGGAGAGTAATATTGCCCTTTCAGCTTGTGTGCCAGTCTTGACTCCTGGGTGTGCCACCTCTCTCTAATTGTGGGCCATAGAAAGCCTATTTATTTTTTTTGCTTTTTTTAATATTATTTGGTTTCTAAAGTCTCCCTGAAAAAAAAAAATACATAAAAAAACAGTGGGAGAGTAATATTGCCCTTTCAGCTTGTGTGCCAGTCTTGACTCCTGGGTGTGCCACCTCTCTCTCTCTAATTGTGGGCCATAGAAAGCCTATTTATTTTTTTGCTTTGTTTAATATTATTTGGTTTCTAAAGTCTCCCTGAAAAAAAAAAATAGATAAAAAAACAGTGGGAGAGTAATATTGCCCTTTCAGCTTGTGTGCCAGTCTTGACTCCTGGGTGTGCCACCTCTCTCTCTCTAATTGTGGGCCATAGAAAGCCTATTTATTTTTTTGCTTTTTTTAATATTATTTGGTTTCTAAAGTCTCCCTGAAAAAAAAAAATACATAAAAAAACAGTGGGAGAGTAATATTGCCCTTTCAGCTTGTGTGCCAGTCTTGACTCCTGGGTGTGCCACCACTCTCTCTCTAATTGTGGGCCATAGAAAGCCTATTTATTTTTTTGCTTTGTTTAATATTATTTGGTTTCTAAAGTCTCCCTGAAAAAAAAAATACATAAAAAAACAGTGGGAGAGTAATATTGCCCTTTCAGCTTGTGTGCCAGTCTTGACTCCTGGGTGTGCCACCTCTCTCTAATTGTGGGCCATAGAAAGCCTATTTATTTTTTTGCTTTTTTTAATATTATTTGGTTTCTAAAGTCTTCCTGAAAAAAAAAAAAAACATAAAAAAACAGTGGGAGAGTAATATTGCCCTTTCAGCTTGTGTGCCAGTCTTGACTCCTGGGTGTGCCACCTCTCTCTCTCTAATTGTGGGCCATAGAAAGACTATTTATTTTTTTGCTTTTTTTAATATTATTTGGTTTCTAAAGTCTCCCTGAAAAAAAAAAAAACATAAAAAAACAGTGGGAGAGTAATATTGCCCTTTCAGCTTGTGTGCCAGTCTTGACTCCTGGGTGTGCCACCTCTCTCTCTCTAATTGTGGGCCATAGAAAGCCTATTTATTTTTTTGCTTTGTTTAATATTATTTGGTTTCTAAAGTCTCCCTGAAAAAAAAAATACATAAAAAAACAGTGGGAGAGTAATATTGCCCTTTCAGCTTGTGTGCCAGTCTTGACTCCTGGGTGTGCCACCTCTCTCTAATTGTGGGCCATAGAAAGCCTATTTATTTTTTTGCTTTTTTTAATATTATTTGGTTTCTAAAGTCTCCCTGAAAAAAAAAATACATAAAAAAACAGTGGGAGAGTAATATTGCCCTTTCAGCTTGTGTGCCAGTCTTGACTCCTGGGTGTGCCACCTCTCTCTCTCTAATTGTGGGCCATAGAAAGCCTATTTATTTTTTTGCTTTGTTTAATATTATTTGGTTTCTAAAGTCTCCCTGAAAAAAAAAAATAGATAAAAAAACAGTGGGAGAGTAATATTGCCCTTTCAGCTTGTGTGCCAGTCTTGACTCCTGGGTGTGCCACCTCTCTCTCTCTAATTGTGGGCCATAGAAAGCCTATTTATTTTTTTGCTTTTTTTAATATTATTTGGTTTCTAAAGTCTCCCTGAAAAAAAAAAATACATAAAAAAACAGTGGGAGAGTAATATTGCCCTTTCAGCTTGTGTGCCAGTCTTGACTCCTGGGTGTGCCACCTCTCTCTCTCTAATTGTGGGCCATAGAAAGCCTATTTATTTTTTTGCTTTGTTTAATATTATTTGGTTTCTAAAGTCTCCCTGAAAAAAAAAATACATAAAAAAACAGTGGGAGAGTAATATTGCCCTTTCAGCTTGTGTGCCAGTCTTGACTCCTGGGTGTGCCACCTCTCTCTAATTGTGGGCCATAGAAAGCCTATTTATTTTTTTGCTTTTTTAATATTATTTGGTTTCTAAAGTCTCCCTGAAAAAAAAAAAATACATAAAAAAACAGTGGGAGAGTAATATTGCCCTTTCAGCTTGTGTGCCAGTCTTGACTCCTGGGTGTGCCACCTCTCTCTCTCTAATTGTGGGCCATAGAAAGCCTATTTATTTTTTTGCTTTTTTTAATATTATTTGGTTTCTAAAGTCTCCCTGAAAAAAAAAAAATACATAAAAAAACAGTGGGAGAGTAATATTGCCCTTTCAGCTTGTGTGCCAGTCTTGACTCCTGGGTGTGCCACCTCTCTCTCTCTAATTGTGGGCCATAGAAAGCCTATTTATTTTTTTGCTTTGTTTAATATTATTTGGTTTCTAAAGTCTCCCTGAAAAAAAAAATACATAAAAAAACAGTGGGAGAGTAATATTGCCCTTTCAGCTTGTGTGCCAGTCTTGACTCCTGGGTGTGCCACCTCTCTCTCTCTAATTGTGGGCCATAGAAAGGCTATTTTATTTATTTATTTATTTTATTAGTATTTGGTTTCTAAATTGTCCCTGAAAAAAACATTTTATCTTATTTGGTTTCTAAAGTCTCCCTGAGAAAAAAAAAAAAAAATTAGGTGGGAGAATAATATTGACATTAGTGCTTGAGTGACAGTCCTGCGTGTGTGTCATCTCTGTGATTTTGTGCCACAGAAAACAGAGTGTGTAACATTGTGCCTGATTTTCCTTGTGGTCTCACCAACCTGTTAAGGGATATAGAAATCATACTGAAGTTATAGCTCACCGTGTAAGTTGTTTGACAGCAACAAATAAAGTTACTTTGGTTAATTTTTTAAAACAATGAGGAAGTCTGGTGCAAGAGGTCGGGGCCGTGGGCGTTCATTGTCAGCTGGTAATGATGGTAGTGGTAGTGGAGCATCAGGTGGTCGTGGGGATAAAAATATTCCACCTAAGTCTGGAGCTGTGGAGCCAGTTTCGTCGTCTGGCTACACAAGGCCTCGAACGCTCTCTTTTCTGGGAGTAGGAAAAACACTATTAAAGCCGGAGCAGCAACAGCAAGTTTTGGCTTACATTGCAGACTCAGCCTCTAGCTCTTTTGCCTCCTCTTCTGAAACTGGTAAATGTAAAAGCAGCGCGTCGCTTGTGGATGTTCACGGTCAGGGACAAGTCGCTTCCTTGTCCTCCTCAGCAAAAACTACAACAAGAGAGAAGGATGCAGCAGGCGACACAACGGGTCACTCCATGGAGCTCTTTACACATACCGTCCCTGGCTTAGAAAGTGAAACACTTAACAGGCCATGCCCATTACAAGTAGATTCTGACATGGAGTGCACTGATGCACAGCCACAGCCAGAGTACTATGCTGCTCCTTTGACTCAGACCACCACATTGCCCTCTCAGGGTACAGATCCACAATCAGACCCTGATGAGACTATGTTGCCCCGCCACGAACGCTATACCACAGACCAACACAGTGACACAGACGAAGTTGCACACGAGCTCGAAGAGGAGGTAATAGATGACCCGGTTGTTGACCCCGATTGGCAGCCATTGAGGGAACAGGGTGCAGGCAGCAGTAGTTCAGAAGCAGAGGTGGAGGAGGGGCCGCAGCAGGCATCAACATCGCAACAGGTTCCATCTGCCGGGCCCCTGTCTGGCCCAAAACGCGTGTCAAAGCCAAAACCTGTTGGAGCACAGCGTTGCCATCCGGTTAAAGCTCAGTCTGCAATCCCTGAAAAGGGATCCGATGCTAGGAAGAGTGCAGTCTGGCATTTTTTTAAACAACATCCAATTGATCAGCGCAAAGTCATCTGTCAAAAATGTTCTACTAGCTTAAGCAGAGGTCAGAATCTGAAAAGTCTCAATACTAGTTGCATGCATAGACACTTAACCACCATGCATTTTCAAGCCTGGACTAACTACCAAACATCCCTTAAGGTTGTAGCACCCTCGGCCAATGAAGCTAGTCATCAACGCAACATCCCTTCCGTCACTGTAAAGCCACCATTTTCCGCACCACCGGCAGTATCTGTGCAGGTTTCTTTGCCAGCCAAAAGCAGTCAGGGTCAGGGAATCACCAGTTTTGTAGGCGGAAATATTGCATCTAGGGCACCGGCGGAAACAATACCGTCTCCAACCGTCTCTCAGTCTGCCATGTCCACCGGCACACCCGCAAGTTCCACGATCTCCAGCTCTCCAGTTCAGCTCACACTACATGAGACTCTGGTTAGAAAAAGGAAGTACTTATCCTCGCATCCGTGTACACAGGGTTTTAACGCCCACATAGCTAGACTAATCTCGTTAGAGATGATGCCCTACCGGTTAGTTGAAAGCGAAGCTTTCAAAGCCCTGATGGAGTACGCTGAACCCCGATACGAGCTACCCAGTCGACACTTTTTTTCCAGAAAAGCCATCCCAGCCCTGCACCAGCATGTTAAACAGCGCATCGTCCATGCACTCAGGCAATCTGTGAGTACAAAGGTGCACCTGACTACAGATGCATGGACCAGTAGGCATGGCCAGGGACGTTATGTTTCCATCACGGCACACTGGGTGAATGTGGTGGATGCAGGGTCCACAGGGGACATCAATTTCGGGACAGTTGTGCCTAGCCCACGGTCTAGGAAACAGTTGGCTGTAGGCGTTCGCACCCCCTCCTCCTCCTCCTCCTCGTCCTCCTGCAGAAGCTACAGCTCTTCCACAGACCGCAGTCGGCCAACCACTCCATCGGCAGATGACACTGTTGCACACCAGTTGTCCCATTATGGGCCAGCTACTGGCAAGCGTCAGCAGGCTGTATTGGCTATGAAGTGTTTGGGCGACAACAGACACACCGCGGAAGTTCTGTCCGAGTTCTTGCAACAAGAAACGCAGTCGTGGCTGGGCACAGTAGATCTTGAGGCAGGCAAGGTAGTTAGTGATAACGGAAGGAATTTCATGGCTGCCATCTCCCTTTCCCAACTGAAACACATTCCTTGCCTGGCTCACACCTTAAACCTGGTGGTGCAGTGCTTATTGAAAACTTATCCTGGGTTCTCCGACCTGCTCCTCAAAGTGCGTGGACTTTGCTCACATATCCGACGTTCGCCTGTACACGCCAGCCGTATGCAGACCTATCAGCGGTCTTTGAACCTTCCCCAGCATCGCCTAATCATAGACGTTGCAACAAGGTGGAACTCAACACTGCACATGCTTCAGAGACTGTGCCAACAGAGGCGGGCTGTTATGTTTTTGTGGGAGGATACACATACACGGGCAGGCAGTAGGATGGCAGACATGGAGTTGTCAGGTGTGCAGTGGTCGAAGATACAAGACATGTGTCAAGTCCTTCAGTGTTTTGAGGAATGCACACGGCTGGTTAGTGCAGACAACGCCATAATAAGCATGAGCATCCCCCTAATGCGTCTGCTGATGCAAAGTTTGACGCACATAAAGGAGCAGGCGTCTGCACCAGAGGAAGAGGAAAGCCTTGATGACAGTCAGCCATTGTCTGGTCAGGGCAGTGTACAGGATGAGGTAGCGGGCGAAGAGGAGGTGGAGGACGAGGAGGATGATGGGGATGAGTATATTTTTAATGCGGAACCTTTCCCGGGGGCACTGGAAATTGGTTGCGTGTCAAGGCCGGGTTCTGTTTTTTTGAGGGACACAAGTGACGTAGATTTGCCTGCAACTGCCCCTCACCCAATCACAACCGGAGACTTGACAACTGGAACTTTGGCCCACATGGCGGATTATGCCTTACGTATCCTAAAAAGGGACACACGCATAACGAAAATGATGAACGATGACGATTACTGGTTGGCCTGCCTCCTTGATCCACGCTATAAAGGCAAATTGCAAAATATTATGCCACATGAGAACTTGGAACTAATATTAGCAACCAAACAATCAACTCTTGTTGACCGTTTGCTTCAGGCATTCCCAGCACACAGCGCACGTGATCGTTCTCACACGAGCTCAAGGGGGCAACAGACTAGGAGTGTTAGGGGTGCACACATCAGAAGTGGCGTTGGACAGAGGGGTTTTCTGTTGTGGAGTGATTTTGCTATGACCGCAGACAGGACAGGTACTGCTGCATCAATTGAAAGTGACAGGAGACAACATTTGTCCAGTATGGTTACTAACTATTTTTCATCCCTTATCGATGTTCTCCCTCAACCGTCATTCCCATTTGATTACTGGGCATCAAAATTAGACACCTGGCCAGAATTGGCAGAATATGCATTGCAGGAGCTTGCTTGCCCGGCAGCAAGTGTCCTATCAGAAAGAGTATTCAGTGCTGCAGGTTCAATATTAACTGAAAAAAGGACTCGTCTGGCTACCCAAAATGTTGACGATCTAACATTCATTAAAATGAACCACAACTGGATTTCGAAATCTTTTGCCCCACCTTGCCCGGCCGACACCTAGCTTTCCTATGAAAAGCTCTTGCCTGTGAATTACTTTTCTAATGTCTAATTTGCTGCAGCTGATTGTACAGCATACGACATGTTTACACCTCCCTAAATGGCCAAACTCCCCACACGGGGCCGTGGTATCGCGACTTGGCGCAAGCACCCGTGAGACTGCTGTTTGTCTGAAGAGGTGGGTGTGGCCGCTTTTGGTTGACGGCATTGCTACTGGGTCCCTCATAGTACAATGTAGTGTCTCTGGCGGTGGTGGTGCGCACCCAACGTCAGACACACCGTTGTAACATGAGGGGCCCTGGGGCGGTCCCGCCGGCCTCAAGAGAGTTCCCCCCTCCCCCAGCTCAAACTGTTCTCTACCACGTGCAAAATTATGTCGCACAGCTCCACCAATCTTTAGTCTATTCGCTGACATCATTCAATGTCTGGCACTGACAATACAAATTTGTAGACATCTATGATGCAACTTAAAGTAGTCTGTGTCTGTGTCCTATATTGGCACCATTAAATAGTTACTGCCAAATTACTATGTCAGAAACTCAGCAGATGAGCCCACCCCTGTACCTAAGTATGCCACTTTTTTTTTTTTTTGGTTGTTTTGCGAGACATTAACATCTATTTATATTTTGGGAGTACTGGGACAGACACTCCTTGCAATACTCCTCCACTGACCACCAAGCTGCCTGCCCGTGTATCCATGTAACCGATGTAAAACTGCCATGAGCCTATTGTTTGTTATTTTAGGCCCTTGATAGCCTGTCTGCGGTCCCTACTTTAAATACTCCTCCACTGACCACCAAGCTGCCTGCCCGTGTATCCATGTAACCGATGTAAAACTGCCATGAGCCTATTGTTTGTTATTTTAGGCCTTTGATAGCCTGTCTGCGGTCCCTACTTTAAATACTCCTCCACTGACCACCAAGCTGCCTGTGTATCCATGTAACCGATGTAAAACTGCCATGAGCCTATTGTTTGTTATTTTAGGCTTTTGATAGCCTGTCTGCGGTCTCTACTTTAAATACTCCTCCACTGACCACCAAGCTGCCTGCCCGTGTATCCATGTAACCGATGTAAAACTGCCATAAGCCTATTGTTTGTTATTTTTAGGCCTTTGATAGCCTGTCTGCGGTCCCTACTTTAAATACTCCTCCACTGACCACCAAGCTGCCTGCCCGTGTATCCATGTAACCGATGTAAAACTGCCATGAGCCTATTGTTTGTTATTTTAGGCCTTTGATAGCCTGTCTGCGGTCCCTACTTTAAATACTCATCCACTGACCACCAAGCTGCCTGCCCGTGTATCCATGTAACCGATGTAAAACTGCCATGAGCCTATTGTTTGTTATTTTAGGCCTTTGATAGCCTGTCTGCGGTCCCTACTTTAAATACTCCTCCACTGACCACCAAGCTGCCTGCCCGTGTATCCATGTAACCGATGTAAAACTGCCATAAGCCTATTGTTTGTTATTTTTAGGCCTTTGATAGCCTGTCTGCGGTCCCTACTTTAAATACTCCTCCACTGACCACCAAGCTGCCTGCCCGTGTATCCATGTAACCGATGTAAAACAGCCATGAGCCTATTGTTTGTTATTTTAGGCCTTTGATAGCCTGTCTGCGGTCCCTACTTTAAATACTCCTCCACTGACCACCAAGCTGCCTGTGTATCCATGTAACCGATGTAAAACTGCCATGAGCCTATTGTTTGTTATTTTAGGCCTTTGATAGCCTGTCTGCGGTCCCTACTTTAAATACTCCTCCACTGACCACCAAGCTGCCTGCCCGTGTATCCATGTAACCGATGTAAAACTGCCATAAGCCTATTGTTTGTTATTTTTAGGCCTTTGATAGCCTGTCTGCGGTCCCTACTTTAAATACTCCTCCACTGACCACCAAGCTGCCTGCCCGTGTATCCATGTAACCGATGTAAAACTGCCATGAGCCTATGAGCCTATTGTTTGTTATTTTAGGCCTTTGATAGCCTGTCTGCGGTCCCTACTTTAAATACTCATCCACTGACCACCAAGCTGCCTGCCCGTGTATCCATGTAACCGATGTAAAACTGCCATGAGCCTATTGTTTGTTATTTTAGGCCTTTGATAGCCTGTCTGCGGTCCCTACTTTAAATACTCCTCCACTGACCACCAAGCTGCCTGTGTATCCATGTAACCGATGTAAAACTGCCATGAGCCTATTGTTTGTTATTTTAGGCCTTTGATAGCCTGTCTGCGGTCCCTACTTTAAATACTCCTCCACTGACCACCAAGCTGCCTGCCCGTGTATCCATGTAACCGATGTAAAACTGCCATAAGCCTATTGTTTGTTATTTTTAGGCCTTTGATAGCCTGTCTGCGGTCCCTACTTTAAATACTCCTCCACTGACCACCAAGCTGCCTGCCCATGTATCCATGTAACCGATGTAAAACAGCCATGAGCCTATTGTTTGTTATTTTAGGCCTTTGATAGCCTGTCTGCGGTCCCTACTTTAAATACTCCTCCACTGACCACCAAGCTGCCTGTGTATCCATGTAACCGATGAAAAACTGCCATGAGCCTATTGTTTGTTATTTTAGGCCTTTGATAGCCTGTCTGCGGTCCCTACTTTAAATACTCCTCCACTGACCACCAAGCTGCCTGCCCGTGTATCCATGTAACCGATGTAAAACTGCCATGAGCCTATTGTTTGTTATTTTAGGCCTTTGATAGCCTGTCTGCGGTCCCTACTTTAAATACTCATCCACTGACCACCAAGCTGCCTGCCCGTGTATCCATGTAACCGATGTAAAACTGCCATGAGCCTATTGTTTGTTATTTTAGGCCTTTGATAGCCTGTCTGCGGTCCCTACTTTAAATACTCCTCCACTGACCACCAAGCTGCCTGTGTATCCATGTAACCGATGTAAAACTGCCATGAGCCTATTGTTTGTTATTTTAGGCCTTTGATAGCCTGTCTGCGGTCCCTACTTTAAATACTCCTCCACTGACCACCAAGCTGCCTGCCCGTGTATCCATGTAACCGATGTAAAACTGCCATAAGCCTATTGTTTGTTATTTTTAGGCCTTTGATAGCCTGTCTGCGGTCCCTACTTTAAATACTCCTCCACTGACCACCAAGCTGCCTGCCCGTGTATCCATGTAACCGATGTAAAACAGCCATGAGCCTATTGTTTGTTATTTTAGGCCTTTGATAGCCTGTCTGCGGTCCCTACTTTAAATACTCCTCCACTGACCACCAAGCTGCCTGTGTATCCATGTAACCGATGTAAAACTGCCATGAGCCTATTGTTTGTTATTTTAGGCCTTTGATAGCCTGTCTGCGGTCCCTACTTTAAATACTCATCCACTGACCACCAAGCTGCCTGTGTATCCATGTAACCGATGTAAAACTGCAGTATTTTGCTTATAAAAAAGAAAATACTGGAGAGATATCAAATGCAGACATTTTAACATTAAAAACAAAAACACATACAACAAAAAACTGGTACAGTACAAAAATTGGCCACCAGCTACAAAAACTTTCTCCTGCAAGTAGTTAACTGAAAGGTTTTTTTCCATTGAAAACACAGATATGGCATACACCGAGTGTTGTCCTGTCGCGTCTTCTTTATATTATTGCCAAGAAGCTGCAACTGAATAAAGCTGTGCTTCAACCTTCTGTTCCAAATTACCATTTTTAAAAATGCCATTGGCTGTTCCGGCCTACTAAAGGTGTCTGTCTGCCCCTGCCTGGTGTTGTCCTCAACTGAATAAAGCTGAGCTTCAACCTTCAGTTCCAAATTACCATTTTTAAAAATGCAATTGGCTGTTCCGGCCTACTAAAGGTGTCTGTCTGCCCCTGCCTGGTGTTGTCCTCAACTGAATAAAGCTGAGCTTCTACCTTCTGTTCCAAATTACCATTTTTAAAAATGCCATTGGCTGTTCCGGCCTACTAAAGGTGTCTGTCTGCCCCTGCCTGGTGTTGTCCTCAACTGAATAAAGCTGAGCTTCAACCTTCAGTTCCAAATTACCATTTTTAAAAATGCAATTGGCTGTTCCGGCCTACTAAAGGTGTCTGTCTGCCCCTGCCTGGTGTTGTCCTCAACTGAATAAAGCTGAGCTTCAACCTTCAGTTCCAAATTACCATTTTTAAAAATGCAATTGGCTGTTCCGGCCTACTAAAGGTGTCTGTCTGCCCCTGCCTGGTGTTGTCCTCAACTGAATAAAGCTGAGCTTCAACCTTCAGTTCCAAATTACCATTTTTAAAAATGCAATTGGCTGTTCCGGCCTACTAAAGGGGTCTGCCCCTGCCTGGTGTTGTCCTCAACTGAATAAAGCTGAGCTTCTACCTTCTGCCTCTTACTAACTGCTGTTTTTTTTAAAAAATTGGCTGTTCCGGCCTACTAAAGGTGTCTGTATGCCCCTGCCTGGTGTTGTCCTCAACTGAACAAAGCTGAGCTTCCACATTCTGGCTTTCGCCCTATACTATCAGATATTAAACTGCATTTGGCCTACTAGTGTGGTTAGGCCCTTGAAACAGTGTCTGCTGCTCTTGGGTTTGCTACTCCACTGAACAAAGCAATGCCTGTTTAGTCCTGTTACCAATTTTGAACTGCATTTAGCCTACTTTATTCTTTGGCCCTATATCTGTTTCCTCCTCATCCTGCCCATTGCCCAGCCACTGCTAGATGAGTCTGCTGGTACATTGACCTAGACCACTACATTCCCCTTATACTCTACACAGCCAGAATCTGACCCTGCTGAAAGTAAGGTTCCCCTTCCCGCATGTTATACCACCTTACACAGGGACAGAGAGGAAGGTGCAGATGAAAGTGCAGGTTCCTTCATCAGGTGGGGGGCATACTCGTTGGCGACGTCACTGGCACAGGGCCCCTCAGAGTACGCAAAAGTGTCGCTGCTGGTGGGAGGCGCCCCCGCCATGCAAACACACCGCTGTACTTTGAGGGGCCCTGTGCCAGTGCCAATGCGAACAAGTGGGCCCCCCCTGCTTGCTCAGGATCACAGCACTTGCAACGTTGAAATACTTACCTCTCCCTGCAACACCGCCGTGACGTAGTCCGCATTTCCTGGGCCCACGAAAAACTTGAGCCGGCCCTACTCCCCCCACAACTTTTGCCAAATGACCCCCAATTCCCTATGCCCAACTATTATTATAAAGTTAATTAAGATTGACAAGCTTCAGAAACAAGAATGGATGTTTTTGGCATTAAAATGGGCACTGTAGGTGTTTTCCTGGCCTCCACTCACTGCCGACTATGCTTCCCCATTGACTTGCATTGGGTTTCGTGTTTCGGTCGATCCCCGACTTTTAGCGATAATCGGCCGACTGCACTCGACTCGACTCTGGACAAAATCGGGTTTCACAAAACCCGACTCGATCTTAAAAAAATGAAAGTCGCTCAACTCTACCCGTAGCGTCTCCATTTTTCGTGATCTGGGGCTGGGTGAGGGTTTATTTTTTGCGTGCTGAGCTGATGTTTTTAATGATACTATTTTGGTTTGGATACGATCTTTTGGTGTGGATACGAACATTTTAATGCAATGTTGCGACGACCAAAAAAACGTAATTCTGTCCTTTTGACTTTCTTTCGCGACACCGTTTACTGATTGGATTAATTCTTTTTATAGCTTGATAGATCGGACAATTCTGAACACGGCGATACCAAATATGTTCATTTTTTTAATTGTTTTATTTTAAATGGGGCGTTTGGGGGGATTTGAACTTTTATATTTATTTTCTTTTTTTATATTTTTAAAAACTTTTTTTTTTACTTTTTTCATGCTTCAATAGTCTACATGGGAGACTAGAAGCTACAGTTGTCCGATTGCCTCTGCTACACACAGGCGATGATCAGATCAGAGATTAATTGGTAAAAGAGGGTCGGAGAGTTTTTATTTGAAAATAAAGGAGTCTGTGTGTTTATTTCAATTAAAGGACTTTACTCTGTCTCTGTCTGTATTACATTTGACTTTGGGCTTAGTAATGAGGTCATCTGATAGACGCCTCTTCATTACTAACCTGTGGGCTTCATTTCAGTGGCCATAAAACAAATGACATCAACCCCACAACTATTACCCCACTTTCCATTGCACCAGGAAAGGGAATAGCTAGTCAAAGCGACAGAATTTGGAAATCTAATAGATGGGATGCTATTTTTAGGCTGGGGCAGGCCATTAGCCATGGCCCCTTCCCTGTCTGAGAATACCAGACTATAAATAATTAAGGAAACGGAGTGGGGACCCCTCTATTTTTGATAATCAGGCAACATAAAGCTCACAGCTGGGGGCTACAGCCCACAGCTGTCAGTTTTGCCTGCTCTGGTTATAAAAAATAACATCTTTTTTTACCAATACTGATGTAAAATACTGACCAAATACCAAACATGTGAATGTGGCCTAAGAGGAAATGTCAGAATGGGAGGCACTTTAGGAGAGTTGAATGTTGACATGCATGCATTTATTCTTCTTGCCCGCCTTCATTTGCAGACCACTAGGGCTGTTACAGCTATTGTCTTTAACCTTGTCATACTTTTGCTAATCATAATATCTTGAGGAGCATTTTGATCTGCTCTTTGCTTTTGTGTATTTTACTCAACTCATATTCTGCACTAGACATGAGCTCTAAATATAAAGCAAGACATGAAGAAGACAATGGATTTCAAAATATTATTTAACCCCTGTCCGGCTTTGGGAGTAATAGTACGCCTATGTCGGACTCCTGCTGTTTGGTGCGGGTTCTGGCAATGAGCCCACACCTTTCCGGGCACATGACAACTGATCTATGCAGCTTACATGTGCCTGCAACAGCCGCAGGTGGTATAGCCATCCACCTGCGGCTGTTAACTAGTTAAATGCTGCTGTCAATCTCTGACAAGGGCATTTAACTCATGCTTACTGAAAGCACATCGCTAATTCTGCCCATCAGTGATCCCGTCACATGATCACGGGTCATCAGTGGGCCGGCATGACAACCAGATGTCTGTAGCAGATTGTGGCCAGTGCTCAAAGCAAGTGAGCATTTCTGCTACACAGGCGACCTGAACATATCCAGTGTGTAGCAAAAGCGATCAAAGCACTGCAGCTTCTAGTCTACCATGGAGACTATTGAAGCATGCAAAAAGTAAAAAAAGTTTTAAAAAATATAAAAATATATATATATATATATATATATATATATATATATATATATATATATATATATATATATATATATATATATACACTCACTGGCCACTTTATTAGGTACACCTGTCCAACTTCTTGTTAACACTTAATTTCTAATCAGCCAATCACATGGTGGCAACTCAGTGCATTTAGGCATGTAGACATGGTCAAGACAATCTCCTGCAGTTCAAACCGAGCATCAGTATGGGGAAGAAAGGTGATTTGAGTGCCTTTGAACGTGGCATGGTTGTTGGTGCCAGAAGGGCTGGTCTGAGTATTTCAGAAACTGCTGATCTACTGGGATTTTCACGCACAACCATCTCTAGGGTTTACAGAGAATGGCCCGAAAAAGAAAAAAAATCCAGTGAGCGGCAGTTCTGTGGGCGGAAATGCCTTGTTGATGCCAGAGGTCAGAGGAGAATGGCCAGACTGGTTCAAGCTGATAGAAAGGCAACAGTGACTCAAATCGCCACCCGTTACAACCAAGGTAGGCCTAAGAGCATCTCTGAACGCACAGTGCGTCGAACTTTGAGGCAGATGGGCTACAGCAGCAGAAGACCACACCGGGTACCACTCCTTTCAGCTAAGAACAGGAAACTGAGGCTACAATTTGTACAAGCTCATCGAAATTGGACAGTAGAAGATTGGAAAAACGTTGCTTGGTCTGATGAGTCTCGAGTTCTGCTGCGACATTCGAATGGTAGGGTCAGAATTTGGCGTAAACAACATGAAAGCATGGATCCATCCTGCCTTGTATGGAGCATCTTTGGGATGTGCAGCCGACAAATCTGCGGCAACTGTGTGATGCCATCATGTCAATATGGACCAAAATCTCTGAGGAATGCTTCCAGCACCTTGTTGAATCTATGCCACGAAGAATTGAGGCAGTTCTGAAGGCAAAAGGGGTCCAACCCGTTACTAGCATGGTGTACCTAATAAAGTGGCCGGTGAGTGTATATATATATATAAAAATTCAAATCACTCCCCTTTCGCACCTTCAAAATGAAACAATGAAAAAATCAAATATACACATATTTAGAATTGCCGTGTTCAGAATCGCCCAGTCTATCAATAGGAAAAAAAATTAACCTGATCGCTAAAAGGCATAATGAGAAAAAAATTAAAAATGCCAGAATTAAGCTTTTTTTGGATGCCGCTACATTGTAATAAAGTGCAATAACGGGCGATGAAAAGATTGTATCTACACCAAAATGGTATAAAAAAAAATGTCAGCTTAGCGGGTAAAAAATAAGCCCTCACCCATCCCCAGATCACGAAAAATGGAGACGCTACAGGTCTCAGAAAATGGCGCCATTTTTTTTATTTTTTACCAAATTTTGGAATTTTTTTCACCACTTAAATAAAAAAGAACCTTTTCATGTTTTGTGTCTGTGAACTCGTAATGACCTGGAGAATCATAATGGAAGGTCAGTTTTAGCATTTAATGAACATGGTAAAAAAAGAAAACCAAAAAAACAATTGTTGAATTTAACTTTTTTGCAATTTCACCACACTTGGAATTTTTTTCCTGTTTTCCAGTTACCAATATGTTAAAACCAATGGTGTTGTTCAAAAGTACAACTTGTCCCACAAAAAAACAAGCGCTTGCATGGCCATTTTGACAAAAAAATAAAAAAAAATATGGCTCTGGGAAGAAGTGGAGCAAAAAAACAGAAATTCAAAAACTGAAATACCCCTGGTCATTAAGGGGTTAATCATTGCTGTGGCTACCTAAATGCACAATGACATTAATTTATGGATCGCCAAGCCTTACCTTCAAGATCAAGCAGTGCGTTTTATCTCTGATATACTGTACGTTTACGATAAAGCAACCATTTTTCTTTACGAAAAGCAAAAGAAGGTAAAACAAAATAGTATTGACTTTCTGTACCTTAGTATGAGGTCCAAATTCCTCACTTAGCTTCTTCAGGGGGTTATCATACTCCAGCAACATCTGACCAAGCCGAGCAAACGATGGGTCACTGTAAAGAAAGCATTAAACATGTGTAAAACCATATGCCATGTATTATTATGTAGTTTTAGTCTAATTATAGATATGTTCTAATCATTCATAATATAAATCTGAAATATATAAGTGCAGCGCCCTAGAGTCCTGGTCGTTGCAGTACTGATGCTCCGCCGCTAAGGGGAGTGATGGTACGTCTGATGGCACTGAAGGAGTTCACCTGACCAGGTATCACAGACACCAATACACTTCACAGTCTGGCCTCCAGAGGGAGCTAAGGGCGCTATGTATTAGGCCACTCCTCACAATCGGGTAAAAACTGGGGGTTAGATAGAAAGTTAGACAGAAGCTGACTGGGTTGGAACCAGGCAACACCTTGTGGCAGAGGGTGTTGCAGGGGAAGATTCAGGAGGGTCCCTGTCAGGGGTGGGATCCTGACAGAGGCCTAGCGAAAAAGGAAAGAACGTTAAGGAACCGCACCTGCACTACATCGCGGCGGTATCTCGAGAAAGGACAAGAAGCGAGGTTTATTGTGGAGAGTGAGAAACAAGATCAAAGCAAAAAGGAGATAACACCAGTAGGAGTCGTGCTGTAAGATCGAGGCAACATCCTACTGAGGCGCGTAGCCGGTGGCCAGAACGCCGAGGAAGTATTAGGCTCCAAGCAATACTTCAAACAGAGGCAGGGCAGTTAATTTTAGGTTGGCTGTCTCACCAAAATCACCTAAGAAGACATAGGGGGCAACTGTGGGAGAGGGGCGATGCTAGGGTCCCGGAAGAACTCCAGGCCTTCCCGTCATACGGGTGCGTCCTATCCATATCATCTGGGGGACGGAGAAGAACATCAGAACAGACATAAGTTGTGGGAAATAACATCAGAAGCAGACACAACAGTTGTGAGGACTATCCTGTGGTGCTCAGCAGGGAAGTACTACAACACACAGGCGCTAGAAGGTAGGCACAGATTTCCACCTGCAAAGGGAACTCTGGAGGTGCCATCGGACCGGCCAGTCTCAGACAGCCCTGTTAACCATACTCTGGATTGAGGACCTTGAAGCCTTCAGTAAAGAGGTAAAGAGACTGCAACCCTGTGTCCTCGTTATTCACCGCGACCTGCACCACGCACCACCACCTACACCTTTCATTGGACGCCCCTTAACCCCTTCCATACATCAGACGTACTATCCCGTCGAGGTGGGGTGGGCCCGTATGACCGCCGACGGGATAGTACGTCATCACCGATCAGCGGCGCTCACGGGGGGAGCGCGGCCGATCGCGGCCGGGTGTCAGCTGCCTATCGCAGCTGACATCCGGCACTATGTGCCAGGAGCGGTCATGGACCGCCCCCGGCACATTAACCCCCGGCACACCGCGATCAAACATGATCGCAGTGTACCGGCGGTATAGGGAAGCATCGCGCAGGGAGGGGGCTCCCTGCGGGCTTCCCTGAGACCCCCGGAGCAACGCGATGTGATCGCGTTGCTGCGAGGGTCTCCTACCTCCTTCCTGGCTGCAGGTCCCGGATCCAAGATGGCCGCGGCATCCGGGTCCTGCAGGGAAGGAGGTGGCTTACCGAGTGTCTGCTCAGAGCAGACACTTGGTAAGCCTGCAGCCCTGCACAGCAGATCGTCGATCTGGGAGAGTGCTGTGCACACTGCCAGATCAATGATCTGTGATGTCCCCCCCTGGGACAAAGTAAAAAAAAAAATTTTCCACATGTGTAAAAAAAAAAAAAAAAAAATTCCTAAATAAATAAAAAAAATATATATATTATTCCCATAAATACATTTCTTTATCTAAATAAAAAAAACAAAACAATAAAAGTACACATATTTCGTATCGCCGCGTCCGTAACGACCCAACCTATAAAACTGCCCCACTAGTTAACCCCTTCAGTAAACACCATAAGAAAAAAAAAAAAAAACGAGGCAAAAAACAACGCTTTATTACCATACCGCCGAACAAAAAGTGGAATAACACGCGATCAAAAAGACTGATATAAATATCCATAGTACCACTGAAAACGTCATCTTGTCCCGCAAAAAACAAGCCGCCACACAGCATCATCAGCAAAAAAATAAAAAAGTTATAGTCCTGAGAATAAAGCGATACCAAAATAATTATTTTTTCTATATTTTAGTTTTTATCATATAAAAGCGCCAAAACATAAAAAAATGATATAAATGAGATATCGCTGTAATCGTACTGACCCGAAGAATAAAACTGCTTTATCAATTTTACCAAACGCGGAACGGTATAAACGCCTCCCCCAAAAGAAATTCATGAATAGCTGGTTTTTGGTCATTCTGCCTCACAAAAATCGGAATAAAAAGCGATCAAAAACGGTCACGTGTCCAAAAATGTTACCAATAAAAACGTCAACTCGTCCCGCAAAAAACAAGACCTCACATGACTCTGTGGAGCAAAATGTGGAAAAATTATAGGTCTCAAAATGTGGAGACGCAAAAACTTTTTTGCTATAAAAAGCGTCGCTGGTTTCACACTTGCGTTTTTGTCTGCAGCGTTTTTTGCACAAAAAAACGCATGCGTTTTTTCCCTATATTTAACATTGAAAACGCATGCGTTTTTTTTGTACGCGTTTGGTCGCGTTTTCAAACGCATGCGGTTTTTTTCTGCATGCGTTCATTTTCAGAAATACAACCTGCAGTATTTTCTTGCGTTTTTAAGCACATGCGTTTGTTTGCGTTAAAAACGCATGCATTTTTATCGAAAAAAAACAGAAAACACACTGAAAAGCCACCCACCACCATCAAGGTGATAAAGGGATCCAAACCCTAACCCTAACTCTACCCCTAACCTCACCCCTAACCGTTTAATGAACATTTTCTGACAGTCATAGTGCCACGTATTTCAGTGCCACGTATTTCAGTGCCACGTATTTCAGTGCCACGTATTTCAGTGCCACGTATTTCAGTGCCACGTATTTCAGTGCCACGTGTTTCAGTGCCACGTATTTCAGTGCCACGTATCACGTATTTCAGTGCCACGTATCACGTATTTCAGTGCCACGTATCACGTATTTCAGTGCCACATATTTTAGTACCACGTATTTCAGTTGCACGTATTTCAGTGCCACGTATTTCAGTGCCACGTATTTCAGTGCCACGTATTTCAGTGCCACGTATTTCAGTGCCACGTATTTCAGTGCCACGTATCACGTATTTCAGTGCCACGTGTTTCAGTGCCATGTATTTAAGTGCCACGTATCACATATTTCAGTGCCACGTATTTCAGTGCCATGTATTTCAGTGCCACGTATTTCAGTGCCACGTATTTCAGTGCCACGTATCACGTATTTCAGTGCCACGTGTTTCAGTGCCATGTATTTAAGTGCCACGTATCACATATTTCAGTGCCACGTATTTCAGTGCCACGTATTTCAGTGCCACGTATTTCGGTGCCACGTATTTCAGTGCCACGTATTTAAGTGCCACGTATCACATATTTCAGTGCCACGTATTTAAGTGCCACGTATTTCAGTGCCACGTATTTCAGTGCCACGTATTTCAGTGCCACGTATTTCAGTGCCATGTATCACGTATTTCAGTGCCACGTGTTTCAGTGCCACGTATTTCAGTGCCACGTATTTCAGTGCCACGTATCACGTATTTCAGTGCCACGTGTTTCAGTGCCACGTATTTAAGTGCCACGTATCACGTATTTCAGTGCCACGTATTTCAGTGCCACGTATTTCAGTGCCACGTATTTCAGTGCCACGTATTTCAGTCACGTTTAGGGTTAGGGTTAGGGGTAGGGTTAGGGTTAGGGCTAGGGTTGGAGGTAAAGTTAGGGTTGGGGCTAAAGTTAGGGTTGGGGCTAAAGTTAGGGTTAGGGTTTGGATTACATTTACGTTTGGATTGAGGTTGGGATTAGAATTATGGGTGTGTCAGGGCTAGGGGTGTGGTTAGGGTTACCGTTGGGATTAGGGTTAGGGGTGTGTTTGGGTTAGGGTTTCAGGTAGAATTGGGGAGTTTCCACTGTCCAGGCACATCAGGGGCTCTCCAAGTGCGACATGGCGTCCAATCTCAATTCCAGCCAATTCTGCGTTGAAAAAGTAAAACAGTGCTCCTTCCCTTCCGAGCTCTCCCGTGCGCCCAAAAAGGGGTTTACCCCAACATATGTGTTATCAGCGTACTCGGGACAAATTGAACAACAACTTCTGGGGTCCAAGTTCTCTTGTTATCCTTAGGAAAATAAAAATTTGGGGGGCTAAAAATCATTTTTGTGGGAAAAAAAAGATGTTTTATTTTCACGGCTCTGCGTTATAAACTGTAGTGAAACACTTGGGGGTTCAAAGTTCTCACAACACATCTAGATAAGTTCCTTGGGAGGTCTAGTTTCCAATATGGGGTCACTTGTGGGGGGTTTGTACTGTTTGGGTACATCAGGGGCTCTGCAAATGCAACATGACGCCTGCAGACCAATCCATTTAAGGCTGCATTCCAAATGGCGCTCCTTCCCTTCCGAGCTCTGTCATGCACCCAAACAGTGGTTCCCCCCCACATATGGGGTATCAGCGTACTCAGGACAAATTGGACAACAACTTTTGGGGTCTAATTTATCCTATTACCCTTGTGAAAATACAAAACTGGGGGCTAAAAAATCATTTTTGTGAAAAAAAAAAATAATTTTTATTTTCACGGCTTTGCGCTATAAACTTTAGTGAAACACTTGGGGGTTCAAAGTTCTCAAAACACATCTAGATAAGTTCCTTGGGAGGTCTAGTTTCCAATATGGGGTCACTTGTGGGGGGTTTGTACTGTTTGGGTACATCAGGGGCTCTGCAAATGCAACGTGACGGCTGCTGACCAATCCATTTAAGTCTGCATTCCAAATGGCGCTCCTTCCCTTCCGAGCTCTGTCATGCGCCCAAACAGTGGTTCCCCCCCACATATGGGGTATCAGCGTACTCAGGACAAATTGGAAAACAAATTTTGGGGTCCAATTTATTCTGTTACCCTTGTAAAAATACAAAGCTGGGTGCTAAAAAATCATTTTTGAGAAAAAAAATAAAAATTATTTTCACGGCTCTGCGTTATAATCTGTAGTGAAACACTTGGGGGTTCAAAGCTCTCAAAACACATCTAGATAAGTTCCCTAGGGGGTCTACTTTCCAAAATGGTGTCACTTGTAGGGAGTTTCAATGTTTAGGCACATCAGGGGCTCTCCAAACGCAACATGGCGTCCCATCTCAATTCCAGTCAATTTTGCAATGAAAAGTCAAATGGCGCTCCTTCCCTTCCAAGCTCTGCCATGCGCCCAAACAATGGTTTACACCCACATATGGGGTATCATCGTACTCAGGACAAATTGCACAACATTTTTTGGGGTCCAATTTCTTCTCTTACCCTTGGGAAAATAAAAAATTGGGGGCAAAAAATAATTTTTGTGAAAAAATATGATTTTTTATTTTTACGGCTCTGCATTATAAACTTCTGTGAAGCACTTGGTGGGTCAAAGTGCTCACCACACATCTAGATAAGTTCCTTAGGGGGTCTACTTTCCAAAATGGTGTCACTTGTAGGGAGTTTCAATGTTTAGGCACATCAGGGGCTCTCCAAACGCAACATGGTGTCCCATCTCAATTCCAGTCAATTTTGCATTGAAAAGTCAAATGGCGCTCCTTCCCTTCCAAGCTCTGCCATGCGCCCAAACAATGGTTTACACCCACATATGGGGTATCAGCGTACTCAGGACAAATTGCACAACATTTTTTGGGGTCCAATTTCTTCTCTTACCCTTGGGAAAATAAAAAATTGGGGGCAAAAAGATCATTTTTGTGAAAAAATATGATTTTTTATTTTTACGGCTCTGCATTATAAACTTCTGTGAAGCACTTGGTGGGTCAAAGTGCTCACCACACATCTAGATAAGTTCCTTAGGGGGTCTACTTTCCAAAATGGTGTCACTTGTAGGGAGTTTCAATGTTTAGGCACATCAGGGGCTCTCCAAACGCAACATGGCGTCCCATCTCAATTCCAGTCAATTTTGCATTGAAAAGTCAAATGGCGCTCCTTCCCTTCCAAGCTCTGCCATGCGCCCAAACAATGGTTTACACCCACATATGGGGTATCATCGTACTCAGGACAAATTGCACAACATTTTTTGGGGTCCAATTTCTTCTCTTACCCTTGGGAAAATAAAAAATTGGGGGCAAAAAGATCATTTTTGTGAAAAAAAATGATTTTTTATTTTTACGGCTCTGCATTATAAACTTCTGTGAAGCACTTGGTGGGTCAAAGTGCTCACCACACATCTAGATAAGTTCCTTAGGGGGTCTACTTTCCAAAATGGTGTCACTTGTAGGGAGTTTCAATGTTTAGGCACATCAGGGGCTCTCCAAACGCAACATGGCGTCCCATCTCAATTCCAGTCAATTTTGCATTGAAAAGTCAAATGGCGCTCCTTCCCTTCCAAGCTCTGCCATGCACCCAAACAATGGTTTACACCCACATATGGGGTATCAGCGTACTCAGGACAAATTGCACAACATTTTTTGGGGTCCAATTTCTTCTCTTACCCTTGGGAAAATAAAAAATTGGGGGCGAAAAGATCATTTTTGTGAAAAAATATGATTTTTTATTTTTACGGCTCTGCATTATAAACTTCTGTGAAGCACTTGGTGGGTCAAAGTGCTCACCACACATCAAGATAAGTTCCTTAGGGGGTCTACTTTCCAAAATGGTGTCACTTGTAGGGGGTTTCAGTGTTTAGGCACATCAGGGGCTCTCCAAACGCAACATGGCGTCCCATCTCAATTCCAGTCAATTTTGCATTGAAAAGTCAAATGGCGCTCCTTTCCTTCCGAGCTCTGCCATACGCCCAAACAGTGGTTTACCCTCACATATGGGGTATCAGCATACTCAGGACAAATTGTACAACAACTTTGGGGGTCCATTTTCTCCTGTTACCCTTGGTAAAATAAAACAAATTGGAGCTGAAATAAATTGTGTGTGAAAAAAAGTTAAATGTTCATTTTTATTTAAACATTCCAAAAATTCCTGTGAAACACCTGAAGGGTTAATAAACTTATTGAATGTGGTTTTGAGCACCTTGAGGGGTGCAGTTTTTAGAATGGTGTCACACTTGAGTATTTTCTATCATATAGACCCCTCAAAATGACTTGAAATGAGATGTGGTCCCTAAAAAAAAATGGTGTTGTAAAAATGAGAAATTGCTGGTCAACTTTTAACCCTTATAACTCCGTCACAAAAAAAAATGTTGGTTCCAAAATTGTACTGATGTAAAGTAGACATGTGGAAAATGTTACTTATTAAGTATTTTGCGTGACATATGTCTGTGATTTAAGGGCATAAAAATTCAAAGTTGGAAAATTGCAAAATTTTCAAAATTTTCGCCAAATTTCCATTTTTTTCACAAATAAACGCAAGTTATATCGAATAAATTTTACCACTAACATGAAGTACAATATGTCACGAGAAAACAATGTCAGAATCGCCAAGATCCGTCAAAGCGTTCCAGAGTTATAGCCTCATAAAGGGACAGTGGTCAGAATTGTAAAAATTGGCCCGGTCATTAACGTGCAAACCACCCTTGGGGGTGAAGGGGTTAACAGGGTCACGGACCAGGTCTAGCCACCGTGACAACCCCAGAACTGAGACAGAGAGGCCCGGTACCGAGTACTCCTTGGCCCTGCGTCTGGGGGCGCTCCATATACATTTAAAAAAAATTCATGCTGTCACTATGATCACAGCACATTCTTTTTGGCAATTGTTTGACTACCTCTTTAAAGTGTGCCACCCACCTCTGACCTTGGAGCATTTCAGATGCACAGTTGTAAAGAGCAATAAGTGTCTTTCTGTCATCAATCCGAGACATTAGCAGAATTACAGAGAAGTAAGTCACTATTAGGTCCAGATAACTCTTTGTAAAGGTGTAATTAATATTCTGAAAGATAAAGAGAAAATAAATCAATAGTAAATGTTCAAATGTTAACTATTTCTAGCAATGTACAGTAGGGTGTATTAATGTCAGAGCTACATGGAAAATTTAGTTTGTGGCAGTTGCAAATCTGAAGTTTTCCATAGAAAAGTATTAAAGAAGTCCCCTCATGGGTGGGGATACACAGAGCTCAGCATTCATAGATTCGGCAAATAACATAGTTAATTGTATAAATAAATACAGCAAGCAGCTCAGTAAGTGACACATTGCTGGAATCAGAGTCTCTGCTTCTACATCATGCAGATCTCAGATGGGGTAATAAAAAACCTGGTGACACAATGCCTGGTAATGCACACCTCTATTATAAGCAGGAGGTTTTCAAGCAACTGTTGTACTATAAATATATCAAAACAGACATGAGAAAAGTTGCATGCAAAAGGAAATAAGAGCTGTTGAAATAAAATAAAAAAGTTTGTGTGCTGCAGAAAAAGTTGGGATTTAGTCAATAACTTTAAGAACATTCCAGGAGTTTCTGCTAATCAAACAGCACGATCTGATGATTTTCATATACTGTGAATTTTACCTGCGCCCTGCAGTTCCATAAATACAACTCAATTTTCTTGCAAGCCAAGAAAGTGATAAATATAATCAACTCCAATTTACAAACTTCGATTACTATCTCAAATGAGGGGCTCTTACATAATCATCCAGAACAGTGCTGCTCATTGTACTTACAATGTCAAAATAACACTGGCAAGCATCTATTGTATTCAATAACTCATACACATGGTCCTGCAGGGAGAACAGACAAAAAGTATAAGGGTTTTTATACATTTTTATAAATAATGTAAAAAAATAAAATAAAAGTAAATTCTATGCAAAGTGAAGATAACTGATACATTTCAGACAAATCGATTGTTCTGTTTTTTTATTCCTATCCTGCAAATGTAATAATCATTATTGTCATTGTTGATACATTATTGCTATTTTCCAAATCTTTAGAAAATATTTTGTAAGATGAGTCATATGATTTTACAAATATAGCTGAATTTATTAACCTAAACCAAACTTTCAATATTTTATTATGGCGATATGAGTTGCTAGAGTATAGTAGGTTTATCACTGAGGAATCTCATCTTTAAAGGGACTCTGTCACCCCCTCCAGCCGTAAAAGAGCCACTTGTGCAGCAGTAATGCTGCATTCTGACAAGGTGGCTCTTTTAGTTATTGGTGCAGTCGAAGCAGAAATAAAGCGTTTTATAATTTAGCAAAAATACCTGTCTTTAGTCCTGGAGGCAGGTCTTAACCCCCCTGCTGCACACGCCACACTGCCGTCACTCAAGGCTTCTTCGGCGCCGGGCGCCGCCCCCTCCGCGCTGTTTTCAAATCAAATCCGGCACCTGCACTGTTTTGTTCTGCCTGGGGCAGGCGCAGTGAGCGCTGCCCGTCTGACCTCAGATGCAGTCTCGCAGACTGCGCCTGTGCGGCCGCCCAGCTTGTTAATCCCAGCCCCGCAGTGTGTTATGTATTATGCACATTATAGGCCATCAGTTGAGCCATTTAATATTATTTTTCACTAAGTACCAGGATTGCTGTCTAGTTGCTTATAGATTTCAGCTGGTGTCATGACTTTCCATGGCTTTTTGCACCGCTTTCTTCATGTGTTCAATACTTTTTCCCTGTGCCATTTCTCATTATTGTACATAATTTATGGACGTCTTTGGTTTGATTTCTTTGCCTTTGTGGATTAGATGGATTGTTATCGACATCTGGAGAGAATTTCATGTCAATAACACATTTAGAAATACATTTACTTCAAAAATTGGTGATGTGTTGAATGCTTATTTCACCCCCTATGTATACATATATTGTATGTGTGTTTCTCCAGATGAAGAGACCTAAGTTGTCTCCAAAGCTTGCTGTGCATCTTATTTCTTTTATTTCAGTTAACCATTATTATTCTTGTTTTTTACTGACGGTAATAAAAAAAAATCAAGAATAAAACAGTGGATACTTTTCTCTAATCTTCGTCTATGACCAAATAAAACTGAAAAATAATGAGCAAACAGAATAAACATATTTTTCTCACTGATATTATTAGAGTTTGGAGAATAAAACCTCATTTCATTGCTGAATAATAATAATGTTACAAAATTATACTGCATGCCGCGAAAGTATCATCTAGCCAAACAGAACACCGTCCTGTAAAGAAAAATAAATGCTACTTCAAAGTAGAAATATTTTTTGCATTATGAAATCTGGCACTGAAGGTACCTTCACACGAAGCGACGCTGCAGCGATAGCGACAACGATGCCGATCGCTGCAGCGTCGCTGTTTGATCGCTGGGGAGCTGTCACACAGACCGCTCTCCAGCGACCAACGATGCCGAGGTCCCCGGGTAACCAGGGTAAACATCGGGTTGCTAAGCGCATGGCCGCGCTTAGTAACCCGATGTTTACCCTGGTTACCAGCGTAAAAGTAAAAAAAACAAACAGTACATGCTCACCTGCGCGTCCCCCAGCGTCTGCTTCCTGACACTGACTGAGCTCCGGCCCTAACAGCAGAGCGGTGACGTCACCGCTGTGCTTTCACTTTCACTTTAGGGCCGGCGCTCAGTAAGTGTCAGGAAGCAGACGCTGGGGGATGCGCAGGTGAGCATGTACTGTTTGTTTTTTTTACTTTTACGCTGGTAACCAGGGTAAACATCGGGTTACTAAGCGCGGCCCTGCGCTTGGTAACCCAATGTTTACCCTGGTTACCAGTGTAAAATATCGCTGGTATCGTTGCTTTTGCTTTCAAACACAACGATACACGGCGATCGGACGACCAAATAAAGTTCTGGACTTTATTCAGCGACCAGCGACATCACAGCAGGATCCTGATCGCTGCTGCGTGTCAAACGAAACGATATCGCTAGCGAGGACGCTGCAACGTCACGGATCGCTAGCGATATCGTTACAAAGTCATTTCGTGTGAAGGTACCTTAAGTTGTCAGCCAAGAAAGAAGCAACCTTTGTTATGGTAATAGAACAGTACACTTAAAGAGACCCTTCAGATAACTATAAATCAATTCATAGTAAATCCATAATGCGTAGTTAAAATACTTAGTGCACTCCATTTTTTTTTTCTTTTTGACACAGTTAATCTAATTCATAGTCCCTTCTGCATTTTCACAAAACAGCTTGCAGCTTCTTAGACTCCCGTACTGACTGCGTGTTTTAGTAGTCTAAAAACCACCAAATAGTGTCCAAGGGATGATCAGCATAGGTATCAATTGCATTATTTAGAAATTGCCAAAGACTAATAACTCTAACAATTTCTAAATCTTAAAAAATAAACGTATTTATTCATTTAACGGGAACCTGTCAGCAGGATTGTGCACAGTAACCTACAGACAGTGTCAGGTCGGCACTGTTATACTGATTAAAATGATACCTTGGTTTGATGAAATCCATCTTGTGGTTGTTGTTTAATATTTATTTTCAGTTTTGTGTTAATGATCTGCTCATGCTCCGGTGCGGCCTGTGGAGGGGTCTTCATGTGGTGCTCTGCTTAGGTATTCATACTGATGGCTTCTGACAGGTCACTGATCCCTCACTGACCTACCCCCTATTTTACATACTGAAAAAAAAAACACTCATCCTTTAGAGATTTAAATCCTGCTTGGATATGAGGATGCTCTAAACACCCCCACTATGCTGTAGGAATTACTTTCTCAAGACACATCTCTAATGGACATTTGTCACAAAGGGTTAGCTACCTTATCTACCCTCTGAATTTTAACCTGTGTGACTCTGTAATTGAACACCATATCTAATTACTACTACTAAACATACTGTAGATCATGAATGGGCTTGTATCTCTTGAGCTAAAGGAAAGGTTTCTACGAATACTGACCATCACAATATATGTCATTTTAAAAGGGCACCTTGATCCCATCTATTACATGAATAAATAAAAGTTACAATATATTTTTTTTAATCTTTAGTTAGGGTTATTTGACTTTGGCAATTTGTAAATAATTTTAGTAGTCTAAGACATTCCCATTGATCTTGGCCGGTCCATCAAAGAGCAGAGAAAATGGTCTCGGACTACACTGTGCTTTCATAGTCTCAGACCCTCCCCTCTGCTCTTGCATAAATTAGCCAAGAACAGCAATTGATGATAAGTGTATGATCACTTGTTGTGATCTGTCTGCTAAGACCCCCCACCGAGGCTGAGAACATGAAGACCGAAGATCTCTTTGAATAGAGCAGTAACGCACATGTGGGACCGCCTATTTATAGACAGTGAATGGAGCTGTGGTTGCACATGCTCTTCACCGTTAAAGCACCACTTCAGTGTTTTTTCTTTATTTCAGCGCTGGAATGTTGCCACTGATGTAAGTTCCCTGATCCTAGTATTATACTTACCAACCACTGTCTTCAGCTGTTCCCTGCGCCACTGCGGTCCCAATCTGCCATTTTATGACTGCAATTTTGAATGACCGGAAGTCCTTCTAGCTCTCATAGACTTATATTGAGTTGCGATCTCCAGCTTGCCCAGCAAATACTGGTGAGATCTGGCAGGTCACAAACTGAAGAAGACCAACTGGAGCGACTCCAATATCAGAAGAAGACAGCGGATGGTAAGTACATTTCTAGGTGCAGGGAACTTACAGTATATTAGTGCCACAATTCTCGCAGTAAAATAAAAAAAACATTGGAGTGGACTTTTAAATTCACATTCTTGTAATTTTGGTGTGACACCAGTGATCACATATTTATCATCTATACTTTGGGTAGATAATATATGTTATTTATGAGACAAGTTCAATCCTTTGAGCACTCAAAGTAAGTTAATTGATAAAAAGCTATGTACACGTTTAAAAATCAATACTTACCCTAAATTCCATCACGTCCAAAAATGTCAAATAATAACCAGTTAAGTATTTCACAATCTCAGTTTTATCTTTGTGCACCGGCCCAAGATGTTGCTAGATTCAGAAGAGAAAAAGAGGCTATTAATTAATATTCTAATCATTCCATAATTTAGAACCACCTGGATGGTAATACACTCATTCACACTCATATTATATAATGCTGCAATAATGCTTATCATTACTCCGGTATGAAATTGGTATATTGTACTTACTGGCTACCATCTACTGTATCTTTTTCTCCCTTAATTGTGCATGAATTTGTTTTTGTTTTTCCATAAAGAGTCCTTTCCAACAATACAGTCTTCCACAGTAGACTGACTTTATAATAATATACTTTCTTTTATAAGAATATGGACCTGCAATAGCTCATTAGCAGACAACCAACGTGGTTGGATTCATGTATATTTATATACAATGAGTGTATATATTCTGCTTTATGAATGTAGTGGGTGAAGCTTGAACTACAGAGTGATTTGATAATTAAATTGTGACGCTTGTCAGTACTCATGAACAAGCCGTGAGGCAGGTTAGTCAAACGTTCTGTAATCAGATACCAAGAGAGCAAATGGTAAAGAAAAGGGGAAAGACAAAGGCATAGTCAGGTAACGGTCCAAGGTCAGAACACCAGAAAGAAGGCTGATCAGAGCAAAATGGCTAGGCAAATTGATAGTCAGAATGACCAAGGTCAGGCAGCAATAGATCAGCAAAGAGAACACAGGAATTCAAGGCAAAGCACAACCAAGCAAATGCAGAGATCTGGTGTAGAGAGATCAGCTAAGTAGCTAGGTAATCACTTAATACAAGGAACACCTGAAGTAAGCCCAGCACCTCCCAGTCTCAGATTGGACAACGGAGCTGTTTTTCAAAATACTGACAGCTTGGCACGCCCCAGCACTAGATTGGATGACTGAACTGTCACTTAATGCATCCAAGACACACTGAGTGGGGGAGTCATGACAGATATATTGGGTTCGTTCCCCTTGTGATAATTAGGGAACTGCTAATTCTCTGCTTTGTTTCATATACAAAATGAGTTAAGCACAGACAGTACTGCTTCCTTGAACGCTATTCAATATGAGTAGGAACTTCCTAACAGAAAACACAATGAGAACCTGCCAACCGGGCTGTGATCCAAAATATCTGCATCCTTACAGACTAATAGGGCCACTCAAATCCATATTACATCCATGTTGTACCCTAATACAATAGTCAGTAGGCATCTGAGAAACACAGACCACTAATTTTTACATGAATAGTAATAATTTGATTTTTCACAACTAAAGCCTGTCTGGCACATTTACAGTCAAATGAATGAAGGGCACCATGTTGGGAACAAGAAAGGCACATTTACTTATTTTCTTACTTATTTTTATTCACTTTTTCTCACTGACACAGCGCCATTAATTCCACAGGGCTTTACAGATATTACCACATCATTGTTTTTTTCATTCTTATGACACTTTAAAGCTCTCATTCAACTATTAGAAGGTAGAAAGAAGAAAGTAACCCATGGGTTAGTTTGGTCTCCATATTTTCCTATGTCCCTGAGAGGGGTACTATATCTACCAACATGATGGGAGCACTGACAGAATTGGGAAAAAATAAATGATCTCATTATAATTATTATTATTATTATTAATAATAATAATAATTAGAGATGTATGTGAGTTTCCAGGAATATCCCTGATGTTCTGTCCTTAGGCATAATGTGACTGTGCTTGCTGCTGCTGCCCAATTTTGGCTACAGTAGCTTCGGTGCTAAATAACACATACAATATCAATAGGTAATTACCGTGCTGCTGCGGACATCAATGTTTGGAAACTTCTTGCTGATGTATTTTATAGAAGACTCCATGGTTTTATCTGTGAAAAAGGGAGGCTTTGTCTTGACGTCTGAGCATGTCTGTAAAATGTACAAAACATATACGGTACATGTTCATGAAAATAAAAAATTGACCTTTCAAGCAGTAATATATATATATACCTACTGTATATAGAAACATGGGAAAAGTTTTAGCAGCAGTGCAGTATAGCAAAACTACAAAAATATTCCCCCTGTAAAAGAGTTAAAAGAAAGCCCACAACCCTTTCCTAACTTTGAAAATAAAAAACAGTTGCACACATCCTCTGCCATTCACCCCCAAAAATGTTTTGCGGAGTGCCTGCCACTCTGAATTCAGAGCTTACTGTAGAATAATAATTAGGACTAAATTTAACGCTATGCCAATACAATCTACCGCAAAAAAATGTCCTGGCAATTACTCATGTCAGTATGATTACGGCGATACCAATCTTAAAAGGTCCTTTTTATATTTTAGCAGTTGAAAAAAAATTCAGAACCTTGGAATGAAAAAATAAATTTGTACTGTTATGTGAGACTCGTAACATTTTTATGTTACTGTGGGGTTGGGCAAGGGCTTGTGGTTCCACGCTGAGCTGATGTTTTTTATTGATATAAATGACATTTTGGGATATATATGACATTTCGATCACTTATATTTTTTGGGGAAAGTGCAACAGCTAAAGGACTGAAATTCCAGATTTCTTATTTTTGTATTTTTTTCGTCATTTAACTAATGATTTAAATACTTTTACATGTTGATAGATGAGACTTTATCAAACAAGACAATACCAAATATGTTACAGTTCTGCAGTAAGTAGTGACATTGTGGATCTCCTATGAAGCCAAGCCTCCCATCTAGATTAAGCTGACATAGTATTTGACATTGTTCTATACAAAATAAGCATCACTATTCATGCAGATTACATCTCATGGTGCATGCCTCCTGGACTAACAATTCCATAATCCTTCAGATATATAAAGATAAGAAAAGGCAGCACTTCATTAATAAGCAAAAAGTGTGGACTTTATTAGCTCATGTGGGGATGTTCTATCACAAACACCCAACACAAGTCATCCTCCCCAATGAGGTGCAGATCATCCCTATTGTACAGCCTGTAGCCAACAGAGAAGTCTGCCCAGTTCTCCAGAAACTCAAAACTCTCACCAATTCCTGAGCTACTTATTCAACTCTCTCTGCCTCTCTGGCACGGCAAGTGGTAAGTGACATGTTGCCTTTTTTGCAAATTGGGAAATAAAGTACTGTTGTTCTGGAACTGAACCATTGGAGTACTGCCTATGTTTCTTGGATCTGTATAACAAAGTTGGCTAACCACTAATGAGTGTGCACCAACTGCTATCGTGGACGAGTGCTGATTTTTTTACTTATTTGGAAGGTAGCTAGATAGATAGATAGATAGATAGATAGATAGATAGATAGATAGATAGATAGATAATATATAGATAGATAGATAGATAGATAATATATAGATAGATAGACAGTTAGATGATAGATAATAAATAGATAGATAATAGATCGATAGATGATCGAAAGATAGATAATAGATACTGTAGGTAGAACTATAGATAATAGATAGATAGATAATAGATAGATGATAAATAGATAGATGATAGATAGATAATAAATAGATAGATAATAAATAGATAGATAGATCGATAGATAGATAATAGATACTGTAGGTAGAACGATAGATAGATAATAGATAGATGGTTTAGATTTAATTAATTTACAAAATATGCTGTTTTAAGGCTTCATTACTTTTTATATTGTCACTAAACTCCTCAGGGACTTCTAATATCCCCATACATTACAGTAAGGATACATAATAAGTAAGAGTTCTAATATTTTAATGTAAAATAAAGGTAATAAGTTGATGTAAAGTTAGTGAATGCCAATCAAACTATTTGCCAGATCAAAAAAAAAAAAAAGATCTGCTACAATCAGTGTAATATGAGGGTAGTCATTTCCATAGTGCCACCCTAGCATCATGTTCCTGAGTCTGACACCTCGGTTTCAACTGTCATTTACCTGCCTGCTAGTGACGTGTCCACAGTTATTGTTTATGTGTCTCCATTTCTCGGCCATGAACCCGGCACTCACTGCCATTTTACATAGAGTTTGAAGAATCTGTGACATCTTTTGGAAGACGTGACAGGTACATATCTTCTGGATATAACAGTTGTATCAAAGAATAGACAATGACACTAATATGCTGTCTATTTTCAATTTTCTTGTTGCTCTATTGCTCCACAGAAGTGAAAGACTACATAATAATTAGTGATGAGCGTTACTCGAGATTTCTCGAGCACGCTCGGGGGTCCTCTGACCATTTTTTAGTGTTCGGAGATTTAGTTTTTCTTGCTGCAGCTGAATGATTTACATCTGTTAGCCAGCATAAGTATATGTGGGGATTCCCTAGCAACCAGGCAACCCCCACATGTACTTATGCTGGCTAACAGATGTAAATCATTCAGCTGCGGCAAGAAAAACTAAATCTCCGAGCACTAAAAAATACTCGGAGGAGCCCCGAGCATGCTCAGGAAATCTCGAGTAACGAGTATATTCGCTCATCACTAATAATAATGAAAGCATCGCATTATTACTTGGTAATTTCTGCTAAAGACATAAAAAGTATTAATCTAGATCCTATCGAAATATTTTTAGTTGAAATGGTGACCTACAGTAGCTTTTCTGTAGCTTGCACTTCCAACTCTGTCATGTCTGTGATTGCCAAATGATGTTTTTTAAAGAGGACGTCTCACTAGGTCAAAAGTGACCAAGTTTTTGATCTTTTATTTCTGTTGCTCTCCTGAGTTTTACATTTTTGTTCTTTATTAAATCCGCAATACAGTTCCAGAGATTTGGGCGCCTTTGGTAAAGAGCATAAAAATTAGCACTAAATAAACCCGCCCATAGCGCTGGAACCATATAGCGCAGGGGTCGGCAATTAATTTTCCAAAGGGGTCACATGAGAGTCAGTGACTATTGTGGAGGGTCAAACCAATAAGCTCAAATTAATTCTGCTCAATATTAAAATTATGATAATATTAACATAAAGATTGCAAATTTAAGTATTATTTTATATTAATATTGCACCATTGAGCCGAATTAAGTATGTTGACATTCCCTATATACTGTATGGGACCGCACAGCCTCCTTTATAGAGTATGGATCCCACTCAACCCCCTAGATACAGTATGAGCAATCTCATAGCCTCCTATGTACAATATGAAATCCTGCACAGCCTCCTATATAAAGGAAGAGCTCTCACGTAGCCTCTTTATATACAGTATGAGACCCTGACATAACCCCCTATATACAGTATGAGCCCCCACATAGCCTCCTATATACTGTAAGAGCCCCCACATAGCCTCCTAAATACCGTATGGACCCCCAAATAGCCTCCTACGTAGAGTATAAGCCCCATATAACCTATTATATACAGTATAAACCCCCCCACATAGCCTCCTAAATACAGTATGAGCACCCACATAGCCCCCTAACTAAAATTTGAGCCCCCACACAGCCTTCAATATACAGTATGAACCCCCACATAGCCTCATAAATACAGTATGAGCCCCACAAAGTCTCCTACATACAATATGAGCCTCCACATAGCATTCTACATAAAGTATGAGTCCCCACATAACCTCCTAAATACAGTACGAGCCCCCACATAGCCTGTTAAATACATGTAAACATCCCATACACATGAAAAAAACTGACATACCTCATTCCCCTTCCCCTGATGCTCTGCACTAACTGTCCATGCAGTATACAGCAGATGCAATGTAATGACGTCATTACGTCTGCTGTCTCACATGCTAATTGGTGGAAGAAGAAGCCAGTTGGTATTCACAGTGGTTTGCATCCTGAAGATGTGGATAGTTGTGACAGCGGATGGAGGTGGACAGGCGAGGGCATGGTGTGGTGCTGGAACAGCCGGAAGGGCTGGATGTAGCCTGTGGGGCACAGATTGACCTGCTCTGGTATAGCAGATTTAGAAAAAAATGGAATACTCACAAGAAAAGCAGGAATAGAAACAGCAAGAACTGGGCAATTTGGACTAGGTGACAGGTCCTCTGTAAAATCGTGTACAACTTTTGTGTGCTCTACAAGGTGCCTTGCTACTAATTTGCATCTGAGCTCCATCGATGTCTAGGCATTCATTTACAAATATTACCTTTCTTAAAGGGAACCTGTCACCCCCAAAATCGATGGTGAGGTAAGCTCACCGGCATCAGGGGCTTATCTACAGCATTCTGTAATGCTGTAGATAAGCCCCCGATGTTACCTGAAAGATGAGAAAGAGGTTAGATTATACTCACCCAGGGGCGGTCCCGCTGCGGTCCGGTCAAATGGGTGTCTCAGGTCCGCTCCGGTGCCTCCCATCTTCATTCCATGACGTCCTCTTCTGGTCTTCACACCGCAGCTCTGGCGCAGGCGTACTTTGTCTGCCCTGTTGAGGGCAGAGCAAAGTACTGCAGTGCGCGGGCGCCAGGCCTCTCTGACCTTTCCAGCGCCTGCGCACTGCAGTACTTTGCTCTGCCCTCAACAGGGCAGACAAAGTACGCTTGTGCCGGAGCCGCGGCATGAAGACCAGAAGAGGACGTCTGGAATGAAGATGGGAGGCGCTTTACCGGACCTCAGATGCCCATCGGAGCGGGACCGCCCCGGGGTGAGTATTATCTAATGTATTTTTCTCCTCTTTCAGGTAACATCGGCGGCTTATCTACAGCATTCCAGAATGCTGTAGATAAGCCCCCGATGACGGTGAGCTTACCTCACCATCGATTTTGGGGGTGACAGGTTCCCTTTAAGCTATGATCGCACCTCATTTATTTATTTCATTTGAGAGTCACATATAGAGAAGTGCTTTTGGCAAATACCTAGAACACATCTACTAGGTACAAAGGGGCAAAAAATAGTGTGGTTTTCACATTCATTTGAAAACAATAGTTGACTACCATTTACACCCAAGCACCAAGACTCCATGTGATCAGTTTCTGGCAGGATGAAGGTATGACATTTGTAGAGGATGCCATCTTTGCTTGCACTTTCAATATAATTGGCTGGATGTCAGATTTTATGTGCTTGTACTCCATTCTTCATATTACACAAGTACATGAGAGAACAGAAAAGAGCTAGCATGCCTATAATGCCTAATATTGGTGGTGGTGATATGTAATAATGCACATATAACCCTACTGGGGACAGACTTCTGATCCAGCACCAAAGAGTGAGCAAGATGTCTGTCATGGCAATAATACCAAGATAATTAAAGTTTTTTTTTTAACTTTAAATTAATGTAAGGGGTCGTAGTTAACTTTTTTAATAAGACCCAACATCTGTTTCATAGCTTAGCAGTTGAACGTAGACACAAATCCATCACGTTCAACCTATAACCTAGCATGTTGATCCATTGGGAGGCAGAAACCCCAAGAGGAAGAAGCTAAATGTCTCATATTAGGGGAAAAATCCCTTCTCAACTTCACAGATGACAATCAGACTAGTTCCGGGATCAACATCTCATCACAGAATCTAGTGCCCATAACCTGTAATAATATATGTATTAAGAAAGACATCCAGGCCTCCAAGTATCCTTGCACTTGAACCAACCAATATCAAATCATGCGGCAGAGAGTTCTATAATCTCACTGCTCTAATTAACAGTAAAGAATCTGCGTCTGTGACAGGGGCGGATTATCAGAGTGTCAATATGGGCGGTAGCCCAGGGCCCAGTGGTGTGGGGGGGCCCTGGGCTACCGCACAGATTGACCCTCTGATAATCCGCCCAAGTGTGAATGCCCGCCGGTATTTATGTGCCCCTGGACCCGGTGGGCAGAGGGGGCCCGCATCGGGCCCCTTCTCATCTGCTCACCGGGCCCCTTCCAGCGCTGCTGCAGTTTCCTATTGACGTGCGGGCGCGCACCCGCACGTCAATGGTTAACAACAGCCGCCAGCCAATTGGAGGCTGGCAGCTGAAGTCGGCCGCAGCACACACGTCGCCAGCGTCTGACGTCATTGTCAGTCGCCGGCGAGTGTGCGCTGCTGGAGGGAGCTCACCGCCTGGAGCGAAAGTCAGGTGAGGAGACTCTGTTTGTTTTTTTGTTTTGTTTTGTTTTTGATGAGCTAATGGTGGACACACTGGGGGCAATGCTGGAGGACACACTGGGGCAATGCTGGAGACACTGGGGCAGATTGCTGGACACACTGGGGCAGATTGCTGGACACACTGGGGGCAATGCTGGAGACACTGGGGCAATGCTGGAGACACTGGGGCAGATTGCTGGACACACTGGGGCAGATTGCTGGACACACTGGGGGCAATGCTGGAGACACTGGGGCAGATTGCTGGAGACACTGGGGCAATGCTGGAGACACTGGGGAAGATTGCTGGACACACAGGGGCAATGCTGTAGGACACACGGGCAATGCTGGAGACACTGGGGCAATGCTGGAGGACACACTGGGGCAGATTGCTGGAGACACTGGGGCAATGCTGGAGACACTGGGGAAATGCTGGACACACTGGGGCAATGCTGGAGGGCACACTGGGGCAGACTACTGGACACACTGGGGCAGATGATTGCTGGAGACACTGGGGCAATGCTGGAGACAATGGGGCAATGCTGGAGACACTGGAGCAATGCTGGAGACACTGGGGCAATGCTGGAGACACTGGGGCAGATTGCTGGACACACTGACGGCAATGCTGGACATACTGGGGCAGATTGCTGGACACACTGGGGGTAATATGCTGGAGACACTGGGGCAGATTGCTGGACACACTGGGGGCAATGCTGGATACTCTGGGGCAATATGCTGGGCATACTGGGGCAGATTGTTGAACACACTGTCTGGGGGCAATGCTGGAGACACTGGGGAAATGCTGGAGACACTGGGGCAATGCTGGACACACTGTGGGCAATGCTGGACAATTGGACATACTGGGGCAGATTGCTGGACACACTGGTGGTAATATGCTGGACACACTGGGGCAATGCTGGACATACTAGGGCAGATTGCTGGACACACTGGTGGTAATATGCTGGACACACTGGGGCAGATTGCTGGACACACTGGGGCAGATTGCTGGACACACTGTCTGGGGGCAATGCTGGAGTCAGACACTGGGGCAGATTGCTGGAGACACTGTCTGGGGGCAATGCTGGACACACTGGGGCAGATTGCTGGACACTGGGGCAATATGCTGGACATACTGGGGCAGATTGCTGGACACACTGGGGGTAATATGCTGGACACACTGGGGGTAATATGCTGGACACACTGGGGCAGATTGCTGGACACACTGGGGGCAGAACTGGAGGCATGGGCAGAATGTAGACACGGGGCATGATTGGAGACATGGGGCAGAATGAAAGACATGGGGCAGGATTGGATCATGGGGCAGGATGGATACGATGGAGACAGATGGGGCAGGATGGGGAGATCATATGGGGTAGAATGGATACTCATGAGTGCAGGATGGGAGAACATATGGCTGGAGCCAGGAATGAGACACACGGGGCCAGGGTAGGGAATATTATTACCATAGGGGCCCGGCTAATTAAGGGATATTATTACTGCAGTGATGTATTTATTTTATTTTTTGAGTATACTGTTTTAAATGGGGGGGGCGGTCCTGTTACTGTGCAGAGTGACACTATATCGCCTTTTTTTCTCCATGTGGTGTAAAGTAGAAGTTGTGAAAAATTAAGTAATGTGTTCTGCAAGCAGAGCTCGAGATAACTGTGTTATTTCCTGCAGTAACGAGTCCTGGCTGGAAGAAATTATGGCGGTCTGTGCTGGATGAAAGATGAAGGACTTCACCCAGAGACGTCACTGGTGAGTCAGTGTTACCTATACACTGACACTATACACTGTAAACTATATACAGAGGTCCTGTGTACAAAGTCACCAGTGATCACTGTATTACCTATACATTATATACAGAGCTCCTGTGTATAATACCACCAGTGATCTCTGTATTACCTCTACGCAGACACTGCATACTAAGTACAGATCTCCTGTGAATACTGGCACTTATGGTGATAGTATTGTTTTTTTTTTATTTTTTATTACTGATCAGTATTGTAGTATTCAGTCACTATGTGGTGGTAATATGTGGTCTGGAAATGGTGTTGTGGTATTTGTCCCTTGTATGTGCTATTTGGTCACCAAGTGGTGGTAATATGTGGTCTTGACATGGTGCGGTGGTATTTGTTCCTTGTATGTGATATTATTCGATCACTGTGGTTGTAATTTGTGGCCTGGTCATGGCGCGGTGGTATTTGTTCCTTGTATGTGATATTATTGGTCAAAATATGCCTAAATTGTATTGCAGATTTTAACAAATATTTAATAGGTTACAGTAGAGTGGGGCCCTGCCATTTTTCTGGAATAATCTGGTTCGGGTATAACATGACCCCCCCATCACATGACCCCCCCGTCACATGACCCAACCCCCCCCCCCCCCCCCGTCACATGACCGGGGGGGGCCCACAGTGTCTGAACAGCCCGGGGCCCTGGCTACCCTTAATCCACCCCTGGTCTGTGATTATGATTAGGCCTGCTTTCCTCTAGACGTAGAAGATGTCCCCATGTCTTTGTTTTTGGACTATGGGTTTAAAAAGATCATTATACAGACATATATATTTCTACATTGTGATAAGATTGCCCCTAAATCTGGGAATTTCATATTTTCTTTCTGGAGATTTCCTTTGATCCTACATCTCTCGATCATTAATTTTCAGGCACCATTGCTTGCGCTGTCACTCAGATATGTGACACCAGTATCTGAATTACACAGGGCTTGGAACTTCCTTCTAAAAAAGTTTATTTTTCAACTGACAGGAAGTGAAAGTCAATATCGCTGTCACACATGAAACAGTGAAACAAACACTGCAGGGTGGTGCAATGCAGCCTTCTCATAGTTAACTATGACATTTTCTCTATGAAGGAAAATAGGGAATACAAAAGAGACAGCAAAGAACATTTGTAGCACAGAAAAGTGTATTGGCCAAAATAATTTAGTAAATATATTTAATAATGTATTCTGTATGTGAGCATCCAGGAGTGTCTAAGGTTCTACCAAGGTTAAAAGTTCTACCAATACTGCAACTTGTCATTTAGTCACTGCATAGTGGAAAAACAAATCACTCCTGGGACCTCCACCGATCACTGCTGGAACCTCCACCGATTCTCGGACCTCCATCAATCATTGCTGGAACCTCCACCAATCACTTGCTGGGACCTCTACCGATCATTATTATTATTATTATTTATTATTATAGCGCCATTTATTCCATGGCGCTTTACATCATTCCTGGGACATCCACCGATCACAGATTGGGAGTTTAATGTTTTCTATTTGAATGGAGCAGCAGTCAAGAATGCACACTGCTGCTCCACTCAAAGCCTATTGGACTGATGGAGATAGCCAAGAAGAGAGCTCAGTGCTCTCTCTCTAAAGCTGGCTTCGCATTTTAGATGGCTGTCGGCTGACTGATGCTTCTGCCAGTCGTTCATCTCACAGCTATCTCAGCCGACTCTCCTATAAAGAGGAGCGCTCCCATACACAAGAACTGTGAAGAGCTTGTGTTCTCTATGAGAAAGGTGCCAGATGACATCTCTTTCAGCAGCTTAGCTCTTGGGAGAACAAAGTAATCAGCTGTCCAAAATCGGAGAGGCGCAATTGACATGTCTCCCAACATCAGTTGGCCGGCCCCCATATAAACATTAGCCCGTCGGCTGAACCCGTCAATATTGTCCAATGTGTCCAACATTAGGCTAATCTGTATTTGGGCCTTATCTCCGTTTGACTATTTCCCTCAGACCTCACTAAGTTTTCCCCAGTTATAAGCAAACTTATCACCTATCCTGTGTAGCAAGATGTATGACACCAGTCTTGCTTAGGTAAAATTGTTCAACTTCATCAATGAAATCTGTTTTCTCTAACTTGGAGCTGTTGTCAGAGAAAACATGCAGATAAAATGCGAGATTACATGACGGCAATTCACACCAATGATCAAACAAATGCTGCAAAATAGGGTTGGTGCCAGATCCATTCTGGATTATAGTGTTGCTATCACAGTTGTTGTCTGAAAAAAGGTTCTTGCATATCCTTAGTCTTACATATACTAAGACACATACGGCATCTCATAAACCAATTCTGTATGATATTTTCGAGAGTTGTTTGTATGGAAAAATATCAGGAATAAACGGATCGGCATACCCATAAAATGAGACTTCAAACTTTATTCCTTAGGTCGGGGTCACACGGTCATCGATTTTCTCATACAAGAGAATCGGAACGATTGTGCTAATGACACTCGGCTCAAACTTTGTGAGAGTCCTGTTTGATAATAAAAAAAAAGGCCTTTCTCCAAAAAAAAGCCTTTTGTTTCGCCAACTGCCTCTTTGTCAGGAGGATTAACTCTTTCAATAACGCAAAAGATAAAACTGTTAGTACTGCCATCATATACTGTATATCTAAAAAAGAAAAGACAGATAAATGGCACTCACCAGGCTGATTTTCAAACTTTATTGAAGCATTTTCTGTGGGAGAATGGGAACAGGGGTGCAGGAATGACGACGATCGTTTCACGCAAGTGCGCTTCAACGGGTTACACAAGTAAAGGGAACTGACGGAGGATTAAATACCTATGCAAAGGTAAGCCCCTCCACCCAAAACTTCCCTGCTAAAACAGGACAAAGTAACATATTTCTCAAATAGATATACAATAACGAACGTTAAGATAATTTATACATATTCTTAAATTAAAAACAATAATCCCAAGTAAGGACTATTTTTGTACACTATTCTTAAAGAAAGACGAACATATCAACTCTTTAATTTAAACTGGTGGAATCCAGCGCCCGTGTGCACATTATCCATCGGGCTTCCCTTCTAAGGGACTATTTAAAAATAGTCTTCAAAAACAGTCCTTACTTGGGATTATTGTTTTTAATTTAAGAATATGTATAAATTCTTTTAATGTTTGTTATTGTATATCTATTTGAGAAATATGTTACTTTGTCCTGTTTTAGTAGGAAAGTTTTGGGAGGAGGGGCTTACCTTCGCATAGGTATTTAATCCTCCGCATTGGAGGACTGTTGATGTTCTGGATGAGCACACGAAGGCTTTAGGTCATCTGCCGGCTCTTATAGTTTTACAAGCGGCTGTACCACAGGTGTTTAAGCTGTGCAGATTTTTCTTTTTTCTCCCCATGTGAGATATCTAAAAAAGTTTCACTGTGTTTTTAGTAAAATTTATATCTGTAAATAATGCACTTTCTGTAGTGAAACTTTGCGATTATCTGTTTTTATTATTAATTGTTCCAAATTTATAGCCCGATTTTTAGCATATTTTGTATAATAAGAAATTCATAACTTAATTTTTTTTGATCAGAGCTAATACGTTTTGCTGTTATGAATTTCCCATAAGGATAGACTCGATAATATAATCAGGGTGACAACTATCTGCATGTGGTGTGGAGTCAACACTGACAGGCTAGCAGAAAATAGAATAATGTATCTTGTTGACATCGTCACGTCCAATGAAATATTTAAAAACTCCATCCTAATGAGATTGGGATTAGAAAACCTGAATTTTTAAATTGACATCATTATTATTAAATAATGAGCAAAATCTGGTCTGGCCATCATGTTGCCGGACCAAACGGTGAGCATGACGTTCACATAACAGCCATGGTAGATCATGCTGAAAGAGAAAGGGTTTGACTGAAAAAATAAAACATAGAAAAGTGTGCTTACAGGCAGACCACTTGTAAAAATAATGACCATGGTTTTTAATGACACATTTTCTCCCTAATAAAGCAAAATGAAAAAAATAATGCAAATATGTAAAAATTAGCAATGGTAGGTGAATGATTAAAAAAAAACACTAAGTGGCCGATTCATCAAGATTGGCATTTTGAATGCCAGTCTTGATGAAGAGTCATTAAGGTTGAGATTCAGTGTCTGTCAAATCCTTCTACTATTGCTCTAACAATGGCCGGCAGTACATTACCAAGAGTGGTGCTGTTGTCAAATTCTGCCAGTGCCAAGAAATAAGGTTTTGTGGCTTTCAGAAGGAAGAGTCTGGCTTCAGTACTGGCCCATGAAGGACTTGACGCAAACACAGGGGTCTGCGATGCAGACACTTGGCTGAAGTGTTTCTGTTTATGGAGTTACCACTAATGCCACTTATTAAGGGAAAGAAATGGAAAGAAGTCAGTCTTTGTGATATCAGATATGGCTGAGAGGGACATGCACATATCCAAGCAGAAGACCTATCTTAGCCACCATGAGATTAGCTAGTAAACTGAAATAGCTCATTGAAGAACATTGGGGCTTTGCTTATACAGCGTTGGTGTGTGCTGCACCTGCCTAGAGATAGACTAAACAAGTGGGTATAGTGGCAGGATGTCTTGAGGCCTACTCCTGGTGTGGGTTGTTGTGAGAGGACAAAGAACTATTTTACTTAGTGACTGTGTGAGATGCTGTAATTGCCAGGTCTCGAAGCACCTCCAGCAGACATCCAGAAATAGGGGGATCTCTTGGAATCCTAAAAAAATCTGGAAAGTCAATTCTTTAGGGTCCACCACATACTCACTTTTCGCTATATCTTCAATTTTGTTTGCACCCAGGCGCCACCGTAAACAACATCCTGACACCAAGTGACATAAAGCTGTTGCCTGTGACAGAGTATTTGAGCATCTTAGCTGAATAAGCATAATGTTATTTGAAGGAGAAATAAGTAGGGCACAGCTCGGGGGGAAATGACAAACTTTCCCCTGAGGAAGCCACGCTGTGTGGCGATACGCGTGGGGTGTCTCCCCCTCTTCCACTACAATGACCGGGTGACTTTCTGATTTCAGGATCTAACAGGTTCTCTGCAGCCCCTTTCCTCCTTTCTCTTTTTTGATTTTGGGCTAACTTTGTTCTTCATCATTGAACTATTTTTAGGGAGAGTTTTGGGTTTTGTGCACTATCATATTCTTTGTTACTTGTCAGCCTGCAATTTTTTATCCTGTTAAAAATTTATTTGTCTCTGATACTATATATTTTGTGCATTTATTGTATTTGCTCATTTGGGCATATTGCATCCTGTTGAGTCTTTTTAACATTTATATGTAAGATCATCCTGTCCAGCATTTAATGACTTCAGCTGTTCAGTGTAGTTTACGATAATATACCTCCGTTACATTTAGTGGAGGTAGGTGCTTTCATTGGGGGGGCACCTACAAGGCCCCCTATGGTTGTTAACCTTATGGTTTTTTAATTGTTTTTAACTGTTTGGTTGTTTGCCTTTTGTTGATATGTTTCAATAAATTTAAATATACTCTTTTGCTATACTGATTTTGGTGATCCTTCCTTATACACACTACCTTTTTTTTCTCTTTTTTGGGAAATGTCAAACTGTCACTGCCCCAATACAGAGGGTATCCTTTCAAAGATTCATAGTGGCACAGAAAACAGCCAGCAATGTGACCTGGTTACATTGAGTCTTTGGCCGAGATATACATCACTGACTGGTTAAAAGCCTGCTCAGAAATTGTGCAACAAGTTAAACAAAAATTATTTGCTCAACTACAGCATCTGTGTCATTTGTTGGGCACGTCTCGCTCTACGTGCTTTCTAGTAGTTGTCCACTCATAAAGTGGGAGAAATGGACAGGGCTTGTCCCAATGCAAAGACCTGTGGAACTAGAACATCTCAATCATATAACTAATGGCCTACTTAGACAGGCTACTAAAGCAGTGATGGGACAGAACAATCTGTAATACAGCAACGTGCTGCTGAGAACGATGATTTTCAGGCATACATAAAAATAATGTCACCAGAAAAACGAGCGCCTTGTTTGATATTCGGGTGATTGCCCGATTATTAGCTCTATTAGCTCATCTAAATTGGGACATTAGAGTTAAATATAAAGGTTCTGTTAGCTGGACATATTTTCCTTCACTTCTTCATCTGTCTTCAGCCTCAGCAGTAAAGGGCGTAGTCAGTTCTATATTTTATCACAGTTCACTCACTGTTACACTTTGGAGCATTTAGTGTAATGATGGAAAACCTATTTTAGGCTACTTATATGTTAATAGAAACGACCCCACGTCACTTTTACGAGGCGTCCGTAATACATATATTTATCATTTTGATTGAACAGTGCTTTGTAGAATTACATTTATAAGCATTCTTTCTACTTGATACACAAATACATTGTGTGAACTTAATTTAAGTGAACTCTAATAAGTAGCAGAGAGCCACAATTTAGTGAATAATTATAGAAAACTGGTAACATCTATAATGGCTAACGGTCTGTCTCACTGCTTTAAAACACATCTTCCCTTTCTTGATGACCATCTAGGCCCCATGTACAGTACATTCAGTAAGCCTCTATGTATCATCTGAAATTTGTCTCACAGGGTCATCTTGGGGATTTGTGAAATATCCTTTATGCAATTGATATTAAATTCTTACCTTTTTGATGTTGTATATGCGGATCAGTACTCCTTTGCCCCTGTCATTCAGTATCATAAGCTTTTCAGCCAGTTTGTGTTGGTAAGTTGAACCCAAAGCCATCTTATACTGTCAGATGATAGGAGTTCCTACTGGATCCAATGTCCAACAACGACTTCAGTGACCACTACAGACAACACTTGCCTGTGTGCTAATGGCAAGTGCACATTTGTGAGGCAACTTCTCCTTCCTTTAAGTTCTGCACTTGTGATATAGACATAACAGAAGAGACGCCCACAGATGCTTAAGCTTGAGCACACAAAATATAGATGCAGTGCTTCTACGCCAGCCCCACTTCCTCTTTGTGTCTAGTTTAGAGCGCTGCATGTTCTGCAAAACTTTTTAAAGCTTCCTGATTTTGATCTGAGCAAAATATTTTGCATTTGTTAACCTAAATGTAGGATTTGCGACTCAAAAACAGCTTGTTGAAAAAATTGTTTTTGTTAAATGATTCCTTTTTTCTCTCTTTTATTAAATGAACCAATTACAGTCAATATAATTAAGAAGGTGGACTCCATGTTTAACCATAAGTATATTACCTTGTGTGCTTTCCTAAAGTGGTTTTCATGATTTGAAACGTTTCACACTTGTCCACAAATTCTGTTTTGTATGGCATGTCAGTCCTATTCCCTGCAGTTAACATAGATTCTGAATGGACTAATATTTTCAATAAAGTTCTTACAGGGAATGTATCATCAGAGAATGACCTATTGGTTAAGTTATTTTATTGAGTGGATGTTTTAAAAATATTTGATTACCGTAAGTTGTTTTTTATGTTTTCCATATCACTAACTATTTAAAATAAATCTCGCACTTTTCATACTTGCCAATAGGTCTAATATTATACTCATACAGTACTCCTTGTTCTTTACAAATTATTTTTCAGTAGCCTCATTATCATTACCGACAAGCTATTTTCACATGTATTTTGGTCAGTATTTTAGAATAGTATTTGTAAGCCAGTGTCGGGAGTGGGTCAAAAATGACTAAGTGGTGCACGTGGTACTGTTATACCTTTTCTGTGATTGCTCCACTGCTAACTTTAGCTTACAAATACTGATGTAGAATACTCATCAAATTACCACGGATTGATCTGGCAATTGGAACAGAATCTCTAATTCCATTAGTCCATGATGTGGAATATTTACCAAGGGGAATCTCAGACCATTCTCTGATTCATGTACTGATGAGAGTGGGGGATGCAGAGGGGGCAAAGAGATCTCCATGGCGTTTGAATCCATATTGGCTCATGTTAGTAGGTAATACTATACAGGATAAACTGACAGAATTTTTTTAAATAATTGAAAGATTAATATCAAAACTTATATTATGGGCTATATTGAAGGAGTATGTTAGAGGAATATTTACAAGATATATATTTTGATATAAAGCTAAAAATAAGGAATTCACGTAAACTCTCCAAAATATGTGCAACAGGCTGAAGGTCAATATATTTTAAATCCATCAGTTGATTCTGGACAAAAATTAGAAGCAGCCCAGAAATTATTTAATGCTCTTCTTTTTTTTTTAAGACAACAAACTTTTTTTATAAAGCAGAATTTTTTTGAACAGGGAAAGAGTGCCAGGCATCTTTTGTCAGCCATAGCGAAATCACAAGAGGACCCATCTTATATCAGCCAACTGACTACAGAAAAGGGGGATATAATAATGGGAAATTATTTATTTTGAGAGAAAAAAATTCAGAAAAATGTCGCCAGCCACACCTGCACATCCGATCCGATAGATGCTACTGTGCAGATGCTAGATACTAGAGGGAGTAAAAATTGTCTCCACCAACCACTGCAGCGCCTGCATAGTAGCATGTATCAGATCGGATGGGGCTGGCGGTGCCATATTGGTTAATACAATTTTTTTCCCCTCTAGCAAAACAGTGCCACCGGCTTGGTACATTAGTTCTAGTTCTAGCAAACAGATATGAAGAGCACATCTGAAAATTGAGAATTTTGTGAGCAGCCCTGCAGAGAAGAGCAGATCTGGATGCACATATACTGGTCTTAGGGGTTTTGAGATGATTTAATTATGGTACGTTGGTACAAGAGGAGGTGTTTGAAGCTGGATGTGACAGTGTCTTGGAAGTGCTTTATAGGAGAATACTGAATGGGGATATTGTAGGAACCCCTGGATCTTTGTATACTGCTTTGGGGTGATTGATTTTTGTGGAAAAGATTTGGTTACCATTATGCCTGTAATGGGGGGGCTATGGTTGCCACTATTGTGAGGGGGGCGAGAGTTGAATGTGGCTCGCAACCCTCTCTCAAGGCTGGACGTGGCTCTCAAGGTCAGGAACATTGGGGACCTCTGGTCTAGCGGATCACCAATAGATTATACTGCGCAGGCATGGCCGGCGCCATTTTGAGAATTTTTCAAAATAAATCTATATGACTAAATAAAACAGTTTAATGCAAATTATATATGTGATCATGCTGCAGAGCATGCGCTGCTGCCGCCTGCCTGCTGAATGTGAATTTTTATTCAATATTTATGAAAAAAATGGAAATACGGCAAAAAAATTTAAAATTTTTAAAATTGTACTATTTTCAAACTTTTAATTTTATGCCCTTAAATCAGAGAGTCATATCACACAAAATAGTTAATAAATAACATTTTCCATATGTCTACTTTACATCAGCACAATTTTAGAAACAAAATTTTTTTTTATTAGGAAGTTATAAGTGTTTGGGCTGTGTGCACACGTTGCAGATTTTTCATGCTTTTTTGCATTTTTTCGCTATAAAAACGCAAAAAAATGCATACATTATGCATCTCTTCATTTAGAATGCATTCCGCAATTTTTGTGCACATTGCAGTAAAAAACGCAGCATGTTCATTAATTTTGCGGATTTTTTGTAGATTTCCCACTATATTATTGCATTGGGAAAGTCCGGAAAAATCCGCAAAAATAACGCACCAAAAACGCATGCGGATTTCTTGCAGAAAATGTCCTGTTTTGCTCAGGAAATTTCTGCAAGAAAAAAATCTCTTTCTCGCCAGCGCATCCGTCATAACACTGGATGCGTTGCCTACATTTTAACGCTATTTCCCAAACGTCCGTCGGTACGTCGCGTGACGGCCGACTACCGACGGAAATGTGAAAGAAGCCTTAAGGAACTTATCTAGATATGTGGTGAGAACTTTGAACCCCCAAGTGCTTCACAGAAGTTTATAACGCAGAGCCGTGAAAAAAATAAAATCTTTTTTTCCTCAAAAAATGATTTTTTTAGCCTGCAATTTTTTTTTCACAAGGGTAACAGGAAAAATTGGACCACCAAAGTTGTTGTGCAATTTGTCCTGAGTACTCTGATACCCCATATATTGGGGAGGACCACTGTTTGGGCGCATGGCAGAGCTTGGAAGGGAAGGAGGGCCGTTTTGGAATGCAGACAGATGGAATGGTCTGCAGGCTTCACGTTGCATTTGCAGGGCGCCTAATGTGCCTAAACAGTAGAAACCCCCAAAAAGTGACCCCATTTTGGAAACTAGACCTCTCCAAGTAACTTATCTAGACGTGTTTTGTGAACTTTGAACCCTCAAGTGTTTTACTAATGCAGTAAATATTACTGTATGCATAAAAAAATCATTTTTTTTCCACAAAAATTATTTTTTAGCTCACAATTTTTTATTTTCTTAAGGGTAGCAGGAGAAATTGGACTCCAGGAGCTATTGTCCAATTTTTCCTGAGTATGCTGATACCCCATATGTGGGAGAAAACTACTGTTTGGGCACACATCCCAACCCTAACCCTAATCCCAACCTTAATCCCAACCCTAACCATAACCCTAACCACAAACTTAACCCTAATCCCAACCCCAACCCTAATCCCAACCTTAACCCTAATCCCAACCTTAACCCTAATCTCAACCCTAACCCTAGTCCAAACCCTAACCCTAATCCAAACCCTAACTCTAACCGTAATCCCAACCCTAACCCTAATCCCAACTCTAACCCCAACGTTTGCCCCAACCATAACCCTAATTTTAGCCCCAACCCCAGCCCAAATATTAGCCCAACTCACTTTAGCCCAACTCTAACCCTAGTGGGAAAATGGAAAAAATTACATTTTCTTTATTTTATTATTTTTCCCTAACTAGTGGGATGATAAAGGGGGGGCTATTTACTATTTTTTTATTTTGATCACTGTGCACCCGTGGGGGGAAGCAGGAGGACCCAGGGACACAGGAGACACTGGTAAGTATCGGGAGGCGATTGTAGACCATTTTTCTCTGTCTTCTGATGTGCAATCACATCAGAGGACAGAGAAATTAAATGGCAAATCGAGCTTTTTTTTTTGCGGTCGCCTTTATATGGTTAATAATGGCGATCGCAATCCGGGGGGGCGGTAAAAACCGACCCGAATCATGTTCTCTGGGGTCTCAGCTACCCCGGCAACCGAGACCACGGGGAAAATCTGACTCTGGGAGGCGCTGTACACTTTTTCCACAGCACCGTTAATTAACGGAATTAAAAGGAATCTGTCACCTACTTTTTTGTATATATGCTTCGGCCACTGCCATCAGGGGCTTATCTACAGCATTCTGCAATGCTGTAGATAAGCCCCCGATGTAACCTGAAAGATAAAAAAAACAAGTTATATTATACTCACCCAGGGGCAGTCCGGTGCGGTCCGGGTCCAATGGGCGTCGTGGTCCGGCACCTCCCATCTTCATGCGATGACGTGCTCTTCCTTGCTTCTGTCACGGCTCCTGTGCAGGCGTACTTTATCTGCCCTGTTGAGGACAGAGCGAAGTACTGCATTTCCTCTGTGCTGGAAGAAAGGTCCGAGAAGCCCAGCGCCTGCGCACTGCAGTACTTTACGCTGCCCTCAACAGGGCAGATAAAGTACGCCTGCACAGGAGCCGCGACAAAAGCAAGAAAGATGACATCATCGCATGAAGATGGGAGGCGCCGGACGGCGACACCCATCGGACCAGACCGCACCGGACTGCCTCCCCAGGTTAAAACAATATCATTTTTTTTTCTTATCTTTCAGGTTACATCGGGGGCTTATCTACAGCATTAAAGTATGCTGTAGATAAGCCCCTGATGGTGGTGGCCGAAGCTTATATACGAAAAAGTAGGTGACAAATTCCCTTTAACTACCGCTGTTAAAAGGCGTATCGACAGTCGTGAAGGGGTTAACTTTTGTATTTAATAAATATTTACTTGTTTTACATCGGTTCAATATGATTTTTTTTTTATTTTTGCTTTCCTTATCTTTGATGCAGAACTCTATTTAGCAATAGTACTTGGCAGATGTGTATCTAGGTTTTTCTGGTACCTGGGGCAGGAATTTAGTCCCCTCCCAAGCACATATGTCATTTGCACAGTTAGTCACGTGCCAACTAGCTGCTCTCCCTAATTCAATGATCAGTGAAAAACTGAGAGAAGCAGGAAGAGAAGCTCTCTGTCACGTAACATCGCAAGTATGAAAGTATCATGTGATGACTTCTGGAACATGCAAGCAGAGCTGAATCCTGACAGTGAGGATATTACACGCTGTTAGGATTGGCTGCAGGGCTTCATTTTATAATTAAAGGGTGCGTCCAGGTTTGAGATGAAAATCTGCAGTCACCATAGGTGGCATAGGTGCAGGCTTCTGAATTCTCAGGCTATGTGCACATGATGTGGATTTTGCTGCGGATCCGCAGCAGTTTCACATGAGTTTACATTACAATGTAAACCTATGGGAAACCTAAAACGCTGCGCCCATGCTGCGGAAAAAAATGCGCGGAAACGCAGCTGTTTACATTCCGCAGCATGTCACTTCTTTCTGCGGATTCCACTGTGATTTTACACCTGCTCCAATAGAAAACCACAGTGAAATCTGCACAAAAACCACGATAAATCTGCGGTAAATCCTCGATAAATCTGCGGCAAAAACGCAGCGTTTTTGCCATGCAGATTTATCAAATACGCTGCAGAAAAATCCGCAGAAGACCATTCTACGTATGCACATAGCCTCAAAGTGCATGCACTGAACACTTTTAGGGTATGTGCACACGCTGCGGAAAACGCTGCGGATCCGCAGCGTTTCCGCAGCTGCGGGTCCACAGCAGTTTCCCATGAGTTTACATTACAATGTAAACCTATGGGAAACAAAAAACGCTGTGCACATGCTGCGGAAAAAAACGCGCAGAAACACAGCGGTTTACATTCCGCAGCATGTCACTTCTTTCTGCGGATTCCGCAGCGGTTTTACAGCTGCTCCTATAGAAAACCGCAGTGAAATCCACAGAAAAACCTCGGTAAATCCGCGATAAATCTGCAGCAAAAACGCAGCGTTTTTGCCCTGCAAATTTATCAAATCTGCTGCGGAAAAATCCACAGTGGACCATTATACGTGTGCACATAGCCTTAGGGTATGTGTCCACGGTCAGTAAACGCTGCTTGTTTGACGCTGCGCAGAGCTGCAGCGTCAAACACGCAGCGTCCAGATGTTGCAGCATAGTGGAGGGGATTTTTTTAAATCCCGTGTCCACTATGCGTGGAAACCCGCACGCGGCGGGCCTGCGACTCCGGACATGCTGCGCGTCTTTTCAGATCGCAGCATGTCCGTACACCTTGCGGGGACGCAGCGTCCCCGCAAGGCATAACACAGGGCCCTATGGGAGGGGGGCGATGATCCCGGATGTGTACAGTTAACACATCCGGCATCATCGCGTCCCAGAAGGGGGCGGGGCTTAGCGCCGAGCGGCTTTGCCGCTCCGGCGATACCACCAGCCATCCTGACCGTGGACACGCAGCCTTAGGATTCTCCCTTGCACAAGTGATTGGATACTTCTGGCCACATTCTGACTGGACGTGTCTGGCCTCGCTCAGTTCATTTTCATTGAGTGAGGCCATTCATGTCTAGTCAGCACATTACCATATGTATGCAAATCACTAGCACCAGAGAATTCTGACAGTGTTCAGAGCGCACTGTGAGACTTCAGAAGTCTGTCGGCACGTAGAATGACTGCAGACTCATCACAAACTTGGACAACCCCTTTAATGATCCTAACATTAATAAAAATATGAGAATTAGTATCATAAAAAATGTTTACTTCCAGATACCTTATAGATGACGTTATCTCTGGAGTCATTCTCTTTCTTATCTTCTTCATTTTGTCCAGACTCCATGAATTTTCTCATCCACAGCCATCTCTGTGGACTTCCATCTTCTCCGATCCTGTGCAGCACATCCCCACACTGCAGACTTGCAGAGATCGGGATGTCGTAACGGACAGGAGGCAGATCAAGAGTTAACAAATTTATTAACAGCTGCAAACTCCAAGCAGGGAGAAAATGGGTATGGGAGGCAAAGGATATAAAGATATGGAAACTGGGGGGGGGGGGGGGGATAAACAGGTGCTAGGCGAATGTTCAAAAGGGGAAAGAAGAGTAAAACTTATCAGTCTGCTGGCTTCTTGATTGCAGCGTCTCTGTCTCCAACAATGGCACCGACAACAGCGGCACATGATGTCTTAGAGTTGTCCTGGATAGATGGAGGTCTGGTTCCTCAATGCAGATAGAGAGTCTTTGCTGTACTAGATGGGTTCTTGTACTAGATGGGTTCCCGTACCCGTGGTTTCTTCGTACTGGTCTCAGTTCTATATGCAGTATCACTGGAGCGTGGCTCTGCTCCACGGTGTATGTGGGTGAGGAGTCGGTATGCTCTGGCTCAGTCACCGGTTCTAGGCTAGGCCACATGCCCACTGCAGTCACTGGTCTCACGTGTGAGTCACCTCTCGGAATAGAGAACATCGGGCAAGTAGCCGTCTGATGTCAGAGAGCAGTGGACACAATTACAGGGGTTGTGCTAGGTGGGCCTACGCTCACAAGATTCTCCGCTATAAAGGCCTGCACCTCACCCTGCTGCGTGCTCTGTCTTCCGGGCTGAACTCCTGCCTTTTTCTCACGCGCAGCCCTTTTTATCCCTAAAAGAAAGAACCTGGCACTCAACTTAATGCTTGTGAGATTTTAATCGTAGTAGCCAAAACGTTTCGGTCCTATATCTGGACCTTCATCAGTTACGTACTATGATGAAAAAAGTAAATGACTGTAGTGTCATATAAGGCACAGCATGGTCTGCGTCTGGTATTTGCGCAGATAGGTTTAGGCACACAGAATGGACTTATTCACGCTGATAGGTGCTGTGCTTGTGTCCAGACACGGTATCCCCGCTTGTCTGTTGTCTTTTTATCCCTGACCCGCCCCCTGTTGACAAGTGTAAAGGTCCGTCCGGGCCAGAAAGCTCTCCCAGGTACAACAATAGTGACAGTCCCGACAGTTCCGGAACCGGCGCAAGAGATGTACCCCGGTCTGGTTCATCTTCTTACAACACGATGCCGTTAAAGATAGCAGTGTAATTATAATGCTGTCAAATAAAAATATTTGCCTTAGGCCGGTTTCACACGGTGAAGGTGACAGTTTCCTCACGTACCGGAGCCACTGACACACGTAGACACATTGAAATCAATGCATCTGTGCAGATGTCATTGATTTTTTGCGGACCGTGTCTCCGTGTGCCAAACACGGAGACATGTCAGTGTTCGTGGGAGCGCACGTATTACACGGACCCATTAAAGTCAATGGGTCCGTGTAAAACACGTAACGCACACGGATGTTTTCCGTGTGCAGTCCGTGTGCCGTGCTGGAGACAGCGCTTACAGTAAGCGCTGTCCCCCCAGCATGGTGCTGAAGCCGCCATTCATCCGTTCTCTCCAGCGCTCGCTGGGGAGAAGGGATGAAAAATCTTTTTTGTTTTTGTTTTTATGTGTTTAAAATAAGCTTTCGGGCATCCTCCCCCCTCCCACCCCCTGTGCGCCCGGCCGCCGGCATTAAAATACTCACCCGCCTCCCTCGATGCTTGCTCTCCGCCCCGCTGCTTCTCCTGTATGAGCGGTCACGTGGTGCCGCCCATTACAGTGATGGATATGCGGCTCCACCCCTATGGGAGGTGGAGCTGCATATTCATCAACTGTAATGGGCGGCACCACGTGACCGCTCAGTGCAGGAGAAGCAGCGGGGCGGAGAGCAAGCGTCGAGGGAGGCGGGTGAGTATTTTAATGCCGGCGGCCAGGCGCACAGGGGGTGGGAGGGGGGAGGATGCCCGAAAGCTTATTTTAAACACATAAAAACAAAAACAAAAACAAAAAAGAGTTTTTCATCCCTTCTCCCCAGCGAGCGCTGGAGAGAACGGATGAATGGCGGCTTCAGCACCATGCTGGGGGGACAGCGCTTACTGTAGCGCTGTCTCTCCTGCACGGTCCGTGTGGTACCCAGGCGGCACACAGCTGCCGCCTACGTGAGCTCACAGACACACGGACATGGATAACTCCGGTACCGATTTTTTTCCGGTACCGGAATTATCTGGACGTGTGGGACAGGCCTTATGCTGAGCCCCCTGAATAAATAATTGCCCCTCACTTCTGTGCTTACCACCCATCTGCACTGCCGGCAAGTGACATCAGCAACGTAATCACATGGTATGATCACACTGCTGGCGTCGCTCTGACCCGGCGGGCATAGCTTCAATTGTATTCGTGTCTGTTAGATGCGAGTACAATTGATCTCTGGGAGCTGGCACGCTGCAGCTTCTGTGCGCCGGCTGTCAACATGACAGCAGGGTCAGAGAACTCACAACTTCCAGTCCAGGGGCGGCAGAATGCAGACTTTGGGGGGAGACACTTCGGACCACTGCATTTGGCTGCCCAACTACGCCCCCTTCCCAGCTGCGTCTGGGTGCCCCTCCCTAGATACGCCTCTATTATTAGGTGGTACATTACATCATTGACAGATTTTTTCTGTTTATTTATCTTACATTTTTTGGTACCTTCACCAATTGTTTCTATTGGTGTCATTCATGCTGCCCATGGTTTGGACAGTATGAATCATGTGACAGGTTCCCTTTAATAAAGTGTGACCAATATGTTATATGCCCCTCACTGGCGGACACAGACAGAAAAGGGCCCCTGTGCACGAATAATATATGGGCCCTTTGCAGCCCAAGAGCTGCTAAACATGCAAAATTGCACCTGCTTTGGAGGTAGAAATGGGCCCCCTTACCTCTGGGGTCCTGGTGCAGCCATACGGGTTGCACCAATGATATGTCCACTCCTGATGCCACTGAAAAATACAACTCAAGTCATCACGCAAAAAAAAATAAAAAATACAAGCTTTCTTAAAAATTTTTTAATGTCTATCTGGAAATATACTAATTTGCTACTTTGTGAAACTATACTCAATACTACACAAAATATGGCGCAAGCCCCATAGACAGAGGCCTAGGGCTGGAGCGTTTAGTCTGGAGATTATGGTAATTCTAGCGCAGCCAATGAGCAGGAAGGCAGCGGTTTATAGCTGAGCAGCGCCCCTCTGCTTTTTCACTATCCTGTTTTTAAGTGCTCAGTGTCCTCCCCTCTAGGTAAGCACACATGGTGTCCTTGGGTTTGACATTTGGTTATGATATGGGTTCTCTACTGTTTAAGATTCATTTGTACAGCCCATGATGCTGTTTAGCAATTTTCTCTTTTCAAACCCTCTTGATCTCATATATTGTCCTGCTTGCCATAGGAAGCAATGTTGGGAGGTGCATGTTGGACTCTTCACTTCTTACAGGCAGGTTTCTGAAGCGGTTAGCTAGGCTGTATAACATGGCTATAACCCCTGTGTATTTCTCACCGTATGTGAATTCGAGGTTTTTCTCCTTTTGGATCTAACATTACAGAAATTCCCCTTCCTCTGTGACTGCAGACTTATGAATCCACGTCCCCAGTGCATGCACTGTGGGCAATTGCTGGTTTCAGACCCAGGCCAAATTGGGGGCACGACCCCGCTCTGTACCAGTGTATGGAGAGTGAGGCAGAGCCCATGTATAACTCACATGCGCTCCATTCTTGGGTCTGAAACTGTTAAATCCCTACAGTGCATGTGTTGGGGGAGGGGAGTGGGTGTTCATAAGTCTGCAGTCACATGTTCCGTTTTTTTGGTCAGTATTTTACCTCTGTATTTGTTCCCCCTCTGGGAATCCAAGAAAGTATAATAAAAACATATCACCACTTCTGTATTCACCCACTCCTTATGTTAGAGCACAAGTACTGACTGTATGAACGTGGCCTTATTGGCTCTTGATTCGCATGAATTTTTAAGCCTACAAATTGTAATTTAGGGGATAAACATGTCTGATGCCACACCTTAACTCAAAAGAAGAGAAAAAAAACTGATGAAAAGCTCATCAGTTTTAATTTATTAGCTGCAAGGTTTTAGGATGTCTTTTGTTTATACCTCTGGTTTGTTATACTAAAATAAATATAAACCATGGTGAGAGTTTGAAACAAAACGTTTAAGTTGATGGGCTTATGTTGAGTAGTTTACAACTAACCTGAATGGTTTATATAACAAAAAATAAATTAATGTCTGCAAATTGAGATTCTGGTTTGGCTTTTATCCTAAGGCTATGTCTCCACGTTCAGGATGGCCGGCGGTATCGCCGCAGCGGCGAAGCCGCTCGGCGCTAAGCCCCGCCCCCTTTCTGGGACGCGATCATGCCGGATGTGTTAACTCTTCACATCCGGGATGATCGCTCTCTCCCATAGTGCCCTGTGATATGCCTTGCGGGGACGCTGCGTCCCCGCAAGGTGTACGGACATGCTGCGATCTGAAAAGACGCGCAGCATGTCCGGAGTCGCAGGGCCGCCGCGTGCGGGTTTCCACGCATGGTGGAGACGGGATTTCATAAAATCCCCTCCACTATGCTGGAACATCTGGACGCTGCTTGTTTGACGCTGCAGCTCTGCGCAGCGTCAAACAAGCAGCGTTTCCTGACCGTGGAAACATACCCTAAGGCCTCTTTCACACTTCCGTCCTTCAGCTCCCGTCACAATCGGGATATAATATAATATATATATTCATTTTTTTTTTTTTTTTTTTTTTTTCTTTTTTGAGAATGCAGACTTGTATTAGTGACGGATAGCCTTCCATTTCATCCGTCGTGCACTAGATCCTGCGTGTAAAAAAAAAAAAAAAAAAAAAAAAGTCTGTCCGGGCAGAGAAAATTCAGAGGAACGTTTTTTTCTGCATGTCGGAAAATTGGTCGCTGACTGTGAAAAGCAGGAATCCAGCAACGGGTCCCATCTATTCAAACCGAGCATGCGAGAGAATTTCCCATCAGGGAAATGCTCGCTCTCATCTTTTTACTATTGATGCTGCCTATGCAGCATCAACAGTAATAAGACATAATGTTAAAACTAATTTTTTTTTTTAAATCGCAGTATTCTCTCCTACCGGCGTTCCCACGCAGCGTCACCGATGCTACGCTTCCCCAGCTAGCATTCCTAGTAATACATCGCGAAATCTTGCAAGAAGTCGTGGTCTCATGAGACTGCGACTTCTTGTGAGATTTCGCAATGTATTACTAGGAACGCTAGCTGCCGGGAGCATCGCTGCGTGGGACATCAGTAGGTGTGAATACTGAATTTTTTTTATTTACCTAGTTTGTGTTGTGTATGCATTTTTGTATGTTACAATACTTATTAACGGGTTGACATTGACTGTTAGGATTGCTACTTCCAATAGGTGGCACTAGAGTTCTAGTCCTCTTCCCCTCTGAAGAGACAATTTGCTGTATTCAGACTTCTAATGAATAAGGCACCTCTGACTCAAACCTGCCCCTTAAGACTGGCATGGACAAGTCTCACCTTAATTAAGCTAGGGCCTTAGTGTTCTAGTTGATCCCTCCATTTTGTTTAGGGAAAGCTGCTCCATACACCTTGATAACCCTTTTGGCCATACACAGTCGTGCTCACTGGTCTTGTATGTCCTCATTGGTGACTGACGGTGCTGGCTTGCCTTAAGGTACCGTCTCACAGTGGCACTTTGGTCGCTACGACGTCACGATCCGTGACGTTCCAGCGATATAGTTACGATCTCGCTGTGTCTGACACGCTACTGCGATCAGGGACCCCACTGAGAATCGTACGTCATAGCAGATCGTTTGAAACTTTATTTGGTCGCTGGATCTCCCGCTGTCATCGCTGCATCGGCGTGTGTGACACCGATCCAGCGATGCGTTCGCTTGTAACAAGGGTAAATATCGGGTTACTAAGCGCAGCCCTGCGCTTAGTAACCCGATGGTTACCCAGGGACCTCGGCATCATTGGTCGCTGGAGAGCTGTCTGTGTGACAGCTCCCCAGCGACCACACAACGACTTGCCAACGATCACGGCCAGGTCGTATCGCTGGTTGTGATCGTTGGAAAGTTGCAGAGTGTGACGGTACCCTAACGGTACATGATCCAGTGCTGTCAATGAGGGAGGCACGGACGTGCAGAACAATGCACTGAGCCTCTTGGCCACACAAAGGGTGTATGGAGTCATGAGACCGCTAACGCCATATGCACACACTGTGGATTTTGCTGCAGATCCTCAGTGGATTTGATGCTGCAGATCTGCAGCAGTTTTCCATGAGTTTACAGTACCATGGGAGACAAAATCTGCAGTGCACATGCTGCGGGAAAAACTCACGGAAACGCAGCCGTTAATATTCCACAGCATGTTAATTCTTTGTGCTGATTCCGCAGCAGTTTACACCTGCTCTTCAATAGGAATCCACAGGTGTAAAACTGCAGGCGGAATCCGCACAAAAACCGTGGTAAATCCACCGTGCAGATTTACGAAAATCGGTGTGGAAAAATCTGCACACCATTCCGCAGCGTGTGCACGTACCCTAAGGCCTCATGTTCATCAGTGCACTAAACAGGTGGAGTGGAATACCCGATTAAACTGAATTGTGCTGTGGTTGTACTCACATATTATATTTTGAATTCAGATTAATGACTCTATATTCCTTTAGTTCTCATGGCTTCAGAAAATCTTCTCCAGTGCCCATACGACAAGAATCATATGATTCGTAAAAGCAGATTTCCATATCATCTTGTGAAATGCAGAGAGGTAATGTTAACTAACTCATATAAACATGTCTACTGAAGGTTTTGTGAATGTTAGCCCTCCCCCGTCCATAATTCCACATTATAGGGGGGGTCTCATGGCCTCACAGGCCCTGAATGAAATATATTAGCTAAATCTGTGGTCGAGGTAATGCTTTGGCTGTTAGCCAAGAGCAGGTTTTATCTGGTTTTCATCTGGTTTTTGCCTTACTTTTGGCGGTTAAATTTAAAGAATTTGATTGGTTAATGTGGTCTTGGCGGGCTTTTTCTGCTGATATAAAAAGCCCCGCAGTTTGAATTCTCTTCAGTCAACGGTTATTCTGAAGAAACCGAAGATAGAAGTATGGAGGACCTTATGCAACAACTGTTGCTGAGAGCCGGTAAAGAAGACGGTGAAAGCTGGTTAAGAAGTTGCCTGGCTTCTGAGCCTTTACCTGCGACTGAAGTTCCCGGTCCTTCCTCTCATGACCCGAACGCCGAATTTCACCCCCCGGTGCAGGAGTTACCAGCGGCGGCTTCAGCCCGCACTTCAGGTCGTTCCCGGAGAAAGACTCCTCGGAGATCGCAGTCCCCGTCACTTCCGCCGACAAGCCCCGCCGACCGAAGACCGGATGTAAGTAAGAAGCGACGACGTCCATCAAGTGTTTCCTGCAGTGCCTCTCGGGAGCCTTCTGCCCAGCATCAGGAAGCGCCTGTTACCTCATCGCTGAGCGCCGCCTTCCTCCTCGCCGCTGGCAGCCGTAAAAGCGCTGCAGCGGCGTCTTTTACACAGGCGGAGTTCTTACCTCAGGATTCCAGCCAGCAGACTCCGGGGTCGTCCAGCAGATTACAGCCTGATGTCCAGGTCGGCCCTCGGTCATCTCCTCCCTCAAGAAACCTTCAGCCGCCCTCGCTTTCCTTACAAAGCTCGAGTGACGGCTGCCATCCTGACCAGCTATCCAGAGGAAGTGCTTCTAATAGGGGTGAGACAATTAATGTACCCCTGTCTGTTTATCCTGACCAACTGAAAGAAATGATAAGGGGTGTTTTGTCAGAGTCCTTAGGGGATGTTTTTAGCATACCCTCTATTCCTCCATCATCCCCTATTCCTGTCTGTAACCTGTTACCTCAGAACACTTTCAAGGAGGCTTTGACTTGTGAGCTCTCACCACTTGGTTTTCACCTGAGCTCATCTGTCAAAGATCTCATTTGGAACAATAGCTATGTGGACCTATTTTCTTTGCTTCCTCGTAGGGATCAGCTGAATAGACCTGAGAAGGATATTAAACAGGATAGTGATGATTCCAAGCGGGGTTCAGTTAAGTCCTTTAACAATTGGTTACAGGCATTCTCGATCTATTCAGCTGTACTAGGAGGGAAGTTTCCCAATCTTTGTTCCAAATTATTCCAGCATTTGGATATTATTTTAGAGGCCTATCGTAATTTTGGAGGTGTCGCCTGGCTCCATTACGACGAGGCTTTCAGACAAAAATTGGCTGTCCACCCGGATATTAATTGGGGGGTAAAAGATGTCGGGCTGTGGTTTAATTTGATGCTCCCTCAGAGGCACTTTGCTGCCAAACAAACGGTTCCCAGCTTTCAAAAAAAAGGTGTATGTTTCGCATTCAATGAAACTTCTTGCAAATGGGGTAATTCGTGCAGGTTTCGGCACGAGTGCTCCTTCTGCGCTAATCCTCACCCCTTGTTCAAATGTTTCAGAAAACAGTCATCCTACTCAGCTTCGAAAGAATCCATTCCTAAAGGCGCAGACGCCTGTGAAGCTGGTAGAAATGCTGTGGTGGCTAAGCATCTACCCAAATCAGGAGACTAGTAGGCTTTTGTTTAATGGCTTCTGTTTTGGATTTGATGTTCCCCAGTTTAAAGGTTCCGGATGTAAAGTGGTTAGGAATTTACCTACTCTGAACCACCATCCTGAGGTGGCAAGGAAGAAGATTTTTGAAGAACTGGATTTAGGCAGGGTTGCTGGCCCATTTTCCCGTCCCCCGTTTTCGAATTTTCGGGTGTCCCCCCCCCCCCCCCCCCCTTGGGATTGTTCCCAAAAAAGAAACTGGAAGTTATCGTTTAATTCACCATCTCTCCTTCCCTTTTGGCTCCTCCTTGAATGATGAGGTGGACAAGTCTAAATGTTCCGTTTCTTATTCATCATTCGATTCTGCCATTGATCTTCTTCGGAAATTTGGCAGATTCTGTTTGATGTCTAAAGCAGACATAAAATCTGCTTTTAGATTACTTCCTATTAAACCTTCTGGCTTCAATTCTCTGGGTTTTCATTTTGATAATCAATTTTTCTTTGATAAGTGTTTGCCCATGGGTTTTGCGTTATCCTGTTTTTATTTTGAGAGTTTTTCGTGTTTTCTTCACTGGGTATTGGGAACAAGCATTCAGGATGCTGGAATCCTACATTACTTGGATGATTTCCTTTTTGTCGGCCCCCCTTTTTCGGATGCTTGCCTATCAGCACTGAACAGCTTTTCAGCAATGTGTGACTTATTCGGTGTTCCTTTAGCGCATGATAAAACATGCCAACCCACCAATGTGATTGAATTCTTAGGTATTACCTTGGATTCAATGCATATGGAATGTAGACTTCCGGATGAAAAAATTTCTAAATTATGCTCCACCCTCGACAAATTCTTGCAGCGTAAGAAGGTTACTCTAAAGGAAATGCAGTCTCTTTTGGGTCTGTTGAACTTCGCCTTACGCGTTATCCCGATGGGTAGGAGTTTTTCCAGGCGTCTTTATGACTCGACGATTGGAGTCTCTTCTCCGGAATCTCATATCAGAATATCATCTGAATTGAGGGAGGATTTGGTGATTTGGCGTACATTTTTGACCACCTACAACGGTAAAAGCTGTTGGCAATCGGCTTTCACCCTTGCTGACAATTTCAATTTTGCTTTTTCCTGTAAAGGGGAGTTAGGTTGTGGTATCCTTTTTTCTCCTCACTGGTTTTTCCACAAATGGCCAGATTCTTGGGTCCGGAACAGGATAGTAGAGAATGCTATGGTTCTGGAACTCTTTTCTATCTTCATTGGCCTGTCTCTGTGGGGGCACTTACTAAAGGATAATAGGATTTTATTTTTGTCTAACGATCCCGGTGTTATTCTTGGAATTAACACTTTCATCCAAGAATCGCTGGGCTTTGAGAATCCTGAGACAGTTGGTACTCCTTTGTTTAAAGCTGAATATTTGGCTAAAAGCTAAAAGTGGAACAAGTAAATTATCTGTAATCACCGATTCTATTTGCTGTCAACAATGGCAAATCTTTCGCCAACAGGTTCCCTCTGCAGATCTGGATTCCGCGGCTTGCCCTCGTCAGATTTGGGAAATAATTCTGAATTGATTCCTCGCTTTATCGCTAATTCATTATCAGCCAGAACATGGGCTGATTACTCAGCCGCATGGCAAGATTGGATTAACTTTTGCAATCTTAACAATTTTAATTTCAGCATGTCCAGTCCTATTTCGGGTTTGAAATTTCTCGAGTTTTTATGTAATAAAGGTCTTTCTTTTTCGGCGGTATCTAAATCCCTAGCTGGGATCTCGTTTTTTCTGAAATTGCTCGGCAAAACTCCTTTGACGGGTTTATTCCCTATTAAACAATTTTTGAAAGGTTTTAAAAGGTCTAGTTTTAAACCAGATAATAGACGTCCGATTTCCCTTTCCTTTTTGAAAGACCTTTGTTTATCCCTCCGTGAAGTTTGTACAGATTCTTTTGAAACCACTTTATTTTCTTCTGCTTTTTCGTTAGCATATTTTGGTGCTTTGCGGATCGGGGAATTGGTTTCAGAGAAAAAATGCAACCCTTCGGGTTTGATGGTTTCAGATGTGTCAATTTTGGACTCACATTTAATTTTATTTGTTAGGCGCTCTAAAACTGACCAGTTGGGCAGAGGTGTTAGACTAAGAATCGAGGCGAAACTTGATGAAATCTCCTGCCCGTTATTTAATACCTCAAATTGGCTTCGTGTTAGACCTTCTCTTCCTGGTCCTTTGTTTATCCATTCAGATGGTTCTCCCGCGACGATTTTCCAATTCAACTCGGTTTTGAAGAAGTGTTTGCGTTTTTTTAAAAAAGATCATTTAAAATTTACCTCTCATTCCTTCCGAATAGGTGCGGCAACAGAGGCTGCGAGAGCTGGTCTGCAGAACTCTCAGATAATGCAACTGGGTAGATGGGAGTCAGGTAGATTTAAGCTGTATGTTAGGCACGATCTTTATGATGACTGACTTTGATTTCATTTCAGGTGCCAGAGTTGTATGGATCATAGGACACTCTTATGTGTTCTGGGCGCAGAAGAGAGCCAACCAACGCTTTTATTCTGAGAACCTTTCTTTCAGCCAAGATTCAGTTTTAATTTTTTGGCACAGCGTTAAAGGCTTATCCTGGTTTAATTTATTTCCTGAAGTTAATAGATGCTTCGTTAAATTTCCTCCTCCCGATTTGGTTATTTTCCATCTGTGTGGGAATGATCTCGGGAGATCCAAAACCCTAGATCTTTTATCTCGATTAAGATCTGATTTTGTTTCTTTTAAACAATCTTTTCCTTTCACTTGTTTTGCATTCTCCGAGATCATTCCTAGGTTAATTTGGTTTACGAAAGAGCTATCTTTTTTTGAGAAAATTCGGAAACGAGTCAACAGAGGTTTGTGCAGATTTCTGCCAATGATTAATGGGTTTTCTTTTAGACACATTGAACTCGAGGGTTTTTTACCCGGCTTATTCCGTACTGACTTGGTTCATCTTTCAGACATAGGTTTGGACATTTTCAATTTAGACCTGCAGACAATGGTGGAGCAATGGCTGTGTTGTAGTGGGGGGGCCAGGTCTCTCTGAGCCCCGGCTTTTGGAAAATCGCCCTTTGGGTGGATTGGTGGTATGGTGGTTAAACTTACGGTTATTTATGAGTTATTAATTTAAAGAAATTGATATGTGTTTTATGGTTCTTAAAGTTACTCTAAAATAAATGACACGGCCTTTACTTCCACCTACTGTCTCTGGTGTCTTTTATTGTATGAATGGGCCTTGTGTGGCCATGTTAGCCCTCCCCCGTCCATAATTCCACATTATAGGGGGGGTCTCATGGCCTCACAGGCCCTGAATGAAATATATTAGCTAAATCTGTGGTCGAGGTAATGCTTTGGCTGTTAGCCAAGAGCAGGTTTTATCTGGTTTTCATCTGGTTTTTGCCTTACTTTTGGCGGTTAAATTTAAAGAATTTGATTGGTTAATGTGGTCTTGGCGGGCTTTTTCTGCTGATATAAAAAGCCCCGCAGTTTGAATTCTCTTCAGTCAACGGTTATTCTGAAGAAACCGAAGATCCCGCCCACCCTCCCTTATTTTAATTGCTACCCTGTCGTGTTCATTTATTTTGTGAGGAAAATCGCCCTTTGGGTGGATTGGTGGTATGGTGGTTAAACTTACGGTTATTTATGAGTTATTAATTTAAAGAAATTGATATGTGTTTTATGGTTCTTAAAGTTACTCTAAAATAAATGACACGGCCTTTACTTCCACCTACTGTCTCTGGTGTCTTTTATTGTATGAATGGGCCTTGTGTGGCCATGTGCACACGTTCAGTATTTTTCTTTTTTTTTTTTTTGCTATAAAAACGTGAAAACACTTACTTACATATGCCTCCTATTATTTACAGTGTATTCCGCATTTCTTGTGCAAGTGTTGCATTTTTTTTCCGCGAAAAAATCGCATCGCGGGGGAAAAAAAAAGCAACATGTTCATTAAAATTGCGGGGATTCCGCACACCTAGGAATGCATTGATCTGCTTACTTCCCGCATGGGGCTGTGCCCACCATGCGGGAAGTAAGCAGATTATGTGCGGTTGGTACCCAGGGTGGAGGAGAGGAGACTCTCCTCCACGGACTGGGCACCATATAATTGGTAAAAAAAAGAATTAAAATAAAGTCATATACTCACCTTCGATGGCCCCCGCAGTCTTCCCGCCTCTCAGGTGCATGCTTCCGTTCCTATAGATGGTGTGTGTGTAGGACCTGCGATGACGTCACGTGACCGCAACGTCATCGAAGGTCCTGCACCACACCATCTATAGGAACGGACGCCGCTGAGGAGATCGGCTGTCTGCAGAAGGTGAGTATAACCCTTTTTTTTATTATTATTTTTAACATTATATCTTTTACTATTGATGCTGCATCTATAGTAAAAAGTTGGTCACACTTGTCAAACACTATGTCTGACAAGTGTGACCAACCTGTCAGTCAGTTTTCCAAGCGATGCTACAGATCGCTTGGAAAACGTTAGCATTCTTCAAGCTGATTTCGCTTGCAAAATGCAAAAAAAAAACCGCGAAAAAATGCGGATTTCTTGCAGAAAATTTCCAGTTTTCTTCAGGAAATTTCTGCAAGAAATCCCGACGTTTGCACATACCCTAACTGTCTTTGTAAGGTCCCATGTTGGGTGATGTCCAGTGTTATATACTGTAATAAACCACCTAGCTGTAACTTGTGTACTAGTAGCTAATCCCTACTGCAATGCCTCAATTTTCACACAGGAATCTCTAAGGGTACCGTCACACATTGAAATTTCCATCGCTACAACGTTACAATTCGTGACGTTCTAGCGATATCGTTACGATATCGCAGTGTCTGACACGCAGCAGCGATCAGGGATCCTGCTGAGAATCGTACGTCGTAGCAGATCGTTTGGAACTTTCTTTCGTCGCTTGATCACCCGCTGACATCGCTGGATCGTTGTGTGTGACAGCGATCCAGCGATGTCTTCGCTTGTAACCAGGGTAAACATCGGGTAACTAAGCGCAGGGCCGCGCTTAGTAACCCGATGTTTACCCTGGTTACAAGCGTAAACGTAAAAAAACAAACCGTACACACTCACCCGTCGGTGTCCTTCAGGTCCCTTGCAGTCTGCTTCCTGCTCTGAGTGCCGGCCGGAAAGTGAGAGAGCAGATCACAGCGGTGCTGCGCTCTGCTCTCACTGTACGGCTGCACTCAGAGCAGGAAGCAGACTGCAAGGGACCTGAAGGACACCGACGGGTGAGTATGTACGGTTTGTTTTACGTTTACGCTTGTAACCAGGGTAAACATCGGGTTACTAAGCGCGGCCCTGCGCTTAGTTACCCGATGTTTACCCTGGTTACCCGGGGACTTCGGCATCGCTCCAGCGCCGTGATTGCAACGTGTGACCGCAGTCTACGACGCTGGAGCGACGATCATACGATCGCTGCGACGTCACGGATCGTGCCGTCGCAGCGATGAAAATTTCAATGTGTGACGGTACCCTAAGGGCCAGTAGTGGTAATGCTGTTAGGCCTCACTCACACTTGTGAATACAACAGATGAATGCAATCTGATTGCACTCTGACCAATGTTGTTCAATGGGGCAGTGCAGATATAATAAAGTTAGAAAAATTGTGCTTTATTTGGCATGAAAGAAAATCACACGTCATATGGACCATCAGTATGGCATTTAAGTCTTATAGATGCATTATAATTCTGTAGCATAAACTGTAAAAAAAAAAAAAAAAAGTGTAAACAGATGGCCAGTGAGAAATTGTCCCACTGGATGAGAATGGGACCAAATATTTAGATGTAAGAGTGAGCAAACTCTTAATACTTTCAGAACAAAGAACAAAACTCTGGATGCCTGCTGTCACCAATATTTCATGTTCCGTGCTAATGGTCTTATCATATCACTATTGGGGTCATATGTTGCTGTCTTGTTGCAACCTCTCATGCCCACTCTCTTCTTCAAATCAGCAGCATGTCAATCCTTTCAGCATTCTTTTGCTCGAAAGAACCAGTAAAGATCTCTAGATATTAGTCCTAGTGGTCGCTGTCAGAAAAGCAAAAGGCTGTTCAAGGTGATGCCCCCTCACTATATGCCGCATAAGGGTATGTGCAGACATTTAAGTATTTGGTGTAGAAATGTCTGCATATCTTGGCAAGAGAAACACATTCTAAGCCATCCTAGGCACCGTACCCTGTCTATCCTGAGGGTAGGGGGCCCAGAGCTGCAAGTTCCAAACCAGAAGTGGGATATAGATGGATCTCCTTCAGAAAGGAACCAGGGGCAACCAAACAACCCCAGTTAATGACAAATTGGTGTGAGTGGTGGGGATGATTGAGGTATCTCCCCTTGGATCTGTGACAGAGGTTCTATTGGATGTTTGTGTTGTGTGGGTTTTTTTTTTTTTTTTTTTTTTTTATTTCTGGGTGTACCCATGTCTGTTTGGCTGTATTTAATGAGTTTTCTTTTTGGAGCTTTATTCGAGTAGATAATAAGCTAAACTGCTATGCACAAGTGCTTCCTCATAACTAGAATGGCTGATGCCTTTGGCCTTGCACAATATGTGGAGGCTAATTTCAACTTTGTTCATTATTGGCAAATAACTATGTACTTGGATACTTCCTGGAGGGTTTCCCTGCCTTAATCCCATATTTATTTATTTTCTTTTTATTTCTTTGCAGAATAACAAAGCCATAGCGAAGGTGCTGGCTATCTGTCCATTTAATGCTCGTCATAGGATGCCCAAGCCAGAGCTTGACTTGCACATGGAAAGCTGTGAGAGTAAATGTAATCTGGCACCTATCCCTGGTAAATACTCTATCATAAAATCCTAGCTAGAAGAGACCTCCATGGTCATTCTGTCCAGCCCCCTGCTCAATGAAGGAATCACTAACCCATCTGACAGGTCTGTCCAGCCTCTGTCTCAAGACTTCCATTGAAGGAGAACTCGCTATCTCTTGAAGCAGCCTGTTCCACTCACTGTCAAGTTTTTGTTTGTTTTTTTTCTAATCTTTATCTTCTTTCACTTTCATTCCATTGCTTCTCATGTTGTCTTTTCTTATTAGTTCCTTAGGCTAGGTGGCCACTATGCCTGTACCTCTAGCCACAGTATGTCTGGAAGCTTTTCCCAGATGCATAGTGCAAGTTCTCCTTAGGCAACCATTCAGCAGACTGAGGCTAAAAGTTTCATTGGAATCAATGTGGCCACTGGCCAGTATGTGTCCTGCATACATTTTTAAAGGGGTTGTCCAATATTATATACAGTAATTCTTATTGATAGTGTGGCCTTCTGTATTGACAAGTAGTTATATAGGACTATTAATTTTGTACTAGGGGCCACTAACTAACTGGTAACTAGCTGCTTACTAGCTACCTGTTCAGGCCAGTGCAAATCTCTGCTGGCACAAAGTGGTCAGCCCGCTTCTGTGACTTCCACTGCTGGCAACATGACACCAGTGGTAGGTAGTAAGCAGCTAGCTACCTGTTAATGAGCCCCTAGTACAAAATTAATAATCCTGTATCTGCATTTCTCAAGAGGCCACTAAAAAGTTGTGAATTGAACTTTTGCTGTCCAAGGGGAGACACAGTAGCATTGGTACTACTTGGAAACTGACCTCAGACACTAATATCCATGTTAAAGATAGATTCAATGTTTATCTTGTAAAATAAAATCGGATACACTTTTTTTGTTCCCTCCCCTTTTCTATTCTTTAAAACTTGTTTTAATGTAACCATGCATCTTCAGTTCTAAACAAAATTGTCTTTTCTTGACAGATGATGCAGTGATGCAGAAAGCAGAGCCCATCTCTAACTGGCAGAGCCCTCCATGTGAGGAGAACTGGGATGAAGGTAAGCATGCACTAGGACAAGCGGTCCAGAGGGTGCAGCACTTTATCATAAGATAATCTTCTTTTGCATCTATAACAGAAGAGTCATCTACTCCATTTGTTTTATATGAATTTGGCAACTATCAGCCTTACATGGCACAGGAAGCTATGCGGTCTCCAACCAGGTCAGTAGAACTTGTCTATGGGGTGGTGGAATTCTATCTTTTCTCTCATTCCCTAATTAATCTGTTTTGTCCCAATAGCCCCCAAAATACCTGGAAACCTACAGTGCCAAGTAGCCCTGTGTCACCCTCCTATGCAGGTATGTGTCCAGGTATTAGATCTTTCCTAGTTTAATAGGGGCCTACATCATAAAATACTTGGACCTATACAGTGAAACCTTGCCATAAAATTGTCCTCTAGGGACAAGGTTGTCCTCTTCAGAATAGTATGAGACCAGCAATGGGGAAACCATAATGCATTACAACTCTGACCTCAATGCAAAACCAAAGTCTCTCAGCACATCAAAATGTACTTTATACTATTTAATCCAGGTGTAAACTTGTTATGGGGGTGTGGGAGCGAGGTGTTGAAGCTATGAAATGGCTGTCTATAGTTAGGTGGGTCAGTATAAATTGAGGCAACTGATTGGGGGAAGGATGTTGACAGGGAGGTCTGGAGGCTTTAGATAGATGGGTTCTTAAAGGTACCTACTTCTGTTTTTTTGTTTTTGTTTTTTTTTTTAAGGTGGATCTGGAGCTGTAAAAAACCAAGAACGTGTGTATCCAAACGAGGAAGAATGGCCTAGGTAAAGTACTGACTTTTTAATGCGCTTTGAAGGGAAAGCTCAGTAGAGAAGCTGCACTACAACAGTCCACATTACTTCCCTAGCCCTCCTGTTATGAACTACCCTGGAGTCTAGACAGAGAATGCCCCCTATAGTCTGTGCTACCCTCTAAAGCAGGGACTCTTAAACCTTCTTTTGACACATCAAACATGTTTATTCGAACTTATCTTAAATCATAAACTTTTTAACTGTATTTAATAGTTGTCCTTAAAGGACTTGAGCCTACGATCATCTGATTGCTTGTGCTATACATGGTGCATTAGTACTGCTATGTATAGTGGAAATCACTATTTCCTATAAATGCCAGCCATGGGCTCACAATCACAGGAGGAACATAATGACAGGCACAGGGGTCTTCAGTAGACCACACCCCACGATCAAGTCACAGGCACACCAATAGGTCTATGGAATGATGTGCCCCCCACAGGATTTAACAGGTTAACAGCCACAGCCTGAACTCCGCTACACCCATAGCTCTTCAAGGCACATGATAGCTGATTAAATAAGCAATCATGTGTATAGAAAGATGCAAGCCCGCATCAGTCAAGATTCACACTACTCTTGACTTACATGTACATCAAGTGGTGAAGGAGTTGATGGCTGCTGGGGACCGAGCAGCACTATAGACTAATCAGACAGATGGTCCTCGGCAGCTTCTCTTCCCGCTGGGAGTGACTGACAGGTCTCTGCCTACATGTGCATATGGGCAGAGGTTTGCTTACCCCCCCCCCACCTCTGCATCCAAAACACCACAACATTTCAGTTAAACATGCCTGGCTGACATCATGTAGCCATGTCTGATACATGCTGCCCATGCATTGGTTAGTATGCATCTGTTGTTGGGTTCCCTTTAAAATTGTAATCTTCTGAACCCAGTAATATCAATTCTCATCTTCACTAGGAGAACTACCTCCTGCTACACCACAACTAGCTAGCACCTCAGATGCCAGCCTCGGATTGTGAAGCACTGGTCTACTGAAGCGTTTTATTATATTTGCATGAAAATACACACTACCTCATTTCATATCACAGGTTTGACCTAAAATTCACTAAACTTCTAGTAAAAGCCAAGTATATGGGAATATAAACACAAATGGACTACTAGAATGCACATCTTGCTGTATGATAAATTAAAACATTTATTGACATCTTAAAATGGAACATGTAACTTGATCATGGTGGTTATAGCTCATATAGTCCCTGTGCATTTCATTGCTCCTTTATTTGGTGACTCATCAGGACTGTCTGTTTGAGTTCGCACAAACGCTGGACACTTGGTAAAACTAAAATATTAATCTGATCACCCCTGCCCACTAAATCCGAATGTATAGTACAGGTCAACTTCTCAAGCTTCAGACATTGCCTAAACCTCAGCCCTCAAATGGCACAAACTCCAGGAACATCTGGTAATGCTAACCCTTAAATACATACTAACAATATGTAACTTCTCAGTGTTGCCCAATTGTATATTACAGCACAACATTGAGGTGTGAGGTTAACTTCACACTGGGCATTTTCTGCTGCTTTTTTTTTTTTTTTCTGCAGCAAAACCTGATCTTGGCAGGAAAGAAGCTGCGGCAAACACAAGTTTTGGGGTGTGGTTTTTTGGGGTTTTTTTTGTCCATACTAATGTCCTTGGATTTTCAGCAGAAAATTATACCTGCATTTTTTTTTTTTTTTCAACACCCATTCAAGTCAATGGGTGAAAACGCAGCAAAAACGCTGAAAGTGACATGCCCTATGTCAGAAAAAATCACAGCAAAGCACAAACTACTGATCAAACAAAAAACCAATGTGTGGATGAGACTTCTGAAATCTCATAGGCTTTGCTGGTATTGTTAAAAAAAAAAAAAAGATGAAAATTAGCATAAACGCAGCAAAAACGCCCTGTGTGAACTTACCCTAACAATAGTCTCTCTACTATGAGGTGTCACAGAATGCTATTCCATTGTATCAATGCAGCATAGCATTGGGATTATCTATACTCTACCTACTCATATTTATCGCAGCCTTCCCCCGGTTTCAGATCCTGCGTGGCTGCTGGTATCAGACCAGCAAAAGTGGCTTATTCTTAGACACTGGCCCTACATGTATTCCATAATTGCCTTTTATCTTGCAGCCTCGGTGCTCATGGGAAGGCTAATCGTCACTGGAAGAAGTAGTTATGGGCACTGGTAAGAAGTAAGTTTTAAAGTAATATATGCTTGGTCAAATTTTAAAAGGAACATGACACTTAACCCATAGTATCTAACGTGCAAAGGGATGAATTACAATTGGCGTTTTATACGCCAGCATTAACTACAATATGTTCCAAATTATTATGCAAATGACATTTTTCTCGGATTTTCCTAAATGGTCGGTGCAAATGACAGTCAAATAAGTAATCACCTGTTAGATTATACATCGAATTTTATTGAAGAAACCTCCCAATGATAACAGTATAATCTCCAAAATGAATAAAAACTCAAAATGCACTGTTCCAAATTATTATGCACAGTAGAATTTCTAAACATTTGATATGTTTTAAAGAACTGAAAATGCTCATTTGTGGAATTTGCAGCATTAGGAGGTCACATTCACTGAACAAAAAAGCTATTTAACTCCAAAACATCCTAACAGGCCAAGTTATGTTAACATAGGACCCCTTCTTTGATATCACCTTCACAATTCTTGCATCCATTGAACTTGTGAGTTTATGGAGTTTCTGCTTGTATTTCTTTGCATGAAGTCAGAATAGCCTCCCAGAGCTGCTGTTTTGATGTGAACAGCCTCCCACCCTCATAGATCTTTTGTTTGATACTCCAAAGGTTCTCTATAGGGTTGAGGTCAGGGGAAGATGGTGGTCACACAATGAGTTTATCTCCTTTTATGCTCATAGCAGCCAATTACTCAGAGGTATTCATTCTCATGCATGAAGATGATTTTGTTCCTGAAGGCACGTTTCTGCTTTTTAGACCATGGAAGAAAGTTGTCAGTCAGAAACTCTATATACTTTGCAGAGGTCATTTTCACACCTTCAGGAACCTTAAAGGGCCCCACCAGCTTGTTCCCTATGATTCCAGCCCAAAACATGACTCCTCCACCTCCTTGCTGACGTCGCAGCCTTGTTGGGACATGGTGGCCATCCACCAACCATCCACTTCGATCCAGGTTCGATGGACTCCAGACGCACCAGCAACTTCAAATAACTGTTTGCTGCTTTGTAATGGTATTTTGGCAGCTGCTCTTAATCCAATGAATTTATCTGCCAGAAAACTTCCTCATTATGCCTTTCTTTGCATGAACTCTGTTTGTGCTCTGTTTCAGTCACAAATCTCATCACAGTATGATGATCACTCTTAAGTTTTCGTGAAATATCTAATTTTTTCATACCTTGTCCAAGGCATTGCACTATTTAACGCTTTTCAGCAGCAGAGAGATCCTTTTTATTTCCTTTATTGCTTGAAACCAGTGACCTGCATAATGTGGCACATCATTTTTGAGTAGTTTTCCTTTAACTAGAATCACCTGGAAAACTAATTATCACATGTGTTTAAGATTGATTTCAGTGAGCCCTGAGACACAATACCATCCACGAGTTTAATTGAAAAACAAAACAATTAAATCTTTATGACACTTAAATCCAATTTGCATAATTTGGAACACAGTGTAGGCATATCTTACTCCAGTGCTTACTTCATTAAGTGCACTTCTTAAACTACCAGAAACTACTCCAGTTGGACCAGAGTAAGAAATTCTCGGCACTAACCATGGTACATGTATGGAGATGGCTGAACACCCCACAAACCATGTAAAAATGGGGTGCACTGCTCAAGGTTCCCCCTGTGGGGAAAGAAAATTGACAAGTTGCACTTGCCATATAAAGTTGTCCCTTAAAACATGTGGTCATGGAGAGGAGGTAAGTGCAGTTAGCCAGACAACCATCTTGCTTATGAAGATTCTTCCACTTGCTGTCCCTGACTTTTTTTTTTTTTTTTATACCTATAACTTTGTAAAATTTTTAAAAATGCAAAATATAAAAACTTCTTCTGAAGTTTTCAAACTCTGAAAATTATCCCTTTAATCCTGATAGTCATACCACACAATGGGTAGCATACTTGGCAAGGCCGAAAAGACATTTGTCCATTCAGTTTAGCCTATATTCTGTCAGAATAAATCCCCAGATCTACGTAATAAATAAAATTACATAATTAGAAATACATTTCCTTATGCCTGCTTTATAGGAGCACCAGCTGAAAAAATGTTTTATTGTTGGGATGCTCGAAGTTTTAAAACTGTAGGCATAATTCTTTTCAAGGTAAATTTTTTTTTTTTTTTTTTTTTCAATATGACAACGTTAGGTTTTTTACATAACTTTGGTTTTTCCAGTATCTTTTATTTTTTTTTCTCATTACACCTTTTACTGATTAACTTTTAAGCATTTGTTTCTGAATACATCAATATCAAATGTGTTATTATTTTGAACAGGCCAACTTGAACTTTTAGATTTTAATATTTTACTTTATACTTGCCCCAACAGCTTCCATTGGAGACTTAAGGCCCCGTCTCACATAGCGATTTACCAACGATCACGACCAGCGATACGACCTGGCCGTGATCGTTGGTAAGGCGTTGTGTGGTCGCTGGGGAGCTGTCACACAGACAGCTCTCTCCAGCGACCAACGATCAGGGGAACAACTTCGGCATCGTTGAAACTGTTTTCAACGATGCCGAAGTCCCCCTGCAGCACCCGGGTAACCAGGGTAAACATACAAACAGGGCCGCACTTAGTAACTCGATGTTTACCCTGGTTACCAAAAAACAAACACTACATACTCACCATCTGATGTCCGTCAGATCCCTTGCCGTCTGCTTCCTGCTCTGACTGAGTGCCGCCGTACAGTGAGAGCAGAGCGCAGCGGTGACGTCACCGCTGTGCTCTGCTCTCACTGTACAGCCGGCAGACAGTCAGAGCAGGAAGCAGACGGCAAGGGACCTGACGGACATCAGATGGTGAGTATGTACGGTTTTTTTTTTTTTACATTTACGCTGGTAACCAGGGTAAACATCGGGTTACTAAGCTCGGCCCTGCGCTTAGTAACCCGATGTTTACCCTGGTTACCAGTGAAGACATCGCTGGATCGGTGTCACACACACCGATTCAGCGATGTCAGCGGGACCTCAACGACCAAAAAACGGTCCAGGCCATTCCGACACGACCAGCGATCTCACAGCAGGGGCCTGATCGCTGGTACGTGTCACACATAGCGAGATCGCTACTGAGGTCGCTGTTGCGTCACAAAACTTGTGACTCAGCAGCGATCTCGCTAGCGATCTCACTATGTGAGACGGGGCCTTAAGGGTATGGTTCCACAATCAGTAAACACGGTGGATTGGACACTGCATACAGCCACAGCACCCAGATGTTGCAGTATAGTGAAGGGGATTTTATGAAATCCCATCTCCACTATGCATCTAAAGATGCAGGTGGCAGACCTGCATGAACACACATGCGGTGCATCTCTATAGACTGCAGCATGTCTGTTTATCTTGTGGAGATGCTCAGTCTCCAAGATAAGTAGCACCGTCCTATGTATAGGATGCGGTGGTTCAGCATGTGTTCAATGAACACAGGCAGAATCACAGTGCATACAAAAGCCAGCAGCACTTTGGACAGAGCTGCATCCAAAGCGCTGCAAATGCTGAATGTGGAAACATGCCCTTAAGGCCGGTTTCACACGTCAGTGGCTCCGGTACGTGAGGTGACAGTTTCCTCACGTACCGGAGACACTGACCCACGTAGACCCATAAAAATCAATGCATCTGTTCAGATGTCATTGATTTTTTGCGGACCGTGTCTCCGTGTGCCAAACACGGAGACATGTCAGTGTTCGTGGGAGCGCACGGATTACACGGACCCAATAGTCAATGGGTCCGTGTAAAACACGGACATTCTCCGTCTGGGGTCCGTGTGGCGTGCCGGAGACAGCGCTACAGTAAGCGCTGTCCCCCCCCCCCCCCCCCCCACTGGTGCTGAAGCCACGATTCATATGTTCCCTGCAGCAGCATTTGCTGCAGAGAAAATATGAAGAATAGTGTTTAAAATAAAGATCTATGTGTCCGCCGCCCCCCCACCCCCTGTGCGCCCCCCCCCCGCTGTCCTGAAAATACTCACCCGGTCCCTCGTTGGCTGTTGCTCCTTCCTGGTCTGGCCGCGGCTTCCACTGTATGCGGTCACGTGGGGCCGATCATTTACAATCATGAATAGTCGGCTCCGCCCCTATGGGAGGTGGAGCCACATATTCATGACTGTAAATGATCGGCCCCACGTGACCGCATACACTAGAAGCCGCGGCCAGAGCAGGAAGCAGCGAGGGAGGCGGGTAAGTATTTTCAGAGCAGCGGGGGGGGGGGGGCAGACACAATAGATCTTTATTTTAAACACTATTCTTCATATTTTCTCTGCAGCAAACGCTGCTGCAGGGAACATATGAATCGCGGCTTCAGCGCGATGCAGGGTACCACACGCGTGGGTAACACACGCTCCGTGTGGTACCCACTCGCCATACAGGCGGCACACGTGTGCTGCACGTATGGCCTACGTGAGTTCCCAGGCACACGGACACGGATAACTCCGGTACCGATTTATTCCGGAACCGGAATTATCTGGACGTGTGGGACAGCCCTAAAGCTGCGATCTGATCCATTGTGCTACACAGCAGATCAATCAAACCTGCTGAGCTGATGAAACACACCTGTCAGAAATATGGGCTCAGTGCCGAGCCTGCATTAAAGGGAAGACTAACATGATGTAGTAATGTCACGTCTTGAAGGGGTTAAGGGACCTATATTGTAAAAACCCAAAGTGATACCATTTTAAAACAGAACACCAACATTCTCTCAATATATTCAAAATTGTTGTTAACCATCTAGATGCCATAGTCATTATCGACAGCCTTAAAGGGTTTAGTCGTGTTGGCTGTAGTCATACACTGCCAAATATTGACCAATCAGGCAATGTAATTTAATTAAATCTGTTGGTTGAATGTCCTATAAGTTATTGGCATTCTGGCAGGCACAGGATGACTGCTCTACTGAAACACTGCAGCATGTCGGAGAAAATGCACTCTGAAAAACTGGATGGGAATGAATGTTTCAGATCACTAGGCCCAGACATGCTCCCCTAGCCTAACCAATCTCTTCCTATAGGTGCCATCTGGCTTTATAAAGTGGGTTTGCTCTGAAGTTTCAGAGTAAAGTCTACATGGTGGCAATAGAGCCAATGTCTGATTCATGTGACTAAGAGGACAGGTTACATTTAACTGCATGATGTGTATGGTCAGTCTACTTCTCTATACCATGGCTAGCTTTTCAGACTTGTAAGGCATGGTTTTTCCCCTCCCACTTTCCCCTTATGAAGCTTTAAAAGGCAAGTCTGTAACTAGCATCAATCTGTAATCTTACTGCAGAACACCAAAGTAACATACTACCTTTCTATTAATCACTACAATGGATCATGCCCTACAACAAGCCAAGTGCACACAAGCAACATGTGTGGATTATAGCGAACCTGTCATCAGGATTTTGCTAAGTAAACTAGTGCAACAGCACCAACCTGACCATCTGACTAAAATCATACCTGGGTTGAATCACCAACCTGACAAATGGCTGTATTTTACTTGACAATCCTGATGACAGGTTCACTTCAAGTAGGATATAGTGATGGTGCACTTTAATCATACTTAAGAACACTTGTAAAATCGGGTTTTCACTTCATGAAATGGGAGCCTGGACTCTGCCATTGGCAACATTGCTAGGTGTTTTCTTGTGGGGGGCCTTTCTCCACTTATCAGACTCTTCTCTTCCCCCCTCACACTAATCAATCATGGTAGATGTTACTAGTGATTTGAGCAGATTACAGCTGCTGTCTTAAACTTTAGGAAGGTGAAGAAAACTGCAGCAACAGATTAAACACCAAAGTGAAACGTGTAGCTCACCAGAGCTAAACTGCTTTATAGAATTACTTTGAGGGTGTGAGCTCAAAGAAAATCTGGTTTGTATGGCAACCTCACAGTAGCTAGACTGCCTAAACCCTACTCCAGTTGGGCTTGGGTAATGAGGAGGATCTGCAGAAGGGTACAGCCTTCAGATAATTGGACAATAGCACAACTTAAAATTCAACATGGACTTGGAACCATCAGATGCACTTCCATTGTAGACATTCAGCTTTCAAACACTTGAATCTCTTCCTACTTGAGACAAATTCAAGATGTCTAAGGCTAGGTTCACATTGCGTTAATTGGTGTCCGCTAGCGGACTCCGTTACATGGCGAAATTGTCGCAATTAATGCCATGTAACGGGTCCGTTAGCGCACCCATTGACAGCAATGTGCTAACGGGTTGCCAATGCATCGCTAGCGCATGCCATTTTTGGCACGCGCTAGCGATGTGCCATTATTTTCTGACGGACCTTGGACACTGCTTGCAGCGTTCGAGGTGCGCCCGAGGTCCATTCCTCGCTAGCGCAGATCGGGGATCTGCGCTAGCGGGATCGGCAAACACTATCCCTATAGATACATTGCGTTAGCGCAATCTGCTAGCGCTATGCGCTTAACAGATTGCCCTAACGCAATGTGAACCTAGCCTAAGGCTTAAAAGAGGCACTTTGTAGGTCCTGCTTCCACATCAGTAGGATGTTATGTCACATCTTCCTTATACTGTAAGTCTGTAACTTTTTTTTTTTTTCCCTCGCCATAAACTTGCATGAGATCAGATGTGGCATTTTACTTTGTATTGATGATTCTCTTCTTCTTTCTTTTAGGTTTTAAGACACATGAGGACATGAGCAACTTTTTAACCAGCCTTTTAACTTGTTTTAAACTTTTTAAAATCCAATTTTACTAGTGACCATGATATTTTGATATCAATACATTTTGTGAACTAATAAACACATTTTTTTAAAACAAATGGTGTGGTTTTTTTTTTTTGTTTTTTTTTGGGGGGTGGTGGGGTACCAAGATGCAAGGAAGCCTCACATCTCGCACTCCATGGCAAAGGGAAACTCTTCCTTATATTGGCAGCACAAATTGACATGCTGTGGATTTCAAACTCGCAGCATGTCGGCGTTTTAGTTCTCAAAGCCTGAAATTCCAGTCTTGTGCAGTAGATCTTCAACACAGGCATACACAATGGAAAATGCACGGTCTCCACATCATTCATTCACACATGAATGAGATGTGTTGCAGTGCTTTGTGGTTGTATTTTTTTTGTTTTTTAAATCTTTGGACACTGCATTACTTTCAATTTGTTTGTCCAGAGACCATTTATATTTCTCATCTAATTTGTAAATTGCCTATTAATTACAGTACTGACATCCTAATGTTTTTCATGACCACTCCTATTCCCCTCCCTGAACTAACAATATTGTAAAAACTGAAATGGATAAAAAAAAAATCAAACACAACTGGTAGGGAATCAATCAATTCTCCTTGCCAGTTTTAGGATTAATTCACGTAATTTAGCACTGAATCAATAGATAGTGACCAAGTGGCTATAAAGATGCAGGCAAAGGGCATTGGACTGGCAGTCTAAGGCTGTATCAGTTAGGGTATGTGCATACGTTGCAGATTTTTTTTCCATGTGGATTCTGCAGAATCCACAAGTAAAATGATCTGCATGTTACCTGCAGATTCCCTGTGGATTTTCTGCAGATTCCTATTATGGAATAGGATTCGGCAGAGTTTTACACCGAACAAAGAATTGACATGCTGTAGAAAATAAACCGCAGCATGGGCACAGTGGATTTGGTTTTCCATAGGTTTACCTGGTACTGTACACCACATGGAAAACTGCTGCGCATCCGCAGCCAAATCTGCAACGTGTGCAGTGCACATGCCCTAAATGTCTGCAGCCTTGGTGTTCTAGGGCAGTGCAGGGGTAAATGTCTATATTGGGCCCTGGAAGCAAAAGTTGGTAACAGTACATACAGTGACATGTAAAATTTTGAGCATCCTTGGTCAAAGATACTGCTGTTGTGAACAAGGCAATCAGTCTGGGCCCTCCTCACCAGGCCCTAGGGAGCAGGATCCAGCTGGTCAATCAGTAGCTGAATGTAAAAATAAGAATAAAGTCCTCAGAGTAAAGCGATGCAAAAACAAATCTTTATTCTAAAACACTTTTATCGTATAAAAGCGCCATAACATAAAAAAATGATATAAATGAGGTATCACTGTAATCGTACTGACCCAAAGAATAAAACTGCTTTTATCCATTTTACCAAACGCGGAACGGTATAAACGCCCCCAAAGAAATTCATGAATAGCTGGTTTTTGGTCATACTGCCTCACAAAAATCAGAATAAGAAGTGATCAAAAAACGTGACGTTCCCGAAAATGGTACCAATAAATGTCAACTCATCCCGCAAAAAAAAAAACAAGACCTCACATGACTCTGTGGACCAAAATATGGAAATTATAGCTCTCAAAATGTGGAGACGCAAAAAAATATTTTTTGCAATAAAAAGCGTCTTTCCAGGTCACCACCTGACAGCACACTGGAGGACGTCCTTCTTATCCATGATGGGACAGGAAACACGAGAGGTTAAAAGGACCCTCCCCCTACCACCCTTCAGTGTTTTTCCTGTCCCATTATGGATAGGAACGGCGAGAGGAAGCTACCGTTCTGTGCGGGGGGGTTGTGGATCGGGGGGGCTTTGCCTCACCCTTCCCTCCATGAGGCACCCGCTGGCTGACACCCGCCCGAGGGTCCCTCTGCCTACCAGTGTAGCGCTGCTCCTGGTATGAGGATCGCTTCCCCCTGCCGGGGGCTCTCGATCCTTCCGTCACGCCCCCTGGTGCATGCGATCCCGCCGGTGGCCTCTGCAGATGTCGGCGTCTCCATGCGGCCGGCATGGGGAAGGAAATCCGCGCTGCACCATCCTCTCTTTCCGGCCGCACGTCACTTCCGGTTTGCGGCTGAGGGGGGCGGGCGGCGTCTCCGAAACAGGAAGCGGTAGTGAGCGCTGTACAGATGAACAGACGAGCAGAAATATAAGGTATGTGCAGTAAGCGATCTCCGGTGCATCATGGAGGACGCAGCTAGAGAAGGGCAGGAGTCCACGGCGCTAGTAAGTAGGCAGGGGGCCGGTACCATGGATACTAAAAAAAAAAAAAAAATGGGGCATTATCCTAGAGTTTGTTTTTTTCTATAGGCGGCCTCATTGCCAGAAAAATCGCTAAAGAAGCTGGGCAAAAGCAAAAAGTGTCCTATTTGTGCAGCCAAGCTGAAAGATACCTGGCAGAAACCCCTATGTGAAGCGTGCACCTGCAAAATCATAGGAGAGGAGCAGGTGTTTCCAGTAAATTCCCATATCAGATCCATGATTTTGGAGGAATGGGAAGAGGCGGAGAAGAGTGACTATCCCTAAAGATTTCCGACTCCGCTTGCCGTTTGACCCGGATGAAGTTAAAGAATGGGTCGATATTCCTAAAATAGACATTCCATTGGCTAAAGTGTCCAAAAGAACCTCAATCCCTTTTGAGGACTCTTCCAATTTAAAAGAGCCCATGGACAAAGGCAGATGGACTTTTAAAACGGGCCTGGGAGAGTTCTTCGGCGGTTATCGGAGCTAATATTGCAGCAACATCAGTGGCTCGCTCCATGGACCTGTGGCTAAATGATCTTCAGGATCAATTAATAGCCAAAACTCCTAGAGATACTATCCTGAAATCTCTGCCTCTGTTAAAATTGGCAACCACCTTTTTGGCAGACGCGTCCGCGGAGACTGTTAGATTTGCGGCTAGAGGTCAATCTCTAATGCAGCCCGAAGAGCTATCTGGCTCAAAAGCTGGTCGGGTGATATGCACTCCAAAAATAAACTATGTTCCATACCCTTCTCTGGGGGCAGGGTCTTCGGACCGGTCCTCGACGATATCTTAGAGAAAGCCTCAGATGTAAAAAAGGGGTTCCCCGAAGAAAAGCCTAAAAGATTCCAGCCCTTTCGGAGACCCCGCTATAATCAGAAACAGGATTACAGGGGTAAAGGGAAGCAAGGTAGATGGAGCTACCAGAAAGGGGGAGACAGTAGACCCAAAACCAAAGACTCGAGTTACTCAGGTCAGAGGTCTAGCTACCATAGAAAATGACGCCATCAGAGTAGGGGGTCATCTAGCCAGATTCCTAGAAGGTTGGAGGGAAATAACAACGAGTCCTTGGGTGTTACAGGTGGTGTCCCAGGGGTACAAAATCGAATTTTCCTCCCTTCCGCCCGAAAGATTTCTGGTGTCCAGCACACATCTAAAATCATCTTCCCCCATGTGGTCGGATATACAGGACCTCCTAAAAATGGCGGCAATTGTTCCGGTCCCCTCTCAAGAAGAGTACAGAGGTCATTACTCGAATCTCTTCTCGATAACAAAACCATCGGGAGAGTCGAGAACGATAATAAATCTGAAGCACCTAAACAACTGGGTGGTATACAAAAGATTCAAAATGGAGTCAATTCGATCGACCATTCCTCTGTTGGGAAGGGGTATGGTGATGTGCACTCTAGATCTAAAGAGTGCATATTACCATGTTCCCATTTACTTAAACCACCAAAAGTTCCTGCGGTTCGCGGTAAACATGGAAGGGAAGATCTATCACTTTCAATTTCGCTGTCTCCCCTTCGGCCTGGCGTCGGCTCCCAGGGTTTTTACAAAACTTATGGTAGAGGTAGTCGCATATCTGAGAAATCAGGATTTGATGGTAATCCCTTATCTAGACGACTTTTTGGTAGCGGCAGAGTCAGTAAACCAGCTCAGGATCAACTGTCAGTTCCTCATCTCCACACTAGAGAGTCTCGGATGGATCATAAATTGGAAGAAATCAGATCTAATACCGAAATCCAGAATAAAATTCCTAGGAGTCATGCTCGACTCAGAAACAAGAATGTCCTACCTTCCGGAAGACAGGCTAAAGGGTATAGTAAAAAAAGGTCCATCATTTCTCCCGGGGCCGAAATACGATCAGAGACAGGATGATAATACTGGGGCTAATGACGGCTTGCATCCCTTGCGTGAGATGGAGCCAGTTTCATTCCCGACAGCTTCAGCAGGGAGTTCTGAGGAGCTGGAACAGAAGACAAAACTCTCTAAATCAAAGACTGAATCTTTCTTTTCAGATCAAGAGATCTCTGGTGTGGTGGACTCTCTCCAGGAATCTCCGGCTGGGAGTACCATGGCTTCAAACCCCGAGTGTGTCAGTCACGACAGATGCAAGTCAGGAAGGTTGGGGAGGTCATGTCCTGGGAAGATATTTCCAAGGTCGTTGGGAAAGAAAGGACAGCAAGAAGTCATCAAACCACAGGGAGTTGCATGCGGTTTGGAAGGTCTTAACGGCGGCACAACATTTGCTGAAGAACAAGCATGTAAAAATCTTCTCGGACAATACGACGACCGTAGCCTTCCTTCGACATCAGGGGGGCCCAAGACATCTGGCATTACAGGATCTGGCGGAACAGATCTTCAAGTGGGCAGAGAAGTCGGTGCGGTCAATCTCGGCTGTACATCTGGAGGGATCCAAGAACCAGTTGGCGGATTTCTTGAGCAGGAAAAGTGTATCCCCTACAGAGTGGGAACTAAACAGCGAAGTGTTCAGAGATCTTTGTCATCGTTGGGGGAAGCCGACTGTGGATCTATTTGCTACAAAGCAAAACGCAAAAGTCAAAACCTTTTACTCCCTAAACCCCTGGGAAAGCCCAGCTGCGATCGATGCCCTGTCACAACCCTGGAACGACGGTCTTCTGTATGCGTTTCCACCTCTGGCATTGATTCCAAGAACACTCAGGAAAATCTGCGAGGACGGAGCTAAAGTCATCCTCATAGCTCCTCACTGGCCGAAACGAAGTTGGTTTCCATTGTTAAAAAAACTATCGGTGGAAGAACCCCTCCTGTTACCAGAGAGAGAGGATCTTCTTCTACAAGGTCCAGTTCTACACCAGAACCCAGGAGCGCTTCAGTTGGCAGCCTGGATCCTGAACGGAAGGTCTTGAGGGCAAAAGGTCTTTCAGATGACGTCATTTCTACCCTTCAAGCCAGCAGAAAGCCGGTGACATCTGCCATCTACACAAAAATATGGAAAACATTCTGTGGATTCTGTGGGAAGATGACAGTTGATACTGACCATCCAGATATCCCAAAAATTCTTGACTTCTTGCAGTCAGGATTTCAAAAAGGTCTTAGACCAAGTACATTAAGAGTCCAAATAGCGGCCCTAAGTGTATTTTTTGATTTTTCTCTATCTACCCACCCCTGGATTAGTCGATTCTCTAGAGCAGTCCAGAGGCTAAGGCCATTCATTAGGAAATCAGTCCCGCCGTGGGATCTTAATCTGGTCCTGAATTTTCTGTGTGATCAGTCCTGGGATATAACGGGAGACATAGACATTAACAAACTCTCTCTTAAAACCGCATTTTTAGTTGCGATCACATCGGCAAAAAGATTGGGGGAACTACAGGCTCTTTCGGTACAGAACCCGTATTTACAGATCTTTGATGATAAAATAGTACTAAGGCTTGATCCGGCCTTTCTCCCTAAGGTCGTTTCTGATACTAATATGAATCAGGAGATTATTTTACCGTCTTTTTGCCAATTCCCTAAAAATCAAAAAGAAAGATTTTTTCATAACCTTGATGTAAGAGAGTCAGTACTCAGGTACCTTGATTTATCTAGACCCTGGAGACAGGACAATAACTTGTTCGTTCAGTTCAGGGGTTCAAATAAGGGGAAAAAAGCGTCTAAAGCGACTATTGCACGGTGGATAAAATCTACAATTGATTTAGCCTACAAAGCTAAAGGTCTAAATTCCCCGGTTAATCTTAAAGCCCACTCATCTAGGGCCATGGCCACATCATGGGCGGAGAAAGGGGGGGCTACGGCAGACCAGATCTGTAGAGCTGCATCATGGTCTAATCTTAGTACCTTTTCTAAACACTATAAGTTAGATGTAGTTTCGCCTCAGTTGGCCTTTGGTAGAAAGGTACTTCAAGCAGTGGTCCCACCCTAAATACCATTCTCCTTTGGTATTTCTCCAGTGTGCTGTCAGGTGGTGACCTGGAAAACAGTAATTAGACTTACTGGTAATTGTATTTCCAGGAATCCATCCTGACAGCACTGTTAGTTCCCTCCCTATTGTTTGATCTTTATACTTATGTGATGTAACATTTGTATGATTGATTATTTTGTTGTAATAAAACTTGTTTTTGCATCCATCCAGATGTGTTACTTTGGAAAAACACTGAAGGGTGGTAGGGGGAGGGTCCTTTTAACCTCTCGTGTTTCCTGTCCCATCATGGATAAGAAGGACGTCCTCCAGTGTGCTGTCAGGATGGATTCCTGGAAATACAATTACCAGTAAGTCTAATTACTGTTTTTAGTGTGACAGCAGCCAATCAAAAATCCACTAAAACCCACTATAAAAGTAAATCAAACCTCCCTTCATCACCGCCTTAGTAAGGGGGGGAAAAATAAAAATAAAAAATAAAATGTATTTCCATATTTCCCGCTAGGGTTAGGGTTTGGATTACATTTACGGTTGGGATTAGGGGTGTGTCAGGGGTGTGGTTAGGGTTATCATTGCGATTAGGGTTAGGGGTGTGTTAGGGTTTCAGTTAGAATTGGGGGGTTTCCATTGTTTAGGCACATCAGGGGCTCTCCAAACGCGACATGGCGTCCGATCTCAATTCCAGTCAATTCTGCGTTGAAAAAGTAAAACAGTGCTCCTTCCCTTCCAAGCTCTCCCGTGCGCCCAAACAGAGGTTTACCCCAGCATATGGGGTATCAGCTTACTCGGGACAAATTGGACAACAAATTTTGGGGTCCATTTTCTCTTGTAACCTTTGGAAAAATAAAAATTTGGGGGGCTAAATCATTTGAGGGGAAAAATGATTTTTTATTTTCACGGTTCTGCGTTACAAACTGTAGTGAAATACTTGTGTTGTGAGACCTTTCAATCCCCATCTAGATAAGTTCCTTGGGGGTCTAAGTTCCTATATGGGGTCACTTGTGGGGGGTTTCTACGGTTTGGGTACATCAGGAGCTCTGCAAATGCAACGTGACGCCTGCAGACCAATCCATCTAAGTCTGCATTCCAAATGGTGCTCCTTCGCTTCCGAGCTCTGCCATGTGCCCAAACGGTGGTTCCCCCCACGTATGGGGTATCGGCGTACTCAGGAGAAATTGGACCCCCAAAAGTTGTTGTGCAATTTCTCCTGTTACCCTTGGGGGAAAATACAAAACTGCGGGCTAAAAAAATTTTTTTTTTGTGGGTGGCAAAAAAAAACATTTGTTTTCACAGCCCTGTAGTGAAACACTTGGGGGTTCAAAGCTCACAACACATCTAGATAAGATCCTTAGGTGGTCTACTTTCCAAAATTGTCACTTGTGGGGGGTTTCAATGTTTAGGCACATTAGTGACTCTCCAAACGCAACATGGCGTCCCATCTCAATTCCAGCCAATTTTGCATTAAAGTCAAACGGCGCTCCTTGCCTTCCGAGCTCTGCCATGTGCCCAAACAGTAGTTTACCCCCACATATGGGGTATCGGGGCACTCAGGACAAATTGTACAACAACTTTTGGGGTCCAATTTCTCCTGTTACCCTTGGTAAAATAAAACAAATTGGAGCTGAAGTAAAAAAAAATTTGTGAAGGGGGATAAAAAAAAAATTAAATGTTCATTTTTATTTAAACATTCCAAATATTCCTGTGAACACCTGAAGGGTTAATAAACTTCTTGAATGTGGTTTTGAGCACCTTGAGGGGTGTAGTTTTTAGAATGGTGTCACACTTAGAAAATACCCATCATATAGACCCCTCAAAATGACTTCAAATGTGATGTGGTCCCCAAAAAAATGATGTTGTAAAAATGAGAAATTGCTGGTCAACTTTTAACCCTTATAACTCCCTAACAAAAAAATTGTTTCCAAAATTGTGCTGATGTGAAGTAGACATGTGGGAAATGTTACTTAAGTATTTTGTGTGATATGTCTCTGTGATTTTAAGGGCATAAAAATTCATAGTTGGAAAATTGTGAAATTTTTGCCAAATTTCTTTTTTTTTTTTTTTTTTTACAAACGCAGGTAATATCAAAGAAATTTTACCACTATCATGAAGTACAATGTCTCGAGAAAATGTCAATCACCAGGATCCATTGAAGCGTCCCAGAGTTATAACCTCATAAAGGGACAGTGCAGTGGTCAGAATTGTAAAAATTGGACTGGTCATTAACGTGCAAACCACCCTCGGGGCTTAAGGGGTTAAAAAATTTTTTTTTAATAAATTTAAATGAAAAAAAAATGACAACAAAAAGTTGATGGCTGGGCCTCCCTGACCTTTCCCTGTGCACTGCAGTACTTCTGCCCTCAACAGGATAGATAAGTATGCCTGTGCAGGAGCGTGATGCCAGAGAGCCATGAAGCAAGCAGGAGGGTGGCAATCATAAGATGGGAGGTTCCGGACCAGCAACACCCACTGGACCTTGGGAGGGGGGGGGTGGATAAACTTATTTTTCTTATTTACAGCATTATAGAATGCTGTAGATAAGCCCTGAAAGGTGGTTGCTGTACCTTATATTGGTCAAACCTGGTGACAGGTTTGCCCAAACAAAAAATATATATTTATATATTTTAGTTGAAAAAAGATGGCTTCTACAAATAGATAATTATCCTAACAACAAATGCCACAATTATCTCCAAAAGGCACAAGCTGAAGGTTTTACAATGGCCCTCAGTCCCCTAATCTGAACATTGAAAATTTGTGGCTAGATCTCAAAACGGTGTATGCAAGACTACCCAGGAATCTCACAGAACTGGAAGAATTGAAACAAGATGTGAGACTTTTGGCTGGCTGCAAAAGCATTTAGAAGCTGTTACTTTCAAAAGGGTGTACTAACCATGCAGGGTGCCCAAACTTTTGCATAGGCCTATTTTAAAAGATTTTCAGATCAAGGAACTGAGCCATTGTAAAATCTTCAGCTTGCACCTTTTAAGATAGTCCTATTGTGTTTAGGATCCACTATCCATTTGTTGAAGCCGTTCTCTTTTCAAAGTTAGGTTTTTGGTTGTTTTTTTTCGAAAGATGGTGTGATGAACCCACACCTTGCCACCCTGAGTGACCACTATTACATCAGACGGATCATGCAATGTGGTCTCCACACTTTCACCAACATGACATTCCACACCCCCTGGGGACAACAAGGTCCGCTTGGTATAATTGTACACATGCCACATGTCCATATGGGCTCAAGGAGACACAGGGAGCAAGAGGATGTGACCCACTCAGTCACTGATATGGTACCACTCTCGTTCACAACCCTGACAGGCTGAGATGTCCCTTTCACAAGCACCAGTGAAACAGAGCGCTGCCAGCCCGTTGGGGCTGCCACTAGTTTCTCGGTAGATATAATCCCATTAACGGACGGATTATATCAGGTCAAAAACTAGCCATGGTAGCATGGAAAGTTGAACCGAGAAACTGAAGTGTGGATCAAGGTAAGAGCAGCACAAGGTTAAATTATATATTTAAAAGGAACCTGTTAGCAGGATTGTGCAGAGTAACAAACAGACAGGTCAGCGCAGTTATACTGATTAAAATGATACCTTGGTTGAAGAAATTCATCTTGTGACTGTTTTTTTAACTAAAAACTGAAAATAAAGATTAATTATATGCCTGTGCTGCAGGGTGGGCCTGTAGGAGTGAGGGTCTGCATTTGGTGCTTTGCTTAGGTATTAATAATGCAGACTGCTGACAGGTCACTGATCCCTCACTGACCTGCACCCTAGTTTGCACAATGAATACCTGTCAGCAGTCTGCATTAGGAATACCTAATCAGATCACCACATAAAGAACCTCCCTCCAGGCTCACCCCGGGGCACGAGCATATCATTTTTTTTCAGTTTTTAGTTAAACAAACAAGACTGATGTCATCAATCAAGGTATCGTTATAATCAGTATAACTGCACTAACCGGACATTGTCTATAGGTTACTGTGCACAATCCTGCTGACAGGTTCCCTTTAATTGCCTTAAGGGCACACTAGACAATACACTAGATACATGATGGTTATACATATATGCAGCGCCCCAGAGTCCTGGTCGTTGCAGTACTGTGGCTCCGCCACTAAGGGGAGCTATGGTACGTCTGATGGCACTGAAGGAGTTCATCTGACCAGGTATCACAGACACCAATACATTTCACAGCCGGGCCACCAGGGGGAGCTAAGGGTTCTATTCATTAGGCCACTCCTCACATACTGGTAAAACTGGGGGTCAGGCAGGAAGTTAGGACAGAAAGCTGACTGGGTTGGAACCAGGCAACACCTTGTGGCAGAGGGTGTTGCGGGAGAAGATTCGGTAGGGTCCCTGTCAGGGGTGGGATCCTGACAGAGGCCTGGCAACTTGAGCGAATGTAACGGGACCGTGCCTGCTCAGCATAGCGGCGGTGCCCAAGAAGGGATTGGAGGCGAGATAGATTGTGCGGAGTGAGAAACGAGATCAAAGCAAGAAGGAGAATACCAGTAGGAGTCGTGCTGTGAGACCGAGGCAACATCCTACTGAGGCGCACAACCGGCGGCCGGAACGCCGAGGGAGTATTACAATATTCAGCTTCAGGCAATACTCTAAGCCAACGGCAGGACAGTCAGTCTAAGGCGGGCTGTCTCACCTAAATCACCTATGCAGTCTTGGGGGGCAACTTGTGGAGAGGGGCGACTCTAGGGTCCCGGAAGAGCTCCGAGCCTACCCGTCATACGGGTGCCGTCCTAACCGTAACATCAGGGAGGGACGGAGGATTAGCAGAACATCATCTAATCGAGTTGTGAGGGAACTTTAGAAACAGACACAACAGTTGTGGGGACTTTCCGTAAGCACAGCAGGGAAGGACCGCAACACCTAGCGCTAGAAGGAAGGCACAGATTTCCACCTGCTAAGAGAACTCTGGAGGTGCCATTGGACTGGCCGGACTTGCGCAGCCTGGTTATCCGGATTCCGGACTGAGGACCCAGAGATCTTCAGTAAAGAGGTAAAGAGAGTGCAACCTGGTGTCCTCGTTATTTACTACAACCTACACTGCACCGCAACACCACCATTTACCACCACCTTTCACTGGACGCCCCTCAGCAGGGTCACGGACCGGGTCTAGCCACCGTGACAACCCCAGAGCAGAGACTCAGAGGCCCGGTACCGGGTACTCCTCGGCCCTGCGGCAGTGGGGGCGCTCCATTTTGGCGTCACGAACAGGATCTACTTAAGCCTGAAGAATCAGGTCATGTGTGCCTTAGAACTGTGATTTACTGTGCTTTATTGAGAGACTGTGTACTACTGCTTGCCGCCAGAAGTTCCCGCCAAAAACCGCTGCCATTGCTACACCAAAGAAGAAGGAGGGCGTGCCATGGGAGGAGACTACCAAAGTGGCGCCAAAAGCGGCGACCGCCCCCTGCGCCTCTTGCTGCAAAGCGAAGACCTGCCTCAAAGCAGAGGACCACCCCTTGATTTGCAACGGCGGGAATCGGGTGACGGAGAAGCTCAACCCCGGAGAAATGGCGGAGCCAGGTGCATGCATTGCCACCGACTATCAGACAGCGATGATGAACAGCAAGTGCCTGAAAGAGGAAGGGGCAATCCCGACTTACCCTCAACCACCGCAGCGGGAGAATCTCAACTCCTTGGAGCCGGCGACAGGGGAGCTGAACCCACCTATCCCGACATCGGAGCCAGCCGAGGAGGAGCCATGGGGAGCGGAGTCACATCCGGAGGCCGCAGAGGAAGAGCCGCGGTCCGGGCTGCAGCCGATTCCAGTGTCCTCGTCAACGGACCGGATCGACATCGGTGGAATCACATCAGGCGCAGGTATGGAAGACGCCCCTGCTCCCCCGCTCGATCCCACTCCCGCGACCGGCCCTCACCCCAGTAAAAGCCGCCTCCTCTCGGCAGAGCTAGTGGTGTTACCCCCCGACGCAATGGGGAAGCTGGTACCACCGCTGCCGACCAGGATGGGAGAACCCATAGACGTGGGCCCAGACGGGGTGATTCTCCGGTGGGACACCCCCCGGGTCGGGCCAGATGGAGCTCGGGAGGAAGGGTTCACCCTTGCTGTGCTTACCTGGGAACAATACAAACAATGCCTGATCCTACATTGGAAAAGACAAAAAGAGGCAGAACTGACTGACCCACCGAGAGTACAACCACCACCTCTTGTGTGCGGTAAGAAGGACGTGGTAAAGCGGGGAACTGTGTTGGCCTTCCACCCGAAGAGGGGATGGGGCTCCATACAGGAACCGGGGCTACCAACGGACGTCTTCGTTACTAGTTGCAACGTGAAGACTCCCTGCTGCAGCCGAGATGGTGATCCATTGCAAAAGGGGGATCAGGTGACCTACACCCGTCATCGGAATGCATACGGATGGTACGCTCGGAACGTTCGCCGCTGTGAGCTTGGGGAAGCGTCATCTGTTACTTCAACCATGATGGAACCAGATGTGACAGATCTTACCACTATTTCCGCCGTACGTCTCATTGCAGCAACTGAGCTGGCGGCTAGAGTCCGCCTTCAGATTCAGACATCAGGTGGTCTGACTGCACCCGGGAAATCCACCAGTGACACTGGTGCGGCATCAGCCGTCGCCCAAGGATCGAAGCCTGCACAGTCAGAAGGTGTCCACTTTCGGCTGATGTCTTGCAACTTACTATGAGGATAAACCTCGATACCACGAGAATGTAAATAGTTAAACTGTTGTTTCCTGATTTTGCTGCTAAACCCGTCTAGGGTTAACTCTTAAAGGGATCCCTTTGTTGACCCGGGATCCTTACCGCTTTTTGACTATTTTCTATTTTCTTCTTTGTTATCAAGAACTGCCGCAATCATGAACAGTGCATGATACAAACTGCTTGTAAATAGTTTGCACCTTCTTAAAGGTGCTCCCTACTGGTTTTACTTAAAGAAGGACTCTTTGTGAAGATACCGCACCGGAGCCTTTGCTGAGTATGGACTGGTAGCTTGAGAAGATGTGCTACCTCATAAAGACTTGGTCCCCTCTTAAAGGGGATGTTTGTTGTGATTTTGGTTTCTGGGCTCCCCCGGTGGTTTCTGGTGGTACTGCACTTGTGTGCTTCATCTCCTCTGTTCACCTGTTTTCCATCTGGATGTGGGAGTTTTCTATTTAGCCTTGCTCCTCAGTAGTGTTGAGCATTCCGATACTGCAAGTATCGGGTATCGGCCGATACTTGCTGTATCGGAATTTCCGATACCGAGATCCGATACTTTTGTGGTATCGGGTATCGGGTATCGCAACAACATTAATGTAATAATGTGTAAAAGAGAGAATTAAAATAAAAAATATCGCTATACTCACCTGTCCGACGCAGCCGGGACCTCAGCGAGGGAACCGGCAGCGTTGTTTGTTTAAATTTCGCGCTTTTACTTGGTTACGTGAAGTCCCGGCTTGTGATTGGTCAGGGCGGCCATGTTGCCGGGACGCGGACCAATCACAGCAAGCCGTGACGAAATTACGTCACGGCTTGCTGTGATTGGTCCGCGTCCCGGCAACATGGCCGCCATTAACCAATCACAAGCCGTGACGTCACGGGAGGCTGGACATGCGCGTATTTTGAAAAGCGCGCATGTCCAGCCTCCAGTGACGTCCCGGCAACATGGCCGCCATTAACCAATCACAAGCCGGGACGTCACGGGAGGCTGGACATGCGCGTATTTTGAAAAGCGCGCGTGTCCAGCCTCCAGTGACGTCCCGGCAACATGGCCGCCATTAACCAATCACAAGCCGGGACGTCACGGGAGGCTGGACATGCGCGTATTTTGAAAAGCGCGCGTGTCCAGCCTCCAGTGACGTCCCGGCAACATGGCCGCCATTAACCAATCACAAGCCGGGACGTCACGGGAGGCTGGACATGCGCGTATTTTGAAAAGCGCGCGTGTCCAGCCTCCAGTGACGTCCCGGCAACATGGCCGCCATTAACCAATCACAAGCCGGGACGTCACGGGAGGCTGGACATGCGCGTATTTTGAAAAGCGCACGTGTCCAGCCTCCAGTGACGTCCCGGCAACATGGCCGCCATTAACCAATCACAAGCCGGGACGTCACTGGAGGCTGGACACGCGCGCTTTTCAAAATACGCGCATGTCCAGCCTCCCGTGACGTCACGGCTTGTGATTGGTTAATGGCGGCCATGTTGCCGGGACGCGGACCAATCACAGCAAGCCGTGACGTAATTTCGTCACGGCTTGCTGTGATTGGTCCGCGTCCCGGCAACATGGCCGCCCTGACCAATCACAAGCCGGGACTTCACGTAACCAAGTAAAAGCGCGAATTTTAAACAAACAACGCTGCCGGTTCCCTCGCTGAGGTCCCGGCTGCGTCGGACAGGTGAGTATAGCGATATTTTTTATTTTAATTCTTTATTTTACACATTAATATGGTTCCCAGGGCCTGAAGGAGAGTTTCCTCTCCTTCAGACCCTGGGAACCATACAGGATACCGTCCGATACTTGAGTCCCATTGACTTGTATTGGTATCGGGTATCGGTATCGGATTGGATCCGATACTTTGCCGGTATCGGCCGATACTTTCCGATACCGATACTTTCAAGTATCGGACGGTATCGCTCAACACTACTCCTCAGTCATTTCTATGCCGGCCAACAATGTTACCAGAAGCCTTTCTGTTGCATGTTCCTGCTCCTAGACAACTATCAGCTAAGTTGGACTTGTTGTCCTAAGTTTGTTTTGCATTTTTGTTCCAGTTCTCTGTGATTGAATATTTCTGAGGCTGGAAGCTCTTGTGAGCTGAAATTGCCACTCTGGTGTCATGAGTTGATATTAGAGTCTTAAAGTAATTTCAGGATGGTATTTTGAAAGGGTTTTCAGCTGACCGTGAAGTTCCCTTTTCTGTCTTCCTACTATCTAGTAAGCGGACCTCAATTTGCTAAACCTATCTTCATACTTCGTATGTCTATTTCCTCTAAAATCACCGCCAATATATGTGGGGGCTACTGTCTGCCTTTTGGGGAAAATTTCTCTAGAGGTAAGCCAGGTCTGTATTTTCCTCTGCTAGGGTCAGTCAGTTCTCCGGCTGGCGCTGGGCGTCTAGGGATAAAACGTAGGCACGCTACCCGGCCACTGTTAGTTGTGCGGTAGGTTTAGCTCATGGTCAGCTTGAGTTCCCATCTTCCAAGAGCTAGTCCATTTGTATGCTTATTACGTTCTCTTGCCATTGAGAACCATGACAGTTTGGCCGGCCAAGGGTTAAAATAATTGGCAGAAGAAAGGAGAGAAAAGAAGTCTGCAGAGATTTTTTTTTTTTTTTTTCCCCTGAGTTTGCTCATTAGTTGATTCACTAGCATCTCTGCTTACTGCAGCCTTCGTCTCTCTCTCCTTCTAATCCTTGAATGGTTCTGATTTCACCTGATTAATATGGATCCTCAGAGTTTAGCTACAGGTTTGAATAATCTCGCTATGAAGGTTCAAAGCTTACAGGATTTCGTTATTCATGCTCCTACATCTGAACCTAGAATTCCTTTACCTGAATTTTTCTCTGGGGATAGATCTCGCTTCCAGAATTTCAAACATAATTGTAAATTATTTTTGTCTCTGAGATCTCGCTCCGCTGGAGATCCTGCACAGCAGGTCAGGATTGTAATTTCCTTGCTCCGGGGCGACCCTCAGGATTGGGCATTTGCTTTGGCACCAGGGGATCCTGCGTTGCTCAATGTGGATGCGTTTTTCCTGGCTTTGGGGTTGCTTTATGAGGAACCTCATTTAGAAATTCAGGCTGAAAAAGCCTTAATGGCCCTGTCTCAAGGGCAAGATGAGGCTGAAATATACTGCCAAAAATTTCGTAAGTGGTCTGTGCTTACTCAGTGGAATGAGTGCGCCCTGGCGGCGAAATTCAGAGAGGGTCTCTCTGATGCCATTAAAGATGTTATGGTGGGGTTCCCTGTGCCTACAGGTCTGAATGAGTCCATGACAATGGCTATTCAGATTGATCGGCGTTTGCGGGAGCGCAAACCTGTGCACCATTTGGCGGTGTCTACTGAGGAGACGCCAGAGATTATGCAATGTGATAGAATTCTGTCCAGAAGCGAACGACAGAATTTTAGGCGAAAAAATGGGTTATGCTTCTATTGTGGTGATTCAACTCATGTTATATCAGCATGCTCTAAACGTACTAAGAAGGTTGATAAGTCTGTTTCAATTGGCACTTTACAGTCTAAGTTTATTCTATCTGTGACCCTGATTTGCTCTTTATCGTCTATTACCGCGGACGCCTATGTCGACTCTGGCGCCGCTTTGAGTCTTATGGATTGGTCCTTTGCCAAACGCTGTGGGTTTGATTTAGAGCCTCTGGAAGTTCCTATACCTCTGAAGGGTATTGACTCCACGCCATTGGCTAGTAACAAACCACAATACTGGACACAAGTAACTATGCGTATTAATCCGGATCACCAGGAGATTATTCGCTTCCTTGTGTTGTATAATCTACATGATGTGTTGGTGCTTGGATTGCCATGGCTGCAATCTCATAACCCAGTCCTCGACTGGAAAGCAATGTCTGTGTTAAGCTGGGGATGTCAGGGGACTCATGGGGACGTACCTTTGGTTTCCATTTCGTCATCTATTCCCTCTGAGATTCCGGAATTTTTATCTGATTATCGTGACGTTTTTGAGGAGCCTAAACTTGGTTCACTACCTCCGCACAGAGATTGCGATTGTACTATAGATCTGATTCCGGGCAGTAAGTTTCCAAAGGGTCGTTTATTTAATCTATCTGTGCCTGAACATGCTGCTATGCGGGAATATATTAAGGAGTCCTTGGAAAAGGGACATATTCGTCCTTCGTCATCTCCCTTAGGAGCCGGTTTTTTCTTTGTATCTAAAAAAGATGGCTCTTTGAGGCCGTGTATTGATTATCGGCTTTTGAATAAAATCACGGTTAAATATCAGTATCCTTTGCCACTGCTTACTGATTTGTTTGCTCGAATAAAGGGGGCCAAGTGGTTCTCTAAGATTGATCTTCGTGGGGCGTATAATTTGGTGCGAATTAAGCAGGGGGATGAGTGGAAAACCGCATTTAATACGCCTGAGGGCCATTTTGAGTATTTAGTAATGCCTTTTGGTCTTTCAAATGCCCCTTCAGTCTTTCAGTCCTTTATGCATGACATTTTCCGTGATTATTTGGATAAATTTTTGATTGTGTATCTTGATGATATTTTGATTTTTTCGGATGACTGGGCCTCTCATGTCCAACAGGTCAGGAGGGTTTTTCAGGTTTTGCGCTCTAATTCCTTGTGTGTAAAGGGTTCTAAGTGCGTTTTTGGGGTTCAAAAGATTTCGTTTTTGGGGTACATTTTTTCCCCCTCTTCCATTGAGATGGACCCTGTCAAGGTTCAGGCTATTTGTGATTGGACGCAACCCTCTTCTCTTAAGAGCCTTCAGAAGTTTTTGGGCTTTGCTAATTTTTATCGTCGATTTATAACTGGTTTTTCTGATGTTGCTAAACCGTTGACTGATTTGACTAAGAAGGGTGCTGATGTTGCTGATTGGTCCCCTGCTGCTGTGGAGGCCTTTCGGGAGCTTAAGCGCCGCTTTTCTTCCGCCCCTGTATTGCGTCAGCCTGATGTTACTCTTCCTTTTCAGGTTGAGGTTGACGCTTCAGAAATCGGAGCTGGGGCGGTTTTGTCGCAGAAAAGTTCCGACTGCTCCGTGATGAGACCTTGTGCGTTCTTTTCTCGTAAATTTTCGCCCGCTGAGCGAAATTATGATATTGGTAATCGGGAGCTCTTGGCCATGAAGTGGGCTTTTGAGGAGTGGCGTCATTGGCTTGAGGGGGCTAGACATCAGGTGGTGGTATTGACCGACCACAAGAATTTGATTTATCTTGAGTCTGCCAGGCGCCTGAATCCTAGACAGGCGCGCTGGTCGTTATTTTTCTCTCGGTTTAATTTTGTGGTTTCTTACCTACCAGGTTCTAAAAATGTGAAGGCAGATGCCCTTTCTAGGAGTTTTGAGCCTGATTCCCCTGGTAATTCTGAACCTACAGGTATCCTTAAGGATGGAGTGATATTATCTGCTGTTTCCCCAGACTTGCGACGGGTCTTGCAGGAGTTTCAGGCGAATAGACCTGATCGTTGCCCGCCTGGTAGAATGTTTGTTCCTGATGATTGGACCAGTAGAGTCATCTCGGAGGTCCATTCTTCTGCGTTAGCAGGTCATCCTGGAATCTTTGGTACCAGGGATTTGGTGGCTAGGTCCTTCTGGTGGCCTTCCCTGTCGCGAGATGTGCGAGGTTTTGTGCAGTCTTGTGATGTTTGTGCTCGGGCCAAGCCTTGTTGTTCTCGGGCTAGTGGATTGTTGTTATCCTTGCCTATTCCGAAGAGGCCTTGGACTCACATCTCCATGGATTTTATTTCTGATCTCCCTGTTTCTCAGAAGATGTCTGTCATCTGGGTGGTGTGTGACCGTTTCTCTAAGATGGTCCATTTGGTTCCCTTGCCCAAATTGCCTTCCTCATCCGAGCTGGTTCCTCTGTTTTTTCAAAATGTGGTGCGCTTGCATGGTATTCCGGAGAATATCGTTTCTGACAGGGGAACCCAATTCGTGTCTAGATTTTGGCGAGCGTTCTGTGCTAGGATGGGCATTGATTTGTCTTTTTCGTCTGCTTTCCATCCTCAGACTAATGGCCAGACCGAGCGAACTAATCAGACCTTGGAGACTTATTTGAGGTGTTTTGTGTCTGCGGATCAGGATGATTGGGTTGCCTTTTTGCCCTTGGCGGAGTTTGCCCTCAATAATCGGGCTAGTTCTGCCACCTTGGTTTCTCCTTTCTTCTGTAATTCGGGGTTTCATCCTCGTTTCTCTTCCGGTCAGGTGGAGTCTTCGGATTGTCCTGGAGTGGATGCTGTGGTGGAGAGGTTGCATCAGATTTGGGGGCATGTGGTGGACAATTTGAAGTTGTCCCAGGAGAAGACTCAACATTTTGCCAACCGCCGTCGTCGTGTTGGTCCTCGTCTTTGTGTTGGGGACTTGGTGTGGTTATCTTCTCGTTTTGTCCCTATGAAGGTTTCTTCTCCTAAGTTTAAGCCTCGGTTCATCGGCCCGTACAAGATATTGGAGATTCTTAACCCTGTGTCCTTTCGTTTGGACCTCCCTGCATCTTTTTCTATTCATAATGTCTTCCATCGGTCATTGTTGCGCAGGTATGAGGTACCGGTTGTGCCTTCCGTTGAGCCTCCTGCTCCGGTGTTGGTTGAGGGTGAGTTGGAGTACGTTGTCGAGAAGATCTTGGACTCCCGTGTTTCCAGACGGAGACTTCAGTATCTGGTCAAGTGGAAGGGCTACGGTCAGGAGGATAACTCTTGGGTGACAGCCTCTGATGTTCATGCCTCCGATTTGGTCCGTGCCTTTCATAGGGCTCATCCTGATCGCCCTGGTGGTTCTGGTGAGGGTTCGGTGCTCCCTCCTTGAGGGGGGGGTACTGTTGTGATTTTGGTTTCTGGGCTCCCCCGGTGGTTTCTGGTGGTACTGCACTTGTGTGCTTCATCTCCTCTGTTCACCTGTTTTCCATCTGGATGTGGGAGTTTTCTATTTAGCCTTGCTCCTCAGTCATTTCTATGCCGGCCAACAATGTTACCAGAAGCCTTTCTGTTGCATGTTCCTGCTCCTAGACAACTATCAGCTAAGTTGGACTTGTTGTCCTAAGTTTGTTTTGCATTTTTGTTCCAGTTCTCTGTGATTGAATATTTCTGAGGCTGGAAGCTCTTGTGAGCTGAAATTGCCACTCTGGTGTCATGAGTTGATATTAGAGTCTTAAAGTAATTTCAGGATGGTATTTTGAAAGGGTTTTCAGCTGACCGTGAAGTTCCCTTTTCTGTCTTCCTACTATCTAGTAAGCGGACCTCAATTTGCTAAACCTATCTTCATACTTCGTATGTCTATTTCCTCTAAAATCACCGCCAATATATGTGGGGGCTACTGTCTGCCTTTTGGGGAAAATTTCTCTAGAGGTAAGCCAGGTCTGTATTTTCCTCTGCTAGGGTCAGTCAGTTCTCCGGCTGGCGCTGGGCGTCTAGGGATAAAACGTAGGCACGCTACCCGGCCACTGTTAGTTGTGCGGTAGGTTTAGCTCATGGTCAGCTTGAGTTCCCATCTTCCAAGAGCTAGTCCATTTGTATGCTTATTACGTTCTCTTGCCATTGAGAACCATGACAGATGTTCACTTGTTGCACTTAAAGAATGGTATTGCTTTAAGACAGATAGATAGCAATAATGTCGTGACAAAAAGAAAGTGATGATGATGTCTACATGTAAAAGTTATATGTATTCAGCCAGTTGATTGTAAGAAATAATTGATAATGTTGATAGAAAAATGAGGACAGAGAGTGAACCCGTACGGGGTTAGTGTCATGATCTCAATGGCAAGAGAACATAGCATCAGCATATATAGGAACTAGCTCTTGGAAGATGGGAACTGAGCTGACCATGAACTAAACCTAACACACAACTAGCAGTGGCCGGGTAGCATGCCTACGTTGATTCTAGATGCCCAGCACCAGCCGGAGGACTAAATAATGCTAGCAGAGGAAAATATTAGTCCTAGCTCACCTCTAGAGAAATACCCCGAAAGGAGACAGAGGCCCCCCACATGTATTGGCGGTGAATAAAGATGAAATAACAAAACGTAGTATGAAAATAGGTTTAGCAAATTTGAGGTCCACTTACTACATAGCAGAAGACAGAAAGAACACTTTCATGGTCAGCTGAAAACCCTATCAAAACACCATCCAGAAATTACTCCAAAACTCTGGCATTAACTCATAACACCAGAGTGGCAATTCCTGTTCACAAGAGCCTTCCAGACACAGCAACGAAACTACAGCTGTGAACTGGAACAAAAATGCAAAAACAAACATGGACAAGAGTCCAACTTATCTAGTAGTTGTCTAGGAGCAGGAACAAGCACAGAGAGGCTTCTGATAACATTGTTGACCGGCAAGCAACTAACAAAGCAGCAAGGTTATATAGCGACTCCCACATCTTGATGGGAACAGGTGAACAGAGAAGATGAAGACACCAGTTCAATTCCACCAGTAGCCACCGGGGGAGCCCAGAATCCAAATTCACAACAGTACCCCCCCTCAAGGAGGGGGCACCGAACCCTCACCAGAACCACCAGGGCGATCAGGATGGGCCCTATGAAAGGCACGAACCAGATCAGAGGCATGAACATCAGATGCATTCACCCAAGAATTATCCTCCTGGCCGTATCCCTTCCACTTGACCAGATACTGGAGTCTCCGTCTGGAAACACGAGAGTCTAAGATTTTCTCCACAACGTACTCCAACTCACCCTCAACCAACATAAAGCCGAGGACCAACACGACGGTGGCGGTTGGCAAAAAGCTGAGTCTTCTCCTGGGACAACCTCAAATTGTCCACCACCTGCCCCCAGATCTGATGCAATCTCTCCACCACAGCATCCACTCCAGGACAATCCGAAGATTCCACCTGACCAGAGGAAAATCGAGGATGAAACCCCGAATTACAGAAAAACGGGGACACCAAAGTGGCAGAGCTGGCCCGATTATTGAGAGCGAACTCCGCCAATGGCAAAAAAGCAACCCAATCATCCTGGTCAGCAGACACAAAACACCTCAGATATGTCTCCAGGGTCTGATTAATCCGCTCGGTCTGGCCATTCGTCTGAGGATGGAAAGCGGACGAAAAAGATAAATCTATGCCCATCCTAGCACAGAATGCCCGCCAAAATCTAGACACGAATTGAGTCCCTCTGTCAGAAACGATATTCTCTGGAATACCATGCAAACGAACAACATTTTGAAAAAACAGAGGAACCAACTCGGAAGAAGAAGGCAACTTGGGCAGAGGAACCAAATGGACCATCTTAGAGAAACGGTCACACACCACCCAGATGACAGACATCTTCTGAGAAACAGGCAGATCTGAAATAAAATCCATCGAGATGTGCGTCCAAGGCCTCTTAGCAGGGGCGTACATAGATTTCACAGGGCCCCATAGCAAAATTGAGCAAAGGGCCCCCCCCCCCGAAGAAGGGAGGGGAATAGGTGGCGCGCGTAGCGCGCCGAAAATTTGCATGTTAAACCACGCCCCCTCCACAGCCACACCCCCTCCACAGCCACACCCTCTCCACAGCCACACCCCCCAATTACTAATTTATATGGCGAAGGCAATAAAAAATAGACTTACCAGAAAGCAGCATTGCAGGAGAAAGCAGCATTGCATTGCAGTAATAGATAAAATGAATTCAACCTAAAAAAGTGAAACTATTATTATTTGCCATCCCCAATACAGTGTGATCCTAAACATTTATTCACTTTAGTATGATAAACATTACCTGGAACTTTGAACAACAGAGAATGGTGGTGTTCCCAGCAAAAACTCCCAAACTTGAAAATAACAGAAAAACTTGGAAACATTCTAAACTTCTGAAACTTGAACTCAAAACCAAAACTGTGGCCAAACATTCCGCAAATATTGAGATGTGGCAACCTATAATGTAAATAACACAAATTAGTTGAGTGAGACTTTGAATGCCTTTTACCATGTGTGCATACAGCTGCCATTCACCATAACGTGCTTGTTTTTTAAACTAGAATATACCATAATGGTATATATTTAAACAGATATAGCAAAATACATTTTAGTGACTGACGTAGATATATTTTCAGTATTAAAATGGCCAATAAAATTGTCAGTTAACTACTGTAAAGGAAATAGTTGCCACTTGCCCTCTGCAAAATATGGACAGGGCAAAGTAGCTTCTAACCCCTTACAACACCTGCAAAGACATGTGAATGGTGTATGATACAGCTGTATACAGGTCAGCAAAAGGCTTAGAAAACGTTTTTAAACAACATAAAGAACTGATGCATTCATGCAGATGCAACAAATGGAACTTTGAAACCAGAACTCTGAAATAGAGATGGGTGAATTTTTTTTTTAAGAGAAGATTAAGTCTCATTGTAAAAAGAGGTGTTTTGATAGCCAATTAAAATCCTAGATTAAAACATTAACAAAACTGGCATTTACGAAAAAAATTACATTCCAGGGGAATCTGGAAATAAGTATGGAAAATCCACCCATCTCTATAAAAAAAAAATAAAACTTCAACTTCAACTTGCATACTCACGGAGTATAACAAACGTTAGGAAGGTTAGAACTGGCGCCTACGTGCTTTTGCTTCAGCAAATTGGTCAACAATGCCATCTATGTCAAGTTGGTTGGCTCTTGCATTTTCAATGCTTAGAATGGCAAGACCAGAGAGTCTGTGTTCAGACATTGTACTTCTTAGATAGTTTTTAATTTGTTTTAATTTTGAGAAGGATCTTTCTGCTGATGCTACCGTTACTGGCAAGGTTAGGAATAAAAGTAAGACTATGCACACATCCGGTAGATTTGACGATAGCAGGCTATTTTCGACTAACAGTAAATGTGCAAGGTCCTTGACAGATGTCAATTTTTGAATGTCATTCTTTAGAGCACATCTAAAACTCAGAAGCTGGGCTGGAAATGCTGGTGAAAGATCTTGGTTGTACTTTTTCTGCAGCTGTAATGCAGCCTCATATAATTCCTCATCTGAGGAAGATGCCAGATCTGCAGGCTGAAGTATCCTAAAATACTGCACAACCCGATTCATTCCATTAAATCGGTTTGACAGCTGACCTACAATGATGTCTAAATACTCATAGAACACGGTGACTTTAAATCGGTCCTCCGGAATGTGCAATCTCTCATCCGTACTCAGTTCATCAAAATGCTTTTTAACTTTTGATAATCGCTTACTTTCAAAAGCTGGGGAGATGCCCCAGCTGCGTGCCAACAAGATAGCGCTCTCTTTCGCTTCATCAAAATGATTTCTGAATTGTGAAAGTTCTTCAGCTGCATTCTTTATTAAATTAGTTGCCTTAGATAAATCCATGCTTTCTGCCTGCAGCATGGTTGACAGTGCATTAACAGTCTGTAATACTTTTGTCTGAAGGACAACCAAAAAAACAAACTGAAATGAATCCATTTTCTTTTTAAGAGCCATTGCCTCATTTATTTCAGTTTTTTTGGATGAAATAAGGATGATTTTTGACAATGCCATCATTACATCAGAAAAACGAAATCTTAGGGCAAGCAGCGACTCATGACGGGAAGACCAGCGTGTGGGACATAATTTTTTTAGTGTGACCGATGAACTGCTTGTAAATGATGACAAAAGCTCCCAACGTCGTATGCTTTCCCCAAAAAATGTATAGACATGTTGCAATATATCAGAAAAGTTTGAAATTTCTGTAATTTCTGAAACAGCATCTTGAAGAACAAGATTCAAATTATGTGCTGCACAGTGAACATACATAGCATTGTGTTCTTTTTCTAAAATTCGGGCCTGCACACCAGAATAGATGCCACTCATTGTGGCAGCTCCATCATAGCCCTGACCACGGCACTTATGAATGGAAAGGCCATTGCTGTCAATGCATTCCAGGATCTCTTTCTCTATACCAGCAGCACGCTGGTCATGAATGGCTTGAAATCCAAGAAAGGCTTCATGGATGCGAACTTTCGTGGCTCTCATATTTGCATTCCTTTCAACAGACACGTATCTAATTACTTGGCTCATCTGATCAGTTTTTGATACATCTTGCGTTGTATCCATGATCAGCGAATAGAAGTGAGCTTCATTCACTTGAGATAAAATCTCAGATTTTACTTTGGTTGACAAAATTTCTATTAATTCGTTTTGAATTCTGGGACTAAGGTATTTTGCTGTGCCCTCTGGCAGTTCCAGCAGTTCCTTAAGCAGGGGATCATAGAGTGCTAGTAACTCTATAATTGCCAGGAAATTACCACTATTGATTTTGCCAATTTTTTCTCTGTGACCCCGAAATGGCATGTTAGCCATGGCCATTGTTAGGGTAACATTCACTATTCTTTTTAAAATTTGCCTCCAGAAATTATGTTGATTTCTTAACTGATTTTCAGTTTGCAGGTCAATTGATCCCTTTCTTCGCCACTGATCATAAACTACACAAGCTTCTAGATGAGATTGTGAACATTCATGGCGTTGTATTTTGTGCGATAAGCCTCTCCAGTTTTTAAGTCCTCTGGCCCAAGCTGGGGAAAATCCTAATTTTCTTCGATCACCAAACAGCCAGCATGGCTCACAGTATGCTGCATTTAATTTTGGCGAGTAACAAAGCCAAGAAACTGGAAATTTTTGACCTGTTTTCGTTATTTTCTCATAATACTTCGCAGAAAAGCATCTTTTATTGTCGTCATTATCTCTAGGAAATGGTCCTGGTGGTCTGCAAGGGCCATGCGTAATTATAAACATCTTAACAGACGAGTCTGTTATAGTAACTGGGAAATTTGCTCTGTCTGTTATGTATTTTTCACAAGCAAGGTTGATAGGACTCGTACTGCTATCAAATGGCATAACGAATTCTTCGCTAGCCAATCCAGAAGTGCCTGGCTGGTCTGCCTGTTTTTCACAAATATCTTCCGTGCTAGCTTCAGTAACACGTGCCATTTGCTCAACTGTACTTGCTGCAGGATGATCTCTGGATTGCGCCAGTTCCTGTATTGAATTCTCTGAGGAGCAAAGACTTTCAGCCCTTGCTTCTAAATCTTCTGTATGTGAAATAGTAACAGAGCTCTCTGCAGAAGAAGGGGCATTGAAGAAACTACTGATTTTGGGCATTTTGGCATGTTTCTGGCTTTCCTCTCTCTTTTTTTTACGCTTCTGAGCACCGCTCAGATGCTTGTAGCTTGACATAATGGTAAAGCTTCTTTCTGTAGAAACAAAGCACATTCAACCTTATATCCCCCTCCACAGCAGAGCTTCATAACCTGGAAACCACTTGAACTGAAGAGCTAAATTCAGTAAAACCTTAACTTTAGATTAAACACCTGATCTGGTCTGTCTGACTGTAGGGCATCAATTGCTATGTCTCCTGGAAATACATCACATCTCCCATCAAGGGGTTCTTGCAGACTACCTCTAGTTCCGTGTAACTCAGTGTGACCTTCTAGCTGCAGAACAACTTAGTATAACCACTACTGAACTGCAAAAGCATTGCTCACGTTTCCTCCCTGGCATAACATAAATACACTGAATGGTCTAGGTCTGATGGTAGATTCAGGACCCCTAGCTGAACATCTTTTTTTTATACTGCCCTGCACCACTCGCTGGCTGGGAAGCACTGTTACCCATATCGCCGGGATCACCACTCTCCGAGCTGCCAGGAGGCAGTCAATTAAAATCCTGTGTCAGGCTCTGCCCTGTCGCAATTCATTGCGCGGCGGGCCGAGGGGCTGTTAATTAGTAGACACCTGTAGAATAAGTGACACCACCGTCACCCTTGAGCTCCCGCAAGCATTGGCTGCACCTCTGGTCAATCATTGATGCCTCCGAGTCACATCTGCAACAAATGGCGTCCACAGACAAGCCAGGAGATGGGAAGACGTGGTCATCCATGGTGACAGGACTAAGATCACCCACGGGGTTAATCACAGTCCGCCATTTCCATCTCAGTTATTTGTGTTTTCCAGTGAAAATGTCATTGGTAAAAAGTGCACTATTCATGTCCCTATGTAGCAGAGCTGGAAGACCGGACGATGCAGCTGAGCTGAGACTGTAAGGTCGCACAACTCATGTAGGTGAGGGTCCTAGAGGGGCTTTATAGGACCCCTTATATGTTCTCTTAGGGCATCTACATGTAGGTGAGGGTCCCAGAGGGGCTGCCTGCCTTATAGGACCCCCTTATATTCTCTCTTATGGCATGTACATGTAGGTGAGGGTCCTAGAGGGGCTTTATAGAACCCCTAATATGTTCTCTTAGGGCATCTACATGTAGGTGAGGGTCCTAGAGGGGCTTTATAGGACCCCTAATATGTTCTCTTAGGGCATGTACATGTAGGTGAGGGTCCTAGAGGGGCTTTATAGGACCCCTTATATGTTCTCTTAGGGCATCTACATGTAGGTGAGGGTCCCAGAGGGGCTGCCTGTCTTATAGGACCCCCTTATATTCTCTCTTAGGGCATCTACATGTAGGTGAGGGTCCTAGAGGGGCTTTATAGGACCCCCTTATATTCTCTCTTATGGCATGTACATGTGGGTGAGGGTCCTAGAGGGGCTGTCTGCCTTATAGGACCCCTTATATTCTCTCTTATGGCATGTACATGTAGGTGAGGGTCCCAGAGGGGCTGCCTGCCTTATAGGACCCCTTATATTCTCTCTTATGGCATGTACATGTGGGCGAGGGTCCTAGAGGGGACCCCTTATAACCTCTTATAGCACCTACTTGTCAGCCAACTAGGAGCTAGGATAATGCAGAGTACAATGTCTCTCTCAGCTGCTGTGGCGTAGTACAATCATCCATTGGAGCAGACTGGTTGTGCAGACTCATGCTTCCCACACTTCTCCCCCGGTAATGCAGCACAGTTCTCCTGATGCACCGAGCTCCCAGTGATCCCAGCACTCCCAGCTCTGCTACATACTGGGACATAGTTTGCTCATCTTTACAACAAGTCACAACTTCCTAAGTGTTCCCACCGGCGCAGCGGAGAGATCAGAGGTCACTGCCAGAGATGGCGCAAGGAGGGATCCCAGCAGATCCCACAGGGAGGAAGAGGGATCCAGGAAGAGAGGTCCAGGCAGGATCAGAGGGAGGAGAATGCGCTGGGAGAGGGGAGGATAATCAGCAGAGAGCGGAGCCGCTACTCACCCACTGTGCTCCGCTGCACGGACACCAGGCCGTGGACCCAGACACGCAGAGCCGCCCCGCTGACACTCTCCAGGAGCGAGCAGCCGTCGGTCGCAAAGGGTGCACGGTGACGTCACTTCCGGTCGCTCGGAAATGAGATCACCGCGCCCCCTATGTGACCTTCCCCCTCCAACTGCAGCGCAGCACCGTGGGGAAGCTTCCTGCTTCCCCACACGCTCATCTCCGACAGGGCCCGACAGCAAAGCCCTGTCGCCTCGCCGCGCGCGCGCCCTCCCCGACCCGAGCAAAAAAAAAAATTAACACAAAAAAAAAAAAAAAAAAAAAATAGGTGGCGTACACACCATGGGGCCGGGCAGCACCGGGCCCCCCCGGCCGTGGGGCCCGGATGCGGCGGCACCCGTCGCATACATGGTGTGTACGCCACTGCCTCTTAGGAATAGGCAAGGGCAACAATAATCCACTAGCCCGAGAACAACAAGGCTTAGCCCGAGCACAAACGTCACAAGACTGCACAAAGCCTCGCACATCTCGTGACAGGGAAGGCCACCAGAAGGACCTTGCCACCAAATCCCTGGTACCAAAAATGCCAGGATGACCTGCCAACGCAGAAGAATGAACCTCAGAGATTACTCTACTGGTCCAATCATCAGGAACAAACAGTCTACCAGGTGGGCAACGATCAGGTCTATCCGCCTGAAACTCCTGCAAGGCCCGCCGCAGGTCTGGAGAAACGGCTGACAATACCACTCCATCCTTAAGGATACCTGTGGGCTCAGAGTTACCAGGCGAGTCAGGCTCAAAACTCCTAGAAAGGGCATCCGCCTTAACATTCTTAGAACCCGGTAGGTATGACACCACAAAATTAAACCGAGAGAAAAATAATGACCAGCGCGCCTGTCTAGGATTCAGGCGCCTGGCGGTCTCAAGATAAATCAAATTTTTGTGGTCCGTCAATACCACCACCTGATGTCTGGCCCCCTCAAGCCAATGGCGCCACTCCTCAAAAGCCCACTTCATGGCCAAAAGCTCCCGATTCCCAACATCATAATTCCGCTCAGCGGGCGAAAATTTACGGGAAAAGAAGGCACAAGGCCTCATCACGGAGCAGTCAGAACTTTTCTGCGACAACACTGCCCCAGCTCCGATCTCAGAAGCGTCGACCTCAACCTGAAAAGGTAGAGCAACATCAGGCTGACGCAACACAGGGGCAGAGGAAAAACGGCGCTTAAGCTCCCGAAAGGCCTCCACAGCATCAGGGGACCAATCAGCAACATCAGCACCCTTCTTAGTCAAATCGGTCAATGGCTTAGCAATATCCGAAAAACCAGCAATAAATCGACGATAAAAGTTAGCAAAGCCCAAAAATTTCTGAAGACTCTTAAGAGAAGAGGGCTGCGTCCAATCACAAATAGCTTGAACCTTGACAGGATCCATTTCAATGGAAGAGGGGGAAAAAATATATCCCAAAAAGGAAATCCTCTGTACCCCAAAAACACACTTAGAACCCTTCACACACAAAGAATTAGACCGCAAAACCTGAAAAACCCTCCTGACTTGCTGGACATGAGAGTCCCAGTCATCCGAAAAAATCAGAATATCATCCAGATACACAATCATAAATTTATCCAAATAATCGCGAAAAATATCATGCATAAAGGACTGGAAAACTGACGGAGCATTTGAAAGACCAAAAGGCATCACTAAATACTCAAAGTGGCCCTCGGGCGTATTAAATGCGGTTTTCCACTCATCCCCCTGCCTGATTCGCACCAAATTATACGCCCCACGAAGGTCAATCTTAGAGAACCACTTGGCCCCCTTTATGCGAGCAAACAAATCAGTCAGCAACGGCAATGGGTATTGATATTTAACAGTGATTTTATTCAAAAGCCGATAATCAATACATGGTCTCAAAGAGCCGTCTTTTTTTGACACAAAGAAAAAACCGGCTCCTAAGGGAGATGACGATGGACGAATATGTCCCTTTTCCAAGGACTCCTTTATATATTCTCGCATAGCAGCATGTTCAGGCACAGACAGATTAAATAAACGACCCTTTGGGTATTTACTACCCGGGATTAAATCTATGGCACAATCGCACTCTCGGTGCGGAGGTAACGAACCAAGCTTGGATTCTTCAAAGACGTCACGATAGTCAGACAGGAACTCAGGAATTTCAGAGGGAATAGATGATGAAATGGAAACCACAGGTACATCCCCATGAGCCCCCTTACATCCCCAGCTCAACACAGACATAGCTCTCCAGTCGAGGACTGGGTTGTGAGATTGCAGCCAAGGCAATCCTAGCACCAAATCATCATGTAGATTATACAGCACCAGAAAGCGAATAATCTCCTGGTGATCCGGATTAGTACGCATAGTTACTTGTGTCCAGTATTGTGGTTTATTATTAGCCAATGGGGTGGAGTCAATCCCCTTCAGAGGAATAGGAGTCTCCAAAGGCTCTAAATCATACCCACAGCGTTTGGCAAAGGACCAATCCATAAGACTCAAAGCGGCGCCAGAGTCGACATAGGCGTCCGTGGTAATAGATGACAAAGAGCAAATCAGGGTCACAGATAGAATAAACTTAGACGGTGAGGTGCAAATGGAAACAGATTTACCAAGCTTTTTAGTGCGTTTAGAGCATGCTGATATAACATGAGTAGAATCACCACAATAGAAACACAACCCATTTTTCCGTCTAAAATTCTGCCGCTCGCTTCGGGACAGAATTCTATCACACTGCATACTCTCTGGCGACTTCTCAGTGGACACCGCCAGATGGTGCACTGGTTTGCGCTCCCGCAAACGCCTATCGATCTGAATAGCCATTGTCATGGACTCATTCAGACCCGCAGGCACAGGGAACCCCACCATAACATCCTTAATGGCATCAGAGAGACCCTCTCTGAAAGTCGCCGCCAGGGCGCACTCATTCCACTGAGTAAGCACGGACCATTTACGGAATCTTTGGCAGTAAATTTCCGCTTCATCTTGCCCCTGAGATAGGGACATCAAAGTTTTTTCTGCCTGAAGCTCCAAATGAGGTTCGTCATAAAGCAACCCCAAGGCCAGAAAAAACGCATCCACATTGAGCAACGCAGGATCCCCTGGTGTCAATGAAAAAGCCCAGTCTTGAGGGTCGCCCCGGAGCAAGGAAATCACAATCCTGACCTGCTGTGCAGGGTCTCCGGCAGAGCGAGATTTCAGGGACAAAAATAATTTGCAATTATTTCGAAAATTCTGAAACCCAGATCTATTCCCCGAGAAAAATTCCGGCAAAGGAATTCTCGGCTCAGATACAGGTGCATAACAAACAAAATCTTGCAAATTTTGTACCTTCGTGGCGAGATTATTCAAACCTGCAGTTACACTCTGAAGATCCATTACAAACAGGTGGACACAGAGCCATTCAAGGGTTAAGAGGAGGTAAGAAGCAGCTAGACAGCAATTAAGGGCTAGGCAGCAAAACTCTGAAGGGAAAAAAAAAAAATAAATTTTCCCTTAAACACTTCTCTATCTCCTGCTTCAGCCCAAACAATTAACACTTTGTTGGCCGGTCAAACTGTCATGATCTCAATGGCAAGAGAACATAGCATCAGCATATATAGGAACTAGCTCTTGGAAGATGGGAACTGAGCTGACCATGAACTAAACCTAACACACAACTAGCAGTGGCCGGGTAGCATGCCTACGTTGATTCTAGATGCCCAGCACCAGCCGGAGGACTAAATAATGCTAGCAGAGGAAAATATTAGTCCTAGCTCACCTCTAGAGAAATACCCCGAAAGGAGACAGAGGCCCCCCACATGTATTGGCGGTGAATAAAGATGAAATAACAAAACGTAGTATGAAAATAGGTTTAGCAAATTTGAGGTCCACTTACTACATAGCAGAAGACAGAAAGAACACTTTCATGGTCAGCTGAAAACCCTATCAAAACACCATCCAGAAATTACTCCAAAACTCTGGCATTAACTCATAACACCAGAGTGGCAATTCCTGTTCACAAGAGCCTTCCAGACACAGCAACGAAACTACAGCTGTGAACTGGAACAAAAATGCAAAAACAAACATGGACAAGAGTCCAACTTATCTAGTAGTTGTCTAGGAGCAGGAACAAGCACAGAGAGGCTTCTGATAACATTGTTGACCGGCAAGCAACTACAAAGCAGCAAGGTTATATAGCGACTCCCACATCTTGATGGGAACAGGTGAACAGAGAAGATGAAGACACCAGTTCAATTCCACCAGTAGCCACCGGGGGAGCCCAGAATCCAAATTCACAACAGGTTAGTCAGTGAGTCCTCCTGGGAGCTATGTAAGGATGGCTCAGTGATTTCAAACTGAAAGTAAATGTTATGTTCTATACTATGTATAGTAGTTGAAAAGGCAGAAGGCCCGGGCTGAAAGGGGCAGTCCTGTAAAGAAAGGAGAGGCAGTAGGCCTGGAGCAGTTAGGACAGGCGGTCCTGCAGATTTAACGAAGGAGAATGAAAGAGAAAGAGTTAATTAATATTATAATGTTTTATAAGTAAAGTCTTTAGTGGATAGGGAGTATACGTCCTTAAAGGCAATGTCAACTTGTTATTCCAAAGTTTGCACTAAGTAGAATACCCGGTTGGGTAACAGGAGTTATTTATAGCCTGTAATTTATAATGTTTAACCTTGTTTGTAACGTTCAAGTGTCCTCACCTCCCATAAAGGGAAGCTCTGTTCAAGCTTACTTATTGTTATTGCATTTTCAAAATTGTATGTCTTTTTGCTAACCTGTATTGTTGTTTTCTTCCCAGTCCAGGAGTACTGGATTTAACCGGGGGGGAGTGCAGCGCCCCAGAGTCCTGGTCGTTGCAGTACTGTGGCTCCGCCACTAAGGGGAGCTATGGTACATCTGATGGCACTGAAGGAGTTCATCTGACCAGGTATCACAGACCACTCCTCACATACTGGTAAAACTGGGGGTCAGGCAGGAAGTTAGGACAGAAAGCTGACTGGGTTGGAACCAGGCAACACCTTGTGGCAGAGGGTGTTGCGGGAGAAGATTCGGTAGGGTCCCTGTCAGGGGTGGGATCCTGACAGAGGCCTGGCAACTTGAGCGAATGTAACGGGACCGTGCCTGCTCAGCATAGCGGCGGTGCCCAAGAAGGGATTGGAGGCGAGATAGATTGTGCTGAGTGAGAAACGAGATCAAAGCAAGAAGGAGAATACCAGTAGGAGTCGTGCTGTGAGACCGAGGCAACATCCTACTGAGGCGCACAACCGGCGGCCGGAACGCCGAGGGAGTATTACAATATTCAGCTTCAGGCAATACTCTAAACCAACGGCAGGACAGTCAGTCTAAGGCGGGCTGTCTCACCTAAATCACCTATGCAGTCTTGGGGGGCAACTTGTGGAGAGGGGCGACTCTAGGGTCCCGGAAGAGCTCCGAGCCTACCCGTCATACGGGTGCCGTCCTAACCGTAACATCAGGGAGGGACGGAGGATTAGCAGAACATCATCTAATCGAGTTGTGAGGGAACTTTAGAAACAGACACAACAGTTGTGGGGACTTTCCGTAAGCACAGCAGGGAAGGACCGCAACACCTAGCGCTAGAAGGAAGGCACAGATTTTCACCTGCTAAGAGAACTCTGGAGGTGCCATTGGACCGGCCGGACTTGCGCAGCCTGGTTATCCGGATTCCGGACTGAGGACCCAGAGATCTTCAGTAAAGAGGTAAAGAGAGTGCAACCTGGTGTCCTCGTTATTTACTACAACCTACACTGCACCGCAACACCACCATTTACCACCACCTTTCACTGGACGCCCCTCAGCAGGGTCACGGACCGGGTCTAGCCACCGTGACAACCCCAGAGCAGAGACTCAGAGGCCCGGTACCAGGTACCCCTCGGCCCTGCGGCAGTGGGGGCGCTCCATATACAATGGTCAGATATGCAAATGCAATAGTGGTAGGACAAACGATATAAGCAGATGGGTCATGTAAATTACTGGTGTAATGTTAGACTGTGTGAGCTGAGTCATGAGGGCATGGGCTGCCAGCTGGCTTCCAGATCCTTTACAGCACATTACTCGACGTGACGCCCCCCATCCCCTTTAGAAGAGGACCGCATGCATAACAGAGAGAGAGAAACTACATGGCTTTACACTAGTCTTTATCCCCCTTTGGGTTACTCCCCTTTTGCCCTCTAGGCTGAACCTAAATCTCCTCCCCTTGCCTCTAGAAATTAAAAACTCCAAAACCGAAGATGTCATAACTCTTTAATGGATGTCTTAGTGCAGCGGTTTTGGTGCCATCGGATCAGGCCGGACCCCTGCTACACGTTGAGACTAAACACATCTTGGCTATCTGGTTCCTATTAACCATTCTACATATCTTCGCTCCCTGGGGTGTTAGAACAGATCAAGCCCCTGGAAAGCATTCGCCATTTTCTAGGGATCTCGGAAAGAGACATGATGTATGGATAGGACATATAGTATCTCTGTAACTTCTTATGGAATCATGTTTCTGGAATGTTCTTTGGCAGCTTCAGCATGACTCTCTATATTGCAAACAAACCTTTGACCTGCTCTGAGCGGGCTCAGGGTGTGAGATCTGTCACTCACAGCCTTTGGAGGCTTAACCCCCCCAATGCTGAGCTAGGTGCCAACTTTCTCCTTGAGGCTTGGGAGAATATTGGACCTCCTGCTGAGTCCCTGCTGGACAAAGAAAAGAGGGTTTTAAAATACCAGGCCAGATAGGGTACAAATGATTGGCATGAAATTATATCTCCAATATTCTTCACACCTCCCCCTTTAGAGGGCACTGGGGGGCAACACTTTCCATTGTTTCCCTGAGTGCCCGTCCACAACCTCCCCTCATCAGGATAACCCATGGGCATTACCATGCTTATGCCCCTTCGTGAGGCGGATGGCAAAGTGGTACTGCTGGAGCGCAAGGCTCCAGCATAACACCCTCCTATTCATTCTGGATATGGAGTGTAAGCAGCTGTGGGTGGTTGTGGTCCATTTCCACGGTGAATTGGAGTCTGTACAAGTATGGCTGCAGATGCTGCCGAGCCCACAGAATTGCTAGACATTCCTTTTCCATCGTGGAGTAGGCCACTTTCCTCGGTAAGAGCTTCCAGCTCAGGTACAAAATGGGGTGCTCTTGGCCATAGAGTCGACCTGGCTGAGCACAGCACAGAGGCCAAAGTCATTGGCGGCGGCGGTCTGCACTACAAACGGCCATGTAAAGTTGACAGCTTGTAGTTCCAGGAAGCTAGAAAAGGCAGTCTGCAGCGCCTCGAAGGCCATCTCACAATCGTTAGTCCAATCGACTGCAGAGGGCAGCTTCTTATCGGTGAGGTGCGTCAGGGGGCTCGCCAGGCTACTATAGTGAGGGATGAACTTCCTATAGTACCCTGCGGTACCTGGGCTCCAGCTTTAGAGCCCCCCCTTAAACCAGGAGTCCTGGGTAGTGGACCTCGCTCATATCCAGTAGGCACTTTTCTGGCTTAATGGTTAACCCTGCTGTGGAGAAACGGGGTCAGTGGGTGCTCTCGTCCGCTGGCCCGGCTGTCTTTAGCAAGACTGCATGGACCATGGCTCATACCTCTGAACACTCGCTCTATCTCCCCGTGGGCAATACACTACACAGACAACACAGGGTTAAGGTAAAACAGTGTGGCAATACTTTATTGAACCACAACACACAATAGCAAACAGAACAATCCCACCATGGCTGGAATTGTTTGGTTACATGGGCAGTGGGCACATATAAAAGGTCACTGCGTCTCCACGTATTTCCAGTATGACATGATGTCAGAGCTCCCAGGGTCGCTACTCCATCTGTGGATGAACGCACAGAGAAGGGGTGACGACAAGCATAGGGAGATGACCAAGAACTGTCCATAGAGTCCATACAAGGAACAAAGCCAGTTGACACGATGTCAGAGCTCCCAGGGTCGCTACTCCATCTGTGGATGAACGCACAGAGAAGGGGTAACGACAAGCATAGGGAGATGACCAAGAACTGTCCATAGAGTACATACAAGGTCCAAAGCCAATTGACACGAGAGTCACCACCTGGCTTATCTGACCATCTCCATGGAACCAGGCGACCAGCGGGTCCCAACCCTGGCTTTCTCTAAACAGATCCATGGTTCAGAGATGGTCACTGGATCAGATCTGTGTCCTTCCAACTGGAGCCGAAAACCCCTGGGTTGTTTCCTATAGAATCATAGATCAGTGTCCCTCGTGATGGTGCTATGATGAATTGGCTGCAGTCCTTTCTCTTGTCTGTTAGGTGGTTTGCAGAATGTCTGGCTGATAGCTCTGTGTTACTTCAGTCTCCCAGGATGTGATCACTGAGTCTTTTGACACCCAAGGCATGTAAGCTATTTTTAGAATTACCCAGGGTCTTTAGGTACCTTCACACGAAGCGACGCTGCAGCGATAGCGACAACGATGCCGATCGCTGCAGCGTCGCTGTTTGGTCGCTGGAGAGCTGTCACACAGGCCGCTCTCCAGCGACCAACGATGCCGAGGTCCCCGGGTAACCAGGGTAAACATCGGGTTGCTAAGCGCAGGGCCGCGCTTAGTAACCCAATGTTTACCCTGGTTACCAGCGTAAAAGTAAAAATAACAAACAGTACATGCTCACCTGCGCGTCCCCCGGCGTCCGCTTCCTGTACTGTGTGAGCGCCGGCCCTAACAGCAGAGCGGTGACGTCACTGCTGTGCTTTTACTTTCACTTTAGGGCCGGCGCTCAGTCAGAGCAGGAAGCAGACGGCAGGGGACGCGCAGGTGAGTATGTACTGTTTGTTTTTTTTTACTTTTACGCTGGTAACCAGGGTAAACATCGGGTTACTAAGCGCGGCCCTGCGCTTAGTAACCCGATATTTACCCTGGTTACCAGCGTAAAACATCGCTGGTATCGTTGCTTTTGGTGTCAAACACGACGATACACGCCGGTCTGACGACCAAATAAAGTTCTGAACTTTATTCAACGACCAGCGATATCACAGCAGGATCCAGATCGCTGCTGCGTGTCAAACACAACGATATTGCTATCCAGGACGCTGCAACGTCACGGATCGTTGTCGTTCTCGTTGTAAAGTCGTTTCGTTTGAAGGTACCTTTTCAGTTCAACATCAAGATAAGGTAAACAATGGTGATGGGATTAAGTAGCACTATTAGCATATAAGCACACATCAAAAAACAAAGCTTAACACACTCAATGTACAGTCACTATTACAGACTTAGGGTACCGTCTCACATAACGATTTACCAACGATCACGACCAGCGATATGACCTGGCCGTGATCGTTGGTAAGTGGTTGTGTGGTCGCTGGGGAGCTGTCACACAGACCGCTCTCCAGCGACCAACGATGCCTAAGTCCCCGGGTAACCAGGGTAAACATCGGGTTACTAAGCGCAGGGCCGCGCTTAGTAACCCGATGTTTACCGTGGTTACCAGCGTAAAAGTAAAAAAAAACAATCCGTACATACTCACATTCCGGTGTCTGTCCCCCGGCGTTCTGCTTCTCTCCACTGTGTCTGTGCCAGCCGGAAAGCACAGCGGTGACGTCACCGCTGTGCTCGCTTTCCGGCCGGCCGGCGCTCACAGTGCAGAGAAGCAGAACGCCGGGGGACAGACACCGGAATGTAAGTATGTACTGTTTGTTTTTTTTTACTTTTACGCTGGTAACCACGGTAAACATCGGGTTACTAAGCGCGACCCTGCGCTTAGTAACCCGATGTTTACCCTGGTTACAAGCGAACGCATCGCTGGATCGCTGTCACACACAACGATCCAGCGATGACAGCGGGAGATCCAGCGACGAAAGAAAGTTCCAAACGATCTGCTACGACGTACGATTCTCAGCAGGGTCCCTGATCGCTGCTGCGTGTCAGACACAGCGATATCGTATGGATATCGCTGGAACGTCACGGATCGTACCGTCGTAGCGACAAAAGTGCCACTGTGTGACGGTACCCTTACACAGTATGTTAGATAGTATATCAGTTGGCAAGTCTGTCTTCTTGACCCACCAGACATAAACACTTAAATTCACAAGCCAATATAGAGATAAAAAGCCAGTTCTTTTGGATTTGCAAAAACATGGTTGTCTGGGAAATGTAGATACAATCTGGTTTCTTCACACCTGCCCTGCAGATCTGTCTGAGCACCTGCACCACATGCTCTAGGTGATCTCCGCAGATAGGACTGAAGATGGCAATGTTGTCCAGGTATGCTGTCGCGTAACCTTCAAGTCCCTTGAGCAGCCTGTTGACCATCCACTGAAAAGTGGCAGAAGCATTCTTCATGCCAAATGGCATCACTGTAGACTCATACAGTCCAAATAGGGATTATAAAGGAAGAGCGTTCACATGCCTCGTGCATCAGGGGACTCTGTCAACATCTCTGGCTCCAATTCATGATCTTCAGGTACTTAGCCACGGCCAACTGGTTGAGCAGGTCATCGATGGGCAGCATTGGGTTTGTATCGGTGACAAGGACTACAGGTGGGGCCTAAGCGCTGTTGGATGACCCCGAGCTTCAGCATCTCATCAATTTCTTGGCAAATTTGCTGCTGCACCTTCAGGGAGACCTGATAAGCTGAACACCAAGTTGGGGGGGTGCTCCCCCAGTGTCCATGTGATGAACAGCCGAGTCTGTCTTTCCGGGCTTGTTGCTGAACAAATTCCGGAAGTGGTGTAGTGTTGCCCACCGCTGGAACTGTTGGTCTGACAAGAGCTGGTGATAAAAACTTCCATATCCTCGATCGTCCCAGTTGCCCTAGGCTGGGCGAGCATATCCGAGATGCTCTCTGCCTCTCCCTCTTCTGGCAGGTTGCATATAGGTAGAGTACAGGCCCCTCGCTTATGATGTGCCCTCATCATGTTCACATGGAAGGCTTTCCGACTTCCCTGAGCGTGATCCAGGGTGACGAGGTATATTACAGTATTGAGCTGCTGGTGCACGAGATACGGGCCCTCCAAGGGTGCCTAAAGCTTGTCAAGGAGTACAGTGACTAGTAACCACACCTTTTGACCCACCTGGTAGGTCCTCTGACAAGCATTTTGGTCGTACAATTGCTTCTGGTTAGCCTGGGCTTGCATCATATTATTGTAAACCAGCTGCTTCAAGGCCAGCATCTTGTCACAGAAGCGCACGACATACTCAATGACTAACACTCCAACAGTGGTTTAGTCTCCTTTCCAGACCTCTTTCACCAGAGCCAGAGGCCTCCACAAACATCACCCGTACAGGAGTTCAAAGGCGGAGAACCTCGTTGAGACCTGTTGGACTTCCCAGTAGGAAAATAGCAGATGTGGGAGGTACCACTTTCAGTCGCACCCGTGGGAGTCAACCGACATCTTAAGCATCTGCTTCAGGGTGCCTTGAACCATTCGCACAGGCTATTGGTCTGTGGGTGGTACGGGCTGGTCACCAGATGTTGCACCTGTATTTCCTCTCAGAGGGACTCTATAAACTGCGACATGAACTGGGTCCCCTGGTTGGTGAGCATTTCCCGGGAAGAACTCAACTGGGAAAGGCACTCCAGAATGGTACTGGCCACCTTGTCGGCCCGAATAGACGACAACGCTACAGGGCTGGACTCCCCCTTTGCTTGAACAACATTGCCTTCCACCTCCTCCCCACTGTAGGTAGCATTGGCTATCTCTCTGGTTTTACCCCTGGTGCCACTTGCCATCCTTGCAATCTTCACTGACACAGAGCTGCAACCTGATGCACCCACACACCTTACAGTATTTGCACACTGACTGTCTAGGGCTGATGGCATAGTCTACTACCTTCAGTGCGTAGCATTTCCTGGAGCTGCTGGGAGTGGACATCAGGCATACCAAATTTACTGCCACCCTTCTGAAGGGCTCTTCAATAATGGGCAGAGTTACCAGTGGGGCTTAGAGGCGCTGCCCCGCTTTCCCCACCATCTGATAGGTGTCGCAAGAACAGCAGTAGGCAGTCACATTGGCCCCCATCCTGGGCCAGTAGAAATGCTGGGCTAGCCTGGCCTTTGTCTTAGTGATCCATAGATATTTGGCCATCGGAATCCCATGTGCAATCTGCAACAACTTTGCCCTTAACGGATAGGGTACCACCAACTGTCGGTCCCTAGGCCACACTTTCAGTAAACCCTGCTGGACCAGTACCCAGCACAGCCGTTCTGGGTCCTGTTGTGTATCCGCTTTTTGGGCTCCCCTGGTGGTTGCTGGTGGTACTGGTGACTTGTTTGCACTTTGCTTCTTCTGTTCACCTGCTTCCATCAGTGTTTGGGAGTTTCCTATTTATCCTTGCTCTCCAGTCATTTCCTTGCCGGTCATCATTGTAACCAGAGCCTTCGGTTGCATGTTCCTGCTACTAGTCTGCTGATCAGCTAAGTGGACTTTGTCCTTTTGTTTTGTACCTTTTGTCCAGTTTGCAGTTTTTGTAATTCTCTGTAGCTGGAAGCTCTTGCGGGCTGAAATTGCCACTCCTGTGTCATGAGTTGACACAGGAGTCTTAAAGTAATTTCAGGATGGTTTTTGAAAGGGTTTTCAGTTGACCGTGAAGTCCTCTTTTGTATCCTTCTGCTATCTAGTAAGTGGACCTCTCTTTGCTAAATCTACTTTCATACTGTGTATGTCTTTTCCTCTTAATTCACCGTTATTACATGTGGGGGGCTGCTATCATCTTTTGGGGTATTTCCCTAGAGGTAAGCCAGGTCTGTTTCTTCCTCTACCAGGCGTAGTTAGTCCTCCGGCTGGCGCGTGACATATAGGAAGCCGTAGGTATGCTCCCTGGCTACTGTTAGTTGTGTGGTAGATTTAGCTCACGGTCAACTCGAGTTTCCATCACCCGAGAGCTCGTTCGTTACTTATATGTTTCTTACGTTCCCTTGCCATTGGGAACCATGACAATAAACCTCCTTACCCTGGCATGCCACTTTCATGGGGCAGACATCAGCTACTAGTTAACGGCACTCCATGTGAAGAAGCTACACTTGTTGCACGGTTTTAGCGTAGTGGTGCTGCCGATCACTGAAACGGTGCTATCCTAGTCCCCTTTGAGCTCCTGCTTTCCATCTCCTTGGTGGTAGGAGCATCTCCCTTTGCTGCAGCACATCATTTGCCATATGTGAATACACTTGTACTAATGTGAGGTCCCACAGCAAATTTGTGCAGTTCAGCCTTTTGAGGAAGGCCAAGTGGAGCAGCCAGGTTGAGGCAGTAATATGTCCCCTAGGTCTTGTGATTTTGTGATTGCTTAGCAGGCAATCATTTGATGTTTGTGGTCAGATAGCGCTTTCCCAGCAAAATGAACAAGCAAATCAAAACCTGCGATATCCTGGCTGCTCAATTTGGCCATTGGGTTTCTGTTGCTAAACTACAGCCTGAAACTACTTAAAGGGAACCCCCTAGTGTGTTTCTTCCGGAGTGAGAAGACTTGTTTTGAACTTGTGTCTGTAAGTATACTGGGCGTGATGATGCACTTGTAGCCTCTTGGTCTCACCCTACACTGGCTGGTGGATGTTTTTCATTGGTACATTGGTCAATGACCGGTCAATCAGCACGGGGAAGGTGCTGCTAGGTGGGAAATGAAACAGAACTTATAAAGGGATTGACTGGCTTATGTTTTAAAGGATTACAGTCATAAAAATAAGTGGGGAGGTTAAAGTTTCAGTTAACCCCTTCCCAACTTTGGGTTTTTCCATTTTTGAGTTTATTTTTTATGCTTCCCTTCTTCCCAGAGTCATAACTTTATTTTTCTGTCAATACGGGAGGGCTTGTTTTTTGTGGGACGAATTGTACTTTTGAACATCACCATTGGTTTTGCCATATGATGTACTGGAAAACGGGAAAAAATTTCAAAGTGCGGTGAAATTGCAATGAAAAAAAGTGCAATTCCATAACACTTTTTTGTTTTGCCTTTTTACCATGTTCACTAAATGCTAAAATTGACCTGCCAATATGATTCTCCAGGCCATTACGAGTTTGTAGATACCAAACATGTATAGGTTCTTTATTATTTAAGCGGTGAAAAAAATTCCAAAGATTCTAAGAAATTTTTTTTTTACAATTTTCAGGATCTGGGGCTGGGTGAGACCTTAGTTTTTCCGTACCAAGCTGACGCCTTTATTGACACCGTTTTGGTGTAGATATGATCTTTTTAAGGGCCCCTTTCCACTTGCGAGATAAAAAACGGTCCGTAATCTGGACCGAAAAAACGGATGGAACGTATGCGATTGTCATGCGAGTGTCATGCGAGTGTTATGCGAGTGCCATGCGATTTTTTAATCGCACCATCTGTATGACATCAGCATGACATCCGTATTGCTGTCCGATTTTTACGCACCAGTGTCCTTTGAAAAGCCGGCAATTCAGCGCCGTGTACAGTAAAATCACACTGACAGGTTAGAATAGAGTAGATATATACACATAGAATAGGTATATATACATATATACATGTCAGTGAGACACCTATATATGTATATTTACATTTAATGCAGCGCTAGATAGCTTAAAAGCCGCTAATTCAATTGCCGGCTTTTTATTTCTCCTTCACAAACCCGACAGGATATGAGACATGGTTTACATACAGTAAACCATCTCATATCCCCTTTTTTTTTGCATATTCCACACTACTAATGTTAGTAGTGTGTATGTGCAAAATTTGGGCGCTGTAGCTGCTAAAATAAAGGGTTAAATCGCGGAAAAAATTGGCATGGGCTCCCGCGGTGATCTGTACTCACATTGAGTTGCGGTGAGGCGCCCTCTGGTGGATGAACTCATGAACTGGAGCCTTGGAAAAGTTCCCACGCTCGAGTTCATATGAGTTCATCCACCAGAGGGCGCCTCACCGCAACTCAATGTGAGTACAGATCACCCAGCTTTCCTTCATTCCACGGGGTTACAGGCACGAGCAAGTGCTTTAGCACAGCTCCTGCCTGTAAATTGAGTTAACCCCTTCAGATGGATTTACTTCGTGGGACGTGACGGTTCATCCGAGGGTATGTATCTTGTGGGTTCATTATTTTGCCAAGCGAGGGTGTTCCGGATGGATTGAGAGAGCAATAAAATACTAAAACAACCTGTGTGTTTATTTCATTAAAATACTTTTTAATCATGTGTGTGTGTTTTTTAACCCTTTCATACAATTGGATTAATAATGGATAGGTGTCATAATTGACGCCTCACCATTATTAATCTGGCTTAATGTCACCTTACAATAGCAAGGTGGCATTAACCCTTCATTACCCCATATCCCACCGCTACAGGGAGTGGGAAGAGAGTGGCCAAGTGCCAGAAAAGGCGCATCTTCCAGATGTCCCTTTTCTGGGGTGGCTGGGGGCAGATGTTTGTAGCCAGGGGGGGCCAATAACCATGGACCCTCTCCTGGCTATTAATATCTGCCCTCAGTCACTGGCTTTACCACTCTGGTGGAGAAAATTGCGCGGGAGCCCACGCCAATTTTTTCCGCCATATAACCCTTTAATTTAATAGCTAGAGCCCCCAAATTGTGCACACAGACACTTGTTACATTAGTGAAGAGGAATATGTAATAAAAAAAGGGATATGAGATGGTTTACTGTGTGTAAACCATGTCTCATATCCTGTCGGGTTTGTGAAGAAGGAAAAAGCCGGCAATTGAATTAGCGGCTTTTAAGCTATCTAGCGCTGCATTAAATATAAATATACATATATAGGTGTCTCACTGACATATATATATGTATATATACCTATTCTATGTGTATATATCTTCTCTATTCTAACCTGTCAGTGTGATTTTACTGTACACCGCACTGAATTGCCGGCTTTTCAAAGGACACCGGTGCGTAAAAATCGGACAGAACTCGCATGGTGCGAGTGCTGTGCGATTTTTTTCTCGCACCCATTGACTTGCATTGGCGAGTCTCGTCCGAGAATCGCAGCAATACGCAGCATGCTGCGAATTTTTTCTCAGCCGATCCAGATTTTTCTCAGTCCGATTTCGGCTGAGAAAAAAATCGCAAATGAAAAGACACCTATTAAATAACATTGGTCCGAGTGCAATCCGATTTTTTATCGGATTGCACTCGTCCGTTTTCCTCGCAAGTGGAAAGGGGCCCTAAAGCATAGAAAAGCATAATTCTGGCGTTTTGATTTTTTTCCCGTTACACAGTTTACCGATCGGATTGAAGGGAACCTGTCACCCCCCCCCCAGTCATTTCAAACTAAAAGAGCCACCTTGTGCAGCAGTAATGCTGCATTCTGACAAGGTGGCTCTTTTAGTTCTGGGTGCTGTAACTAGAGGAATAATCCATTTTTTAATTTGTCAGAAATACCTGGTCTTCAGTCAAGGAGGCCGGCGTTTCCCCCCTGCTTCAGACAGCACACTGCTGTCACTAACATCTTCTTGGCGCCGCCTCCTCCTCACCGCTGTTTTCAAAATAGCCGGCGCCTGCGCTCTTTTCCCCTGCCTGGTGCAGGCGCAGTGAGCGCTGCCCGTCTTTCCTCATATGCAGCCCTTGACTGAAGACCAGGTATTTCTGACAAATTAAAAAACGGATTATTTCTCTAGTTACAGCACCCAGAACTAAAAGAGCCACCTTGTCAGAATGCACAAGGTGGCTCTTTTAGCTTGAAACGACTGGGGGGGGGGGGGGTGACAGGTTCCCTTTAATTCTTTTTATACATTGATTGGGCGATTGAGTGATACCAAATATGTGTACTTTTGGGGGTGATATGAAGTTGTTTTTTTTTTTATATTTTTAAAAACATTTTGTATTTACCGTACTTTACACTTGCTTCAATAGTCTCCATGGGAAACTAGAAACTCTGATCGCTTGTGCTACAGAGTGGGGCAGATATTGTCTGCAGTGTTGAGATTACATCAACAACACTGCAGCGGTCTACTCGGGCAGACCCAAGAGCGGAGTTGTTGGCTGCAGTGTTGTGTAGGATGGACCACACATCACATTTAAAGTCACTTTAAGGCTGTGTGCACACGTTGCGTTTCTTTTGCATGTTTTCGCTATAAAAACGCGACAAAAACACGACAAAAACGCATACATATGCATCCCATCAATTATAATGCATTCTGCAATTTTTGTGCACATCATGCGGTAAAAAACGCAGCATGTTCATAAATTTTGCGGATTTTTTGCGTTTTTGCCGCTATTAATGCATTGGGAAAAAACGCGTCAAAAACGCGTTTAAAAACGCATGCGGATTTCTTGCAGAAAATTTCGTTTTCTTCAGGAATTTTCTGCAAGAAATCCTGACGTGTGCACATACCCTTAGGGTATGTGTCCACGTTCAAGAAACGCTGCGTGTTTGACGCTGCGCAGAGCCGCAGCGTCAAACACGCAGCGTCCAGATGTTACAGCATAGTGGAGGGGATTTTATGAAATCCCGTCTCCACTATGCGTGGTAACACGCATCCGTCGGCCCTGCGATTCCGGACATGCGGCGCGTCTTTTAAGATCGCAGCATGTCCGTGTACCTTGCGGCGACGCTGCGCCGCCGCAAGGTATATCACAGGGCCCTATGTGTGGGGTGCGATGATGCCGGATGTGTGCAATGAACACATCTGGCATCATCGTGTCACAGAAGGGGGCGGGGCTTAGGGCGGAGCGGGTTTGCCGCTCCGTCCAAACCGCCGGCCATCCTGAAAGTGGACACATACCCTTAGGGGTCTATATGACAGGAAATACCCAAAAGTGACACCATTCTAACAACTGCACCCCTCAGGCTATATGCACACTTTGCAGACTAGACTTTGGAATTTTCAGTGCAGATTCTGCATTTCTTGGCAGAAAACGCAGGTCAAAATCCGTGCTTTTTTTGGTGGATTTTGTGCGTTTTTTTTGCGGATTCTGTGCGGATTTCATACATTTTTTACCCCTGCGGATTTCTATTATGGAATGGGTGCAGAAACGCTGCAGATCCGCAAAAATAATTGACATGGTCCTTTTTTTAATCTGCTGTGATTTCCGTGCGTTTTTTTTCCGCACCATTAGCACAGCATTTTTTTCCCCTTTGATTTACATTGTACTGTAAATCACTTGCGGCTCTGCAGCGAATCTGCGGGGAAAAAATATAGTTCTTACCGATAACGGTATTTCTCTGAGCCCATGACGGCACCACGGAGAGAGGGGATCCGCCCACCAAGGACAGGAAACCTACAGATAAAAAGGCGGTACCACTCTCCCACATCAGTTTGTTTACATAGAAAATAATGGGAGACTACGAAAAAGCTTGTTAGTTTTAACATTATTTAGCATAATCAAGATACCGCGTGACCTAATATCAAATAATCTATGACACTATGTTGATGTGTACACCCATGAGTGAAGGGAGGGAATGTACGGGTGCCGTCATGGGCTCAGAGAAATACCGTTATCGGTAAGAACTATATTTTTCTCTGTCGCCCATGACGGCACCACGGAGAGATTTGCATAGATTGTACATTCAGGGAGGGACCACCGCTTCCAGAACCCTTTTCCCGAAGGTAAGGTCTGAAGAGGAGATAAGATCCAATCTATAGTGCCTATAGAATGTAGATGGTGAGGACCAGGTAGCAGCTCTACATATCTGGTCAATTGAAGCTCCGGCCTTCTCCGCTCAAGAGGCTGCCACTGCTCTCGTTGAGTGAGCCTTGACGTCCCCTGGAGTGGACACTCCACTTGCCGAGTATGACAGGCTGATGGCGTCCGTGATCCATCTCGCTAGAGTGGCTTTGGAGGCTTTTTTCCCCTTTCGGGGACCCTGGAAACACATAAAAAGAGAGGCATCCTCCCTACCCTCTCTGGGATGCAAGAGGCATCTTCTGACATCTAATGTATGTAATATTTGTTCCTCCCTATTTTTAGGGTTGGGACAGAAGGAGGGGAGCGATATCTCTTGAGATCTGTGATACCTGGAAGCCACCTTCGGGAGGTATGCTGGGTCTATCTTTAAAATGACCCTATCCTCTAAGAACTGTGTGTAAGGGGGGTTAGCTGAAAGTGCCTGTATGTCACTAACCCTACGGGCAGATGTGAGGGCGACCAACAGGGAAGTTTTGAGAGATAGGTTTTTCAATGAGATTTCATCTAATGGTTCAAAGGGAGGTTTAGTCAGGGCTTTAAGGACCAAATTTAAATCCCATTGGGGGATAACCCTTACTGGAAGAGGTCTTGATCTCGCAGCTGCTCTGATAAACCTAGAGACCCATCTATTTGAAGCTAAATCAAAATTGAATAGGGCTCCCAATGCTGCCACATGAACTTTTAGGGTGCTCGTGGCTAACCCAATCTCCAACCCCTTTTGCAAAAATTCTAATATGGATTTAAGGGGGATTTCTTCCCCTATTTTCACACCTGATGATGAAAGGAATTTTTTCCATTTCTTCCCATACTGTTTTGTTGTGACAGGTTTTCTACTTTGTAATAGAGTTGAAATTAGCCCCGGAGAGAACCCTCTGCCTTCTAATAGCTTCCTCTCAAAAGCCATGCTGTCAAGTGTAAGCTCTTGACTTGTGGATGATGAACCGGGCCCTGGGATAGTAGGCTTGGGAGGTCTGGTAATACCCATGGGTCGGATATTGACATTTTCCTCATCCAAGAAAACCAAGGCCTCTTCGGCCAGAACGGGGCTATTAAGATCACAAGACCCCCGTCCTCCCGAATCTTCCTCAGCACTGCCGGAATCAGAGCGAGAGGAGGAAAAGCATAAGCCAGCTGATGTCGCCAAGGGATCAGGAATGCGTCCACTACTACTGGGTTCCCCAGGGGAGCTATGGAGCAAAAGTCTACTTTTTTGTTTAGGTGGTTTGCGAAGAGGTCTATCTTGGATACCCCCCATTTTTCTGTGATCTGGGTAAAGACTGCCTGATTTAGCTCCCATTCCCCTTGTTTTAGACTGGAACGACTGAGGAAGTCTGCTTTGTAATTGTCCACTCCCTTTATATGTAGGCTTGTCAGGGATAGAAGGTTGCTCTCGGCTATTTGTAGGATTGACTTGGTCACCTCCATTAGATTTTTGGAACGAGTACCCCCTTGGTGATTTAGGTATGATACCACCACCTGGTTGTCTGACATCACCCTGACATGGTGAGAGTGAAGGGCCCCCAAGAATTCCCGCAGGGCAAACTTGACCGCTAGAAGTTCCTTCATATTGGAAGATTTGTTTGCTAGTGCTGACGACCAAGTGCCCTGGGCTACTAGATCGCCGAGATGAGCTCCCCACCCCGTGGGACTCGCGTCCGTGGTCAGGACCTATGAAACTGGGAACACCCACGGGACTCCCCGGGAAAGATTTTTCTGTGATGTCCACCAGATTAGTGAGTGATTTGTGCGAGGAGATAATGTTAACCGCCCTTCTAAATGCCCCCCTAGAGAGACCTGTTCTGATAAGATTTGCCATTGGAGGTCTCTTGAATGGAGCTGAGCCCACTGGACTGCGGGGATGCATGAAGTCATGGAGCCTAAGAGGGACATGGCCTGTCGGAGAGTTATGGATGGTAGAGATTGAATTTTTGATACTAGACTTTTTACTTTTTGTATTTTGTCCCCCGGAAGCCGACATTCCATTTTTATGGAGTCTAGGGTGAGACCTAGATACTCCTGGACCTGGGAAGGCGATAGTCTGGACTTTCTTAAGTTTATTAGCCAGCCCAACTCCTTTAAAGAATGTATTACTGTTGCCAGCTGATTTTCGCAGTGTTGGGGGGAGGAGCCTATCACCAAAAAGTCGTCTAGATATGATACAATCAGGGTGTTTTGTTCCCTGAGATGAGCCATTATCTCCGCAATCAGTTTCGTGAAAATTCTTGGGGCTATGGCTAGACCAATGGGTAGAGCCGAGAATTGAAAGTGGAGTAATATCCCCCCGATGTGAACTGCCATCCTGAGAAACCTTTGGTGATCTTTGTGAATGGGGACATGGTAATACGCGTCCTTCAGGTCCAGGACTACCATGAAGCATTGAGGAAACAGCCTTTTTATAGATGACTTTATTGTTTCCATTTTGAATGCTTGAATCTCTAGGTAGTTGTTTAGGGTTTTCAAGTTTATGATCGTCCTGTAGGACCCGTCCGGTTTTTTTCTCAGGAATAGAGGGGAATAGTACCATTGCCCTCTTTCTTGTGGGGGAACTTCCAGGAGCACTCCTTTTTCCACTAACCCAATGACTTCGTTCTCCAATGCCAATTGTTCCTCTGCTGAAGACCTTGGAGATGTCATCATAAAGGAGGGACGAGGGTATTTTTGAAACGTCAATTTCAGTCCTGATTCTATTATGATTCTATCAGAATCCAATGACTGGAAGTAATTTTTTCCCAGGCCGAGAGAAAGAGTGACAGTCCCCCCCCCCCCCCCACCTGGGGCCAACCTTCATTGGGAAGGTTTTTTGTTATCGTTGGGATTTTTGTTAAAAATGAATCCCTTGTTCTTGTTTTTCTTATCTTCCCATTTCCCCTGGCCTCTCCCCGGTTTTTTACGGAAAAACCTCTTGCTCCGGAATGGCTTCCTATAAGAGGGGAAACTCAGGGAGGGAAAAAATTTCTTTTTATCCCCTGCTTTTCCCAGGATGTCATCTAGGGTGGACCCGAACAAAAATTCTCCTTCACAGGGGATGGTACACAATTTTGTTTTTGTTTGCAAATCGCCTGGCCAGCATTTAAGCCAGAGTGCGCGCCTAGCCGCGTTCGAGAAGACCGCTGATCTAGCAGCTAATCTGATGGAATCGGCAGAAGCATCAGCCAAGAATGCAGCTGCCCCCCTCATTACAGGCAAGGTGTTCAGGATAGAGTCCCGGGACGAGTTCCCTTTAAGCTGGCCCTCTAGTTGATCTAACCAAATCATTAGGGAGCGGGATGTGCATGCGGCTGCCACTGCCGGTTTTAGACCTCCTCCCGCTGCTTCCCAGGAACTTTTGAGAAAGCCGTCCGCCTTTTTGTCCATAGGGTCCTTTAGGACCCCCATGTCTTTGAAAGGGAGGGAGAATTTCTTTGATGCCTTAGCTATTGCGACATCTAGTTTAGGAGCTTTATCCCAGAAGGAGCAGGATTCGTCCTCGAAGGGGTACTTTCTTTTTGGAGTTAATAGTGACTTTTTTATGGGTTTTTTCCACTCTCTTTTAATTAGTGCCGATATTGCATCATTAAGCGGAAAGGCCCTCTTTTTTTTCTGCTCTAGACACCCGAACATAATGTCCTGAACCGATCTTTTGGGGTGGGAGTCTACTAGCCCCATAGTGCTCCTCACTGCTTTTATGAGGCCATCAGTGTCTTCTATGGGAAAACAACTGTGCCCTCCAGAGGAAGAAGAGGATGATGATGATGAAGAAGAGGAGTTAGAGGAAACTGAGCTCGAACTATCACTATCTGTATTTGATGTCGGGGACCTATGCCTGGTCTTCCTCCGTTTTTCCCCTTTTTTAGGGATCTAAACGTGTCTTCTACCTGATCCTTGATCAGGGTTTTTAGATCGGCTGCGAACCCGGGAAGACTTTCAGATACTGTTTGCTGTATGCATGTATTACACAGTCTCTTTTCCCAGGTAGATGGAAGATCTTCTCTACAAAGGGCACAGATTCTATGCTTAGTTTTTCCTAAGCTTTTCTTCCCCTATAAAAGAGACAAATAATAACCTTACTGCCTCTGACTTTCACGAAGATCACTTACCACCTCAAGGACCCATAAATACCGGTTGGGGATGCTCTGCGTCTGCCTTTTTCCCCGACGCCGTGCTGGACTCCTTGCTATGCTGGGACCTTTGGCGTTCTTTACCGGTAGTATCCTGGTGTCCTTTCTGTTGTCGCCGTTTTTGCTGCTGCGGCGATACAGGTGGTGGTGGTGGTGATTCTGGCAAGGGTGAAGCCGGGTCACTCATACTGCAGTTGGCGCTGCGGCTGGTGCTGCAGATGCTCTGCTGCTGTGGCGGCTGGCGCTGTGGCTTGAGGCTCGTACTGCTGCTCGAGGCTTGTGCTGCGGATAACGCTGCGGTGCCCCTGGTTAGCTGGAGCAGCACCCTTCTTATGTGGGAGATTCCCGCCGCTTTTTTGAACTTGCACCTGCGCAGAAACTTCATAGTGTCGGCGCGAAGTGCCGTTCGCTAGCGCCTGCGCAGACGTACCCCTGTCGGCGCCTGCGCAGATGCGCCCATCGCCTGCGCAGATGCGCCCATCGCCGGCGCCCGTGCAGATGCGCCCATTGCCAGCGCCTGCGCAGATGCGCCCATCGCAGATTCCACTGCCGGCGCCTGCGCAGATGTGCCCACCGCCGGCGCCTGCGCAGAAGCGCCCACCCGGCACCTGCGCAGCTCCAGTGCTCCTGCGCTATCGTGAGATCTGTGAGTCTCGGGCATGCGCCGTAGAGCCAAGATGGCGCCCAGAAAGCACATATGGAGCAGCCTGCCGGTCCTATGCAGCCCCTTAACGCGCAGCTCTGCACGCCGGGTGGCAATGCAGTGTGCAGGCTGATGCTTTTTCAGGGAGGGCCGCGCCGCTCCTCCCGCAACCACAGAGGGACCCCCCTGGATGTTGCCGCTGCTGCATCTTACTCGGGGAGGTGACCGCAAACTCCATGTCACCTCCCCCGCACACCCTAGAGGCCCACTAGCCCCAGCGGTGGCGCTTCGGGTAACCACACCAGCCGAGGCAGAGGGACCCCAGCTGCCTGAGTCGGACTGATTGGCTCCGGAATCCCACGTCGATCTTCTTCTGGTAAGTCCGTAGGTCTCCCATCAAGGACAGGAAACCAACTGATGTGGGAGAGTGGTGCCGCCTTTTTATCTGTAGGTTTCCTGTCCTTGGTGGGCGGATCCCCTCTCCCCGTGGTGCCGTCATGGGCGACAGAGAAAAAATGCTGCGGATCCGCAGGAAATCTGCAACATGTGCACATACCCTCAAGGTGCTAAAAAACACAATCAAGAAGTTTATTAACCATTCTGGAGTTTCACAGGAATTTTTGGAATGTGGAAAAAAATGAACATTTATATTTTTTCACAAGAAAATTACTTCAGATTCAAATGTTTTTATTTTGACAAAGGCAAGGGGAATAAATGGACCCAAAAATTTGTTGTGTAATTTCTCCTGAGCATGCCTATACCCCATATGAGGGACAAAATTACTGTTTGAGAGAACAGCTGAGCTCGGAAGGGAAGGAGCGCCAATTGACTTTTTGAATGCAAAATTTGCTGGAACAATTGGCGAACAACATGTTCCGTTTGGTGAGCCTAGGGGTGCATCTAGGGGGTGCAGTGATCATATTGACACTACGAGTGTGTCACATATTTTTATACCGTTGGGCAGTGAAGAAAAAATAATTACATTTTTAAGAACAAAATTTTGTTTTAGCCCCACATTTTACATTTTCACATAAGTGGGTAAAAATGGCGCGATAATTTGTCCTACAATTTCTACTGAACTTGGCAATACCCCACATGTGGCTGTACAGTACTGCTTAGCCATTCATAAGGTACCGTCACACTCAGCAACTTTGCAAAGAGAACGACAACAATCCGTGACGTTGCAGCGTCCTGGATAGCGATCTCGTTGTGTTTGACACGCAGCAGCGATCTGTGCCATCCCGCTGTGCCATCGCTGGTCGGAGCTAGAAGTCCAGAACTTTATTTCGTCGCCAGGTCGGCGTGTATCGTCATGTTTGACATCAAAAGCAACGACGCCAGCAATGCCAGACATGGAGATATCAACCAGCGAGAACGAGAAGTGAGTCGCTGTTACGTCACTGGATCGCTCCTGCATCGTTCTGGAGCTGCTGTGTTTGACGTCTCTACAGCGACCTAAACAGCGACGCTCCAGCGATCTAGTTTACGTCGGCTCGTTGTCTATAACGCCGCAGCGTCGCTGAGTGTGACGGTACCTTTAGAAACTTGGGTGGAACAGAGCGCAGGTTTTCCTAGAACAGTTTGTGGACTCCATATATAGAGCCCCTAATTGCTAGAAGAGCATGTGAGAGCAGGATTTATATTTCATCTATCCTGACTTAATTTTAGTTTCTTTCTACATAATAATAATCTTTATTTTTATATAGTGCTAACATATACCACAGCGCTTTACAGTTTGCACACATTATCGTCTTTTGGGCTCACAATCTAAATTCCCTATCAGTATGTCTTTGGAATGTGGGAGGAAACCAGAGTACCTGGAGGAAACCCACACAAACACGGAGAGAACATACAAACTCTTTGCAGATGTTCTTAGTAGGGCTTGAACCCAGGACTCCAGCGCTGCAAGGCTGCTGTGCTATCCACTGCGCCACTGTGCTATATATTTCTTTCCTTCCAAGATGGAATCCATGATCAGATAAGGGGGCTCAGGAATGCCTTTGTGTAAAGACATAGAGACCAGAGAAACGAAACTTAAAACCTAGTGTGACCCCTAGACCACAACCTGGATGTTAACAGTGTCAACTTAGCCAATTAGAAGTATGTATGCTAATGGCAGCACATATTTAGAGATAAGATGAGCCAATTGTATTGTTACAATGGATGAATACTAATGACCTATGTAAGATGATGTTATCCTATATAATAATCGCCAGTTGGACTTCCAGCGGCTGTCCCCGAATCCCATAGGGCACCGCGGCAGTGTCACTTGCGCAGGCGCAGTTTGTGGCCGCAAGGACTGCCTGTTCAAGTGACATACATGGTGTCTGGTGGTTGCTTGCCGGTGCTGTGGGTTTCTCCGGTGCCCAGTGGTGCTGTGTGGGTGTCCGGCGCTGCCCAGGGCTCTGCTGACATTTTGCGACAAGCCAGAGCCCCAGGCTCTGAGATTTCGGCGCTGAGATCTCTCGAGATCTTGGTCCCAAGATCACCATCTGCGCATGCTTCGTCCCCGGCAGCCATATTCCCACAGACCACCATACATGGAACCGTGGAAGCCTGGCCTGTCGCAAAATGTCGGCAGAGCCCCGGGCAGCACTGGACATCAACACAGCACCGCTGGGCACCGAAGACACTAGCAGCATCGGCCAGCAACTGCCAGGCACCTGGAGACACCCGGCAGCAGCACAAGAGCCCAGCAGCAGCACGCCACACATCGGAGCCCCCTTCATCCCTGCCTGCGGCCTGCAGCATCACCCCACTCCTGCCTCCTCCAGCAGCAACCCTGGGACCCCACTTCACCGCAGCCACCCCCGGTAAGCAATAAGATGCAACGATTATAAGAAGCACCACCATTTTATTAAAAAATATTTTTTTCTTATTTTTCTCCTCAAAATTTGGGGTGCATCTTATAATCCAAAAAATACGGTATGTTGGAAAGCGCAAACGGTGTGAGACATGTCCGCTGCTCCTGTCAGCACTAGTGATGAGCGAATATACTCGTTACTCGAGATTTCCCGAGCACGCTTGGGTGTCCTCCGAGTATTTTTTAGTGCTCGGAGATTTAGTTTTCATCGCCGCAGCTGAATGATTTACATCTGTTAGCCAGCTTGATTACATGTGGGGATTCCCTAGCAACCAGGCAACCCCCACATGTACTTATGGTGGCTAACAGATGTAAATCATACAGCTGCGGCAAGAAAAACTAAAACTCCGAGCACTAAAAAATACTTGGAGGACACCCGAGCATGCTCGGAAAATCTCGAGTACCGAGTATATTTGCTCATCACTAGTCAGCACCACTAAGCATACACAGATGTTAATTTCACCACACTCCCTATGCGATAGCATCGGGCCTATTTCTAATGAGGTAATAAATGAGAGATCTCCTTTGATTCTAAGGCTATGTTCACACGCTGCTGATTTTGCTGCAGATCCGCAGCGTTTCCGCAGCGGTTTTCCCTGAGTTTACAGTACAATGTAAACCTATGGGAAACGCAATACGCAGTGCACATGCTGTGTAAAAAAACGCACGGAAACGCAGCGATTTACATTCCGCAGCATGTCAATTCTTTGTGCGGATTCCGCAGCGGTTTACACCTGTTCCTCTATTGGAATCCGCAGGTGTAAAACTGCAGAGGAATCCGCAATAAATCCGCAGGAAAACTGCAGTGCATTTTACCTGCGGTTTTCACAAATCCGCTGCGGAAAAATTTCATAAATACGTGTGCACATATCCTTAATGTATTAGGGTGGCTCTTCCATACACGTATTTGAATTTACAGTTTAATTTGGAACAGGCACAACGTCTCAGCAAGTTCCACATAATGTGTTGATGACAAGCAGAATCCCTCCTCAAGTGACCCCATTTTGAAAATTATATTCTTTTGGGAATTTATCTACAGGTGTAGTGCTGACTTTGACTCCATGTGTGTTTTCCAGAAACAAGCAGCAATGAATGTTGCTGAGTGAAAATTGCAAACTGCCGTTGTAGTGACCAGTATGTTGCAGTCTCCAGTACGTTATGCCCAGCCCGTGCTTCTGGAGGCATGCACCTGTAAATTAGTCAGGCTCTCCTCGCTTCAGAAATGCCAAACTGGTGGACGCTATATGTGGTTTAGATACACTGTGGGGCATTTGTATTTGGGAGCACAGAATTTACTGAATTTCTTTTGGCGGGTGAGGAGCCATTTCGCTTTTCTAGAGCCTTTGTGCTACCAGTAACGTGGAAGCCCCCTATATTTCTGTTAACAGATGACAGACCTGAGTGGGGAGTGGGGACTTGCTTTTTTTGTGGACTGAGTTGAAGCTTTTATTGGAAACATTTTACATAACACTTAGGATCACAGTTATCTGGTGCTCTACGCTGAGCACTTACTTTGGGATTTCAATCTGCTCTGAGCATGATCTAGCAACTTTACTAGCTCTGGTGACCCAGATGTCATCATTGCACGACATGGAGTCATCATGGCAACAATGGGAACCCGCGTCACGCTGTGGGGTCTCCGATCCAAGGGCAGAGGGGCTGTCATCCATCTGCCTGCTCACGGAATGCTGCAATCATTTAGGGGGTTAAAGTACCGTGGAGCAGTGCGGGACTGCTCCTGGCAAAAAAAAATTATTACCATTATCATGAAGTACAATATGTCATGAAAAATACCTCAAAACCAGTGGGATCCGTTGAAGTGTTCCAGAGACATTATTGCATAAAGTGACATTGGTCAGAATTATAAAATTTGCCCTTGTCATTAAGGTGGTGAAGGGGTAAGGCTATGTGAACACGTTGCGGATTGGGGTGCAGAATTTTCCGCACAAAATCTGCATCTCCTGGCAGAAAACGCAGGTGCAGATTTGTTGCGGAATTGATGCGGATTTTGCGCGGATTTCTATAATGGAAGGGGTCAGAAACACTGCAGTTCCGCACAAAAGAAGTAGGATGCTACTTCTTTTGATCCGCAGCGGTTTTCATGAGGAATTTTCCGCACCATTGGCACAGCATTTTTTTTCTCTATTGATTTACATTGTACTGCAAATCACTTTGCGGAACTGCAGCGTTTCAGAGCGGAAAAATCCGCTGCAGATCCGCACTAATTCCACATCGTGTGCACAAAGCCTTAGGGTATGTTTCCACGGTCAGTAAACGCTGCTTGTTTGACGCTGCAGCGTCAAACAAGCAGCGTCCAGATGTTCCAGCATAGTGGAGGGGATTTTATGAAATCCCGTCTCCACTATGCGTGGAAACCCGCACGCGGCGGCCCTGCGACTCCGGACATGCTGCGCGTCTTTTCAGATCGCAGCATGTCCGTACACCTTGCGGGGACGCAGAGTCCCCGCAAGGCATATCACAGGGCCCTATGGCGAGGGGTGCGATGATCCCGGATGTGTACTGTACACATCCGGCACCATCGCGTCCCAGAAAGGGGGTGGGGCTTAGCGCCGAGCGGCTTCGCCGCTGCGGCGATACCGCCGCCCCTCCAGACCGTGGAGCCATATCCTTAAAGTGTTGAGAAAGGAGCAAAGTCAAGATGTTAGACTATGTTCACACAATGCGTTTTTTTTTTTTTCTGTAGGCAAAAGCTGCTCTTTTGACTGTAAAGAAGCTGCTTACAAAAAAGCAGGTTTTGCTGCATTATGTGTTGCCTTTTTTTGCTGCTTTTTATCAGGTACATTTCTCTCTTGTGCATGATGATAAAGGTTAGTGCATTAAAAAAAATGATGCAACTTCCTGAGGTTTTTGCACCAAAAATGCAGCATAATCTGATACCTGCATTTTTGCACTTACCCATTACTTTCTGTGGATGAAAAAACGCTGCAAAAACGTTGAAAAAGCACTGAAGGCAGTGATGTGCTGCAGTTTTCAAAATCACAGTTTTCCAATTCAGTAAGAAAAAAACAGTGTGTGTGTATTAGATTTCTGAAATCTCATAGCCTTTGCTGCTATAGTAAAATGCAGCTTAAAATTTGCATTAAAAAAGCAGCAACTGAACGCAACCCCACCAATGCAGCGTCTGAACATCGCCTTAGTGAGGTTATCCAATGGCACCAAACCCCTTAAATGTGGGATTTTTTTTGTTTTTTTCCTCTGAACCATTGATTTTAAACTGCCTGGTAGAAAAAGAAAATGTACGTCACTTCTCGGATGCGTCTCCTGAAGGAAACTTCTCCATAGGCTACTTTCACACTAGCGTCGTTTGCAATACATTGCAATGCGTTGTTCAGGAGAAAAAACGCATCCTGCAAAGCTGTCTGCAGGATGCGTTTTTTCCCCATAGACTAACATTACAGACGCATTGCCACACGTCGCAACCATCATGCGACAGTTGCGTCGTGTTTTGGCGGACCGCCGCCACAAAAAAAGTTAAATGTAACGTTTTTTTGGGCGTCCAGACCGCCATTTTCAACCGCGCATGCGCGGCCGGAACTCCACCCCCTCCTCCCCGGACCTTGCAATGGGGCAGCGGAAGCGTTGCAAGACTGCTTCCGCTGCCCACGGCGGGCATTTATTTCACAGCATGCGTCGGTACGTCGGGCCGACGCTAGTGTGAAAGCAGCCATACACACTGTCGTATAGAAGGCTGCAAAAAGAACAAAAAATAAATCCTCGAGGGAAAGTAAAACTCCCTAACACTGAGGCCGGGGTCACACTAGCGAGTTTTACGGACGTAAGAGCGCAGAAAATACGTCCGTAAAACTCGCCAAACAAACGGCACAATTATTCTCAATGGGGCTGCTCCTATCAGCCGTATATTACGGTTCAGTATTATACGGCTTTCTACGGCCGTACAAAATCGCAGCATGCTGCGTTTGTCAGCGTATTGCGCAAATAATACGCCAATGAAAGTCTATGGGGGCGAGAAAAATACGGATTCCACACGGACCAGCAGTGTGACTTGCGAGAAATACGCAGCGGTGTTAGTGAAAAGTCGGTAATTCAATTGCCGGCTTTTCATTTCTCCTTCACAAACCCGACATGATATGAGACATGGTTTACATACAGTAAACCATCTCATATCCCCTTTTTTTTTGCATATTCCACACTACTAATGTTAGTAGTGTGTATGTGCAAAATGTGGGCGCTGTAGCTGCTAAAATAAAGGGTTAAATGGCGGAAAAAATTGGCGTGGGCTCCCGCGCAATTTTCTCCGCCAGAATGGTAAAGCCAGTGACTGAGGGCAGATATTAATAGCCTAGAGAGGGACCATGGTTATTGCCCCCCCCCCTGGCTAAAAACATCTGCCCCCAGCCACCCCAGAAAAGGCACATTTGGAAGATGCGCCTATTCTGGCACTTGGCCACTGCTCTTCCCACTCCTGTGTAGCGGTGGGATATGGGGTAATGAAGGGTTAATGTCACCTTGCTATTGTAAGGTGACATTAAGCCAGATTAATAATGAGGAGGCGTCAATTATGACACCTATCCATTATTAATCCAATTGTCTGAAAGGGTTAAAAAACACACACACACATTATTAAAAATTATTTTAATGAAATAAACACACAGGTTGTTTTAGTATTTTATTGCTCTCTCAATCCATCAGAAGACCTTCGCTTGGCAAAATAATAAACCCACAAGATACATATCTTCCGATGATCTGTCACGTCCAACGAGGTAATCCATCTGAAGGGGTTGATTATTTTACAGCCATGAACTGCGCTAAAGCACTCGCTCGTGTCTGTAATCCCCGGGTAATGAAAGGAAATCTGAGTGATCTGTACTTACATTGAGTTGCGGTGAGGCGCCCCTGCTGGATGTTCTCATGAACTGCAGGCTTGGAAAAGTTCCCACGCTCGAGTTCATATGAGTTCATCCACCAGAGGGCGCCTCACCGCAACTCAATGTAAGTACAGATCACTCAGATTTCCTTTCATTACCCGGGGATTACAGACACGAGCGAGTGCATTAGCGCAGCTCATGGCTGTAAAATAATTAACCCCTTCAGATGGATTACCTCGTTGGACGTGACAGATCATCGGAAGGTATGTATCTTGTGGGTTTATTATTTTGCCAAGCGAGGGTGTTCTGATGGATTGAGAGAGCAATAAAATACTAAAACAACCCGTGTGTTTATTCCATTAAAATAATTTTTAATAATGTGTGTGTGTTTTTTAACCCTTTCAGACAATTGGATTAATAATGGATAGGTGTCATAATTGACGCCTCTCCATTATTAATCTGGCTTAATGTCACCTTACAATAGCAAGGTGGCATTAACCCTTCATTACCCCATAGCCCACCGCTACACGGGAGTGGGAAGAGAGTGGCCAAGTGCCAGAATAGGCGCATCTTCCAGATGTGCCTTTTCTGGGGTGGCTGGGGGCAGATGTTTTTAGCCAGGGGGGGGGGCCAATAACCATGGTCCCTCTCCTGGCTATTAATATCTGCCGTCAGTCACCGGCTTTACCACTCTGGCAGAGAAAATTGCGCGGGAGCCCACGCCAATTTTTTCCGCCATTTAACCCTTTATTTTAGCAGCTACAACGCTGAAATTTTGCACATACACACTACTAACATTAGTAGTGTGGAATATGCAAAAAAAAAGGGGATATGAGATGGTTTACTGTATGTAAACCATGTCTCATATCCTGTCGGGTTTGGGAAGGAGAAATGAAAAGCCGGCAATTGAATTACCGGCTTTTCACAGATATTGCGCTGAATTAAATATAAATACAGACTATATATATATGTGTCTCAATGACATATATATATATATATATATATATATATATATACTGTATATATGTTTTTCCGAACATTTGAGCACATAAATCCATTAGATGTCGGTTTTGCAAGCCTGCGCGAAAATCTCGCAGTACGGATGCCATACGGATTACATACGGAGGATGCCATGCGCAAAATACGCTGACACACCCTGACTACCGATCACTATTTTGGGAACATTTCTCCGTATTACGGCCGTAAAAAACGGACCGTATTGTCTTACGCTGAGTGTGACTCCAGCCTAAGCGTTTCCTAAAGTCGTTTCCAAACTCGTTTTTAAATTCTCTGAAAACCTCCCAGGTGAACAGAGCCCGGTGCGCACGTAGGCCAGAAGGGAGAAAGTGAATCACCATGCAAACCGCAATATGGCATTGTATACATTTGTGCAATTTGCGCCATGTCTGACACATTGTACGAGAAATCATTTTCAGCAATATGACGCGTTCAGCAGTTAGGGCGCGGTGACCGGACGCCGCCATGTCAGGGTATTTTGGCGCCACTGGCTGCGGCGATCACAGGGCGTGGCCTCTTCCTCAGCGGCGCCTTATAGTGAGTGGGCGGGGCGCTGTGGGAGAAGCGCAGCGGACATTGAGAAGACCGGACGTGTGACGGGAGAGCGGTAATGGCGGCTCTGGGCTGGGGAGGGACACATTGTAGGTGGCCTGCTGGTCTTTATAGGGCTGGGGAGGGACACATTGTAGGTGGCCTGCTGGTCATTATAGGGCTGGGGAGGGACACATTGTAGGCGGCCTGCTGGTTATTATAGGGCTGGGGAGGGACACATTGTAGGTGGCCTGCTGGTCATTATAGGGCTGGGGAGGGACACATTGTAGGCGGCCTGCTGGTCATTATAGGGCTGGGGAGGGACACATTGTAGGCAGCCTGCTGGTTATTATAGGGCTGGGGAGGGACACATTGTAGGCGGCCTGCTGGTTATTATAGTGCTGGGGAGGGACACATTGTAGGCGGCCTGCTGGTCATTATAGGGCTGGGGAGGGATACATTGTAGGCGGCCTGCTGGTCATTATAGGGCTGGGGAGGGACACATTGTAGGTGGCCTGCTGGTTATTATAGGGCTGGGGAGGGACACATTGTAGGCGGCCTGCTGGTTATTATAGGGCTGGGGAGGGACACATTGTAGGCGGCCTGCTGGTCATTATAGGGCTGGGGAGGGACACATTGTAGGCGGCCTGCTGCTTATTACAGGCCTGGGGAGGGACACATTGTAGGTGGCTTGTTGGTCTTTATAGGGCTGGGGAGGGACACATTGTAGGCGGCTTGCTGCTTATTATAGGCCTGGGGAGGGACACATTGTAGGTGGCTTGTTGGTCTTTATAGGGCTGGGGAGGGACACATTGTAGGTGGCCTGATGGTTATTATAGGGCTGGGGAGGGACACATTGTAGGTGGCCTGCTGGTTATTATAGGGCTGGGGAGGGACACATTGTAGGCGGCCTGCTGGTCATTATAGGGCTGGGGAGGGACACATTGTAGGTGGCTTGTTGGTCTTTATAGGGCTGTGGAGGGACACATTGTAGGTGGCCTGCTGGTTATTATAGTGCTGGGGAGGGACACATTGTAGGCGGCCTGCTGGTCTTTATAGGGCTATGGAGGGACACATTGTAGGCGGCCTGCTGGTCTTTATAGGGCTGGGGAGGGATACATTGTAGGTGACCTGCTGGTCATTATAGGGCTGGGGAGGGACACATTGTAGGTGGCCTGCTGGTTATTATAGGGCTGGGGAGGGATACATTGTAGGTGACCTGCTGGTCATTATAAGGCTGGGGTGGGACACATTGTAGGTGGCCTGCTGGTTATTATAGGGCTGGGGGGGTCACAGTGTAGGTGGCCTGCTGGTCTTTATAGGGCTACGGAGGGACACATTGTAGGTGGCCTGCTGGTCATTATGGGGCTGGGGAGGGATACATTGTAGGTGGCCTGCTGGTTATTATAGGGCTGGGGAGGGTCACAGTGTAGGTGGCCTGCTGGTCTTTATAGGGCTATGGAGGGACACATTGTAGGTGGCCTGCTGGTCCTTATAGGGCTGGGGAAGGGATACATTGTAGGTGACCTGCTGGTCATTATAGGGCTGGGGAGGGACACATTGTAGGTGGCCTGCTGGTTATTATAGGGCTGGGGAGGGATACATTGTCGGCAGTCTGCTGGCCGGTATAGGGTGAGAGAGGGCTGTGTAATTTGGTTTTGTCCAGCTATATCCCCCATTAATGGTGCCTCTGGCTGATGACAAGGGGTATTGTGTGGGGGAAAGAGCAGGAGGTCCGTTATGATAGGTGCATGCCTCAGTACTGCTGCAACTCCTCTTTCCTGCCTTCTCCCCATAGAGGAGATGGATATTTTAAATTTCCAATGGTTGATCTTTTTTTTTTTTTATGTAGATAAACCACTCTGAGGAGTCTGGAAGTGGCCCCTTCATAGAGGACATGGTGACTCTCGGCTGTGCTAGGGGGGAGTGAGGGAAGATCTGTCGGCTGGACAATCTTGTGTTTGGTGGTCTAGGCATTGCTTACTCTTGTGCTAGATTATTTCCGTTTTTTTTTTTTGAGAAACCGAAATGGTAATCATGCGTAAAAAGGATCCGATGAGTCCTCCAGTGATAATGGTGTCCATCTGGGTGCTGTTGTGAGACCATCTTTTAGAACCAAAGCACACGCTGCGAGCAGGACTTCTTGCCTAAAATGAATTTCTTTTGTCTGTTTCTAAGAAATGGAATAGAAAAATGTAATCTCAAGTAACCTGAGCCACACTGCTAGGGCTGAGCAAAACCTCATAATAAAATCTTGAATTACTTTTTTTCCTTTTTCTGTACTTGGTCTACATAAGCTTTACATACTAATCGCATTTGTAATTTTAATGCACAATATCCTACACTTCTCACTAAATGTTTTTTTATTTTTTCTCTACTTCACAACCACTGTTTTTTTTTGAGTGGAGTCTCAAACAGGATGTCACAGGAGGCTGGGGATGCACTTAGGCTACGTTCACATTTGCGTTGTGCGCCGCAGCGTCGGCGCCGCAACGCACAACGCAAACAAAAACGCAGAAAAACACATGCACAACGCTGCGTTTTGCGCCGCATGCGTCCTTTTTTTCATTGATTTTGGACGCAGCAAAAATGCAACTTGCTGCGTCCTCTGCGCCCGGACGCGGGCGCCGCAGGGACGCATGCGGCGCAAAACACAAGTGCGACGCATGTCCATGCGCCCCCATGTTAAATATAGGGGCGCATGACGCATGCGGCGACGCTGCGGCGCAGACCGCAAATGTGAACGTAGCCTAACTCCATTCAGCATGTATGTCCCTCCTGGAACAGGATGTCATGGGACAGCACTACAGTTAGTTTTTTCCATTGCCTCCTTCTGAAGATATTGTGGATCCTGGATGATTGGTGCTGTGGGAGATGAGTTCAGCGCCTTTTGGCCAGGATCACACGTGTGAGAAACTTGCATGAGTCTTGCATCTTAATACGTGGCACTGCCGCCGGCACTTGGACCGGAGTGTGCGACTGCATAGAAATACATGCAGCCGCATGCTCCGGTCCAGAGCTCCGCGGCAGTGCCGCCTATTGAGATGCGAGACTCTTGTGAGTTTCTCGCACTTGTGATCCCGGCCTTAGGCTACGTTCACATTTGCGTTGTTGGGCGTTGCGTCGGCGACGCATCAGCGACGCAACGCACAACGCATGCAAAACGCATTGTTTTGTGACGCATGCGTCCTTTTTTGGCATGTTTTTTGACACACAAAAAATGCAACTTGCTGCGTCTTCTGCGCCCTGACGCTTGCGCCAAAAAACGCATGCGTCACAAAACGCAACACAACGCATGACCATGCGCCCCCCATGTTAAATATAGGGGCGCATGATGCATGCGTCGCCGCGGCTGCGCCCGACGCAACGCAAATGTGAACGTAGCCTTACTCTGCTTCTACCGCCGCCATAGCTTCTGTGAAAGAAGATGTTAGTGTGCTTCTAGCACTGCCCTCAAACATGCCGCCATAGCTTCTTTAAGGGTATGAGCACACGTTCAGGAATTTTCACGGTTTTTTGCGATAAAAACGCATACATATGCATCCTATCATTTAGAATGCATTCCGCAATTTTTTTGGCCGCAAAAAAATACATTGCGGTAAAAAAAAAAAGCAGCATGTTCATTAATTTTGCGGATTTTTCGTGTTTTTCCAGCGAAAACTGCAAAAAAAACACATGCGGATTTCTGGCAAAAATGTCCGGTTTTTGTCAGGAAATGTCTGCAAGAAATCCTGAAGTGTGCACATAGCCTTAAAGATGTTGTAGGTTGATGAGACCGTCTTTAATTTAAGAAGACTTTAGTGACGGCTGTGTGGCGTCTGCAGCAGGGGGGGGAAGGCCTGCCTCTAGGACTGAAGAAAGGTATTTTCTGACAAATTACAAAACTGATTATTTCTGTAGTTACAGCACCCAGAACTAAAAGAACCACCTTGTCAGAATGCAGCATTACTGCTGCACAAGGTGGCTCTTTTAGTTTCTAACGCCTGGGGGGGGGGGGGTGACAGGTTCCCTTCAATAGTATTTTGTGTTTCTCAGTTTTTGGGGAGATAATCGATCTTTAGAATTGATTTGGTATGGCTGAAACATGCTTTGCAGAATGCCCTGTACTGCTCATATTTTATATCACATTGACATTGGTTTTCTTTTTGCAGATTGAACCATGGATTACATAACCTGTCCATATAACCCTGAGCACAAAGTCCGTGGGACTGAGCTGGGGATGCATCTTAGAGACTGTGAGGTAGTACTCATTCTTGTTAACACCTTTGTAGGGATGCAGCAAGTTTTAAGGCCCATTTAGATGGGTTCATAATTGGGAGCTAAGTGTTCAGACTCTCGGCCTGTATATCCTGCATTCTGCTGTGAATAGGTGATGTGTTGCCAGTAACCTGATGTGACTTACTCTGGGGTTTTATAGCTGAATCACAGACTTTAAGGGGAACCTGTCACAGTGCCAGGTCGTGGTTACTATTGCCACTTTGAGCGGTGAATAAATCCACACCACTATTGCTGTAAGAGCTCACACTTACCAACGTAAATAAAATGAGTTCGATGTTCCTGAAAAGTAGGGCAAGTGTCATACAGGTTTTAACTTCTCATTCGTATGACATGCATATTCAATGTATTTTTAAAGCGAACCGGTGATCATGATTTTGCTAAGGAAAATACAGGCATTGTCGGGCTGGCGCTGGTACATTAATTAAAATGATACCTGGGATGAAGAAATCAGTCTTGTGGTTTAATGTGTTTGCAGTTTGAGTTAATAAAATTCTTGTTCTGGGCAGGGCTGTGGAGTCGGAGTTAGTTTTGGTTGGAGTTGGTAGAAATGTACCGACTCCAGCTTTAAAAAAAATGTATTATTTCATAATTGAACTTTCATATGAATTTTATAAATGTTACTCAAATATATATGTTCTATCAAACTATGAACAACAGTGATAAGCAGTTCTGCTGGAGATAGAGACATTTCTTACTACTTGTGTGTCAGGCCATGTGCACACGTTCAGTATTTTTCGCTATAAAAACGCGAAAAAAACGCTTACATATGCCTCCTATTATTTACTGTGTATTCCGCATTTCATGTGCAAATGTTGCAATTTTTTCCGCGAAAAAATCGCATTGCGGAAAAAAAAGCAACATGTTCATTAAAATTGCGGGGATTCCGCACACCTAGGAATGCATTGATCTACTTACTTTCCGCATGTGGCTGTGCGCACCATGCGGGAAGTAAGCAGATCATGTGCGGTTGGTACCCAGGGTGGAGGAGAGGAGACTCTCCTCCACGGACTGGGCACCATATAATTGGTAAAAAAAAAAAGAATTAAAATAAAAAATAGTGATATACTCACCTTCGATGGCCCCGGAGTCTTCCCGCCTCTCAGCGGTGCATGCTGCCGCTTCCGTTCCTATAGATGGTGTGTGTGAAGGACCTGCGATGACGTCGCGGTCTTGTGATTGGTCGCGTGACCGCTCACGTGACCGCGGCGTCATCGAAGGTCCTGCACACACACACCATCTATAGGAACGGACGCCGCTGAGGAGATCGGCTGTCTGCAGGTGAGTATAACCATTTTTTAAATTTTTTAATTATTTTTAAACATTCTATCTTTTACTATTGATGCTGCATAGGCTGCATCTATAGTAAAAAGTTGGTCACACTTGTCAAACACTATGTTTGACAAGTGTGACCACCCTGTCAGTCAGTTTTCCAAGCGATGCTAGAGATCGCTTGGAAAACTTAAGCATTCTGCAAGCTAATTTCGCTTGCAAAATGCTAAACACGAAAAAAACCGGAAAAAAAAAATGCAGATTTCTTGCAGAAAATTTCCGGTTTTCTTCAGGAAATTTCTGCAAGAAATCCTGACGTGTGCACATACCCTCACTGTTCTCCACTGCCCTTATCTAATCTTATACTTGGTTAACCTCATGCTGCCCCAACCCCCCTACTTACAATGTATGAAACTGAAAGTGAAAATGTGTTGACAATTCTTAGTAGTAAAGCTCCTCCTCTAGACTAGATGTTTACTAGGTGTGAGTCTTCCAAGCATCTCACAGCTGCTACTCAGAAGAGGAAGACTGTAAGAAGTACTGTATTATCCTTTCAACAAACTTTGCATCAGTTAACTGAGTACATGAGGAATAACAGTATTAGGCTATGTCTCCACGTTCAGGATGGCCAGCGGTATCGCCGCAGCGGCGAAGCTGCTCGGCGCTAAGCCCCGCCCCCTTTCTGGGACTCGATCATGCCGGATGTGTTAACTCTTCACATCCGGGATGATCGCTCTGTCCCATAGGGCCCTGTGATATGCCTTGCGGGGACGCTGCGTCCCTGCAAGGTGTACGGACATGCTGCGATCTGAAAAGACGCGCAGCATGTCCGGAGTCGCAGGGCCGCCGCGTGCGGGTTTCCACGCATAGTGGAGACGGGATTTCATAAAATCCCCTCCACTATGCTGGAACATCTGGACGCTGCTTGTTTGACGCTGCAGCTCTGCGCAGCGTCAAACAAGCAGCGTTTCCTGACCGTGGAAACATACCCTAACTGACCACTATATCAGTTGTGCGACCTGGCAATAATTTTGTACAATTGTTTTTAGGAAAAACAATTGTCATTTCTATTGTGAATGCAGAATTAAAAACCTGAGAATGTCAAAGAAGCGTCACATTAAATCAGCTGTTTTCTCTTCGCCACGACAGCACCCACTTGAGAGAGGGGATCCGCCCCTTAGGAACAGGAAACCCTATGGAGAGAATAAAAGGGGCGGTCCCCCTCGCTCCCACAGTTGATTTCCTGTTCCTAAGGGAACCCATGGAGAAGAGGATACCTAGCCTGGATGCCGCCTGTGCGGTTTACCTGTGAGGACGGCAGGGGCTCCAGTGCTGGAAGCAGCGTCAAGGGTCCTGGTGTCAGTTTCCCCCCTCTGCTGGCAGGCTCCGTGAGGCCAGGGCAGGAGGTCGTATGGTTCACGGGCAGGAGGACGCATCAGCGGGCCTGCGGCAGGTAATTATGCTCCGGAGCGCAACGCCGCTGCAGGCGATATGCGCAGGTGTGTAACTGCCATTCAGCTCCCCTGGAGGTGAGGTGGAAGCGTCCAGGGTGAGAACAGGGCGGAGATGACGCCGGGCAGTGCGCACGAAATCCAAGATGGCCGCGACCCGGAAGTGGTGAGCACTTCCGGGTTCAACAGGAAGAAGATGGCGGCGCCCAGCATTAAAGGATGCCGGCGCTGATTCCTCGGCGTCCAAACATGGCGACGCCACCTCGGGACTCAGCGGTGCCTTCAGAGGACACAGCTAATTTTCCTCACAGCAGCGCAAGCAGCGGACGAAAATCCTCCACAAAGAGCGCAAAAGAGAAGAGATCTAACCGATCTTCATCTCAGCCTGTGCCTGCATCTCCTCCTCTACGGCTGGTACCTTGACCATCTGCTTCACTGGGGTGAGTGTGTACCCTCCCTATTAAGCTAATTATGGCCCCTCTTATTTATATACCATAGGCAAAAAGATCGGAAAAATCAAAGCACATACAATGTGCCTTATGTACCCAGCCCCTCCCGGATAATTATACAAAGAAAATGTGTTATGTCTGTATTGAGAAAACGGTACGGGAGGAAGCCTCTATAAGATCTGATGACATCAGACAGATGATTAGAGATGAGTTACAGGCTTTCCATAGTTCAGAAAGCATTCCTGAATCTAGGAGCAGAATGTGTAATTCGCCAAAGTCAGTTCATTCTTCTGATAAAGATGATACGGATGCCTCCCTGGAAGAGATTTCCTCAGAAGGGGAGCAAGATACGTGTTTTCCTACAGAGAGCATAGATAATCTGGTGAAGGCTGTATGTAACACCATGGGTATTAAAAGCCGTAAAGATCCTAAAACACCACAGGATATTATGTTTGCAGGATTATCTGAAAAGAGGCCTACCTTTCCCCTAATAACTCCAATCAAAGATTTAATTACTAAAGAATGGGAGAGCCAGGGGCAGAAAGGGTTACCGTCTTCATCAAAAAGACGTTATCCCTTTAAGGATGAAGACATGTCTATCTGGGCCAAAGCCCCAAAGGTTGACGCAGCGGTTGCATCCACGTCTAAAAAAATCCTTGCTCCCTGTAGAAGATTCCGGTTCCTTACAAGACCCACTGGATCGTAAGGCCGATACTTTGTTAAAACGGGCATGGGAATCATGTTCTGGGGCATTTAGACCGGCTATATCAGCTACATGCACTGCAAGGTCCATGTTAGTCTGGCTTAATGACCTGGAAGAGGGTTTAATAGGAGGACTATCCAGAGAAAAATTGATCGCTTCCCTACCCCTAATCAGAGGCGCTACAGCATTTTTAGCGGACTCATCTGCTGACTCAATTAGATTGGCGGCCAAATCAGCAGGCCTAACTAACGTGGTTTGTCGGGCCCTGTGGTTAAAAGGCTGGAAGGGGGACGCCCAAACAAAATCAAAATTATGTGGCCTTCCATGCCAGGGTGAGTACCTTTTTGGTACAAAGTTAGACGAGATCCTAACTAAAGCGGGCGAAAGGAAAAAGGGGTTCCCTAATAACTATTTTCCGTCCTATAGGAGAGCCTTCCGGAAGCCCATCTTTAATAAGAGAAGGGATTTCAAAAACCAAGACCACTGGGCAAATAAAGATAACAAACAAAGAGGCTCCTTTTTCGGAAAACGACCATTTAAAAGGGAAGATAAACCGCGTTAATACAGATCCACCAGTGGGTGGTAGACTATCTCATTTCGCCCCACAGTGGCGTGCTGTAACCTCCAACCCTTGGGCTACTAGCCTCGTAACCTCAGGCTTAATATTAAGATTTACCCGAGTCCCTCCGGACTCATTCCTATTGACTTCTGTGAAGTCTCAATCTCAACAACAGTTTTTGGAACAGGAAATAATGAATCTCCTTTCCAAATAGGTATTGGTGGAAGTCCCAGATCATCAGAGGGGGAAGGGGTTTTACTCCCCTTTATTTTTGATCCCAAAACCTGACGGATCATATAGAACTATAATAAATCTTAAAAAGCTAAACATCTTTCTAGAAAACCACACCTTCAAGATGGAATCGGTCAGGTCCGCGATTAAACTTTTATTTCCGGGATGCTTTATGGCAGTCCTCGACTTAAAAGATGCATACTATCATCTGCCAATTTATATCGAACACCAGCAGTATCTGCGTGTGGCGATAATGATTAATGGGCAAATACATCATTTTCAATACACGGCCATGCCCTTCGGACTGTCAATAGCTCCCAGAGTCTTTACTAAATTAATGTCAGAGGTGATGTCGTTTTTAAGATTAAAAGATACCCTTAAGGTACCTTCACACGAAACGACATTATAACGATATCGCTAGCAATCCGTGACGTTGCAGCGTCCTCGCTAGCGATATCGTTTCGTTTGACACGCAGCAGCGATCAGGATCCTGCTGTGATGTCGCTGGTCGCTGAATAAAGTCCAGAACTTTATTTGGTCGTCCGATCGCTGTGTATCGTTGTGTTTGAAAGCAAAAGCAACGATACCAGCGATATTTTACACTGGTAACCAGGGTAAACATCGGGTTACTAAGCGCAGGGCCGCGCTTAGTTACCCGATGTTTACCCTGGTTACTAGCGTAAAATGTAAAAAAAACAAACAGCACATACTCACATTGTGTCCCCTGCAGTCTGCTTCCTCCTCTGACTCAGCGCCGCAAAGTGAAAGTGAAAGCAGCACAGCGGTGACGTCACCGCTCTGCTCTCACTGTACGGCGCTCAGTCAGTCAGGAAGTGGACGCAGGGGGACGTGAATGTAAGTATGTGCTGTTTGTTTTTTTTTAGATTTTACGCTGGTAACCAGGGTAAACATCGGGTTACTAAGCGCGGCCCTGCGCTTAGTTACCCGATGTTTACCCTGGTTACCAGGGGACCTCGGCATAGTTGATCGCTGGAGAGCGGTCTGTGTGACAGCTCTCCAGCGACCAAACAGCGACGCTGCAGCGATCGACATCGTTGTCGCTATCGCTGCAGCGTCGCTTCGTGTGAAGGTACCTTTATAGTTCCATATCTAGATGACCTTCTGGTAGTTGGGAACTCCCCCTCACAATGTAAACAGCGCCTATCTAACACAATCTCATCCCTGCAGAAAATAGGATGGTTGATTAACTGGGAAAAATCCAGATTGTCTCCAACAACCCGTCAGACGCTCTTGGGTCTTATCCTAGACTGAGTGTCAGAGATGTTTTCTTCCTGAATCCAAACAGTCTATAATAATAAAAAAAAGTACAGTCGGTAATTAATAACCCTGTAATCTCCCTTAGAGATGGTATGTCCCTTTTAGGTTCTTTTACGTCGTGCATTCCGGCGGTTCCATGGGCTCAATTCCACACTAGGCGTTTACAGTATTTAATTTTACAGGAGGAGAGTAAATTTCAAAGCCATTTGGGTAGTCGTTTATACCTCCCATTAAACGTAATAGAGTCCCTCTATTGGTGGGTGGAGCTGGATCATCTAGTTGGGGGCAGTCCCTTGGGTAATTAAACCTTCAAAGATAATTTTTACTGACGCCAGTCCTACTGGTTGGGGGGCACATCTAGGGGACCAGATAGTTCAAGGCCAGTGGTCTGTTAATGAGTCAGATGATTCGTCTAATGTAAGGGAACTAAAAGCAGTTTATTATGCCATATGTAAATTCCTTCCGCAGTTACACGGAACTCACACAAGAATACTATCAGACAACATGACTTCTGTGGCATATATAAACCATCAAGGGGGAACGAGATCAGGAGCTCTCATGTCTATATCAAACGACATTCTTTCTTTAGCCGAAAAACATCTCCTTTCATTGTCCGCACTACACGTCAGAGGAGTGGACAACTCAAAGGCAGATTACCTCAGCCGTCACACTCTCCATCAGGGAGAGTGGGTACTCAGTCTGCGTGTCTTCATGATGATAGCCAAGAAGTGGGGCACTCCCGACATAGACCTTTTTTCAACAAGAGACAACAGACAGGTCAAAATTCGCTTCGTTATTCCTCTCCGACAACCCCGATATCCTGGATGCTCTCCAAGTTCCATGGACATTCCGGCAAGCTTACGCCTTTCCTCCATTAATACTCCTTCCAACTGTGATCAGGAAGATAAGAGAGGACACAGCGAACATAATCCTAATAGCACCATTCTGGCCCAGGAGACCATGGTTCTCCTGCCTCAGAGCCATGTCTGTCTCAGATCCGTGGATTCTTCCGGAGACTCAGGACCTTCTCTCTCAGGGTCCCTTCAACCAACCTCATGTGAAGGGCCTGCGGTTGACAGCCTGGTGTTTGAAAGGCAGCTATTAAAACTGAGGGGTTTTTCAGAGAGGTTGATTGATACCCTTTTACTTAGTAGGAAGAGGTCTACAACAACCATATATGTAAAAGTATGGAGAAAATTTCTAACTTTCTACCCTACAGCTCTGTCAGGAGAGATCCCTATTTCTGCTATTTTGGAATTTCTCCAGAAGGGTTGTGACTTAGGCTTATCAGTCAATACGCTAAGAGTACAGGTTTCGGCTCTAGGAGCCCTATATAGTCATAACATTGCGGGAGACAGATGGGTAGCACGATTCATTTCAGCATGTCAAAGGGCAGAACCAATCCAAATTCCCCACATACCACCATGGGATCTTAATCTAGTCCTAGAGGCCCTAAGGGGGAACCATTCGAGCCGATACACTCGGCCCACATAAAGTTTGTTTCTCTTAAGACAGCCCTTCTTGTCGCTTTAGTATCAGCCAGAAGAGTAAGCGATATTCAGGCATTATCGGTAGACCCTCCTTTTCTGTCAATATTCCAGGATAGGATTGTTTTAAAGACAGACCCTTCCTACTTGCCTAAAGTAGGGACTAAATTCCACAGATCCCAAGAAATCTTCCTTCCTTCCTTCTATAGTAACCCCACAAATCAGGAAGAGGAAAAGATACCATTCTTTGGATGTTAAAAGGGCCGTAATAGCTTAACTAGATAGAACTAGTCTCTGGAGGAAGAGCAGGGCTCTTTTTATTTCCTTTCAGGGCCATAACAAAGGTTCTGGTGTAACGAAGAACACGTTATCTCGGTGGATTCGGGATGCGATTTGCTTGGCCTATCTAGCGAAAGGAGAGAATCCTCCTGAGACTGTAAAAGCACACTCTACCCGGGCGATGTCTTCTTCCTGGGCTGAAAGAGCGGAGGTTCCAATAGAACTGATATGTAAGGCCGCAACCTGGTCTTCTCCTACTACTTTCTATACTCACTATAGATTGGACTTGTCTTCCTCATCTGACTTGTCCTTCGGTAGATCAGTTCTTAACACGGTGATCCCTCCCAAATGACTATCTCTGTAAGTCTCTCAAGTGGGTGCTGTCGTGGCGAAGAGAAAACACCGGATTACGTACCGGTAATGCTCTTTTATAGAGCCACGACAGCAGCCCTTCACTTCCCTCCCTAATAATTATTCTTTCATAGATGCACTGATAAGGGTGAATGGTTCTTGTAGTTAGCTATACTTAAGTTAACTAAAGATAAACGTTGATATTGGACTGCCTACTAATACTGGTGGGCGGTTCCTCTCAATCTCTGTAATCCAACTGTGGGAGCGAGGGGGACCGCCCCTTTTATTCTCTCCATAGGGTTTCCTGTTCCTAAGGGGCGGATCCCCTCTCTCAAGTGGGTGCTGTCGTGGCTCTATAAAAGAGCATTACCGGTACGTAATCCGGTGTATTTGAACATTTCACCGTCACTCAAGATAGAAAACATTGTCAGTGTATGACAAATGATCCAGACGAAAACAAATGCTGTGAAGCCAAGATCAGTGCATATTCAGGCAACGGTAAAAATGCTCCTACCAGAGTTTCTAATCTAAAGAGACATTTACAGCTCTTTCTTCGAGAAGTACTGAAAGCAGTGGATGAGAGAGACTGCATCCAAACCAATGAACCAGTGCCCAGCTCTTCCAGCCAAACAAAGGAGCAGAGAACTTTGCAGCCATCAGTTGCAAGATATTTTGTCAGTGACAAAGTTACTGTGACAATGACAGTAGATACATTTAAAAAACAGATCATAGAGCCTGTTGTAAAGGATAGTGTGCCTATTTGATTATTTTCACGACCAGCTTTTATGTGTCTGAATGGGGAAATGGCCCGCAAGCTTGGTGTTTCTCTGGAGAGCGAGTATTAGAAAATTAGTAATCAAAGAAGCTTTTAAACAAAAGGAAGAACTTAAAAAAAACTCTCAAGGGACGCTTTCTGTTTCTTAAAATGGATGCCTGCACACGTTGGAGTGAACTATTTAGCCATCGATGTCCAATTTGTTTGTGACAAAAATGAAATGGTTACCAAGACATTGGCAGTAAGACACCAAAGCTCATCACACCAGTGAGTTTCTCCAGGTCTTGGTGGAAAAGGTTCTGCAAGACTATGAACTTAAAAAAGAGCAAGTTCTTTCTGTCGTAACTGACAATGCTTCAAATATAAGTACTATTAAGCTAATGAATGAGAGTAATGATGGTGACCAGCAGCTAGAAGAACATTCTGGGTCCACAGACACAAATGTTTGAAATAGAGGAACACAGTATTGTAACTGAGGAGCAAACTGAAGTTGCTTCAGATGAACAGCAACATGATAGTTTAGATGATCTTGTTGAAACTGTGTCAATACGTTCTTTCATTCATCACATGCGCTGTGTTGTGCATACGCTACAGCTGGCTATAAGAGACAGTCTGCAAGAAGGACATACTGCTGCACTGATTGGCAAGGTGAGAAAATTGGCTACTGTTGCCAGAACCCCTAAAGTTGACTCAATTTTGAAGAGACGTGCTGGAAAAGGGGCAGTTATTGATCAAGCCACACGATGCGGCAGTACTTAGTGATTCAGCGCTTGGTTGAACTGAAAACCTTTCTTGTAGACATGGCTAACCCTCAACTGACGCTAAATGAAAGTCAGTGGAATCAGGTGACTGAGCTGGAAAAATTGCTAGAGCACCCATTTACAGTGACTAAAAAATTACAAGCAGAGGACTTAACTACAGGTATTTTCTTAAAGGAGTCGAAGAACCTGATGTTTCGCCTGTCCCAAAGAGGAGGGTTAATTGCAAGTGGCATTGCTACATCAATGAAACGGAGAGGAGCTACTATTACAAAATAATATTCTTTTGGCAGCTGTTTATGTAGACCCAATGCATCGGATTCTTCTAGATGATCAACAGCTGACTAAAGGAAAAGAAGCTCTGTTTGAAATGGCAGTAAGGATGAAAGGGTTGCAGAACAGTCAGGAGGAACAAGAAGAATTTGGTCGTCCTGCCACATCTTCACCCTCATCAACTGATGAAGAATTTAATTTCGAAAAATACTTGATCACAAGGACCGTGCAAAGCGTTCCCGCATAGTCATCCTCATCAAAGAACACAGCCAGTACATTTCAGCAGAATTTTTCATGTGCACTAAAGAAATTGAGAAATTTGACCGTTCATCAAAAATAACAGTGCAACAAGCGATTCCTCTGTATCCTGACATTGTCAGAGATGTTGCCCGAGTGGTTACTGCTTTGCCACTAACCCAAGTTAGTGTAGAGAGGTTGTTCTCTGCTCTCAAAATAATTAGATCAGATTTGAGGGCATCCATGAAGGAGGATCTGACAGAGGCAATACTTTTTCTGAGGACAAATGTATAGATTTCTTCTTAACTGCATAACAGTGTTTATTGCATATTTACTTACAAGAGTTTAGAAAAGTTTTATAAAAGTTATTTGCTATATTCTAATTGTATTCTAATAAATATAGTTTTTGCTCTAAGTGGTCTGATTACTTATATGATGGTGAGAAACTGAATAAGCACGATGTTAATATTTTACAACAGTAAATTTATTGTTACGAATTGGCCATTTATGAAGGAGCCGGAGCCGGAACCTGATAAAATCCAGGAGTCTGAGTCGCAACTGTGGCTTACCGACTCCACAGCCCTGGTTCTGGGTTGGACCTGTGGGCTAGGCTTTTTTGTGCTCTGGCCTCATTGTCATCCTTAGTGGCTTAAATGACAGGTCACTGAACGTTCAGTGACCTGCCTCCTACTTTAAATACTACGCCTGCGCATTTAATACTGTGATATAAAAAAAATTGGCTTCAACGAAATGGCTGCACATGTGCGGTAGCATCTATCTGCAAGTAGTTTTTTTTTTTTTCAATCTTCGCATGCGCCACCCGCCAGTGTGGGAGCACGAACAAGAAGAGGAAATTAATGCCTCTGACCATAGCAATGCTCACTCACTGGTCATCAGAAAACAGTGAGCAGTGCATGCACAGATTGAGAGAATTGCTTGCCAATAGATGCCACTGCTTGTGCGCCACGGCGCCATTTTGTTAGAGCTAGATTTTTATTTTTTTTTTTGAATGCCACAGTACTAAATGCGCATGGGCAGTATTTAAAGTAGAAGGCCGGTCACTGAAGGTTGACTGACCAGTCAATTAAGCCCATAGGAATGATAATGAGGCCAGACCACTCAAAAAAAGCACACCCTGAATTATTCTATGCAGTATTTCAAATAGGAGGCAGGACACTGAAGGATTAGTATATGAACATAAGGATGAATGACCTCGGGGAGATCAAAACATCCAACACCGCGGAGACGCAATCACGTGTTTCTCAACGCAGTGATCCAGAACACTGCCCCCATCCCTTATGGGAAATATGCAAATGCATGTAGAAAAGCCACGGAGACACCATCACGTGTTTCTCAACGCAAGCAATGAGTAGCCAGGTCTTTCACCGGGAAGGAACAACCACGGGAAGGGCAGCATCCAATAAAGGAAAACCACCCATGCCAAAACATGGTATCCTTTTCACTAGGCACTACTCTTAATAGCCAGTTTCCTACTCCACACTGATGAGGGGCAAATACCCCGAAACAGCTGTCTGTGGATGGATATCATGTTTTGGCATAGGTGGTTTTCCTTTATTGGATGCTGCCCTTCCCGGTGAAAGACCTGGCTATTCATTGCTTGCGTTGAGAAACACGTGATGGTGTCTCCGCGGCTTTTCTACATACTGAAGGATTAGTAACCTGTCAGGTAAACCCATAAGGATGAATAGCTGAACAGAGCACATAATAAAGCCCGCCTCTGGAGTACGAAAATCTTATTGACTGAAAACTACAAATACAAATTAACCCTTTCACGCTGCAGCCCTTTATGCATTTGTTTTTTGCTTCCCTTCTTCCCAGAGCCATAACTTTTTTATTTTTACATCAATGTGGTCATGTGAGGGCTTGTTTTTAGCAGGACGAGTTTTACTGTTGAACGACACCATTGGTTTTACCATATCGTGTGCTCAAATGGGAAAAAATTCCAAGTGCGGTGAAATTGCAAAAAAGTGCAATTCCACAACTGTTTTTTGGATTTTTTTTACCATGTTCACCAAATGCTAAAACTGAGCTGCCATTATGATTCTCCAGGTCATTATGAGTTGTTAGATACCAAACATGTATAGGTCCTTTGGATTTTTTTACCATGTAAATAAAAAAAAAAGTTTGTTTAACCCCTTAGTGACAGAGCCAATTTGGTACTTAATGACCGAGCCAATTTTTACAATTCTGACCAGTGTCACTTTATGAGGTTATAACTCTGGAACGCTTTATCGGATCCCGCTGATTCTGAGATTGTTTTTTCGTGACATGTTGTACTTCAAGTTAGTGGTAACATTTCTTCGATATTACTTGCGATTATTTATGAAAAAAATGGAAATATGGCGAAAATTTTTAAAATTTTGCAATTTTCAAACTTTGTATTTTTATGCCCTTAAATCAGAGATATGTCACAAAAAATAGTTAATAAATAACATTTCTCACATGTCTACTTTACATCAGCACAATTTTGGAAACAATTTTTTTTTTTGTTAGGGAGTTATAAGGGTTAAAAGTTGACCAGCAATTTCTCATTTTTACAACACCATGTTTTTTTTTAGGGACCACATCACCTTTGAAGTGATTTTGAGGGGTCTATATGATAGAAAATAACCAAGTGTGACACCATTCTAAAAACTGCACCCCTCAAGCTGCTCAAAACCACATTCAAGAAGTTTATTAACCCTTTACGTACTTCACAGGAACTAAAACAATGTGGAAGAAAAAAATGAACATTTTACTTTTTTTTGCAAACCTTT